>NC_090989.1:201846342-202471342 GCF_041146395.1 Eulemur rufifrons | reverse complement strand
ATTATCTATTCAAATTATGCATCTGCTTCATTCTCTTTTTCTCTTTCTTTTAGGGATATCTCTATTACCTAGATCCCCTATTGGCCTGTGTCTACTGGGTATTGTTTTTCTTGGGTTTTGGTGATATTTTCTCATATATCTGGTGATTTTTAAATCAACTACCAAACACTATATATTAAAATTGTAGAGATAAGATGGTCTGGATAATTTCTTCCAGAGAAGATTTGCCTTTGCTTCTAATAGGTGACTAGGCTTGGAACACTAGCAATTCCTGATTTCCTTTATCCAATCATATATTGAGCTTATTTGAAGCTGGGCTTTAGTCTCTGTGAAAGCTTGTCTATTTTTATTTTCATCCTTATTCCTAGGGGATACTTTTAGGACTTAGGACTTTGGGAGGACCTGAATTCTAGTATTTGTCCCTTCAGTCACATGAATTTGTGAAAAATTTTCTGCAGCCTCTCTTGCCCAGTATTTGCCTTAAAAATTAGGAAACACCTCTTAGTAATAAACAGTCACAAATTCCAGAGATTTTGTCTTGTCTGTAACCTTATTTCTGCAATTTCTCACTGTCTTGGTGGTTCTGTGCCTTCAAAAAATTAAATGTGTTTAATATTTTCTTTCACTAATTTCTTTTTTTTAGTTCTCAAAAGGAGTACTAGTGTGTATCACCTACTCTGCCATTAGCAGAAGTTTTTAATTCATTGAGATGACTACCCCTATTTAAGGAGTCTGCTGTACAGTAATGTATTTTTTAAATAACCAAAATTACTGACTTAAAAATGAAAATTATTTCATTTGCAACTTTATCCTCTTTTGTTGCTAAAAGTCTTAAGGCATTGCTCTTTTGTTAAAGACTTTACAAATTTTGATACATAAGAGAAAATTAGCTCTGGTATTGTCAAATTTTATTATGACAGCTGCCAAACTTTAGCAAAAGGAGAGATTGACTAAATGCTTCTCAGATGTCTTCTTTAACACTGTGGTTTTTCCTTTGGATAATTAATAGAAAATGAGGTTAATGAAGAGTGGTCTAGGCTGGGCATGGCGGCTCACACCTATAATCATAGCACTCTGGGAGGCCGAGGCCTTGGGAGGATCACTTGAGGTTAGGAGTTGGAGACCAGTCTGAGGAAGAGCGAGACCCCCGTCTCTACAAAAAAAATAGACAAAATTACCTGGGTGTGATGGCGTGCACCTGTAGTCCCAGCCACTTGGGAGGCTGAGGCAGGAGGACCACTTGAGACCAGGAGTTTGAGGTTGCAGTGAGCTAGGCTGATGCCACGGCATTCTAGCCTAGGCAACAGAGAAAGACTATCTCAAAAAAGAAAAAGACTGTTCTAGGAGCCCTGGGGTTTGAAAAATTAATTTAGTAGGATTACTAAACCTTTTTATTCTCAGATACACTTTTTAAAAATAGAATTCTACACTCCCAAGACCAAAAAAAAAAAAAAAAGGACAAAAGAGCAACTTTACCTTTTGTCAATATAGTATTAATCTCTAGGAGAAAGGAAGACTTTCTTTTGAGGATTTCCTTGCATCTCAAGAGGCACTTGGAATTGATCGAGGAATGAATGATGGCAAACTATGAGTGGAATAGGAGAGATAAATCTTAAGTAGAACTCTAAGGTCAGTATAGATTGAAGGTATGTGGGGTATAGACTTTACTGGGGAAAGTAGTGTGGGATACCCACATCTTTTTATGCCAGAATTCTATTATAGTTCATCTATATTTACAGCAAAACTATTATAAAACAGTTTTAAAATTTAAATTTTTTTAAAAAAATGCATTCTAAATAAATTTTTCGTGAGGAAATCACTGTGAATTCAGAAAATCTAAGAAAATGTTCTTTCAAACCAACGTTCAATTATACATCAGATAATTTATAGAGGAGAGTAATGTTCTGTACTGAATATGGGTAGAGTTTTCTTCATAACTCATACTTTATTACATATTAGGGAAATCATGATGGAGAGAAACATTTTATGATTACAGTAACTACAGGAAATCTTCCACTGAAAAGTCAATGACCTGAACATTAGCAAATTTACACATAAAGAAAAAATAACAGTTCAAATCTCATTACACATCAGAAAATCAATTTGGAGAAAAAACCTACAAAAGCAGTGACTGGAAAGCCCTTAACATGAATTTATTAGAAAATTTCTACTAGAAGCACTTAATATGGGAATGGCTTCACACAGAAATCAGTTTTCAGTATTCATCAATATTTACACATGAGTGAAATTATGTATTTCCTGAAAGTGAAAAAGTCCTTTTTTTTTTGGCTTAAAGAATAGAAATTTATTTTTTCACCATTCTGGAGGTTAGAAGTCCAAGACCAAGGTGTCAGCCAGGTTGGTTTCTTTGGAGGCCTGTCTTCTTGGCTTGTAGATTGCCATCTGCTCCTTGTGACTTTGGTGGTCTTCCCTCTGTCATGAGAAAGTCTTTGCACAGAAATCAGAACCTATTGTAAATTACTAATACTACAGAGAAGCCCTATGCTTATTGTACATTATATATTATATATGGAAAAATCTTTGTCCATGAGCCACACCTTACTGTATATCAGATAAATAATTAAGAAGAGTAAGTATTCTAAGGATACATCGTTTTCTTAAATGCCATAATATTCATGTAGTATAGAAACTATAGGTTTGATACATTGGAAAAAGTCTTCCCATAAAATCAGATTCCATAAGAAATAAAATTTTTTTTATTGATTTAATTTCAGGCCCATGTCTAGAACTAGTGGGGACAAATAGACTAGTCCAATACTTGCCTTTCTTTTAATTAAAAATATATGTATTTAAGCACACACATAAAACTTTATATAAACATGACTTTTATAATGTGTTTTATGTCTTCTTGATTTTTGTACTTTCACTCATAGGAACTTCAGCCACACCAACAGTCTGTCAAGAGATAATGCTAATCAACTTTATATTTTTTCTATAATCACATCACATACAGACACATATGTTATCTGTACACACATATATTAGTGTGTGTTTTCATTGTCTTATATAAGTGGGGTCACATACACATTTTTGCATCTTTTACACTCAACAGTAACTTAATTAGCTGAAAAGAGTCATAATTTTTTCAATAGTTTTGCCACTGGTTATTCACATTTTTGTCACTAGGTGAAATAATTTTATAACCATCCCCAAGAGGTAGCATAAAAGAGTGGATTATTGGATAGGCACAATCATACCCTTAACTGCTGGAGAGTGTTTTTTTCTGTAGATTATGCTTTTAGGAGTGGGATTTATGGATCAAATTATATGTGTTATTTTAATAGATGTTACCAGATTTCTTTATAATAAGACTAGTTTTTCATATTTCCAAAATTAGTATACATTTACTATAAATTAGTATAAATTTACCTCTTTCCCTTTACAAAAGTAGCTGATACTCTTTAACCTTGAGAAGTTTTATGAGTTCAAAGTGATAACTGATATTAATTTGCATATTAATGTGCCTCTGAATGTCTTGGCCATTTGAATTTCCCATTCTGTAAATTGCCCTTATAGGCCATTTAATCATAAATTTTTCTTTTTGAGTTGTCTTATCAACTTGTTGTGTCAGCTTTTTATATGTTAAAGATAGTAATTTCTTTTTAAAGGACATTTATTACTTGTCACAATTTCACATATATTTTCCCATTCAGATAATTTTAATTTTCACATGTTTAAATATGCCTGTCTTTTACAGTTTCTGAATTTCTAGTCTTAAGTTTCACATATTGTAAGATTTTTAAAGTGTTCTTATGCATAATTTGTGTATCTTATGGGAAAATGATTAATTTCTTTTCCTGGACACGGATAGCCACTTTCACAGTGGCAGGCACTATTGGTTTGCTGAACCAACATGCAATCCCAATACTCCTCTCTCACTACTTACTTCATTACCATCATTTGAAACTCGTAGTGGCCAAGTGACCTGCCTCAGGCCTAGGGAAGCAAAACACTGGTAGATATGTCCTGGGAAAACCTTTGCTTTCCTAAGAAAAAGGACAGACAGACTTAGCTGCTGCCATCAGTTCTACAATTCTTCCTGCCTTGTGCATGTTTCCCACAGCTGTGGTGACCTTCTTACAACCATCAGGGAAAGGCCAAAAGAATCAGAGAAGGTGGTTCTGACATTATTGAGTCAACACTAGCAGCAACCTGTCTACAGACTTTAGCAACGTGGTAAAAATAAACATATTTGGCATAAACCATTCTATTTTAGGTTTCTCTTGCTGCAACTGAAAGCATTCCTAAACTTACTTAGCCATTGAAATTTATAAAGTAATCCATCCTTTTCCTATTAAAATGAATATAAATTTAAAAAAACTTTAGTAAACTAGATACCTCACACAGACCCAAGTAAGTTGAAGAGATAGCAAAATTTTACAAGATTTGTAATAAATAAAAAGAACCATAGATATTAATATCAATTAATGGGATCAGAAGAGAATGCTACCTACAGTAAAGGAATGATTTCCTAGCAAGACAATTGATCAAAATTGAAGAAGAAATAAAAAACTGAAAAAACAACCCCAATAACTATGAAAGAAATTATAAATATCATTACAGGACTACCATTTAAAATATAACTAGGACTATAGGAAAATGTTTCTTAGATAAGACATATGAGTAATAAACTATAAAAGAAAGAAAAAATAAATTGGACTTTTCGAAATTAAAACTCTTATCCTTTGAAAGACACTTAAGAAAGTGAGAAGAAAAGACACAGAATGGAAGGAAATATTTGCAATGTATTTCTGACAAAATACTTGTTTCCTGAAAATATAAAGATATTTACAACCCAATTATAAGAAGACAGCCCAATAAAAATGACAAAATACTTGAACAGAGATAATTCATAAAATGAGATATGAGAAGATATGAAATGATGTCCCTATTGGCCATATCTTAAGATATGAAATGGCCAATAGGTATAAGAGGATTTCAGCATTAGCCATTGGAGAAATATAAATTAAAACCACAACGTTGGTCAGGCATGGTGGCTCACGTCTGTAATCGCAGCACTTCGGAAGGCCAAGGTGGGAAGATCACTTAAGGCAAGGAATTCAAGAACAGCCTGGGCAAGAAAGCAAGACACTGTCTCTACAGAAAATTAAAAATGAATAAAACCACAATGAAATCTACACATTCATTAAAATGACTAAAACTAAAATGATTGACAGCACCAACTGCTGGGAGATGTTGAGCAACTGGAACTCATACATGGCAGATAAAGATATAAATGGAACAGAGACTTTAGAAAATAGTTTGGCAAATTCTTAAAAAGTTAAACACATAGCTATCATACAATCCAATCATTCCACTTTATTATTTAACCCAAGAGAAACGAAAACTTATGTCTATACAAAGGCTTGTACATGAATGTTGATAGCATATTTACTCACAATAGTCTCAAACAGAAACAACCTACATGTCCATCAAGTGAATGGATAAAATGTATATGCATAAATAGAAAACTACAATACAACTCAGCATTAAAAACCAGTGGACTACTGACAGATGTAACAACATGGATGAATGTCAAAGTCATTTTGATAAAAGACACCAGACATAAAAAAGTACTACATACTGTATAATTGCATTTATATGAAATTCTAGAAGGGCAAACTAATGCTGAAGTGACAAAAATCAGATCAGCAGTTGCCTGGGAATAGGGGCAGAGAGAGGTATGGCCACCAAAGGGGCACATGAATCTTTTGGGGATGATAAAAATGTTCTGTATTTTAATTGTGTTGGTGATTTAACAAGTGTACACAACTGTCAAAATACATTGACATCTTGAATGTCACAAAATGGATGCAGTTTATTGTTTCTTAATTATATCTCAATAAAGTAGATTTTTTAAAAAATACAGAATATGACTTGGGTGGAGCAAGGGCAATATATGTAATCTAAACATTTGTACCCCCGTAATATGCTGGAATAAAAAATTTTTTAAAAATACAGAACATGAACAGATGGATCCATATCTGAATCTACTTCAGATTTAAAGATCAGATAATTTTATTAATTCAAATAACTCCAAGGTATAGAGAAATACAATGTATCTGAATGTATTTTATTATTTTTTTTAATTGCTTCATTGCAAATATGCTGTCACTCTAAGACCATCATAGAAACTATAGTACAAAATAATGAACTATTGACTCAAATTACTTATGACCACAGATGCAAAACTCTAAATAACATTTTAGTAAATAGAATCTTGTAGTATATTTTAAAAATTAGTAAATATTTTATTCTAAAATTTAAGAGTGATAGAATATCAGGAAATTAAATAGTGTACTATTTTAAATTTAAAAATTAATATATTTATATCAATAATTACTGAAAGGTATTAGATTAATTCAGTATTCTTTCCTAATAAAATAGGCATACTAGAAAACTGCTTAAATATGATAGTTATTTCCTTAAATGCAACACCATTTTTTCAACTTTATTTTTTTATATTGATACATGATATTTCTACATATTTATGGGGCACATGTGATTTTTTTTTACATGTATAGAATATAATGATCAAATCAGGGTATGTAAGGTATCCATCACCTTGAATATTATGATTTCTGTGTGTTGGGAAAATTTCAAGTCTTCTTTTCTAGCTATTTAATATCTTGAAATATAAAATACATTGTTGTTAACCATAATCACCCTATCCTGCTATTGAACATTAGGACTTATTCCTTCTGTCTAATTGTATGTTTGTACCCATTAACCAATCTCTCTTGATCCTCTTAACCTATACCATCTGGTGTCTGTCATTCTACTCTCTACCTCCCTGAGATGAACATTTTTAACTCCCATATATAAGTGAGAAAATGTGACATTTATCTTTCTATCCCTGGCTTATTTTACTTAACATAATGACCTGACGTTCTATCTATGTTGCTGCAAATTAAGGGATTTCATTCTTTTTATGGTTGAATAGTATTCCATTGTGTATATATACTACATTTTTTTATTCATTCATCCATTGATGGACACTTGGGTTGATTCTGTATCTTTGCTATTGTGAATATTGCTGCAATAAACATGATGTGCAGGTATCCCTTTGATATACTTATTTCCTTTTCTTGGATAAACACCCAGTAGTGGAATTGCTGGATCATATAGTAGTTATATTTTTAGTTGTTGGAGAAATCTCCATACTGTTTTCCATACTGACTGTACTAATTTTCATTTCCACCAAGAGTGTATAAATTCCCTTTTCTCCGCAACCTCCCCAGCACTTTATTTTTTGTCTTTTCAATAGTAGGCATTCTAACTGAGGTAAGATTTTATCGCATTGTGGTTTTGAGTGGCATTTCCCTGATTATTAATCATGTTAAACATTTTTTTAATATACCCATTGGCCATTTGTGTATCTTCTTTTAAGAAATATTTATGCATGTCCTTTGCCCATTTATTAATGAGATTGTTTGGATTTTTACTATTGAGTTGCTTGAATTTCTTGTATATTCTGGATATTAGTTGCTTGTCAGCTGAATAGTTTGCAAATATTTTCTCCCATTCAACAGGTTGTCTCCTTGTTCTGTTGATTGTTTCCTTTGCTGTGCCAAAGCTTTATATTAGTAGTTTAATATAGTCCCATCTGTGTAATTTTGTTTTTGTTGCTTGTGCTTTTGATATCTAAGCCATAACATCTTTGCCTAGACCAATGTCCTTAAGTGTTTCCCTGAGTTTTCTTCTCATAGTTTTATAGTTTTGGTTTTATGTTGAAGTATTTAATCCATATTGAGTAGTTTTTGTATATGGTGAGAGATAGGGACCCAGTTTCTTTCTTCTGTGTATGGATATCCAATTTTCCCAGCATCATTTATTTAAAAGCGTGTCCTTTCTCCAATGAATGTTCTTGGCACCTTTGTTGAAAATCAGTTGGCTACCAATATGTGGATTTATTTCTGGGTTCTCTGTTCTGGTCCATTGGTCTACATGTCTGTTTTTATTCCGATACCATGCTGTTTTGGTTACTACACTTTGTAATATATTTTAAGCCAGGTAGTATGATACCTCCAGCTTTGTTCTTTTTGTTTAGGATTGCTTTGGTAATTTTGGCTCTTTTGTGGTTGCATCCAAATTTTAGGATTTTTTTTTCTGTGAAAAATGACACTGGTATTTTGATAAGAATTGCATTAAATCTGTCATTTTAACAATATTAATTCTTCCAGTCCATGAACGTGGAATATCTTGATTTCTTTGTGTCCATTTCAATTTCTTTCATGAGTGTTTTATAGTTTTCCTTACAGAGGTCTTTTACCTCCTTGGTTAAATTTATTCCTGCATATTTTTTGCAGCTATTGTAAATGGGATTTCCTTCTTGATTTATTTCTCAGCTATACTTCATTATTGGTGTACAGAAAAACTACTGGTTTTTGTATGCTGGTTTTGTATTCTACAACTTTGCTGAATTTATTTATCAGATCTAAGATATTTGGGGTGGAGTCTTTAGGTTTTTGCAGATATAAGGTCATATCACCTGTAAAGAGGAACAATTTGACTTCTTTTCCAATTTGGGTGCCTTTTATTTCCTTCTCTTTCCCCATTACTCTGATTAGTACTTCCAAGTACTATGTTGAATAGGAGTGGTGAAAGTGGGCATCCTTGTCTTGTTCCAGTTCTTAGAGGAAAAGCCTTCAGCTTTTCTCCCTACAGTCTGATGTTATCTATGGGTTTGTCATATATGGCCTATATTATTTTGAAGTATGTTCCTTTTATGCCTGGTTTGTTGAGAATTTTTAGCATGAAGGGATGTTGAGTTTTATTAAATACTTTTTCTGCATCTGTTGAGATGATCATACAATGTTTGTTCTTGGGTCTGTTAATGTGATATATCACCTTTATTGATTTGCATATGTTGAACCATACTTTCATCCCTGGGATATATCCCACTTGATCATGGTGTATTACCTTTTAGATATGCTGATGGGTTCAATTTTCTGGTATTTTATTAAGGATTTTTATGTCCATGTTCATGAGGGGTATTGGCCTGTAGTTTCCTTTTTTGTTACATCCTTGTCTAGTTTTGGTATCAGAGTAATACTGGATTTGTAGAATGATTTGGGGAGAATTTCCTTTCTCTTCAATTTTTTGGAAAAGTTTGAGGACAATTGGTGTTAGTTCTTCTATCATACTAGTGGTAGAATTTGGCAGTGAAGCCATCTAGTTGTGGGCTTGTCTTTGTTGCGAGACTATTTATTTATTACTGATTTAATCCCATTACTCCTTGCTGATCTGTTTGAGTTTTCTATTTCTTCCTGATTCAAACTTGGCAGGTTATATATGTCCAGGAACTTATCTATTTTCTCTAGGTTTTTTAGTTTGTTGGTGTAGGGATGTTCATAATAGTTTTTGATGATCTCCTGTATTTCTATGATGTCAATTGTAATAACTCCTCTTTCATTTCTTATTTTGTTTATTTGGGTATTCTCTTTTTTTTGTTTATTCTACCTAGCAGTTTATCAATTTTGTTTGTTTTTTTTAAAAAACCAATTTTTCACTTCATTGATTCCCCCTTTTTTGGTCCCTATTTTACTTAGTGCTGCTCTGATCATTAATATCTTTTTCCTTTACTCATTTTGGGTTTGGTTTATTCTTGCTTTTCTAGTTCCTTGAGATATATCATTGGATTGTTTGTTTCAAATCTTTCTACTTTTTTGATGTAAGAATTCATTGCTATAAACTTCCCTATTAGCTCTATTTTTACTGAATCCCATAGGTTTTGGTATGTTGTATTTTTATTTTCATTTGTTTGAAGAAATGTTTGATTCCTTCTTAATCTGTTCCTTGACCCAAATTCAGGAGCATTTTCTTTACTTTCCATGTATTTGTACTGTTTTCAAAGTTCCTCTTGTTATTGATTTCTACTTTTATTGCATTGTTGTCTAAGAAGATACTTCATATGATTTTAATTTTGTAAAATTTGTTGAGACTTGTTTTGTGTCCTAACATATGATCTATCCTCAAGAATGTTCTATGTGTTGATGAGAGGAATGTGTATTCTGAAGCTGTTGGATGAAATGTTCTGTAAATGTCTGTTAGGTCCCTTTAGTCTAGAGTTCAGTTTATATCCAAATTTTCTTTGTTGATTTTCTGTCTAGGTGATCTATCTAATGGTGAGAGTAGGGTGTTCAAATTCCCAACTATTAATATTATTGTATTGAAGTCTATCTCTTCCTTTACATCTAATAGTATTTGCTTTACCTAGGTGCTTCTGTGTTGAGTGCATATATGTTTAGAATTGTTATATCCTCTTGCTGAAATGATCCCTTTATCATTATATAATTACATTTTTTATCTCTTTTTATAGTTTTGACTTTAAGTCTTTTATCTAACTACTTCTGCTCAATTTTGGTTTCCATTTCCCTGGAATATGTTTTTCCATCATTTTAACTTTCTATCTTTATGTGTCTTTACAGGTGAGATAAGTTTCTTTTAGGTAGCACATATTTGGGTCATTTTTCTAAATACATTCAGCAAGTCTATGTTTTTTAAGTGGAAAATTTAATCCATTTACATTCAAGGTTTTATTGATATATGAAGGCTTATTCCTGTCATTTTATTGATTTCTGGTTGTTTTTCTTATGTTTTAATTTGCATATATTTTGTAAATCCTTTGTTACTTTCTTTCTCTCTTATTGTTTAACATTGTGAGTTAGTGGTTTTCTGTAATGGTAACATTTGAATCCTTTCTCTTCCTTATTTGTATGTTTGTTCTAGTAATGGGTATTATACTTTCATGTGTTTTCATGATGATAGATATCATCCTTTTGCTTTCACATGTAGGACTTCCTTAAGGATTTTTTTGTAGGGCCAGTATAGTGGTAATGAATTCCCTGAGCTTTTGGGTGTCTGGGAAAGGTTTTATTTCTCCTTCATTTATGCAAAATAATTTTGCTGGGTGTAGTATCCTTGGTTGGAGGTCTTTTTCTTTCATTATTTTGAATATATCATTCAATTATCTCCTGGCCTGTAAGGTTTCTGCAGAGAAATTCACTATTAGTCTGATGGAGTTTCCCTATAAGTGACTAGATGCTTTTTATCTTGCTGTTTTTAGAATTCTCTCTTTGTGTTTGACTTTTGACAGTTTTACTCTAATATGCTGTGGAGAAGACCTTTTCAAATTGTATCTATTTGGGGATCTCCGAGCTTCCTGTATCTGAATTTCTGTTAATTATCTCTTGCTACACTTGGGAAGTTTTCAGCTATTATTTTATTAAATAGATTTTCTATCCCCTTCTTCATCTTATTTGACCCAGAAAACTCAAATATGTGATTGCTTTATGATGTTCCATACATCATGTAGGCCTTGTCCATTTTTTTTTTTTTTTGAGTGATGATTTTCAGAAAAATGTCCATTCTTTTTTATATTTTTTCTTTATTTTTGTCTGACTGGGTTATTTCTGAAGACCTGTCTTCAAGTTCTGAAATTTTTTTTCTGCATGATCTATTTTATTATTGAAGCTTTGAATGTATTTTTTATTTTATTCAATGACTTTTTCAGTTCCAGGATTTCTATTTGGGTCTTTTTTATGAGATATATTATAAATTTGGTAAATTTATCATTCATGTTCTTAATTGTCTTTTATTTCTTTATATTGTTTATCTGCATTGTTTTGTATGTCACTGAACTTATTTAATGTCATTATATTGAATTATTTTTCATTGGAATCTTGCTGGAGAATTATTGTGTTCCTTTGGAGGTATTTCTTTTCTTTTTTTTTTTTTTTTCATGTTTCTTATGTCCTTACATTGATATCTGCACATGTGATGAACAGTCACTTCCAATTTTTTGGTTATGCTTTCACAGGAGAGGACTTTTTCCTGACTATATATCTATGTGTTGGTTGGGTAAGTCAATTTGGCAAGTCACTTTGGCTTTGATTGTGGGTGTGAGCAGTAGTGTAGTGTTCATATAATTTCTTTGGCTGTAAAAAGTGTCAGTGGTGTCTGTGATTTTCTCATTGGTTTAGTGTGTGGTTGTTAGTGGAGTGGTGAAGTTTTGGGGGGAACAAGGAGGGGTGGGCCAGTCCTTGGGCCTGAGAGGTGGAAGCAGTGGGCTGAACATGACTCTCCTTGGGCCCATTGGTGTTAGCAGGTCCAGGCAGGCCAATTCTTGGGCCTCCAGGTAGCTTGCTTGGGTGTCAGCAGTGGCAGGGGTGGGCTGGGCAGGTAGGTGGGTCCTTGGACAGCTGGACAGTGGATGGCGCTTGGGTCATCACCCAAAGACAACTTTCTGGCTCCCATGTGGTCAGTCCATGCTGGTGTTGGCAGTGGTTGCAATAAGCTGAGTGGGCCAGTCTTTAGGCCCACAGGTAGTGTGTGGGAAGTATTGGCTGTTGTGACAGCAGCAGGTTGGGTGGGCCTGACCTTAGGCCCCCAGGAGGAGTACTCAGGTTTCAAAAGTGGTAAATAGGGCTTGATAATACCCTGGAAGTGGGGTGGAGATGGGCCGGCAGTCCTGCCCTCAGGCCTTCTGACAGTGTGTGCAGGAGCTAGGTATGGCAAACAGGGGTGGGGTGATCCCCAGGCCCCCATGAAATGCTTGAGTAGGGGCAGCAGTGGCTGCACTGTAGCACTGCTGCTGGGTAGGACAGCATTGTCTTCAGTGGCAGCAACCATAGACAGGTGTCTCAGCTTGGGAATGTGCACTTCAGCCCCAGATGGAAGTTGTAGGTGGGATAGCCTATCCTCAGCATGCTTGAAGCCTCTCCTCACAATGGCATGGTGCTGCTGGGGTTGGCAGGGTCACTGCCAATGGCTTGCACTTCAGCCTTGGCAGCAGCAGCCAACAGTAGAAGTGGTTGCAAGTAGGAGGTGTCACTGGGGCTCCAGGGATATGGAGATGCAGGGACTGTTGGGTCCCAGGGCAGGATGTAGTCTGGTGGGGGCTGGGCTCTCCAAATGGCACCATACCATAGCTGCTTAGGACTCAGGGTTGTATGGTACCCAGCATGAGCTCCCTTTCTGGAGCAATGCCATTATGCAGTCTGCAGAGAGCTCCCCATGTTAGTTTCAGTGCCCACAGGGTTGTATTGCAGGAGGCCACAGTGGGAATTTGGACCACTGAAGGTCTCTCACCCTTTGCCCAAATTGGGGAGCCTTTCTGGGGTTCTAGCCAATCCTGACCAAACAAGATTCCTCGCTTCCTTCTCCTTCTTTGCCTTAGGTGTTTTTTGTCAATTCTCTGTTGAATTCCAAAGTTTGCTCTCAGATGATCTATTCCAAGTGTGGTTATCTATTCACTGTGTTGGTTCTTCTTTATGGCCAGGTGAGTACCAGATGCCTCCAGTAAGCCATCTTGAAGCCCCTCCTCACAACAGCAAATATTTTAAATGAAATTAATAAATTGAATTAAAATCAAGAATTAGAGTTTCCACTGCAACCATAACTATGTAACATATTGGAATATCTAGCATATAAAATAAGATGAGACAATGTATGTATTAATATAAACATTAAGAATAAAGAATAAGAATAGGTTATAGTGCCAGAAGGGTTTAAAATAACATACATTTAATTTTGTGAAGTTTGGTTCATCTATTTATTGAAAATATATATGCTTGCTTAAAATATTTAAAGCATTACAAAGGAATATGCATTAAATGCTATCTTCCTACCACCACTATATGAGAGTCCTCATATTCTTCTGCCAATTATAATCTTTGAAAATATTAATACAAGCAGAAAACAGACCTGGGACATTATATGTATATATATTTACACACATACATTTTTGTTTTCAACCCAGCATACTTTGATGATTGCTCTATATTAGTTCATATATATCTATATCACTTATTTTTAAAATGTTATTTTATATGTACTATATATATATAAATAATGGATGTACCATTATTATTTGCTCAAGCCCTTGCTAATATTCATGCATGTCAAAGTGTATAATATCCTCTTTTTATAACTGGGATTTCTGCATTGCAGACATCTTAATTTTATACATCAAAGACATTAAAACATTATCACTTTTTTCTATCAGATATGTGAAAAAACTAATTATATAAATATATTTAGCTATATTTTAATGTAGGTGTGGTAGAGTTTTCTGTGTGTATGTATTAGAAGACATTTGTATCTTACTATGAAATGCCTGCTTGTTTTCTTTTCCCACTGTTTTACTGTTTTATTTTTATTTGTTCATTTCATATATTTAGGATATGATCCCTTTCTCATGTACCTCACTTATATATCTTACTAATCTATCATTTATCTTGAGTTTGTTGGTGATATGTTCAGCTATGCATTTTTTCTTTTAAATTTTTATTTTTTTTTTATTTTTTATTATTATTTTTTTTTTTGAGACAGAGTCTCACTCTGTTGCCCAGGCTAGAGTGAGTGCCGTGGCGTCAGCCTAGCTCACAGCAACCTCAAACTCCTGAGCTCAAGCGATCCTCCTGTCTCAGCCTCCCGAGTAGCTGGGACTACAGGCATGCGCCACCATGCCCGGCTAATTTTTTCTATATATATTTTTAGCTGTCCATATAATTTCTTTCTATTTTTAGTAGAGGTGGGGTCTCGCTCTTGCTCAGGCTGGTCTCGAACTCCTGAGCTCAAACGATCCGCCCACCTCGGCCTCCCAGAGTGCTAGGATTACAGGCGTGAGCCACCGTGCCCGGCCTAAATTTTTATTTTGACATAAATTCAGACTTAAAGAAAAATTACGAGAATATTACAAAACTCCCCAAATGTTAACACTATACTACATTTGCTTTAACTCTCTAGCCATTAATATGTATGCATGTTCACATGCTCACACAGGCATTAATTTTTCTCGAAGCCTTTGAGAGTAAGTTGCAGACATAATTCCCCTTTCCCCCAAATGATATTTGTATTTTCCAATAACTAGGACATTCTCTTATAGAACCATAGTAAAATTACCAAAGCAGGGATTAACGTTGATTCAGTGCTACTATCTAATCCACAGACCTCATTCAAATTTTTTCACTTATTCAAGTAACATCCTTTATTGCTAAAGAAAATTCTAGATCATGTATTACATGCAGTCACTATGCCTCTTTAGTCTCCTTCAATATAAAACAGCTCCTCAGCCTTTTTATCCTTCATGATATTGATGTATTTAATGGCGAGTACAGAGTAGATATCTTGTAGAATGTCTCTCAAATTATTTTTGTCTGATGTTTCCTCATGATTAAATTCAGGTAATTTTTTAATGCCATAGAAATGATTCTATATTCTAACTTCATCATATCCAGAGACATAAGATAGCAATTTATTTTATTACTAGTCATATTAACTTTGATCACTTGTTAAAGGCGGTGTCTGCCAAGTTTTTTCCCTAAAAAAGTTTTCCATTCACATTAATAAATCCCTTGTGGGGGAAGATACATTAAGAATATGTAACTATCATTTTCTTCTCAAAGATTCATCTACTCTGCTAAGCATTTACTGATGCTTCTTGCCTGAATCAACTATTATTCTCATGGTTGCAAAATGATAATTTTATAATTCTATCATTTCTTATATACCTGTTAGATGATTTCCTATTATAAAAAAGATCTTTCCCTTCTATGTCATTTATTTATTTAGTTATCTGTACTCCCATTTATTCATTTATTACATCTATAAGGACTCCTAGAGTCTTATTTTATTCCTTTAATATCATTATATATTTTGATGCTCAAATTGTCCCATATTAGACTACTGGGGGTCCCTGTAGGGTAGATTTTGTGCCCTTTGATGTGTTCCCATTATTTCTTGTATACTTGCTTATTTTCTGCCACAAGGTGTTCCAAGATCATTTTTCTTTTTCCAGCCCTGAAGTTAGCAATTTTATAAACAATTTCTGGTTGCTTTTAGAGGAGGATAATCTTAGAAACCACAATCTGCATGCTAGGTATACCTTGCTATTGGGATATCATAGCTTCTAGTCTCTCCTAATAGAAAGAGCTAGGAAATTGATGAATTTTACATTCACATAAATGCACAATCCTACATTATCATCTATATACTATCTATTTCAGTATCTCTATATATTTAAAACCATGAATTCATTTTGATACCCCCAATTTATATCCAAAATGACAAGGTTCATGCCATTCTCTCTTTCCAAATTTGTAACTCCCTTTTCTGATGAGGAGAAACATGGCCACCATTATTCACACTGTATTTACTTATTTCCTCAGTTCTAAAATACATAGGAAATAGTCACAGAATGGCTAATATGAAGTGGTGCCAAAAAAAAAAAAAGACCTAGAAGCTATAGGTCAGTATTTGTTTAGAGTTCTTTTTGTCTCTAAACAGAGGACATACAGTACAAACTTGATGTTCAAAAATTATAATACTTGAGCACTCAGCAAGGTGATCAAGGTTAACATTTACAGTGATAAGTCATGTTGATAGTATATATTCTTGATACAATGTGGTGAGAGTGTCACTTTACCTCTATGATCTTCCTTCCCCAAACACATAACTGTAGTCTAACTATGAAAAAAAAAATTAGACAAATCCCCATTGAGAGACATTCTACCAAATACTTCACTGTCATCAAAAAACAAAGTATGAGAAAATGTCACAGCCAAGAGAAGCTTAAGGAAACAGGATGACTAAACATATATAATATCCTGGATGAGATCCTGGAACACATAAAAAAGGACATTAGATTTTAAAAGGAAATATGAATA
Source organism: Eulemur rufifrons (assembly GCF_041146395.1). Lineage (NCBI taxonomy): Eukaryota > Metazoa > Chordata > Mammalia > Primates > Lemuridae > Eulemur > Eulemur rufifrons. The sequence continues at coordinate 202,454,651 of NC_090989.1, read as the reverse complement.
AAGTATGGACTTTAAGTATGTAACAATGCATGCATATTCATTCATTAACTGTGACAAACATACCATACTAATGTAAGCGGTAAATAATACAGGAAATGAGGTGTGGGGTACATAGGAACTCCATGTACTATTTTCACTATTTGTTGGTAAATCTAAAACTATTTTAAAACAGAGTGTGTTTTTAAAATTGCCTGGGAAGATAAACTGTGGGTCTGGAGAGGTCAAAATGGAGTCCCAGGCCAAAGTACCACACAGGAGAAAGATGCACACACACACACATATTGCACAAGGCTGAAAATATTAATAGTTCCTATTCTGGCCACTCAGAATGGACAGTTTCATACTTTGTGTGGCATTGTGGCATTGTGGCAGGTTTTGCCTCAGGAGCTGGGCAAATTTAGCCTATGCCAAATGCTGCTCTGGTCCTGCCTAACAAACCTTAAAAGCAAGACCCTAAAGGGTCAAAATGTTGTCAAATAATTGAACTGCATTCAAAAACAAATCTCAGAAATACTATTGGGAACACAAAAATATTCACCATACAAGGTAATAATCACAATGTCTGGTATCCAATTATAAATTATTACAAAAGAAGAAATGAACAATTTGAACATTTCTATGTCTATTTAAAAAATTGAATCAGTAATTAATAACCTTCCAAAATAGAAGGCACCAGGTCCAGGTGAGTGCTCTGGTAAATGCTACATTTAAGGAAGAAATTATACCAATTCTCCACAACCTCTTCCAGAAGATAGAAGCAGAAGGAATACTTTCTAACTCACTCTGTGAGGCCAGCATTACTCTAATACCAAAACCAGACAAAGATTCTGCCAGAAAGCTGCAGACTAATAGGTCTAATGAACACAGATGCAAAAATCCTCAACAAAATGTTAGCAAATTGAATCCAACAATGTATAAAAAGAATTATGTACCATGATCAGGTGGGATTTATCCCAAGTATGCAAATTTGATTCAACATTTGAAAAATCAATAAATGTAATCAATCACATTAAAGGCTAAAGAAGAAAAATCATAAGATCATATCAATAGATGCATAAAAAGCATTGGAAAAAATTCCATACCAATTTGTGATTAAAACAAACTCTCAGCAAACTAGGAGTAGAGAGGAACTTCCTCAACTTGATAAAGAACGTCTACAAAAAACTGCAAGGATTTCCCCTTTTCTCACTGCTTCTCAACATCACACTGCAAGTCCCAGCTAATGCAATAATAAGATGAGAAATGGAAATTGAAAGTATACAGATTGGGAAAGCAGAAATAAAACTTTGTTCACAGATGAGATGGTTGTCTATGTGGAAAATCTGAAAGAACTGACAAAAAAAAATACCTCTTGGAACTAACAATTATAGCAAAGTTATAAGATACAAGGTTATATAAATATATATATATATATCCTAATGCCAATTGCTTTCCAATATACCTGCCATGAACAAGTAGAATTGGAAATCTAAAATAGAATAGCACTTATATTAGCATAAAAAATGAAATACTTAGGTATAAATCTAATAAAATATGGACAAAATCTTTATGAGGAGAACTACAAAACTGATGAAAGCAGTCAAAGAAATAAATAAATGGAGATATATTCCATGTTTATGGATAGGAAGACTCAATATTGCCAAGATGTCAGTTCTTCCCAACTTGATCTACAGACTCAATGAAATACCAATCAAAATCTCAGCAAGTTATTTTGTGGATATCAACAAACTATTTCTTAAGTTTATATGGAGAGGCAAAAGACCCAGAATAGCCGATACAATATTGAAGGAGAAAGCCAAAGTATAAGATTGATACTATTCAACTTCAAGACACACTAGAAAGTTATAGTAAATGACATTGTGGTGTTAGCAAAAGAAAAGAAAAATAGATGAGTGGAACAGGATAGACAGCCCAGAAATAAACCCACATTAATGGAGTCAACTAACCTTTTACAGAGGAGCAAAGGGAATACAATGGAGAAAAGATAACCTTTTCAACTGTGACGGTTAATTTTGTGTCAATTTAAATAGGCCATGGGGTGCCTATATTAAAGATTGTTTCGGTTATGTTTGTGAGGTTATTTTCAGATGAGATTAGTGTTTGAACTGGTGGACTCAGGAAAGTAGATTTTCCTCCCCACTGTGGTTGGGCATCATCCAATCCACTGAGAACCTGAATAAAATAAAAGGTGGTGGAAGGAGGAATTTGTCGCCTTTTTCCTTCCTCATAGCTTACCCTTAGACGTCTCATCTCATCTCCAGCTGTGAGCTGGGCTGCTGTCTCATCTGAAGGCTTGTCTGGGGGAGGATCTGCTTCCAACTCTCTGTGGTTGTTGTCAAGACTCAGTCCCATATTGGACTGAGGCCTCAATTCTTCATGGGCTATGGCTGGAGTCCTTCCTCACTTTTTTGTCATGTGGACCTCTCCATAGGGCAGCTGATAACATGGCCACTGTCTTCTTGCAGAACAAGCAAGACAGTGAGAGACAACAAGCAAGATGGAAGCCACTGTTTGTAACTTAATGTCAGAAGTAATATCCCATCACTTTTACCATTTCTACTTGTTTGAGGCAAGTCACTGGGTCCAGCCTACACTCCAGTGCAGGGAGTTTTAGAAGGGCTTGAATACCAGGAAGTGGGATCCTTGAACCAGCTCAGAAGCTAATACAACCCCCATGAGGAGCATTAAGAGACATGACAACTCCAACTTCATGTATTAGGTAATTTCCCTAATACATGAAAACCTCCTAAAATCACTAAGAAAAAGAGGCACAACTCAAAAGAAAAAAATGGGAAAAGAATATGAAAGACAATTGAAAGACAAGCAAATGCAAAGGGCTCTTAAACATGAAAATATGTTCAATCTTAAATATAAACTGAAGTATCATTTTCACTTGTGAGATTGACAAAGATCGAAAACGCTGATAATACAATATTGCAAGGGAACTAGAGAAACAGGTATTCATTCATTTTTAATTACAGTTACAACCTCTATGAAAGGCATTTTGGCAAAATCTGTCAAATTTAAAATGCATGTACTACCACAGATATATGTATAAATATCCAAATCTGTTTTAACCTACAGCTATAATTACCAAATGCAAAATGATATATGTACATAATTACGTATTGCAGCATTTTTCTCACAGAATCGGAAACACAACCTAAATTTCCATCAATAAGAGAATGGTTACATTAATGAATACTATACAGGTTTTAAAAATAATGGAAAATTTATTATTTCCAAAATATACTATTAAGTGAAAAAGGCAAGGTTTTCCAACTTTCATATAAAAAGGGGGGTGGGGAAATATGCAAAGAAGGATATACAAGGAACAGATAAGAGAACTGCATAACTGGGGAACACAGATGGAGGAATAATTATTTTAATTGTGTATCTGTCCCAGATATCACTACATCAAAAGACACTCCAAAACCTAAACCAACTATTTTATTATTGTCTATAAGTCTACAGGTCAGTTGGGAAGTTCTGTTCTTACTGGGTTCATTCATAAATCTGCAGTCAACTGTGGGTTGGGTGGCAGCTCTGTTGAACCTGGCAGGGTTCTCTCACACACACATTTGGGGACCAGTTGCATATAGGCTGTTTGAAGAGAGCATCAGTTGCAACAACAGTAGTATAATTCTCCAGAGAGCCAGCCCAAGGCTGTTCATACGATGGTGGCAGAAACAAAGACTCTCATGGCCTAGGTTCAGAACTGGCACATCATTACTTCTGCTGCATTATATTAACCAAATCAAATTACAAGACCAATGCCAATTCAAGGGGTGGGAAGTTAACCTCACACCTTGGGAAAAGCTGCCCAGTTATGTTGCAAGAGTTACAGATGCAGAGAAGAAGAAAAAAATGCAGCTATTTAAAAAATCATTTGGCCAGGCGCAGTGGCTCACGCCTGTAATCCTAGCACTCTGGGAGACCGAGGCGGGCGGATCGTTTGAGCTCTGGAGTTCGAAACCAGCCTGAGCAAGAGTGAGACCCCGTCTCTACTAAAAAATAAAAAGAAATTAGCTGGACAACTAAAAATATATAGAAAAAATTAGCCGGGGATGGTGGCGCATGCCTGTAGTCCCAGCTACTCGGGAGGCTGAGGCAGAAGGATTGCTTGAGCCCAGGAGTTTGAGGTTGCTGTGAGCTAGGCTGACGCTATGGCACTCTAGCCAGGGTGACAGAGCGGGACTCTGCCTCAAAAAAAAAAAAAATCATTTTATCCCAATATCCTTTTGTACTTTTCCAACTTCAGGCATGTTTGTGTAGTACCTATTCAGAAATTTTAAAAATTATTTTTAAAATTGAGCTCAAGAGGTTTAATTAAGTGGATCATAGCCTACAACTGGTTAGACTCAGTGCTCAAATATTTAAGGGCACTATTTAGAAAAAGGAAAACTTATCTACTGTCCTATCATCCAAATATAATTAGTAGTTAAGTTTCGACTTAATTTCTTCCACTATGTATTTCTGCCTATAGATCATGTATTTATGTTTAAAATTATACTTAAATGAGTTTTGGTACTATAAATGTTTATGTTTAGTTCTCACTTCCTGAATTTAACATCAGAGAGGGTGAAAAGAATGTTTGATGTCCTCCTGAAGCACATAGCATAGGGTCTTAGATATAGGCAATACTTACTAAATGCGTGATTTGATGTAACTTTTTATTTTTAAAAAACAAAGGTTACATTTTTATAACTAAGATTCTCCAGGAGATGAGTTCTAGCTCATCATCATCAATACACCTGGAAATCTGGTACATATGGAGGTCTCTCCCAAATTTTGTGGTAATAATTTATACGGTCAAAACAACAGGGGGGCTACTTGATACTACCAGGAATTTGTCAGGTAAACATCCAAAGAGAGAGAGAGGAAAGAAAAAAAGTATATTTTAGCCACCTAGAAATACAACCCATTCTAAAGATTTTACTTAAAAGGAAAAAAAAGGGGAAAGGAACAGATTACTTTGCAGTGGGCATTCAAACCAGAGACAATCTACTGCCTAAAGGCTCTGGGCCCCCTTCCCTCTTCCGCTCTTCCTCTTATCAGCCAAAGACAGAAACTAAGAATTTCAGCTTCAGGTGGCTAAAAATCTTAAAACTAAAAAAGGGGATGGGACATTGCCAATTAGGTGGCCACAAGTCCAAGAAAAAAAAAGTTTCAACTTTAATTCTGAGCAAACACCAGGTCAAGCAAACATAATGCTAGCCCTAGATTACTTGCTGATTTATTAACAAACCCGTAGATATAGGGGAAAATAAAAGGTAATTAAATAAATTTCATATATTTAATATAAATATATGATAAACATATAAATTGTGTACATATTTTCCATAATTTGATATAATTGGAAATTCAAAACTTATATACTAATTTATATACTATAGAATTTATATAACAAAAAGATTAAAAGAGAGGCTTTTGTGCCTCTACAACACTCATTCTAATTCAACTATTGTTTTTGTTTGTTTGTTTGTTTGCTTTTTGTTTGAGACAAGGTCTTGCTCTGGTGCCTGGACTAGGGTGCAGTGGCATCATCGTAGCTCACTGCAACCTCAAACTCCTGGGCTCCTGGGCTCAAATGATTCTCCTGCCTCAGCCTCTCTAGTAGCTTGGACTACAGGTGTGCACCACCACACTCGGCTAATTTTTCTATTTTTTGTAGAGATGGGGGTCTTGCTCATGCTGAGGCTAGTCTCGAACCCCTGGCCTCAAGCAATCCTCCCACCTTGGCCTCCTAAAGTGCTAGGATTACAGGCATAAGCTGCTGTACCTGGCCTTCTAATTCAACTTTAACATTTATTAAAATGCACTAATTGACAAAAATTCATGGATTTGATCTATACTGGAGCTCAAGTTGTAGTTATACCTTGAGATGCCACTAAATTTAAGCACTCTGCCCTGATAATTTTAAGAAGGTAACTAAATATCAATGTTTAAAAATAAGTATGCCTCACCATAGCCTTGCCTAAATTTCTCATAGTAATATAACCATTGCTGTAAAATATTTCATGTTGGACATAGATGCTCTGACACAATAAAGTAAATCTTTGGCACTTACAAATTGGCTTGATAAAATGAGACCCAGAAGCCCCCACGTGAAACAAGGCCTTCAAGAATTAAAGCTAATTATATAAAACCTAATTAATAAAGGGGTGATTATTGCCACAATTTCTCCACTTAAGAGCCCAATATTCTCCCTGTTGCCAAATTTGAAAAAAAAAAAAATTGTACAAAGGGCATCTTATGATGGATTAGTATACCCTTAATGCTGTGGTCTCATCCATCCAGGGCCTCCATTCCCAATTATTAAAATGACTGACTCCATCTAACCCACACCTGGAAAATATTTTGCTCTTACACAGTTGGCTAAGCTGTTTTGTGTGGTGCCTATTTTTACAGCCTCTCAGTGGCAGTTAGCCTCCACCTCTGAAGGGACACAATATACCTATAAAAGCTACCAATAGGGGAATTCCATAGCTTTGTCATCACACACAGTCTTTGCAGATAAGATCTTAATGACATTCACCTTCTTCAGGAGCAGGGATGTCACAGTACATTGAGAATAGCCTCCTCCAAGGAGACTTATTTGATACGTGCATTAAGGACATTTTAGTTCAATATCTCTTGGTTCTTTTGGATTCTGATGCCAACATATTCTTCATTTACAAATTTTACTTCTTAATTAAGTCAACAGGTGCTCCTGTGAGTGGCCTCAAAAAACACCAAACAAAAACTCAACTCCTTCACTGTAGAAGCATTGGTAACCTTTTGTAATGATTCCTTGAGTCTCTAGATAACTTACTATGGCCATTTTAGTTGCCCCAGGACTTCTAAAACAAGGTATTGAGCCTCTTGGCTTTGTTCTGTAATCCTTAAAACAACAAATGACTGGCTCTCTACTGGACTCTTTGGAAAGAGAGGCTGTCACAGACCCTGAGCCTCCCCATACTCAGCTGCCCATTATACTTCGGGTCATTGAAGCAACATCCCACAAGCTTGACACAGCTACTGAGGCCTCCCTAAGACAGGATGGAAACAAAGCTGGGCCCTCTGGTATATTCCACCTGCAAGAGGGGGTGACTTCCTCTGTCCTCAGTCCCTTGTCAGAAGCCAAAGTGCTGCAGGAGGTCATCCCTCCCCTCAACTCCTTGAATAACTGGGAAGGCCCTTGGGATTAACTGAGTAAACAGTAATGAGAATTCATAGACTATGGTAAATAACACTGCTAACCATCATATGCCATAGGGCTTACTGGAACGTTGCCCCTTTGCACCTCTTAGCCAAGATGTCCCTAATAAATGAGGGAGCCCAAGGAACAACACACTTGGCCAAAACTTCAGGCAGTCACCTTAGGACTGGATGCCCAGGTCAACAAATGACCCCATCACATTTATTATAAACTATTACCTAAAACCTGTCCTTTTCAAGGTAAAAAAAAAAAACAACAACAAAACAACAACAACTCTGGAAATTTTTTTGCCTCACAGATACCCAAAATATAAATTAAAATCACACATCCCCACATACACAAAGGACACTCCCATTCCCTTCAGAGTTGCAGACATTACTAATAATAGCCAAGGCACACATGTCAATTCTTAGGATACACCATACTGGGCTTTTGGAGGAGGCATGTAATAGAACCTTCACGTCCCTGATAGGTCCCAAAGAATTAGTTTAACTAAGAAACATAATGATGTCCTCAAACAACTCCTTTTCAAATTCCAATACAACAAATAAACTGTTAAAGATTTTAGTTCACTCCAGGACTCAACCTGGATTTTTTACATAAAATTTTTATCTTGCCTCCATCCCACAAGGGTTAGAGGCCAGATTAAGGGCATGCAAACTCATGGGACATATTAACCATAGATTGTCCCACACACCAGGCAGCTGCTCATCTGATAGGGGATCCATTTGAACCTAAACTTCCACCCAAAACAAAACCTGGTCAGGTGCAGCTACACACTTTTAATTGTTGGTCTAATTGCTACTGGTTTGGATGCTTTCATTGGTTTACAACCAGAGACCCCAAACATCCAGATCCTCCAGCAGATCACTGTTACAATCAAACATGGCAAATGCTGAGGCCCACATCAACTCAAATGGCCACCCACCGGAAAAGAACACTCCAGTTCCACATCCCAGATGACACTGCTCTGGCCCCACATCTCACCACAGGAGATGACATTGCCTCAGACATCACTCCAACCAAGACCTTGACATTGGAGATAACTTCACCCCCATGCTGGAGATGACTTCACCCCAGATACTAAAGCCTTCACCCAGTGGTGCCCATGGACTAACTGCCTCTCCTAAGGCAGAAAATTGACACGATGTTTTTTGGTTTTGGGTTTTTTTGTTTTTGTTTTTGTTTTTTTTTTTTTCTTTTCTTACTAAACTCACTGTCTGCTTAGCACAATGATCCTGGTATACTTCTTGCTCTCTGCTCAAATGTCCATGCCCACACTCCCATACCTAAAGGGAACTCCGATACAGGTTACTAAAATTAATGAACATTATTGCTTTCCCCGGAGGCATCAGCCCCACATGAGTCAACCCTTTGACCTCCTGGGGGAAAGGAACACCCACTCCTTGATGTCTTTTCCTACTATCACCCTCCAGACACCACAATCTCTTGCCCTGTGTCTCCAAATGTAACCACTGTTTCCCCTTGTGGTCAATAGATCACCACTCCGCTACAACTTCCTTTCTTTTAAATATGATGCTCAAACACCAAGAGATGAATGCTAATGAGTGCTTATAATTTTATGTTGCCCCAGCATCCATTTTTTTTGTTGTTGTTGTTGAGACAGAGTCTCACTTTGTTGCCCAGGCTAGAGTGAGTGCCGTGGCGTCAGCCTAGCTCACAGCAACCTCAGACTCCTCGGCTTAAGCGATCCTACTGCCTCAGCCTCCCAAGTAGCTGGGACTACAGGCATGCGCCACTATGCCCGGCTAATTTTTTCTATATAGATTTTTAGTTGTCCATATAATGTCTTTCTATTTTTAGTAGAGACGGGGTCTCGCTCAGGCTGGTCTCGAACTCCTGACCTTGAGCAATCCACCCGCCTCAGCCTCCCAGAGTGCTAGGATTACAGGCGTGAGCCACCGTGCCCGGCCCCCAGCATCCATTTTTAAACGTAAGTTTAACTTTCTTGTACCAGAAGCAGAGCTCAGTCATCTTTAACACAGCATCCAATTCTACACCACACTCAAATGACTCACGCTGGTGGCCAGAGATAAAAACTTAGAGGCATCCCTCCTGCCTAGCAGACTTTTCTAGTTTTTTTTAAACGGACCATTCAGACATTTGCCTGTGTGACCCACAGTCTATTTTCCAATATATACTGCTAGTTGTCACACTTTCTCCTCTCTCTCTCTCCCTATACTCCTTGACCTCTGTGTGTGTGGCCTCATGGCAAGTACTTAAGAAATCCTCCCATCTTTCACATTGTGGTTATGTCATTGAAGCCTACAATGCAACCACTGACAGTGAGGCCACCCAGAGGAGATTCACAGAGGTGGGTCCCCTCTGCTGGTGCCCTTCTATCTGGGCCTCTGGTGGCTGCTGGCTACAGTAGGTAACAGCTGAGAGATGATGAATCTTTAAGTTTCATTCAAAACAATGAATAACTTAAAATAGCCAAATTCATAGAGAAAGAAAGTAGAATAGAGGTACCGAGGAACTGTGGAAGGAGGAATGGAGAGTTATTGTTTAATGGGTCCAAAGTTTCTGTTTGGAATAATAAAAAAGTTCTAGAAATGGATAGTGGTGATTGTTACACACACTGTGAATATACTAATGCCACTTAACTGTACACTTACAAATGGATTAAATGGTAAATTTTCTGTTCTGTATATTTTACCACCACAATAAAAAGAATAATATGAAAAATAAAAACCTGTACACAATGTTCATAAAAGCACTCTTTACAATAGCCAAAAGATGGAAACAACACAAACGTCCACCAATGGATCAACTGATAAATAAAATGTGTATATCCATAAAATGGAATATTTTAAAAAATAAAACATAGGCTTTTTTCTTTTCTTGATTTATTTTTAAATTGTGTAATATATATAATGTAAAGTGTATCATTTTAACCATTTAAAAATGTCATTCAGTGCCAATGAGTACATTCACATTATTATGAACAATTATCACCATTATCTGCAGATGTTTTTTGTCTTGCAAAAGTGAAACAATAACTCCTCATTTCTCTCTTCCTGCTAGCCCCTGGCAACCAACATTCTACTTTCTATGAATTTGATTACACTACTATGGTATATTTGTATTTGACCTGTTGTGACTGTCTTATCACATACCATAATGTCTTCAAGGTTCACACACAATGTGGCATGTATCAGATTTTCCTTCCTTTTTAAGGATGAATAATATTCCATTTTCTGTATATACCATATTTTGTTTTTCTGGGTTCTCTACCTTTTGGTTATTATGAATAATGCTGCTATGAATATGGTTGTACAAATATCTCCTCTAGACCCTATTTTCAATTCTTTTGTGTATATTCCTAGGTGTGGAATTGCTGGAACACATGGCAATTTAATTCTTAATTTTTTGAGAAACCATTATATCAGAAGCTGCACCATTTTATTTTCCCACCAGCAATGCACAAAGTTCAAATTTCTCCACATCTTCAACAACACTTGTTATTTTCTTTGTGTTTTTTAAAATAATAATCATCCTAATGGGTATGAAGTAGCATCTTATTGTGGTTTTGATTTACATTTCCATAATGATTAGTGATATTGAGCATCTTTTCATGTGCTTGTCAGCCATTTTTAATACCTTCCTTGGAGAAATGTCTATTCAACTGTTTTGTTCATTTTTAAATCAGGTTGTTTTTTGTTGTTGAGTTTTTGTAGTTTTCTATATATTATACTCTTATCATATATGCAATTTGCAAATATTTTCTCTAATTCTGTAGACCTTTTTACTCTGTTGATAGTTTTCTTTGATGCACAAGTTTTTTTCCATTTTGGTAAAGTCTGATTTTCTATTTTGTATTTTATTGCTTGTGCTTTTGGTGTCACATCCAGGAAAACATTGCCAAATCCAATGTCATGAAGATTTTCTCCTTGTTTTCTTCTAAGAGCTTTATAGTTTTAGCTCTTATGTTTAGGTATTTGATCTATTTTTTCCCATTTCCCACTTATTTTTTATTTGTATACATTCATAGATGCAAGTACAATTTTGCTACATTGATACATTGCATTGCAGTGAAGTCAGGACAGTCAGTGCATACATCACTGAAGCAATGCACGTTGTACCCAACAACCAATTTGATCCATTTTGAATTAATATTTATACATGGTGCTAGGCAAAGTCTCAACTTCATTCTTTTGCATGTGGATATCTGGTTTTCTCAGCATCATTTGTTGAAGATTAACCTTTCTCCATTGAATGGTCTTTGCATCCTTGTTGCAAATCATTTGACCATGTATGCAAGAGCTTATTTCTGGGGTCTCTATTCTGTTTATGCCAGTACCACACCATTTTAAATACTGTAGCTTTGTAGTAAATTGTGAAATCAGGAAGTATGAGTCCTCCAACTTATTTCTTCTTTTTCAAGATTGTTTTGGCTATTGGTGGTCCCTTGAGTTTCCATATTAATTTTGGGCTGGATTTTTTTTATTTCTCAGAAAACATCATTGGGATATTGATAAGAATCGCATTGAATCTGTATATCACCATGTATGTTAATATTGATATCTTAAAATAGTGTCTTCCAATCAATGACCATGGAATGTCTTTCCATTTATTTATATCTCATTTAAGTTTTTTCAGCAGCATTTTGTAGTTTTCAATGTACAGTTCTGTTACCTCCTTAAGTTACTTTCTGAGTATTTTAATTTTTTGATCCTATGGTAAATGAGATTGTTCTCTTAATTTCCTTTTTGAAATGTTCATTGTTAGTGGATAGAAACACAACTGATTTATTAATGTTGATTTTATATCCTGCTACTTTCCTGAATTCATTTATTCTAACAGTTTATTTTGTGGAATCTTTAGGGCTTTCTACACATAAGATCATGTCACCTGATAATAGAGATAATTTACTTCTTCCTTTCCAATTAGGATGCCTTTCATTTCTATTTCTTGCTTAATTGCTCTTACTAGAACCTCCAATAGTATGTTGAATAGAATTGGCAAAAGTGGGCATTCTTGTCTTGTTCTTGATCTTAGAAAAAAGCCTTTAGTCTTTCACCATTGAGTATGATGTTAGCTGTGGGATTTTTCACAGATTGCTCTTATTTTATTAAGGTAGTTTCCTTCTATTCTAAATTGTTGAGTTTTTTTAAATAAAAGGATGTTGAATTTTGTCAAATGCTTTTCCTGCACCAATGGAGATAATCATGTGGTTTCTATCCTTTATTCTGTAAATATGGTATATTATACTGATTGCTTTCATTATGTTGCATTCCTAGAATAAATCCCACTTGGTCATGGGTACATAATACTTTTAATATGCTGCTGAATTCAATTTGCTAGTATTTTGTTGAGAAATTCTGCATCAATATTTATCAGAGATACTGTAGCTTTCTTTTCTTGTAGTGTCTTTGTCTGGTTTGGATACTTTTCACAGTGATGGCTTTATAAAATGAATTTGAAAGTGTTCTCACCTCTTCAATTGTAGAGGAAGAATTTGAAAAGTATTGGTGTTGATTCTTTCAATATTTGGTGGAACTCACCAGTGAAGTCATCAGATCCAGGGCTTTTCTTTGTCAAAAGGTTTTTGATTACTGATTCATATAATTTGTTTCTATTTTTAGTAGAGACTGTCTCAAAACAAACAAAAAAAAAAGAATGCCATTGAGATTTTGATATGCATTGCATTGAATTTGTAGATCACTTTGGGTAACAATACTAATTCTTCCTGTTCACGAACACAGGATGTCTTTTCATTTATTTGTATCTTCTTTAATTTCATTCATTGATGTTTTATAATTTTTAATTTGTAAATCTTTTACTTATTTGGTTAACATTATTCTTAAGTATTTAATCTTTTGTTGTTATTGTGAATGGGATTGTTTGCTTAATTTCATTTTCAGATACCTTATTGTGTACAGAAACATGATTGATTTTGTATATTGATTTTCTATCCTGCAACTTTATTGATTTTATTTATTACTTCTAACAAATTTTTGTTGAATCATTAAGGTTTTCTGTCTATTAGTATATGATTATGTTATCTGCAGAGATAATTGTGCTTCTTCCTTTCCAATTTAGATGCATTTTATTTCTTTTTCTTGCCTAATTGCTCTGGTTAAGACCTCCAGAACTATATTGAAAAGAAGTGGTGACAATGGGTATCCTTACCTTGTACAAGATCTTAGAGGGAAGGTTTCCAGGTTTTTGCCAAATAATTATGTTATTTGTGGGCTTTTCATAAATGGCCTTTTTTTTTTTTTTTTTTTTTGAGTCAAGATCCTTCCATACCTATTTTCTTGAGAGTTTAATCATGAATGGGTGTTGAACTTAGGCAATGGTTTTTCTGTATCTATTGAGAGTATTATCTGGCTTTATTTTTTAATTTAACATGTTATATCACATTGATTGGTATATGTTGAACCATCTTTGCATCCAAGGGATAAATCACACTTGATTATTATGTATATTCCTTTTCGTGTTCTGTTGAATTTGGTTTTTTTTTGTTTGTTTGTTTGTTTTTATAAGAGACCTGCTAGTACCGTGTTCTGTTGAATTTGGATTGCCAGTATGTGGTGGAGGATTTTTGCATCTATGTTCATCAGAGATATTGACCTATAGTTTTCTTTTCTTGTGGTAATTGCCTGCTTTTGGTTTCATGGTGATGCTAGCCTCATAAAATGAGTTTGGAAGTGTAACTTCTATTCCTTTACTTTCAGAGGAGTTTAAGGATAAGTATTGATTCCTCTTTCAATGTTTGGTAGAATTCATCCATGAAGCCATTAGGTTCTGGGCTTCTTTGTGGGGACATTTTTTATTGCTGATTAATCTCCTTATTTGTTATTGGTTTATTCAGGCTGTTTCTTCCTAATTGTTTGGTAGTTTGTATGTTTCTAGGAATTTATCCATTTCTTCTAGGGTGTCCAGTTTGTCAGCATATAATTGTTCAAAATAGTCCCTTATGATCCTTTTTATTTCTGAGACATTTGTTGTAATGTCTCTTGTTTTATTGCAGCTTTTATTTATTTGGGTCTTCTCTTTTTCTTAGTCAGTCTAGCTAAGTTTTTGTGAATTTTGTATATCTTTTCAAAAAACCAACTCTGTCTTACTGACTTTTTCTATTCCTATTTATTTCTGATCTACTCCTTATTATTTCCTTCCTTCTAACTTTGGGCTTAATTTGTTCTTTGTCTAGTTGCTTGAGGCATAAAGTTAAGTTGTGTATTTGAGATCTTTCTTTTTAATGCAGGCATTTATTGTTATAAGCTTCCCTCTTATCGATTCTTTTGCTACATCTCGTAGGTTCTGGTATGTTATGTTTTCATTTAATTTTGTCTTGAGATACTTTAAAAATTCCCTTTGATTTTCTCTTTGACCCATTAATAGTTCAAGAGTGTCCTGTTTAGTTTCCACATATTTGTGAATTTCTCTGTTTTCTTACCTTATTGATTTTTAGTTTTATTCCGCTGTGGTCAGAAAAGACACATGTTTTCAATCTTCTTAAATTTGTTAAAACTTGTTTGCAACTTAATATGTCATCTATACTAGGGAATCCATCCATGCCTGAGAAGAATGTGTACTCTGCTGTTGGATGGAATATTCTATAAATGTTCATTAGGTCCATTTGGTCTAAAGTACAATTCAAATTCAGTATTTCCTTATTGATTTTATGTATGGAGGGTCTATCTATTATTGTAACTGGAGTATTGAAGTCCCCTATTATTTTTGCATTGCTTTCAATTTCTGTCTTCAGATCTGTCAATATTTGCTTTATATGTTTAGGTGCTCTGATGTTTGGTACATATTTATAATTGTTATATTTCCTGTTTAATTTACTCTTCTATCATTACATAATCATATTCTTTGTCTCTAAATAGTTTTATATTTAAATTCTATTTTGTCTGATATAAGTAGAACCACCTTGCTTTCTATTGTTATAAAACCATAAAATACCTCTTTCCATCCCTTCACTTTCAGCCTATGTGTGTTTTCATTTTATACTGAGTCTCATAAACAGCATATGTGAAATCTTGTTTAATTAATTCATACAGCCACTCTATGCCTTTTGGTTGGTGAGTTTAATCCATTTATATTTAAAGTAATTATTGATAAGGGAAGGCTTACAATTGCTATTTGTTCACAGTTTCTGTCTTACAGTTGCTTTGTTCCTCTCTTCCTCTCTTATTATTATTCTCTCATCATTTTTTGTAATGATTTATTTTTATTTTTTCCTTTTAATTTTTTGTATCTGTTGTAGTTTTTCTATGTGGTTAGCTCAAAGCTTACATAAAATATTTTGTTATCATACATTCTCATTATAAGTTAGTAACAATATAACTTCAGTCACATACAAAAATTCTATACTTTACTCCCCGTCCACACACACTTTGTGTTCTTAAAGACAGAGATTGTTTCATTTTATATTGTGTACTCATTAACAAATTTTTAACTTTTTATATTAGGGTTGAAAGTAATTTATGCACCTTTACAGCATGTTAATCTGTATAAATCTATATATTTACCTTTACCTATGAAATTTATGCTTTTTTTTTTCTAAACTTCAATAGATTTAGGGGGTACAAGTGTTTTTTGTTATATGGATGAATTATATAATGCTAAAGCCAGGGATTAAAGAATTAAATATAAGACCTGAAACCATAAAAATTCTAGAAGAAAACACAGAAAAAACTCTTCTAGACATTGGCCTCAGCAAAGAATTTATGACTAAGAACCAAAAAGCAAATACAGCAACAACAAAAATAAATGGGACTTAATTAAACTAAAAACTTTATGTTTTCCTATGCTTTCATGTTGCTGTTTAGCACATTTTTCATTTCAATTTGAAAAAGTTCCCTCCTCAGAATTTTTGGTGAGATGGGTTTAGTAGTGATAAATTCCATCACTTTTTGTTTCTCCGGGAAAAATTTTCTCTGTCCCCTCAATTTAAGAATAATTTTGATGAGTGTAGTATTCTTGGTTGGCAGTGTTTTTTCTTTTGACGCTTTGAATATATCATCACCCTTTCTACTAGCCTGCAAGGTTTCTGCTGAGAAATCTGCTGATAATATTATGGAGGTTATCTTTTGAGTAGCTTTTCTCTTGCTGATTTCAAAATTCTCTTTGACATTGCCTTTGCCTTTTGATAATTCATTATAATGTGTCTTGGTGTAGACTTCTTTGAATAAGATCCTGTTTGGGAACTTTTGAGCTTTATGAATATGGATGTTCATATCCCTTCAAAGATTTGAGACATTTTCAACCATTTTTTTTTTCCCCCTTTGGAGACAGTCTTGTTCTGTTGCCCGGGCTAGAGTGCCGTGGCTTCAGCCTAGCTCACAGCAACCTCAAACTCCTGGGCTTAAGCAATCCTTCTGCCTCAGCCTCCCAAGTAGCTGGGACTACAGGCATGCACCACCATGCCTGGCTAATTTTTTTTCTATATATTTTTAGTTGTCCGGATAATTTCTTTCTATTTTTGGTAGAGACGGGGCCTCACTCTTGTTTAGGCTGGTCTTGAACTCCTGACCTCGAGTGATCCTCCCGCCTCGGCCTCCCAGAGTGGGAGGATTATAGGTGTGAGCCACTGCACCCAGCCTCAAGCATTATTTCTTAAAGTAAGATTTCTATTTCTTTCTCTTTCTTCTTTCCTTCTAGAACTTCACTAATGTGAATACCAGTTTGCTTGTTGGTGTCACAAAAATCCCACATGCTTTCTTTTTCATTTTTTCTTTTCCTCTGACTGGATAATTTCAAATAACCTGTATTTCAGTTTAAAGATTCTTTCCTCTGCTTGATCAAATCTGAGATTGAAGCTCTCTTCAATTTTTATCTCATTCATTGTATTCTTTAGCTCCAGAATTTGATTCTTTTTTTTAAGATTTCTATCTCTTTGTTGAACTTTTCTTATTTTGTTCATGTGTTGTTTTTCCTGATACAGTGAGTTGTCTGTGTCCTCTTGGAGCACTCTGAGCTTCTTTAAAACAATTATTTTGAATTCATAGGTAATTTCTGATCTCCATTTTATTGAGATTGTTGCTGGAAAATTATCGTGTTTCTTTGGCAGTGTCTTATTTCTTTAATTTTTCACATTTCTTGTGGCCTTGCAATGATGTCTATGCATATGAGAAAGCAGTCACCTCTTCCAGACTTTCTGGATTGGCTTTGGAGAGGAAAGACCTTCACATATGGGTGTGTATGAGGGTGCTGGCTGGGTGGGGTGCAGTGGCTCTAGCTTCTGGGCAAGCACAGCAGCAGTGTTGGTTTCAGGAAGGACACAGAAGCATAGTCTTCATGGAGCAACTTTAGCTTAAATGATCATCAGCAAAGACTGTGGTGGTCCTACATGGCCAAGTCTACTGATATCCATGACAGTGGCAAGGGCAGTGGGGACCTCTGATTTCCTTTTCTCCTGCATGGGTAAGTTGTGGCCATTGGGGATCCCTCTTGGCATCAGACCTGGCACATGATGTACCCACTGCAATGGTAGCACCGTGCCTGAGGCACAGGTAGATGTGGGGCTGCTGCAAAGCTGGGGTCTAGGGTATGTACACATGTGTGGGAGGTGGTAGTGGCACTGATGCTGGAAGATTGGGACAGTGCACAGCAGTGGCTACAGCCCTGTGGGGGGTGCTTAGGCCCCAAAGGAGTAGTGGATGTTGGTGGCTCTGGTGCCAACGGAGTGATGTGTAGCTGTGGCTCAGGCCTCGGAGGGAAGTCAGCATGCAGAGGTACGCCTGGCCTGGGGGAGAGGGGTATTATGCAGTGGTGGTCTGGTTCTGGTGGCGGACACAGTGGCAAATCTTTTTCTGGGAGACACAGAGTGACATGGACTCCAGGCAGCTGGGTCAGCTGAACCCAGGGGTACTCAGTGGCAAAAGCTGCAGGTGTCCACAGCAATGACAAAGGCTTCTTCAGTCCTCTTGCTCTCCCTTTACCCCATAGGGGGAAGTTGTGTCAAGGGGATCCCTCTAGGTGCCGAACTGTGCCAGATTGTAGTATGGGGTGGCAAAGGTAAAATGCTTCCTATATTTTTCTATTCAGCCATTCTTGTTTTGGGTACTTCATAGAGTTTCTGCAGTTTCTTTTGTATTCCATAGCTCTCCCAGAGCCACTTTTGCCAGTACGTAGTTGTATTCATTACTTTGGGGTGGGGTGGGGGCAAGCATTGGGACCTAGTAGTTGGCCACCTTATGGACATAACTTCTCAACTTTTATAGTTTCTTTATAGAACAGCCAGTAATTTTTTTGTAGTTTTGACTCATTACTTTTCATGTTTCTATGTCAATTATTTCTGTCTCTATATCCTTCTTTTTCCTTTAGATTTATTTTACTGTCCTTTATAAAAGCTACTTGTTATGTTAGTTAATTAGTAATTATTAATTACTCTTGCAATACTCTAATGTGTCATGCATTTTAGCCTTATGTATTTATAGGATAGTATATTTTATAGGTTACAGCATTTCTCATAACCTTTAGGTTTTTCCATATAGTGGACTTTTTGACATTCATTTTCCTTCAAAGACTTTGTAATTTTTGTCTTAATTTCAATTTAAATTTAGATAGACCTTAAATGGATATGTGGATGTTGTAGGCTATATTTCTGTCAAGGATTTTATTACTATGATTTTGATCAAAAAGCATGAGCTATACATCCAGTCTCATTTTCAAAAACTGATTATAGAGACACATTTCAACATCTTTCTCTGATCTTTAGATAGGTGTGCTCACATATACCCTACAGAGTTTCATATTGACATGGTATCTTTCTCCAGCCTATGGGAAGAGGTCTAAATAAAATGCTCACACACATTATGTTCCGTTTTTTCCTCAATTTTTCAGAACAAATTCTTTCATGTTCAATAACTTAAAACTACTGAATGAAGTCTTCCCAATATTTATTACATTGAAAACATCATAACCACCAAAACTCTAAGATTGAATGTGGTATACAACATATTTAAATTCCTATCCACAAATAGTTATCATGATGGTTAATATTTACTGAATGTTTATTGTATGCCAGGTACAGTTCTAAGCACTTCAGGTTTATTAACTCGTTTGATCTTCACACTCACACATGAGGTAGAATCTCTCCCTATTTTATAATGTATACATGTAATATCATAAAACATATTAATATATTACTAAAAAACTTAGATAAAAGATTTGGACTCATAAAGACTAACCTGATAAGAGTGATTGCCTATGTAGAGTGTACAGGGATTCAGGATAGACATGAAACAGGAATTTAAGAATCTGTCATCTTTAAATCTTTTTCACAAGAATAATGTATTTGTGCATTATTGGCAATATAAACTTCCCTAAAAAGAAAAAAGTAGATAAGCATACAAAGATGTGTCTTTTAAAATGTTAATCTAGGACAATTTTCATGATCTCCCCAAATCAGAGGCAAATCTTTGAAGGTATGTGGTAAACATAGTCTCATAAGGAATACAAGGAAGCCATTAATAACTATGGAAGATTTCTATCCATTAATAGGAAAATTTCTTTGGCATGGGATTGGTAGGTAAAAGTATAGTATGTTAATCTTTCATAAGCACAAAACCTGGATTTGATACAATTATTTGCCAGTGGATTTCTCTGGTTGATAGGACTGCAAATAATCTTTTTTCCTGTGCTTCTCTATTTCAACTAAAGTTTTATGGTATTCTTTTTATAATGGGCAAAATAAATAAAGCCAGCTTTTAAAACAAAGAGATATAAATATATCCATTATGTAAAATAGTAAATTTAGATATTTAAATAGTGAGAGCAACTATAGATATTTTTGGATCAAAGTATAGTTTATCTTTTAACAACAGGGTTTGAACTGTGCACATCCAATTATATAAGGATTTTTTTCAATAAATGTTACACCAAATGTGCCTGCCTCCCTGCTGCCCCTTCTACCTCCTCCTCCTCCTCTTGTACCTCTGCCACCCCTGAGACAACAAGACCAACTTCTCCTCTTTCTCCTCCTGCTCCTCAGCCTGCTCAATGCGAAGACAATGAAGACCTTTATGATGATCCATTTCCACTTTGTGAATAAATATATTTTCTTTCCTTACAATTTTCTTAATATTTTCTGTTCTCTAGCTAACTTTACTGTAAGAATACAGCATACAATACATGTAACACACAAAATGTGTGTTCATTGACTGTTTAAGTTGTTGGTAAGTCTTCTGGTCAACAGTAGTCTATCAGTAGTAAAGTGTTGGGGAATCAAAAGTAATGTGTGGATTTTCAGCTACATGAAGCAGTCAACATCACTAACTCCTGTGTGGTTTAAGGGTAAACTGTAATAGAAAAGGGGGTCTAACACATAGCATAATTGTAATAAAAATATAACATATCAATGACCAGGAGGCAATACAAGCATGTAGAATAAAGAAATTAATGATTACCTAGTCCTCAGATAAGAATGTGAGGATAAATTATAAATTTAGACACTTTCATAATTTGGAGTAAAATTTGAAATGGCTTCAAAGCTGAATATAAAAGTACAGACATTAATTTTAAAAGATAAATTCACATGGTCACTCTCAAATATAAACCTTTTAATATATACCATAAGATTATAAGGGTAAAGTGTATCTGATTTTCTGATGCCAATTAACTTGGAGATGTTAATAATTTTTCCAATTTTTATTTTGTTCACAGGATGTTTCTATTATTTTGATTAGTTTTATAAACTCTGAACCATGAAAAAAATCCTCTAAGCAGTCCTTGTATTCATTGGGTTAATCAACATTATGAATTCTCTGATGTTGAATACAGCTTGAACTCCTAGTGAAGGCCTTCCCACAGCTCATGCAGTGATAGGGTTTCTCACCTGTGTGCATTTTCTTATGCACAGTAAAGTTAGAGCGATAACTAAAGGCCTTCCCACATTCTTTACATTCATAGGGTTTCTTACCAGTGTGGAATCTCTGATGTTGAGAAAGGTATGAGCTACAACTAAAGGTTTTCCCACATTCTTTACATTTATAGGGTTTTTCACCAGTGTGAATTCTCTGATGCTGAATAAGGCTTGACCTCCTACTAAAGGCCTTTCCACATTCTTTACATTCATAGGGCTTCTCACCAGTATGAATTCTTTGATGCTGAACAAGTTTTGAATTCTTATTAAAGGCCTTCCCACACTCCTTACATTCATAGGGTTTCTCACCAGTATGAATTCTCTGATGTTTTGTAAGATAGGAGCTCCAACAAAATGTTTTTCCACATTCCTTACATTCATATGGTTTTTTACCAGTGTGAATTTTCTGATGTTGGGAAAGATATGAGCTAGTTCTAAATGCCTTCCCACATTCCTTACATTCATAAGGCTTTTCACCAGTATGAATTCTTTGGTGTTGAGAAAAGTATGAGATCCAACTAAAAGCCTTCCCACACTGTCTACATTCATAGGGTTTCTCACCAGTATGAATTCTCTGATGTCGTAAAAGGTCTGAGCCACAACTAAAAGATTTACCACATTCCTTACATTCATACGGTTTCTCACCAGTGTGAATTTTCTGGTGTTTTGTAAGTGCCGAACCACAACTAAAGGCCTTCCCACATTCCCTACACTCATAGGGTTTCTCACCAGTATGAATCCTCTGATGTTGAGTAAGTTGTGAGCCACGAGTAAAAGCCTTTCCACATTCCTTACACTCATATGATTTCTCTTCATTGTCAATTCTTTGGTGTAGAGTAAGAGATACACGCTGATTGAAAGCAGGTACATCTTCATGGGTGATTATTACTTGGCTGAAATGTGCCTTCTGAAGTAACTGTTTTCTCTCAGGCTGATCTTTACATTCCCAAATATCTCTGACACTTCGTCCTGGCCTTATAATTCTTTTCATTAACTCCAACTGGAATGATTTTACATTACTAATTTTTTTCCTTAAAGACGATTTCTTGCTTACAGATGTTGATGGTTGATCTGAAATGAAATAAAGAGGAAATATTTGCCTTTTTTGTAATCTGGGGGGAACAAAACTTCTATAGTGGGAAAGGTAAAAATGAAATGAAAACATTTTCAAATAAACCTCTAATAGTGAATGGCTAAGAAACTACTAAAATGCAGCTATCCATCTCAACAAATGGACAAGGAAAGCAGAGAATGAAAAATTTCATAAGTAAAATAAATAAGAAATTACAATGATTCTCAAATATTTGTATGACTCAGAAATATTTGGGAAGTTTGATAAATATTGTCCTGAGTGATCATCCAAATTGAAGATTTGGTTAATTATATATGCATACCTCATTTTATTCCACTTCACTTTTTCAGCTTTGAAGATACTATATTTTGTTTTACTATAAATTGAAGCTTTGTGGCAATCCTACATTGAGAAAGTCTATCAGTGCCTTTTTTTTCCCAACAGCTTGAGTTTGCTTCACCTTTCTGTGTAACATGTTTGTAATTCTTACAATATTTCAAATTTTTTCATTATTAATATATCTGTTATGATGATTTGTGTTCAAACTTGATGAAACAGCCTTATATTGGAAGAAGATGCCATCTAGGACTTTCATAGCTAGAGAGAAGTAAATGCCTGGCTTCAAAGCTTCAAAAGACAGGCTTACTCTCTTGCTAGGGGTTAATGTAGCTGGTGACTTTAATTTGAAGCCAATGCTCATTTACCATTCCAAAAATCCCAGGGTTCTCAATAATTATGCTAAATCTACTCTGCCTGTGCTCTATCAATAAAACAACAAAGCCTGGATGACAGCACATCTGTTTACAGAATGGCTTATTGAGTATTAATTTTGAGACAGGGTCTTGCTCTGTCACCCAGGCTGGAGTGCAGCAGCAGCAGCATAGCTCACTGCAGCCTCCAACTCCTGGGCTCAAGTAATCCTACTGCCTAAGCCTCACTAGCAGCTGGGACTATAGGAGCACATCACTCTGCCAAGCTAATTTTCTTTTGCTTTTTGTTGAGAGGGTATCTCACTATTGCCCAGGCTGGTTTCAAACTCCTGGCCTCATACAATCCTCCCGCCTGGGCCTACCAAAGTGCTAGGATTACAGTTGTGAGCCACTGTGCCCAACTTGAATATTTTAAGCTCACTGCTAGGACTTATTACTCAGAAAAAAGGATTCCTTTAAAAATATTACTGCTCATTGAGAATGTACAAGGTCACCTAAGAGTTCTGATGGAGGTGTACACGGAGATTAATGTTATCTTCATGCCTGCTAACACAATATTCATTCGATAGCCCATGGATCAAGAAGTCATTTTGGCTTTCAAGTCTTAATATTATTATTTATTTTATTTTTTTTTTTTTTTTGAGACAGGGTCTCGCTCTGTCACCTAGGCCGGAATGCAATTGACACAATCACAGCTCACTGTAGCTTCAAACTCCTGGGCTCAAGTGATACTCTCACCTCAGCCTCGCAAGCAGCTAGGACTTGTATGACGCTGACACACCCAACTAATTTTTTAATTTTTTGTAAAGACAATGTGTCTTGCTATGTTGGCCAGGCTTGCCTCGAACTCCTGACCTCATGTGATCCTCCTGCCTTGGTCTCCCAAAGTGCTGGGATTAAAGGCATGAGCCACCACACCAGGCCTCAAATCTTATTATCTAAAAAATACATTTGGTAAGGATATAGCTACAATAGTGTTTCCTCTGATGGATCTGGGCAAAGTAAATTGAAAAACTTTTGAAAAGAATTCACCATTATAGATGCTATTAAGAACATTCATGAGAGGTCAAAATATTAACATTAACAGAAGCCTGGAAGAAGTTGATTCCAGCTCTCATGGATGACTTTGAGGGGTTCAAGATTTCAGTGGAGGAAGTCACTATAGACGTGGTTTAAATACCAAGAAAACTAGAATTAGAAGTGGAGCCTGAAGATGTGACTTAATTGCTGAAATATCATGATAAAACTTGAATAAATGAGGAGTTGCTTCTTATGGGTGAGCAAAGAAAGTGGTTTCTTGAGATGGAATCTACTTCTGGTGAAGATGCTGTGAACACTGTGGAAATAGCCACAAAGGATTTAGAATATTACACAAACTTAGTTGATAAAGCAGTGGCAGAGTTTGAGAGAATTTACTTTAATTTGGAAGAAGTTCTACTGTGGGTAAAATGCTGTCAAATAGCATTACATGCTATGGAGAAATCTGTCATGAAAGGAAGAGTCAATCAATGTGGCAAGCTTCATTGTTGTCTTACTGTAAGAAATTGCCACAGCCACCCTAACCTTCAGCAACCACCACCCTGATCAGTCAGCAGTTACCAACATCAAGGTAAGACCCTTCACCAACAAAAAGATTATGACTCACTGAAGGCTCAGAAGATCACTAGCATTTTTTAGTAACAAAGTATTTTTAAATAAATTATTTAATACATATATCTTAAAAATATATTTTTAGATATAATGTTATTACACACATAATAGACTACAGTATAAATGTAACTTTTATATACATGGGGAAACCAAAAAATTGTGTCACTTGCTTTATTATGATATTCACTTTATTATGGTGGTCTGGAACTGAATCTGCAATATCTTCAAGGTATGCCTGTATATATTTCTATACATATAATATCAAACTATATATTCTGAAAAGGGGAGGAGTATCATTGCTGTATCATAATGTGATAAATAAAGTATAACCATAGGATGTTTCTGAGGTGAAAGGACAGAGAGCTTGTTAACAAATAATATATCAGAAATGATCTGAAAGTAGGTTAATAGAAGGTAGAAATCCAGACTGATTATAACCTAAGAAAAAGACATAAAATGAGTCGGGCATGAACGGACTTAGGAAAAACTCTGCTGTAGCTAGACTTCAAAATGTGTGAAGTTCAGTGAAAATACTGGTTTGTTTATTTGTTTGTTTATCTGTTTTTAGAATTCCACAAAACACAATCTTAGCACAGGGGACATTATTCAGCAAAGGCTACAATGGTGACAAACTGTGGGAGGAATCAGCTATAAGTTCAGATAAATGGGAAAAGTATAAAATGGTCATGTGATATTGTAGGAATATTAGAAGCATTGGGTTTTTCTGTAACCCAGCATTGAAACACTAGTTTAAAATTTGGAGGCAAATCAGTAAATCACCCTAATCCCCAGCTCAGAAAATGATTAATCTTGCCCAAAGAAAGGTTTTGCCCTTGCTCAACTCTTGGTACTTGAAACAGTTCTAAAGAAATAGGATGAATAAAGTGGACGTTGATGGGAGCCAAACAAAGATCTCAAAACAGCACAGTTGGAGGTGGGGTGGATCAAGAGAAGCCTGTGTAGTCCTTTGATACCGAAGATTGCTGAAAACAAATTGCTTCATTTACCCTAGTTTGGAAGAACTTAAAAAGCTGTAAGGCAAAATCATTACACAACATATACATATATCAAATCATCATGTTGTATACCTTGAGTATGTACAATTTTTATCTGTCAACTAAATTTTTTTTTTTTTTCTTTCAAAAAGCTGCAATGACCGCAAGGAGGAACTTGACCTCAAATCACCTGGGGCAAACAAACTAATCAGGGAAAAGACTGACAAACAGACCAACATTCCTTGGCAAATCCCCTAGCTAGGAACCCAAATTCACTATGTGCAGCAAAGCACATGTGTAAAATGCTGCGGGGGTGAGGAATAAACTTTTCTGGGACTCTTTGATGTGGAAGCCCAATGCACCACGATTTAAAAACTCTTTAGTAAAGTTCTACTGGGGGCTCCAGTTAGACTGGGAGAATATGAAAAATTGATGGGATTAAGTTGAAAGATTGGACAAGATTTCGAATGAATAAACAGACTTTATGTGGAGTGATTATATCTCCTCTACCTGAATATATTACAAGAATGGACATTATGCCTGACTGGGAATACTTCTTGGTATTACCAAGTACTGTAAAACAGAAGATGTATACCAAATATTGATTGGACATGCTAATTGGTAACCAATAGAATTGCCCAAGCTCACACAGGTTGTTAATTTGAAACAAAATAGAATAACTGGTGGACAAAAAGAGATTACCATTTTAATGACTTGTTAGAAGCTAGAATGCTTCTACTGACAAATTCTGTCCAATAACTCTGTGTGGACTAGAGACTGGTCCATACTATAAAACCCAGTGAATGCCATGTTGCAGAAACCAGTTAAATTTTGGATGAGAAAATTTCCAGATCCTGTGGTACAGTATACACTATTTGAGAGACATTTATTTGCTTGCCTAATTGTAATTGCCCCATGACTGAATCCTTCCATTATTAAAATCTTGGATCCTAAATTGCCCATAATTCCTTTTTAGCATTTTGATTATGATGGGTCTTGCTGAATTTCAAAAAAATATACAGTCACATGTTGCTTTGTGACAGGGATATGTTCTGAGAAATGCATTGTTCTGACAAAAGAATTTTGTCATTGTCCAAGCTTCATGGAGTATACTTACACAAACCTAGGTGGTATGAACTACTACACACCTAGGCTATACAGTAGCCTATTGCTCTTAAGCTACAAAGCTGTACAGCATGTTACTGTTCTGAATACTGTAGGCAACTATAACAAAATGGTAAGTATTTGTGTAGCTAAACAAAGAAAATGTACATTAAAATATGGTGGTATAATCTTATGGAACCACCATCATACATGCAATCCATCATTGACTAAAATGCCTTTATGTGATGTACCGTATAGTTTTCTTGTACTTGGGGTTCATTATGGTTATTGGCTTGGTTGTTTCTCAAGTTTTCAGCAATTATTTCTTCAAATATTGTTTCTGCTGTCAGTCTTTTGGGAGGACTCCCAATATACATATATTAAGTGACTTAAAGTTAACCCAAAGCTCACTAATCTTTTCTTTAAAATTTTTTTCTCTTTTCCTATTATATAAGTTTCTATTGCAATGCTTTCAAGCTCACTAATCCCTTTTTTTTTCCAATGTAATGTCTAATACATGGTTAAATAGTTTTCAACTCTAGAAACTAAATGCAGGTTTTTTTTGTTTTTTTGCCTTTAGACATGGGGTCTTGTTATGTTGCCCAGGCTGGACTGCAGTGGCTATTCACAAATGCAACCATAGCACGCTACACCCTAGAACTCCTGGGCTCAAGCAATCCTCCTGCCTCAGCCTCCCAAGTAGCTGGGACTGCAGGCAACTGCCACCACATCCAGCATTGAATATGGGTGTTTTAAAATATACTCTATGTCTGTCTCTACTTAACTTTTGAACATCTGGAATATAGTTATAATAACTGCTTTATGGGACTGCAAATTAGTGCAACCTCTGTGGAAAAGAATTTGGAGATACCTCAAAGAGCTAAAAATAGAAATACCATTCAATCCAGCAATAGCACTATTAGGCATCTACCCAAAAGAGCAAAAGACATTCTATAATAAAGACATCTGCACCCAAATGTTTATGGCAGCACAATTCACTACTGCAAGGATGTGGAAACAGCCCAAGTGCCCATCAATTCATGAGTGGATTATTAAAATTTGGTATATGTATACAATGGGATATTACTCAATAAGAAACAACAGTGATCTAGCACCTCCTGTATTTTCCTGGATAGAGCTTGAGACCATTATCCAAAGTGAGGTATCACAAGATTGGAAGAATAGCTTCCACATGTACTGGCCATCAAATTGGCACTGACTGATCAACACTATGGTGCTCACACGGTAGTAATATTCTCCAGGGATTAGGGGGTTGGGGGTAAACTCACAACTAATGGACGCGGTGAGCATTGTAGAGGGGTAGGGCATGCCTCCAATCCTCGCTTGGGTGATGCAAAGACATAAAATGTAACCCAAATGTTTGTCCCCTCATAATATCCTGAAATAAAAATAATAAAAAAAGATTTCAAATGAAGCATGTTAAAGAATGAAAAAAAAAATAACTGCTTTAATGTCTTTTGCTAATTCTAATATTTGTCATTTCTTGGTCAGTTTTAATTGAAAATTCTTATTATGTGTCCTTTCCCTCTCTCTTTGCATGCAGTTATCTTTGATTGAATTTTGCCTTGTTAAGTGCCAGATTTTGTAATCTTCTAAAACTTCTTGAGCTTTGTTCTGAGATCCAGTTAAATTACTGAAAGTAGCTTGATCCTTTCAGGTCTTCCTTTTATGAATTGGTAGGAAGACCCAGAGAAGTCTGCTGTCCTCACTACTAAGGCAAGACATTGCTGAGTAATCTAACCAATACACGATAAATTATGACGTTTTCCAGTCTGACGGGTGGGAGCAAGTATCTTCCTGGCTGTGTAAGTGCTGGGCACAGTTCCTTCTAATCCTTTTGAATGGTTCTTTTGGCAGCCTCAGGTAGTTTCCCTCATGCTGACAAGTACTCTGATGAACTGTCAAAGGAGATCCTCTGCAGATCTTTAAGGTTCCCTTCCTCTGCAGCTTCCTCTTCTTTAGTACTGCTCCCAAACATTTGCTGCCTTAATCACCCTCAACTCTCAGCTCCATCTCCTCCATTCAGGAAATCTCTTGGGTTTTGCCTCACTTCTCTGCGTTAGAATCTCTCTCAAGCCAGTAAAAAGGGATAATCATAGAGCCTCATTTGTTTCCTATCCCTCAAGAATCACTGTTCCTTATTGCCTGATGTCCAAATATGTTCCTGAAAAACCACTGGTCATGTATTTTCTATTTTGGGGGCAGGATAGTAAAACAAGTTCCTGTTACTCCATCTTGGTGGAAGTAGAATTCTCAGAGAATGTGTACATTCATTTTGAAGTCTATTTTTGCTGGACATAAAATTCTAGGTTGACAGTTTCTTTCAGTACTTTTAAAGACATCTTTCACTTATCCTCACATTTTAATAGTTTCTGATGAATTCTTTGTTGCTGTATCTTTAAAGTGTCTTCTTTCTCTGGCTACTTTTTTATAAAGCTATCATTGCTCTTCAAAAATTGATTTTGATGGACCTAGCTAGATTTTCATTATATTGCTGTGGGTTCCTTAGTCAGATATGAGAGCTCATAGTTTTCATCTAATTTGGAAAATAATCAGCCATTCTTCTTTAAAATCTTTTCTGACCCTCCTCGTCCGGAATTCCATTATATTCAATTTTGACCATTTGCTATTGTCCCACAGATTACTGGGAATTTTTTTTTTTTTTCACTCACTCTGTGCTATTTTGGATAATTTCTGTGTCTTTGTTTTGAAAATCAATTTCTTCTGAACTGCATAATCTGCTGTTAAAAATCATTATTTGCATGTTCTTGAAATACCAGTTGGTTCTTTTACTATAACTTTAATTTCTCTTCCATTATATTCATAGTTTCTTCTAATTCATAAGCTTGTTAAAATATTTACAATAGCTGCTTTAACATTCTTGTCTGCTAATTTCATAATTTCTGTCATTTCCATTGACTATTCACTTCACCTGACTATGGTCATAGTTCCTGCCTCCTCCACATCTAGTACTTTGTAGTTGGATGCCAGAAATAATGAATGCTATGTTATTAATGCTAAGTTTTGTTAATGTCCTATAAAGATTGTTGGACTTTGTTCTGGTAGACAGTGAAGTCATTTGAGGATGTTTGATCCTTTCAAAGCTTTTATTAGTAGAGACTGACCATTCTCAGGTCTTTACTGAGCCAGAGTTATTCAGTGAACTCTCTCCACTGGCTATTCAAAATTCAAATGCCCCTTATTCGTGTGTGATTTCTGGAAATTGTTCAGATTACAGCTTCACTGTTATTCTCTGCCTGGCCCTGATGTAGCTTCATTCTGTGCATGTGTGGTTTGGTACTCAGCAACAGTTTCATGGGGACCACTATGTAGATTTCTGGATTTCTTTTTCAGGGTAGTTCTCCTCTGGTTCTCTTGGGGTCCATTTTAATGTCTTCAACCCATGCCTTTTGCTTATTACACCTATTTGAGGTAAAAAATTCTTCCATTATAACAGTAACCATAGAATAAACATTTACTTATATGCCAGATATTTTACGTTATTTTTTACCCACAGAATCATTGAATGAATGAGTTAATTTTTTCAACTTTTTGCCCAAAAGTAATTAGGGTTGTAGTTTTGGAGGTCTCCAAGACTTCAGGTTCAATGATTCACTAGAATGACTCACAGAACTCCAAACAGCTACTATACTCATAGTTTCAATTTATTAAAGAGAAAGGATATAGACTACAGTCAGCAAAGAAAATAAGCACATAGGGCAGGGTCCAGCAGAGTTCCAAACATGAGCTTCCAGTTGTCCCCTTCCAGTGGAATAGTGAGGACAGTGCTTTCTTCTAGCAATGTATGGCCATATGCATGGAGTACTGCTAACCAGGAAGTGCACCCAAATCTTGGTGTCCAGGGTTTTTGTGGGAGGCCAGTCATATAGGCACAGCCACATGGTTGCCCTATCTATAGCACCTCTATCTCTACCTGGCCTAACTCTAACTGGCATTGTGGTTGTCCTGTCTATAGCACCTCTAGACATTAAGCTGATACCACATGGCTCAAGGACCTCACCAAAAATCACACTGTTAGCACAGACTAACTGGTGTGCCCTAATCCCCAAAGTAAACAAAGTATTCTATCAGGCAGAATATTCTAAGACATTAGGGGCTACCTCCCAGAGCTGGGCAAAAGCCAAACATTTCTTTAGGCAAGGTCAATTCTTCGCTGCACAAGCCAGCCCCTAGCCCTTGACATAGACTCTCCTATAGTAAAATGATACTTGTCTGCGCATCTACATTTAGTATAACATTTTTAGATAATATGTACAGCAATAGCATCAGTATGACTATGACTAACATTTGGAGAAGTTAGTGTAGGGTAGTGGTAGATTTAAACAAACAAAATTCACCACATAAAGCCATTAACACATTTTTGGTTTTTTTTTTGTTTTTTTTTTTTTGAGACAGAGTCTCGCTCTGTGGCCCAGGTTAGAGTGCTGTGGTATCAGCCTAGCTCACAGCAACCTCAAACTCCTGGGCTAAAGCAATCCTCCTGCCTCAGCCTTCCGAGTACCTGGGACTACAGGTGGACGCTACCACACCCAGCTAATTTTTTCTATTTTTAGTAGAGACGGGCTCTCACTCTTGCTCAGGCTGGTTTCGAACTCCTGAGCTCAAGCAATCCTCCTGCTTCGGCCTCCCAGAGTGCTAGGATTGCAGGGGTGAGCCACTGCACCCGGCCACATCTTCTTATTTCTTTAGTAATTTGAATACTTGCTTCCTTCCTTGATCCATTGCTAATTGTGCCTTATGATAATCTTGTACAGATTAGCATAGAACTTAGCTGATGGTTATCTAAACTTTCTCAGGCCAATCATTTTCAATTGGTATTATATTCTGAGGAAGCTTTAAATCAATCACTTAATACATTTAATCATCCGTATCATTATTATCATATGACATTTACAGAAGGTAGTTGAATCTTATCAGTAATGTCAGTATTACAACAGATTGCAATATAGTCATGGTACCATTCAATTTTATTATAGAGCAGATCAGCAAAAATTAAAGTATTTGTTATGTCTTTCCAACGTAATTAGCCCATGCCCATATACCAAATATTAGGGACAGATATCATCACAATTGGTCATGACTTGGTTACTTCTGGGCTCCAAGTCAGTTGGGAACAAAGTCAGCCACCCTTAGTTCACAGGCTTGCACTGAGACTGGCTTCTATTGTGTGCTATCATACAGCAGGGTTGTTCACAACTGTCCTATAGTCGT
Source organism: Eulemur rufifrons (assembly GCF_041146395.1). Lineage (NCBI taxonomy): Eukaryota > Metazoa > Chordata > Mammalia > Primates > Lemuridae > Eulemur > Eulemur rufifrons. The sequence goes on along the minus strand of NC_090989.1, from coordinate 202,422,823 downwards.
ATGGGTGGAATTCAGACTAGTTCCTTTTCCTGCTAATTATACTACAAAATATGTATTATTCTGACCTATTCTTGGGGAAAGGGGAGTTAGGGCACATCATTATACATTACAAGTGCCCCAAAGAACTTCAATATTTTGAAGTCCACACGTTTGCCATAGGTATAGCTCTTCAATCTCAGAAACTAGGATAGAGGACCATTGGCCTATGGCTACTTCAGCCTCCACTTGTCTCTGTTGGGTCAGCATACGAGTGGTTTCCCAACACTGAGTCCTAGCATTATTTGTTGCATCTTTCTGACTGTATTTATTTCCAGAGCTGCCATAACAAAATGCCACAAAGTGGATAGCTCAAAACAACAGAAGTCTATTGTTTCACAATTCTGGAAGCTAGACGTCTGAAATGAAGGTGTTAGCAGGGTCATGCTCTCTGTGAAGGTTCTCAGGGAGGATCCTTCCTAGCTTCTGGTGTTTGCTGGCAACTTGGTGTTCCTTGGTTTGTAGGTGCATCACTCCAACCTCTGCCTCCAACATCACATGATGCTCTCCTTCCATGTCTCTGTGTCTCTTTTCTTAAGGACACCAGTAACACAGAATTAGGGCTCACCCTAATGACCTCATTTTCACTACATCTGCCAGGACCCGACTTCCAAAAAAGTTCACACTCAAAGGTACTGGGGGTTAGGACTTCAAAATATGTTCTTGGGGGGCACAATTCAACCTATAATAATGACCCTAAAAGGCCTCATCTTCTTTCAAGGCTGAGTCTCATCCTTTGCCTTCCACCTGGAAGCAAATCCCTTCTAATCTGCTTATTCTAGTTCATAAGTTATTTTCTCTAAATGCTGCTCCTCAATAAATGTGAATTAAGCTTGCTGCATGATGCCTAGACTGGCACTTAGCTCCTGTAAAACCCTTTTCTGTCTTGTAGACAAATGTTTAAATAACCACACATGTTGTTGCCACTGTGTAATAATGGCCTGAGTGTGGTTAGGATATACAATTTGCACCCCAAAATGTTAGGTCCTCCATTCTAGGGTTAGATGAATGGTAGTCACAGCTACATGTAATTTAGTTTGAGTGTGGCAGAAGGCTTCCCATAGCTTCACCCAGTCAGATCCTTAGGAATTCTGACACAAAGGTTTAATGGTACAGTTATGGTTTCTTGCTTAGGGATCATTCCTACTTCCAGCATCCACAGTTGCAGCCCTGGTCCCAGAATCACTGCACCAGATGAGAACAGAAAAAGTTGAGGTGATGTGGGAAGAATTGTACAGTCAAATAGATACCCAGGGCTATCAGCATCAGTCCAATGTAGTCAACATTGTGTGGAGCCTTTCTCCTGGAAAATCTGCCTTATAACCATCTACAGTGTCTCTCTTAATGGCAACAGTTTTTGGCATTTTGTGCCACAGAAAAGCAGAGAGAGCGATATATTGAGATTCAGCCCATCTCTGCATTGCCACAGCTCTTCCATGTCCATCTCACGGACCTATGTGGTGGCCTCAAGTGAACTCACCAGGATACCTATCTGACAGTTCTAATCACCTGCTGACCCTGGAAGGATTCTTCTGATAGGTTTCAACAAGTCGTACTTTAATGTGTGCCTTAAATTACCATAGTGATTTCCATACAAGCATCCCTTTAATAGTCCAGTTTTCTACTGCGTATCGTCTGACAATATGGTCAGGCCATTAGCCACCAGCCATGAGTTGATAAAAACTCAAACTAGGAGAGGACAGCATAAAATTCAGCTCACTGAGCTGATTTGTTTTTACTTCTAACCCTAGTTTTTCCATCAGTAATTCCTAGTCTCGTAGCTTTCCAAACAAGAGCTGTCCATTCATCTTGGAATTGTCATCCATAAACCAAGCAACTTTGTTAGTTTATATAGAACTGCTAATAAGGCACTACAAGTGGCAATAGGATCTGGAAGCTCCTCAGGTGATTGCAAATTTGTTCCTAGGCAAAAAAGGAGCTATCTGTTGTGACTATGAGTACCTCTTTGCATTCCCCAGTAGCATGTTCCTACACAAACCATTTTCGTTATAGCATGGAACTCTTCTGGACACTGCCTTCCACCACCAAGGAATTAGGGGTATTTCAGGTTTCAAGATTATTTAGACTTTTAGTCATAGTGGCAGTTTCAAGCTAGCAACTGTCTCTCAAATAGAAACTGTCTAGTCCAAAATCCCAGTAGTTACTATTCGGTGGTGCCCACTGGCTTTTGCCATAAGCCTCAACCTGCACTCCACATCGGGTTACTGTACAGAGAATCTGCCTGTACCAGTACTCCACCTTCTCCTTCTAACAGGGCTTTATTTAAAGTGGTAATCTCTTTTTTGTCCATCACATATTCTACAGTCTTTCAAATTAACAATTTGTGTAGACTCAGACAATCTTTTTTTTTTTTGAGACAGAGTCTCACTCTGTTGCCCAGGCTAGAGTGCCGTGGCGTCAGCCTAGCTCACAGCAACCTCAAACTCCTGGGCTCAAGCAATCCTCCTGCCTCAGCCTCCCAAGTAGCTGGGACTACAGGCATGTGCCACCATGCCCAGCTAATTTTTTCTATATATATATTTTTAGCTGTCCATATAATTTCTTTCTATTTTTAGTAGAGACAGGGTCTCGCTCTTGCTCAGGCTGGTCTCGAACTCCTGAGCTCAAACAATTCGCCTGCCTCGGCCTCCCAGAGTGCTAGGATTACAGGCGCGAGCCACCGCGCCTGGCCTGACTCAGACAATCTTAATGGTTCCCTTTTAGCATGCCCAATCAATATTGCTAAAGGTCGGGTTTATATGCCTTTTGTCTTACAATACTAGGTAGGGAAAATGGTCCCCAGCCAGGTTATGTCTATACTCATAATACATTCAGACAAAGGAGATACAATCATTTCACATAGTATCTGTTCAAATATTACAAGGTTTACCAAACCTTCCCCTTAATCCCATCAAACACTATATTCCCATAGCCTCTCAATCTAAATGTAGCCCCACCCCCCACCCTTACGACTTCACCACCAGGTTTTAGAATCACAGTACATTGGGCTCCCATGTCAAGGAGTCCCAGAAAAGTCTCTTCTTCACTCTTTCACCATTTTACCCACTCGTGTGCATATGGCCTTGAATCCCCAGTCAGGGATGGGGCCAAAGGACACTGCAACCTTCATCAATTCTTATGCTGATTAGATTACAAAACCATCAACCGTCATGATTCTCCAGGTCACATTCTCATTATCCCTTTGTATTCTGGTTTTCTAAACTCCTCCAAACTAGAGTAAATAGAGTAGGTTTATATAGGACCTTTCAGAGTTGAGGGGCTAGCAGGGGATCTTATATGTCTACCCAATCTCTAAGAGTGCTGCATTAAGACCTTTTTTTGCTCCATTAATGTTTCCTTTATCCTTCTCATTTTTCAAAAACTCTTTAAAGACTTCCACCTTCTCACACCTCATGCGTACAATGCACACCATATGGGTGATGGACACACTTAGAACTTTGACTCGAACTGTACAAAAGCAATTTGTGTAACCAAAACATTTGTACCCCCATACTACTCTCAAATTTAAAAAACAAACAAACACGATTTCCACCTTCTGAGATGAGTCCCTTGATTTTCCCTTTGTCTTTCCCCATTCTCTTACAAATCACTCTAACCTTCTTAAGTATCTGTCCTTCAGCATAACCTTCCCTTTGAAAGCAGGCCTGAGGCTAACAGCAGTGGCTTGGACCAGCTGAATTCAAGGCTGGCCCAACGCTTTTCTTACTTTTATTCTAACTTTACCATTAGCACTGAGACTAGAGGCCAGAGCATGGACCAGCCACAATCTAAGCTGGGCTCAGTGTCAGGATCCACCCCAATATTCTCCTTTACTTTTGTTTTATCTATTAATATTACATACCACAATAACCAAGGGATTGTACAGCTGGCATGTTTCTTGTTAATCTGCATTTCCTTGTACAACCAGTGAGTGAAGTTGGATCCATTTCTAAATGCCATTGGAAACATTTACCTCCTGTAACTGACTACAATATAGCTGCAGTTCCACGCTGTGGGTGACCCAATGGCCACCCAGGGATTGAAAGTTATCACCCACTCCTCATCCTTTCTCTCCCCAAACCACGTGTTTCAGTGTGTCAGGGTCATTCTAGAAAATTCCACTTCTGATACCAACTTCAGAGTTAGAGAAAACACAGTCCAAAGAGCCTCATTTCCGACAGCATTTCCAAGTCTGGGGAGGGGGAATTCTCAAACCTTCTCAGGTTCAATAACTTACTAGAAGGACTCACAGAACTCACTGAAAGCTGTTATACTCATGGTTATGATTTATACAGGGGAAATATACAGATTAAATTCAGACAACGGAAGAAAAGCATAGAGCAGAATCCAGGAGGGTTTCAAATGCAGAAATTCCAGGTTTTCTCTTCTTGTGGAATCACAGTTAGCATTCACTCCTGGCAATGATGTGCGACAATATGCACATAGTATTGCCGATCAGGGAAGGTCACCTGACCCTTGGTATCCAGAATCTTTACTGGGGCTCCACAGTCAACTGCCTGTGTGACTGATACATCATAAATTGATACACAATATTGATACACAATAAATCACACTGTTAAGACTTTCTCACATGGTCATCCCCCAACCTAAATGAAGACACCTTCTTGGGCATGACACTCCAAGGGCTTAGAAATTACCTCCCAGAAGCCAAGGGGAAAGGCCAGACCTCTCTTTGGGTACAGTTAAATCCTTTATTACATCATACCCTTCCCTTGTTTAAAAAAATTTCACCACACTTAAGACAATCAGATGTTATGTATTCAATTGCTTATTAATTTTCCCCCTATAAAAATGTAAGCTTCAAGAGAACACAAACTGTAAATATTTTGTTCCCTGCTGTAATCTGGCACATAATAGTTGCCCAACAAATATATGCCGAATTAATGTACTCTCCTAGGTCTCCCTTCATTCTTTTTCTCAATGCAAGTACAGATTCTGTATTCCCAACACTCTCACCATAGGCAACTCTACTCGCTCCAAGTATTATTTCTATGTGGACCAACTCCACTTCATTTCCAGTCTTCCCTTCCTTTTGAGGTAAATTCCTCTTGAGGTAAATTCTACCTCGTGGAAGTTATTTATAGGCATGTTATCAGCCCCCATTAGACTAAGAAAGACTTAACATTTTACACATTTTGTAATCTCTTGTACCCAAGAGATCACTTTGTATAATTTATGAATTCAATACATGTTGGTTAAAACAACAAATGCATGGGTGAACAAGAAAAATTGGTGAAAAAAAAGTAACAAAATGTTGGCAGATCATTAAGTGAAGACTCATATAGAAAAATATGCACGCACACACATACTTTTTCCTAGAACACGCACACACATACTTTTTCCTAGAAATGAACATCACTTATACAATTCTAAATACAAAATAAATAAGCAAAGAAAGATTTAAATACAAAATATAGATAAAATAATTTTCATGGGTGAAGAAGAAGGTTGAATGGTTAAAAAACAAAAGTAAAAATGGCATGCGTGAGAGTAAAGAAGAGGTGAAGTGGCCAGGCGCAGTGGCTCTTGCCTATAATCCCAGTATTTTGGGAAGCCAAGGCAGGAAAATTGCTTGAGGCCAGGAGTTTGAGACCAGCCTGGGCAACACAGCAAGACCCATTCTTTACAAAAAACTTTACAATTAGCCAGGCATGGTGGCACACACCTATAGTCCCAGCTACTTGGGAGGCTGAGGTGGGAGGATCACTTGAGCCCAAGAGTTCAAAGCTGCAACGAGCTGTGATTGTGCCACTGCACCTCAGCCTGGATGACAGAGCAAGACCCTGTCTAAAAAAAAAAAAAGAGAGGTGAATGGAAAGTCACTCAGAGCAGTTCTGTCTCCATAGACCAAAGGCCGTTTCCAGACTCAAAGGTGTCACCTTCTCACTGACAGCTGGATTACTACCTGAAATGCTCTCCTCCAATACCTTATTTCCCCTCACTTACCTGAGCACTGGCCTCTAGCTGGCATTCTATCATGTATCCAGGGCTCCTGCCCTTGCTCCAGTAAGGAGATCACAGCTGGCTTAGAAATGGAAAGTCCTGCTCATGAGAAAAAACAGTTATGCTGGGATGTCCGAGAATTCAAATCCAGTCCTTTGGTCAAGAAATAAATAGGCAAAAGCTCAGACTACAAAACAAAAATAAATAAATGGGACTAAATGAAACTAAAAAGCTTCTGCACAGCAAAGGAAACAATCAACGGTATGAAAAAATAACCTACCGACTGGGAAAAAAATACTTGCAAGCCACCTATTTGATAAGGGGTTAACATCCAAAATTTATAAAGAACACTTACAATTCAACAGCAAAAAAACAAACAGCCCAATTGAAAAATGGACAAAGGACCTGAACAGACATTTCTCCAGAGAAGACATAAAAATAGCCAACAGGTTTATGAAAAGGTACTCAATATCACTATTCATAAGGGAAATGAAAATTGAAACCACTATGATATATCACCTCCCATCTGTAATGATGGCTATTATCAAAAAGACAAGAGATAACAAATGTTGGTGAGGGTATGCAGAAAAAGGAACCCTAGTACTGTTGGTGGGAATGTGGATTGTTACAGCCATTATGGAAAACAGTATGCAGGTTCCTAAAGAACTTAAAAATAGACTTATTAATACCATATGACCTAGCAATTCCTCTGCTGGGCATATACCCAAAGGAAATGAAATTACCACCTTGTAAAGATATGTGCTCTTCCATGTTTTTTTGCAGCAGTATTCACATTAGCCAAGATATGGTAACAACCTAAATTCCCACTGATGGACAAATGGACAAAGAACATGTGGTTTATCTACACAATGGAATGTTATTCAGCCTTAAAAAGGAGATCCTGTCATTTGCCACAACACCATGGATGTGGAGAACATTATGCTAAGTGAAATAAGCTAGATACAGAAAAAAAAAGTATGATATCAATTATATGTGGAATTTAAAAAGGTCAAATATGTAGAGATAGAGAATAAAACAGTGGTTACCAGGGTTAAGGTGGGTGGTAGGAAATGGGGAGATGTAGGTCAAAGGAACCAAACAGCAGAAAAGTAGGATAAACAAGTCAAGAGATCTAATGTATAACATGAGGATTAAAGTTAATAAAATTGCACTGTATCAGAGATCTTTGTTAAATAAGTAGATCTTAGCTGCCTGTCACCAAAAAATTACGTGAGATGACAGATACGATATTTTGCTTCACTATAGTAACCATTTTACTATCTATATGTATCCCATTACATCATGTAAACCTAAAATATACATAATAAAATTTATTTTTAATAAAATGATTATAGGAAGGACCACAGAAAAGTAAATCTTAAGAAAAAAAGTTAAGCTTCAACCATTAGCTCATAATCTAATGAAGCCACATATTTCCAGTTCCACAAAAGTTCAAACTCTGTGAACAAAAAGCAGAAATTCAGCTGCAAAGGCAACTAATAATTCATGGTGTAGGAAACAGACATTCCTAAGGACAGATTTTAAAATTTGGGGGACAGATGTCCTTACCCACTGAGACCAGGTTTCTGTAGTTCTCCAACATCACGTCTCTATATAAAACTTTCTGCATAGAGTCCAGGCAGTCCCACTCCTCTTGGGAGAAATCTACAGTCACATCACTGAATACCACCAACCTCTGCAAAAGCAAACATGGAGAGAGGCAGAAGGAAATGAGGTGAGCACAGAGAAGGAAGAGGTATTGAATGAATGAAAGGGGAGCTATTGTGTGTCAACAATCTGGAAATGGAGAATTCTAAGAAAATCAATGACTGAAACAATAAGTGTTCGGGTCCTTAAACATTCCATTTTCTCCATGCAAAGTTTTCCATATAAAATGGGCATCTCCATGATGCCGAGACAGATCTGGGTATGTACCAAATCAAATTATGTGGAATCTCACAATGAAAAGATATATGCAAGCAACCCAAGACAATTTCTTGCAGAGTAAATCCTAATAAATGTTTCCTCTTTTCTCTCATCTCTCTATACTTTAGAAAGAAAAAATTCTGGGATTCTTTATACAATCATATTAAGATTTTTTATAATACTTGGTATAAACACAAAATCCTAAAACCTCCAGAGAGAAAATGTAGGTCCAATAACAGGTGCAGAGGCAGTATGGCAAGGGGCTCCCCAATAGCATCCCTAGAATGAGGGAGATAGAGGAGCAATTCTTCCAACATACTCAGGAAAATCAACACTGATCCAAATTCTATCGAACTACCAACTTAGTGAAAGTGTTGAATAAAGATATTTCTCCTATATAAGGACTAAATAAAGCATCGTTATCAAACGCACATTCCCCCTTCTTAGAAAGCTAGTGAAGTACAAGCTCTGTCATAACACAGAGATAAATCAAGCATGAGAAGACAAAGGATACCTCCCTTCTTCCCCCCTAAAAGAGGAAGTATCACAGAGGTTGTTGAAGCAAAGTCCTAGGATAACATGTGAAAGTGACATCTCAGCTACAAATCTTGTAGTAGCCACTGTTAGTCAATCTGTCCATTAAGGGCTCTATAAAGTCTCAAAAGAAAAACAAAAGAACTAATGCATGTGGCCATATGAAAAATATTATTGATAAGCATGTGATAGTATTGTTTGATTACTGGAAAAATTAAGTGATAGATCATGATGGATTTCTTTTAAAAACATAGCAAATAGCTCCAAGAACAAAAAGTTATACTTCAAAGAATCTATGAGCTTCATGTACTACATATCTTAGTAATGTGTAATCATAACCATGTGTACACTACTGATTTAACAAAGTAAGTTTATATATTCCCTACTAGGTGAAAGGGAAGTGCAGGTGTAGTAGAGAAACTCTAAAATTCATATGTACCAAGCGTGGTGGTAGCACATGCCTGTAGTCCCAGCTACTTGGGAGGCTAAAGCAGGAGGATCACTTGAGCCCAGGAGTTTGAGGCTGCACTGAGCCATGATGGTGCCACTGCACCCTAGTCCAGGCAAAACAGCAAGACCCTGTCTCAGAAAATGATTGAAAAATAAAAATAAAATTCATATGGGAAGTTAGATAATGATGTCTAAAACTGATTAAGAAATGCCAGGCTAAGAATATTAATTAGGAACATGGACTTAAATATCAGAGGAATCAACTAAAAGAGTTGATGTGGCCACTCTTTGCATGGAGACTGTGTCATGTGGCAGGAATATGCTTTTGCTTTAAATAAGCTCTAGCTTAGAAAATAGAATGTGCATATAACTTAGAAAATTTTAACTAATACATTCCTATGTCATACTATAATAAAGTGTTCCTTGTTATGAAAAATTATTTAGTAAACACCATTTTTACTGGCTGTATAATATTCTATTGTATGAATGTATCTTAAAACCTTAACACCTATGGCCCTCCATCTCTAGAGCCTTAGACAAAACTGAAACAGAGATTGTCCCTTTTTAACTTTCTGTTATAAAATAAAAACTGTAACTTCCAAACAATTGGAGACTGCAGGAAGATGGCTAATCAAGTTGGCTTACTACAGCTCTATAATGTTTTACTATCTGATTACAAATAAGGAAACAGTGACAGCTAGAATGAATCTTAAGGTGTTAGATTAGAATTAGAGATCAGTATTACCTTATGGCTTTTATTAGTAATATATATAGATAGGGACAGATACATAAATATAGATACATGTGAATATGTATTAGTATATATACGCCTCTGTATGTTAAAAGGGCATAGAGGCAATGACACCTCAGAAACAGTAAGCACACCTATCATCCACATCTTGGTTTCTAAATGCTATTCTTCAATGTAAAGAAACAGGGCTTGGGAACATGTTGACTCCAGGACTGAGAAAATGCAAAATAAGTTAGGAACATATTGTGAGTGCCAGAAAGTAAAGAAGTGGTCAAAAAATAACGGGGATATCAAAAGTATGTAGGAACTAATTTGAAGGAGCTTCCAATCAGCAAAACTTGGTCAATTTGAACAACAAAACAAATAAGAATGGAAAAAATAAATGTGAGTCTGTACTGATATAAACAAACAGAAAAAAGGAACAGCTCTTTCTTCTTACAGTTGAATTCCAATTAACAAGCAGAAGAAATAGGGAAACAGATATTTTTACACAAATACCACAATAAAAACTGTTGCAGGCAAGAAGCATTGATGGATGCTAAAATTAGTGGGCCAATGTATATAAGGAACAGGATATTTAGACAATCTCAAAGTATCTCTCCACAAGATATTAATTACAAAGGGAATAAACAGTAACTTTACAGTAGAGGAACTAGACACTACTTTAACAAAGTGATATACGTTAACAATGCCAGAGATAAAGACATACCATCATATCAACATTACATATCCCCTAGTAAGATGCTTCTTAAGGGGCACAAGATCACTTCTGTGGTATATTTGTCAAAATGCATAACCTCAATTTAATCATGATAAGGTATGGGCCATTCTACAATAAGTGACCAGTTCTTTTCAAAAGTGCCAAGGTTATTAAAAGACTGAGGAGTTTTCACAGATTCAAGGAGACTAAGGAGATACGAAAACTAACTGCAATGTGTGATTGTGTGGATTAGATTATGGACCAGAAAAAGTAAATTAGGAGGAAAACTGACAAAATTGGAATAAGGTCTGTAAATTAGTTTTTCATATTGTATCACTGCTGTATAGTGTCATACAAATGTATTCTCCCTATGAAAATATAACAATTTTAAAATTCCACTTTACTCCTCATGGGCATTGGGATTATTTCAATGAACATTATTGTACATCCAAAAGAAGCTATAAACAAACTCATAATAGTAAATATATTTATCAAATTCATTGACTATAAGATAAATACATAAAACCTATTTCATTTCTATATGTCAGCAACAAAATGAAAATTTATAAAATATCATTAAAGACAACATCAGAAAAATAAAATTTTTAAGAGTAAATTTAACAGGAGACATGTAAGACCTATACATTAAAAACTGTAATAAAAGTGAAGACCTAAGTAAATAGAGGGATATAGCATGTTCAGGGATTAAAAGATTTCATAAAGTAAATATCAATTTTCCTCAGATTAACCTACAAATAGAATACAATCTCAATCAAAATCCCAGCAGGATTTTTTAATGAAAAATAACAAGCTAATTCTAAAATGTATATTGAAAAAAGTGCAAAGAAATCAAAGGACCAACAGCCAAGGCACTTACAAAGTATACAAATAAAGTGGGAGACCCTGTCAGTTAGATATAAGGAGTTATCAGAAAGGTATATTTAATATAGTATGGTATTATCTCAGAGATAGATAAATAGACCAACAGAACAAAAAAGCCCAGGACAAAACCCATGTGTATATGGTCATATCATTAAGGAAAGAACTGTCATCAAATTAGGAAGAAAAAACGATTTTTCAGTAAATTCTAGTGGAACCATGCAGTATCCAAATACTGGGGAGGAAACCCACCTAAAATTGATCTTATAAATCACATGATACACAAACATAAATTCCAGATGGATTAAGACAAATTGAAGATCTAAAACAATAAAGTTTTTAACATATAATTCTATATAGGATAATATTTTCAAGGATATAAGGAACAGAGCACAAAACACAGTAATTATAAAAGAAAATATTAATAAATTTAACTATATTAAGAACTTCTGTTTATTCAAAGATACCATACAGAATCAAAAAAAAGTTACAAAAAGATACAATACATATAACATAGGACTAGCATCAAGAATATATAATGACCTACTAAAATCAGTAAGAAAAAAACAGACAACCCAATTTTATTCCATTGATTTGTGCAGGGACTTTACAAAGGACATCCTTTATCCAAACACCACGTGAAAAAGTTCTCAACCTCATTAGTCATCAGGGAATGTCAATTAAAACCCAGATTAGGTGGCTTTTACCCAATTTACCAGAATGACTAAAATTAAAAAGCCTGATTATACCAAATGTTGGTAAGGATGTGAAACAACTGGAACTCTCATACAAAATGATGAAAATATAAATTGGTACAATCACCTTGGAAAAGTTTGTCACTGTCTACTAAACTGATGTATAAATTGAGCATATACATAATCTATGACCCAACAATTCCACACCTAGTTATTATTACCAAACAGGAATGCATATATACATTCACCAGATGAAACACAGAATGCTCATAGCAACACTCTTCATAATAACCAAAGGATGGAAATGCCTGCCAACATCAGAACAGAGAGAATGGTATTTTCAAACAATGGAATACAAAGTGCACAAGATCACTGCACACAGCAATGAAGATGTATAGCTGCAAGTAAATGCACCAACATTGATGATGCTGAAACAGAATATTATGAGAAAGGAATTGGACACAAAGGAGCACACACTACATAATTCCATTTATATGAAGTTCAAAAACTAATCTCTGATAGAATCAGGTTATCCTTGGGAGAGAGGTGGGAAAGTGGAAGTAGGGATGACAAAGGACATTGGTAATATTCAATTTCTTGATCCTGGGTGATGGTATCAGGGATCCAGTTTGTGAAAATTCACAAGCTATATGCTCATGATTTTTGCACTTATTTATACTTACAATAGTGTTTAGTAAAAAACTTAAAGGAAACCACATGACATACCATTACCACACAAGAGAACAGAAACAATGATAAATACTTATGTAGAACCAAGGAATGAATAGACAAGAAAACTCTCATACGCTGCTGATGGGAAGATGGCAAAATTAGTTTCAGAAAGTATTTGGCATATTTTTAGAAAGCTGAAAGAGACATACCTAATTACCCAGCAATTTCATTTCTAAATATATACCCTAGAGAAATATGCATACCTGTATACCACTAATTATGTACAAAAACGTTCCAATAGCCTTGTATGTAACAGCCCCAAATTAAAAAGAGCCAAAGCAACCATAATCAATACAATAGACATATAAATTAACCTATTTCATATAATGGTACTACATGGTATGAAAAAATAGACTAATTTCACAATTGTAATGTTCAAAAATAGCATGATACAAAAGGATAGAAAGTTATATAAAGTTAATAAAAAGTAAAAATAAACTATATCATTTATTGACACATGCTTACGTAGGTAAAACTATAATGGAAAAACTAATCATCATGAAGGTTAGGGGTGGGTGATTTTGATTGGGGTGTTGGCAATGTTTTATGTTTTGATATGGGTGGTTGTTACCTGAGTGTGCTCTCTATAGTTCTTAGTAAGCTTTACACATATTCTTATAATTAAAGGAAAAAAATTATTACAAACTCACTCGAAGAAATATTGTGGCTATAAAAATGGTATTTTCAATAAGAACTTTAAAACATAGGAAAAGTCACAATGCAAGTTTAAATAACGTAGGATATAAAATCGTATACACGGTATAAATGTACACCTTATGAATTGAAAACAACGAAATAAAACTACATCAAAATATCAACAATGGTTGTTCAGAGGCTGGGATTTTAATGTTCTCCTTTGTTACTTTGTGAATTTTTCAAATTCTCTAAACTGATAATTTTATAATCAGAAAAAAATGTATTAAACTAAAAAGACAACAGAATAAAACCGAAACATTGGTCAAATTTCAGAGTGTTAGGGGAAGGGGGAGATATACTGGGCTCTTTACAACCCCCAGCAGTTTCTTAAATGGTAATGCTAAAAACCGCGACACCTGATGGGCTGAATCAGGCAAAAGAAAAAAAAAAAATCAGAAGGAAAGCAAATCAAGACTAGAGGGAAAACATGAATGCTACAAAAAGAAAATGCAAAAGAAATACCAAGCTACCTCATACGTGGTTTTTAGATACGCAACAGCCATTCTTTCCTCCACCAAGCGCCTCTCTTGGAGAAGAGCAGAACTGGGAAGTAGAAATGCCTCATGAGGCGCCAAGGTTTTTCTTGGAGTCCAGATTAAGTTTGAAAATCGCCTCAGCTCCAGCCTCTACCCGCGACGCCCAACCACAGATACACACGTAAGAGAGCCTAGGACCTTCTCGCCAACGCCGCGTTATCAGGTGAAGCTGGAATCTGACCGCAGAGCGCGGGAGGCGCAGGTCCACGCACACCCGCACACCCCTCAACCATACACACGCTGTTGGTGCGGCACCGGGACCAGCGCCCTGGCAGAGCCATTAGTTGCCCTACACACAGCCACAGCTCAATCGCGCCTCGGCCCCTGCCCCGCTAACAGTCCTGTGATTCCCATCGCCTCACCCGTCCTAGGAATCTGGGAACCCCTGCTTTTGGCCTCCCCCGGGTACCGTCAGGAACGACCCAAACTGCCGTGGGGACCTGAGACGCTTGCACTTCAGAGTCCTCCGCCCAGAGAAATGCGAGTAGCCTGCCCACTCCACGAGGCAGCCGAGACCCCGCGGTAACTAGAGCTGTGATGCAGAACCTATGGGGACGTAATGCAGCGCTAGGCCAGCTGCTCGAAGACGGAGGTTGGTCCTTGGAACCCTGCCAGCACCAAGCCTACACAAGGCTCCAACAGATGCAACCCCAAGCCAACCTTCCCGAGAACTCTAGAAAATTCCTCCATGCGGGCCCGCCCCCCTCTCCAAGGAGCCCGTAAAGCCTTGCTCTGCAGCTTGTGGACCTCCTGGGAAATGTCGCGCAGAGCCGTAAAAGCTGCGGGACCGGTGAGGGGGCGGTCGGCTCGCAGGGCAGGGCCTCATGGGAAATGTCGCGCAGAGTTGTAAAAGCTGCAGGACCGGCGAGGGTTATGTTTGTCCCACCTCTGAGCGGTTGGCCTGCGATTGCAGCAGTGACCCTGCCTGGCCGCCCTGGAAGAATCCTGAGAGTCTGGTGCAGCTTCCAGTTCAGACGAAAGTGCGCACTATTTAGGCCTTTCTCTGCGGACTAGCGGCTTGTGTGGAGCAAGGATGTGAAGCTGGGTGGGTGAATGGGTGAACGGGATCTGGAAGCCCAGGACAGGCTGTGTCCCAGGCCAGGCCTGTAGGAATGTCAACGAAAAATAAGTGTCCGAGGAAAAGATCTCACAGAGCATTCCCATCCAAATGAATAGTTGTGATTTCACAACCCTGTGTCATGACTATGTGTAAGCCAGGTTCCCACAACTAAAGTGCTTTGCCTCTCTGGATGGCTTTCTTCACATACTGCTTACAGGAAAGTGCCTTGTTACCTGTAAATCTGTTGTCAAAACCACAAGGGGGTTTCTGTCTAGATCCCGTTTTATTGCACAAAGATCCACTTATTGAGACAATGAGGATTGCCAAGGAAGAAAGGAATTTTTAATATGACAGATGTCTTGCCAGGAGAACGGGGAGAAGCTGTCTCAAATCTGTCGCCGACTTAAGGGAGATCATAGGCTTTTAAGCGAGGGCTCTAGGGCAGGTCGTGGTGTATCTCACAAGGGGCTACATGAATTGGGGGCAGGTTGTAGGGGATGATGAATCTTGGTGTCATGAAGTCTGCCCCAGAGCCTTCAGAATCTCATCTCCTTTGTTTTGCAGAAAATCCACTATTTCTGGGGGAAAAACTCAAAAACCCAAGTAGTTAAGGGAGATGATTATATAGGGGTCACTGAAATTTGTTCAAAGGGGGGGGGGCAGCTACATACCTTTCAGAATTATAACCCCTATAAAACAAGCACATGCCAATTATAACCTTAGGACTACAACCTAAATTCTTGATCCTGTGCTAAGTTTCATGCTGACAATGCCAATTACAAGCCTATCTCCACAGATACAGACGAAGGATGAGATGAGATCACTCCTCTGCCTATCCTGAGACGACTACATAATTGATTTCTTTCCCTCTACTCCCTTTTGAATGTTCACCTTATGTAAAATGTAGATTTACTGAGCACTAATTAGAACCTCACAAGAATGTAACTATTTGCCTCACTGCCTGTGTAGTCAGTCTGCAGTTTGGAGTAGAATGTTGTATAGATATCAGTTAATGTCAAATTTGTTGGGAGTTTTAAGTCTTCTATATACTGGCTTTGTGCCTAGTTGTTATATCCATTATTGAAAGAGGGTTATGAAGCTTTTATTGCTAAATTGTCTATGTCTCCCTTTAATTTTATTACTACTTTGCATGTTTTTGAACTCTGCTGTTAGGTGCATATATGTTGCTAATTGTTATATCTTCCTGATGAATTGGCACTGTTATTATAAAATGTCTCCCTCTGCTTTTAATAACATTTTTGGTCCTTAGTACTTGTGAACTAAAATAAAATCTGAAGGCTAACCCTCATAGGTTGACTCCATGGACCCCCTCCTGGCCAAGGGGATATCCTAAAACTAAATTGACTGCAGGAGGAGGGAGGTCAGACATGCCTCATCATGCGCCCCACCCTTCTTGTAAACATTCTTTGTAACTCACTGATAGGCCTAAGGCTATGCAAGACAAACCTGCAGGTCCTCATTTTACACAACAAATATGTCCAGTAGCTTGTCTCTGACTAACAGAGTCACTTATCTTAAAACATTCCAAGCCTTTCGACAAAAGCTTCATGTCTTTCAACCACTTACAAGTCAAAGTGTTTAAACCCACCTATAACCTGTAAGCTCCGCCCCCCACGTCAAGATGGACCACCTTTGGCAAACCAATGTATGCCTTCCATGTATTGATTTATGACTTTACCTGTAACTCCTGTCTCCCTGAAATCCATAAAACGAAACTGTAACCCAACCACAGCAAGTGCACTTGCTCAAGACTTCTTGGGCATGGCTCTGGGTCATGGTTTTCACATTTGGCTCAGAATAAACATCTTTAAATTATTTTTACAGAGTTTGGCTTCTTTTCCATCAACACACTGTTTTGCCTGGTATTAATATAGCTCCCTTGGGGTAACTGATAGCATGATATAACTTTTTCCACTCTTTTGCTTTCAACCTATTTTCACCTTTGACTCTAAAGTATGTTTCATGTGGACAATAAACATATAGGTGGATAGTTTATTGTCTGAAAATCTTTTTAAATTGAAATTCTTATCAAGATAATGTAGATTGATGTGCAGTTTTCATTTTCTTTCTTTTCTTCTTTTTTTCTTTTTTTTGAGACAGAGTCTCACTTTGTTGCCCAGGCTAGAGTGCCATGGTGTCAGCCTCGTTCACAGCAACCTCAAACTCCTGGGCTCAAGCAATCCTACTGCCTCAGCCTCCCGAGTAGCTGGGACTACAAGCATGCACCACCATGCCCAGCTAATTTTACATATATATATATATATATATTTTTTTTTTTTTTGTCCAGATAATTTCTTTCTATTTTTAGTAGAGATGGGGTCTCACTCTTGGTCAGGCTGGTCTTGAACACCTGAGTTCAAACAATCTACCCTCCTCAGCCTCCCAGAGTGCTAGGATTAGAGGCATGAGCCACTGCGCCCCGCCTGACGTGCAGTTTTAAGAAATAATACAGGCCGGGCGCGGTGGCTCACGCCTGTAATCCTAGCACTCTGTGCCGGGTGGATCGCTCAAGGTCAGGAGTTCGAGACCAGCCTGAGCAATGAGCGAGACCTCGTCTCTACTAAAAATAGAAAGAAATTATCTGGCCAACTAAAATATATATAGAAAAAAAAATTAGCCGGGCATGGTGGCGCATGCCTGTAGTCTCAGCTACTCGGGAGGCTGAGGCAGTAGGATCGCTTAAGCCCAGGCGTTTGAGGTTGCTGTGAGCTAGGCTGACGCCACGGCACTCACTCTAGCCTGGGCAACAAAGCGACACTCTGTCTCAAAAAAAAAAAGAAATAATACAGAGAGATTCCCATGTACATTTTACTCAGTTTCTCACAACTGTGGTATAACATAACCAGGATATGGACATTGATACAATCCACTAATCTTATTCAAATTGCTCCAATTTTCCTTTGTAAAAAGAAAATAAAAGTCTCAGGGCCACTCCCCACAACTTCCTCATGCAGAAGAAAAGGTAAAGGCCTCGGGCACCTGTGAAGAGCTGGCCCCGCAGATCATTCCTTAAGAAAATTCCTTGCTAACCTCCCATAAGCAAGGACATACAAATTGTACCTAAAACTAAAGCCTATTGGATCCTATACTAATAATGAATTAGAAGTTTATCTTTACAGGTACCAGAACTGGAGATAAGACCGTATCAGACATTCTTCCACCTACCCAGGGACAGCTACATAATTGATACTTCTTTCACTCCTTTTTCCCTTCTAACATTTCCCTTATTTTATGTTAAATGCAGATTTCCTGGGCCTCACAAGAATGTAACCACTTTGCCTCGTCAGCCCTTACCCCTCTCCCTTTTTTTCCTTCTCTCTGTATGCCTTTAAAATGCTGAGGGTTCCAACTTTCCCTTTGGAAAAAACTGGAAAAACAGCCACAGCTTGTCTGCAGTACATGTTTTTCCTGGGCACATCCCCAACTTTGGCTTAATAAACCTATATTGATTGAGATTTTTGCCTCACTTACTTGGGTCAACAGCTTGTACTCATCTGTGTGTATTTCACTGTATAGGTTTGTGTTTCCAGTCAAGATATGGAACAATTCCAACACCATAAGGATTCTCTTGTGTTGGCCTTTTATAACCATGTCCCCCCTTCTAGCACCTTAGCCCCTGACAACCCTGTCTTCCATTTCTAAAATGTTATCATTTCAAAAATGTGATATACATGGGGTCATAAAATATGGAACTTTTGGAGACTGACTTTTTTCACTCAGTATAATTCCTTCAAGATTCATCCAAGTTATTGCCTGTATCAATAATTTGTTCCTTTTTATTTCTGAGTATTAATAGTACTCCATGGTATGGATGTATCACAGTTTAACTATTCACCTGGTGAAGTACATCTGGGTGGATTCCAGTTTTGGGCTGTTATAAACAAAACTGGTATGAACATTGTGTACAGGGTTTTTTGTGAACATAAATTTTCATTTCTCTGGAATAAATGCTCAAAATAAAATTGCTGTGTCATATGGCAATTGCAGTTCAGTTTTATAAGAAAGTGCCAAACTGTTTTCCAGAGTAGCTGTAATCTCTGCCTTTTGAATGGAATGTTCACTCAACTCATTTTGCATAATTATTGATATGGTGGAATTTATATTTGCCATTTTGTGATTTATTTTCTATATGTCTTTTTTGTTCCTCTATTCCTTCTTTACTACCATCTTCTCTTTTATTAAATAGATATAGTGTACCATTGTAATTCCTTTCATTACTTTTAAACTTTTTTGTGAGTTATTTTCTTAAAGGCTGTTGTAGGGATTACAATGTGCACCTTATCACAATCTACTTCATCTTAATACTTAGTTCCAGTATAATATAAAAACGTTACTCCAATATAGCTCTATTTATTTCTTCTTCCTTTTTGCCATTGCTATATATATTCATACGTTATAAGCCAAACTATATTTATTGCTTCATAATTAACATGTAAATCTGGTGATGTTAATCTCATCTTGAAACCCTTTCATTAACAGCATGTGGGGGTTTTCAAACCTAGCTGCAAGTTCTTTGACATAGCTTCCATCAAAAGGTGGGCTCTATGACCCCTTTGAATCAGAGTGGGCTTGCAACTGTGTCAAACAATAGAGTATGGCAGAAATTATGCATTGTGACTTCTATGGCTGGGTCATAAAAGGTCATTGGCCTTGTTCCTGGAACAATCTCTCTGAAGTCCTGAGCTATCATGTAAACTGATTCTGCAAAAGCCATATGTAGCCACCCTGGTTGATAGTCTCAGATGACAGTATTAGTTTCTATATTTGAAGCAGAATGCTGGAAACAAGTTATAAAGTACTTCAACATTTTACCCCATTGTTTAAGGGAAACTAACAGACTTTAAGTCAGAAAGATCAATCCAAGCATCAAAACATTAAAATAATTCCTGTAAGATACCACCATCTCTTAGGGGAAATCAAGTTAAATGTCTAACCTGAGTTCTCTGGAGAAATCAGTTAAACAACCACTCGGTTTCAATCTATCTCAGCTTTGCTACACTGAACAAGGCTTATTTACTCCAATAGCACTTCATAAGGCTTTTGTGGAGATTAAGTGAAATAATAAACATAGAAAAACGCCAAATGGAAGCTGCTTTTGTAATCATCATCAGCTCATTAATTTCATCAAAATTAAAGTAAGCTTGAGTCAGCTTAATGACAGGCATTTCGGAAGGTGATGCTGAGGAAAGGTCAGAACAAGGCACCAAGACAGAGTTCTTTTAGGGTAATAAGGACCACGTGTTATCTTGTGCCCCTATTTCCTAGAATAATGCTTAATACACACAGAGCCCACAATAACTGAAAGTTAAATGAGTAAATCACTGAATGAGTTCTGTGGGCTGGATTGAGTCATTTTAGCAATCTAGGTAGTTTCTTGGGAGCCTATCTATTCTGATAAAAGCTGAAGAGTCTAGTGGACATTTATGTTGCAGGGTTACTGAAGCAGTCTTGCAACCTATTGGCCTCCATGGAATGTGGTAATGGATGTCTTTATCTCTCTGGGGTTGGAAATTGACTCTTTTTCCCCTCCAACATATTTTTGTGTCTGACCATCATCATCAGGGACAGCCTCATCTTTTGCCCTAGCCTTTGTTCTCAATCTTTAGGTAACTGGTATGGTGTTCAAGGACCCCTTAATTTCCTGGGGCAATGCAATGTTTGATTTGGAGCCTCAGTCTCCCTACATTCATCCTTCTTTAGTATGGGAATATTCAAATTTCTTTTTGAATGGCTGTTGTCAGATTCACTTTTACCCACAAAATTATGAGAGCTTATCAGTGCTACACCAAGAATGAGAATCACAACAGCGTTCTCAGGGCTGATCCAGACCCACATTCAATTAGAAAATGAAGTATATCTATTCATTCAGTATTTAAAGAAGTGGAATCTCAGAACCCAATTGAAAAATGACTTTTTAAAGGATTATAATAAACTGAATACTAGTCAGTTGAAAACTCCGAGGAAAAAATGTTTGATTAGACAAATAATGCAGGAAAATAGATTCTAAATCTATTCAAACAAAATGCTTCTGGATTCTTATAATAGAAAACCAATATCCATATAATAAATATCCGTAAGCAATTTGGCCTGTAATTATCTTAACAGCCTAAAATCTCCATTTTATCACTAGCAGTTGGCCAAACTCAAAATTTCCCTTAAGTGGACTTTCAGCAGCTTACCACACTGATAGAAAAGCCAGATGAGAACAGAGAATATTTAAGAACTCTTTCATGACAAAAGAGGCCAGTGCTTTCTTCTATAATAGTATTACCCTGGTCAGAACAGGAAAAAGATGAGCATCCTTGCATGTTAGTACCACTTTTCCCTCTTACACTTCTTTTTTGGTATCATGTACATTTAATGTGAAGTTATGACTGACACTGAACACAGGAAAGAACAATGAAAAGAAAAATGGAAGTATATATAGCTTTAACGTTTTTATTGTCTTAATATTATTGTTCAAAAGTGTTCACAAGGAAGTATTTTAAAATGCTCATTTCCACGTAATTCCAATTTTTTTCCATTTAAAAATGTAAAAGCTCCAGGTGACATTGGCAAGATGACAGATGAGAAGGTCCCAATGCTTGCCTCAACAAAAAAAAAAAAAAAAAAAAAAATTCAACAAATAAATAACTACATACCTAGGAAAATAGCTCTGGGAGAACTTTGGAATACAACAAAGCAGCAGTAGAAACCCTGTGGAGCACAAAAGCCAAGGATGGCCACATGTTTTTCCATAGAAAAGCATAGGAAACATTTTCCTCTGTCCTGAGAAACTCTGGTGCCATGAGGGATTTCCTCCAGTGGAGAAAAAGAAAGGAGGACCACAGGACCCCTTATTACCACCACAGACACCCATAGCCTTTGCCACTGAGGAAGCCTTTAGTCTTCACTAATGCTGAGCTGAACTGGCAGAGCTGCCTGGAGTATAGGCCACTGTGCTTCCCTCAGAGTAATAGCCACCACTGCATTCCCCTCCCCAAGACCAAGCTGCCAAGTCCATCCCAGGGGCTGGAACCAACGGTGTGTGGTGCTGTGCCCCTCAAGCTCTGAGTTGCAAGTGTACTCCACCATCCCTAGGATCCAAACTCCTGCTGTGCTACACCCCCTAGAGTCCAAACTGCTACAAAACTGCACCATTCCTTGGGCTCAAGTTGCCACTATGTCCCATTTCCCAAGGACCAGGCCACTGCTACACCTTACCTCCCAGGGTTGGAGCTCCTGTGGCTTGCCCCAGAGACACAGATCCTGGCTATGTAGGCAATCTGCACACACCTGTGCCTTAAACACTGGTGCCACCAGTGTAGTGAATGTGTTTATGCCTAAGGACCCAGGCACCATGGTGGGCCCACACACCTGAGCCCAGGACCCCAGGTCTGCTGGCACTGAGTGTCTGTGTTCCAGATCCCAGTGCTACCGCAGCTACCTGTGTACCTGTGTGCCAGACCTGGTGCCAGGAAGATTCCCCAGGCTGACTTCTCCCCTGAGGGGAAAAGGAGAACAAGAGGACCCCATAGCCTTTGCTACCAAGGTCCCCAACAATCCTCAAAGCCTGCATAGAAGGAGCCTGCATCCTAGGCTGCACAGGACTCCCACTGTCTTTACTGATGCTGAACTTAGCTGATGGAGCAGCATGGAGATTACATTACTGCACCCTCCCCAGAACTGGAGCCAACACACTCCACAGAGCCACTGCCCTTGCACCCACCGGCAGGTAGAGGTCTTTCCCCACTGAAACCAGACATAAAGTCTAGAAGAGGTGACTGCTCCCTCAAATGTGCAGACATCAATGCAAGGCCACAAGACAAATTAGTTGGGTGTGGTGGCATGCACCTGTGGTCCTAGCTACTTGGGAGGCTGACATAGAGGATTGTCTGAGCCCATGAGTGTGAGGTTACAGTGAGTTATGATTGTACCACTGCACTCCATCCTGGGCAACAGAGTGAGATTCTGTTTCTTAAAAAACAAATTTTTTAAAAATTCATTGGTATCCTAGCACTCTGGGAGGCCGAGGTGGGCGGATCGTTTGAGCTCAGGAGTTCGAGACCAGCCTGAGCAAGAGCGAGACCCCATCTCTACTAAAAATAGAAAGAAATTATATGGACAGCTAAAAATATATATAGAAAAAATTAGCCGGGCATGGTGGTGCATGCCTGTAGTCCCAGCTACTCGGGAGGCTGAGACAGGAGGATCGCTTGAGCTCAGGAGTTTGAGGTTGCTGTGAGCTAGGCTGATGCCACGGCACTCACTCTAGCCTGGGCAACAGAGTGAGACTCTGTCTCAAAAAAAAAAAAAAAAAAAAAAAAATTCATTGGTAAAGGTAAATATATAATCATATCAGAATAATACTCTAATCATGGTGTGTAAATCACTTTTAATGCTATCATAAAGATTAAAAGGCAAAAGTATTAAAATATAGCTACAATTTTAGGAGATACATAAGAAGTAAATTGTGACATCAAGAACATAAAATGGTGAAGAGTGGAAGTGTAGAGTTTTTATATGTGATTGAAGTTATCAGCTTAAAAGAGACTATTAGAACTATTATACTGACCAGGCACGGTGGCTCACACCCGTAATCCTGGCACTCTGGGAGTCCAAGGCACGAGGACCACTTGAGGACAGGAGTTCGAGACCAGCCTGAGCAAGAGCGAGACACCATCTCTACTAAAAATAGAAAAAATTAGCCGGGCACAGTGGCACTTGCCTGCGCATAGTCCCAGCTACTCAGGAGGCTGAGGCAGAAAGATCTCTTGAACCAAGGAGTTTGAGGTTACTGTGAGCTAGGCTGATCCCATGGCACTTTAGCCTGGGCAACAGAGTGAGACTGTGTCTCAAAACAAAACAAAACAAAACTATTAGACATTTTATGTAAGCCTCATGGTAATCATAAAGAACAAACTTGCAGCAGATACACCAAAGATAAATTAATCAAAGCATACCACCCAAAAAAGTCATCAGATAACAATGAAAGACAGCAAAAGAGGAACAAAGTATGAAATAGAAAACAATTAACAAAGTGGCAATAGCAAGGCCCTACCGATCAATAATTAAATTGTAAATAAATTCTCCAATCAAAAGACAGAGAGTGGCTGAATGGATGCAAAAACAAAACCCAACTATATGCTGCCTTCAAGAATTTCACTTTACTGATATTCTCCAATTTACGATGGTTTGACTTTTAATTTTTCCACTTTACCATGATGCAAAAACAATACATATTCAGTAGACAGTTAGTTTAAGATAGGCTCCACTAAGCTATGATATTCATTAGGCTTGGTATATTAAATGCACTTTTGACTTCAAATTATGATGAGTTTTCCAGGATGTAACTTCATTTTAAGTCAAGGAGCATTTGTAGATTTCAGGACACACATAGGCTGACAGTGAAGGAATGGAAAAAGATATTTCATGTAAATAGAAGCCCTAAGAACAGGGGTACCTATAATTAATATCAGATAAAATGTACTTTAAGTCAAAATGTATCAAAAGACAATGTCATTATGCAAGTGATACAGAAGGCAATCTATCAAAAGGATATAACGATTCCAAATATGTATGCATCTAACATCAGAACACTTACATATTATGGTACTTCCTGAGTATTACACATCTGAAGGGGTTGCTCTTTTACGTTGGTGAAGCAGGGTATTGCTAGGTCTTTTCCTCCCTGTTTTGTTAATGTGTGCATGTTCACAGAATAAATTGCTGTATTCAGCATGTCACTGAGGCATCCTAGTGAGTCCGCTGCTGGGTGATCAATGGTCTTAGCACAGTGGCTGTTTCTTACATCTAGGTTTCTAACAATGTGCTTGGCTAGTCTTTGTTGGATGAGCTAAGGAACCTCCTTGAGCCTCTTACTTGGTCTTGGAAACTAGCTATTTCAAATATTTTATACAATAAAATATATCTTCCTGAACAAAGAAAAATAATTTTAAAATTCAAAATAAAAAACTTCCCAAAATCTTAAAGGATGAGGCTCTAACAGGATGTACCACCTGCTTTGAGTCAAAGATAACATGGTGCACCCTCTCTCTCAGAATACATGGGTTCAGGATCAAGGGATGAGTGGAGTAGCTTCTCTCACAGTCACAACTACTAACACATCTCTGCAACTCTGAGCAGTGCTGGTGGGAGGTCAGAGGGTAATGTTATCACAAGGTGACCATAATGGTTCCACTGCATTGGAAGATGAGACTGCCACTTGGCCATTTTGACCTCCTCAAGCCACTGAGGCAGGAGGCAAATAAGGGGTTACTAAAGGCTGGCATGACTGATCTCAATTATCAAGGAGAAAATGGCTTGCTGCCACCAGTGAGGAGAAGGAGGGCTATGTCAGGAACCCAAGGGATTCTCTGAGACATCTCTTGGTAGTTCCAGGCCAAGCAAAAAAACAAAAATAGAAAAAAGCAGGACCACTGAGGATTCAGATCCTTTAAGAATAGAGATTTTTGGGTCACTCATCAGGTAGAAAACCCCAATGAGTTGAGGTTCCAGTTAGAACCTAGAAAATATGGCAGGGGTGGAAGCATAAGTTATTAATATAAATACAGCAGCCACATGACCAGTCACAGAAACAAGGACAGAGTAGCTGCACACATCTCTTTCTTTGCTGGTTTGTGTCTGTTTGTATAAAGAATTTTCTTCCCTTTCCTCCTTCTCCTTATTTTATACAAGTTTTTTTGAGCATTATTTTATGTTTTTGTAGGAGAATGATTGGTTTTGGAAGGAGTAAACATAGTCCAGTGATGGATATATGACTGTAGGATTTTGCATCTCCTTGTTCTGGGGAGGGGATGAGCACATCATTTATATGTAAGATAGCTGCATCTCATTCAATAGAAAATGGAGCTGGTTGATGGCTGCACAGAAGTTCACATACATGTAGCAGGTGCACTGATGGCGCCAGAGATTCAGTTATTAAATCTCAGTTCCCATTTGCCCTTCTGTACTTGGCATACCCATTTCTGCTTTGCCAGCTGGCTTTCTGATAGCTCTATCAACACAGGATGCTAGTGGAAGACTGCAAACTGAAGAGGATGAGGCACTGACTGACTCCTTCCTGTCTGCTTCTCACTTCCCTCAGCTTAATTCCAGCAATGCTTCTTTACGCTGGTAGTGGCAGTGCCTTCCCATAGTTGCAGCTGAACCAAGTTAACAGTTTTTCCAACACATGCCAACCAGGTACACTGTGCCAGCCCCACCCACCACCCTCATGGATGCTTCCTCTAAGCCTAGAAACACCACCAACAGCCAGCAGGTGATCCCTCTTCAGAAGGGCCCTCTTCTGACTCAATGACACAGGAACCCTTCTCTAAAATTCTAAGTTTCGATAATTAAAATCTATACCCTTAATTCCCTCAGCCTTGGGGAAACTCCAGTTGATAACCCCATGATACCTTAGAGGAGCAATTCTCAAACTGTGGTCCCAGGATCAGCAACATCAGCATCTCCTGGCAACAGTAGCTATTAGAAATAAATAGACCAGATGGCTTCAGTGGTAAATTTTACCACAAGTTTAAATGAATATTAACATAAATCTTTCTCAAACACTTCCAGAAAATTGAAGAGGAGGGAACATTTACTAACTCATTTTTATAATGCAAGCATTACCCTGATATCAAAGCCAGACAAAGACATTTTAAGAACAGAAACTATAGGCCAATATGACTTGTGAATATAGATGAAAATATCAAAAAATACTAGTACACTGAATCCAGCAGCATATTAAAGGTATTATGCACCATGATCAAGTGGGCTTTATCTCAGTAATACAAGGGTGGATCAACATATGAAAGTCAATGTAATACAATACATGAGTAGACGGAAAAAGCACAAATGATCAACCATCTCAACTTCTCCAAGAAAAAAGCATTTGACAAAATCCAACATTTTTTCATAATAGAAAACATTCAACAAGCTAGAAACAGAGGGGAACTTCCCACAACATGATAAAGGGCATCTACGAAAAACATACAACTAACATAGGCATTGGTAAAAAACTGAAAGCTTTCCCCCTAAGATCAAGAATAAGACAAGAATAGCTGCTTGTGCCACTGCTAGTCAACAATGTACTGGAAGTTCTAACCAGAAAATTAGGCAAGAAAAATAAAAACATCTAAGTTGAAATGGAAGAAGTAAAACTATCTCTGTTTGCAGATGACATGATCTGATACGTAGAAAGTCCTAAAGAATCCACACACACAAAAAATACTATTGGAACTAATAAATTCTACAGTTGCAGCATACAATATCAACACACAAAAATCAGTTATATTTCTATACATTAGCAATAAACAATAAGAAAATGACATCAAGAACATTCCATTTACAATAGCATCAAAAAGAAAAAATTCTCAGGAATAAATTTAAACTAGGAGGTGCAATACTTGTATTCTAAAAACTACAAATCATTGCTGAAAGAAATTAAATACACAGAAAGATACCTCATGGGCAGGAAGACTTAATACTGTTAAGATAGCCATACTATCAAAAGTGATCTACAGATTCAATATAATCTCTATCAAAACCCCAACTTTTTTATTTTTTGGCAGAAATGGAAAAGCCAAAACTAAGATTCATATGGAATTACAAGGATACTAAATAGCCAAAACAACCTTGAAAAAGAACAAAGTTGGAAGACTCACATTTCCTGATTTCAAAACCTACTATATATAAAGCTACAGTAATCAAAGTTGTGTGGTATTGGCATAAGACTAGACATATAGGTCAGTGGAACAGAATTAAAAGTCCAGAAACAAATCTACATATCTATGGTCATCTGATTTTTGACAAGGATGCCAAGACCATTCAGTGGGGAAAGAACAATCTCTTCAACAAGTGGTCCTGAGATCACTAAATATCTACATGCCAAAGAATGGAGCTGGACCCCTAACTTGACACCATTTACAAAATCAATTCAGTTGTATAGGAGAGGTGAGAGGAAAAACAAAAACAAAAATTAATTCAAGATGGGTCAAAGACCTAGATATAAAAGCTAAAACTATAAAACTATTAGAAGAAACCTAGGGATAAATCTTTATGACCTTGGACTTGTTAATATATTCTTCTCTATGATACCAAAAGCAAAAAACAACAAAAGAAAAAAATGGATAAATTGTACTTCACCAAAATTTAAAACTTTAGACTTAAGGTAGGAGGATTGCTTGAGGCCAGGCGTTCAAGACCAGCCTGGGCAACATAGCGAGACCCTGTCTCTAAAAATAAGAAAAATTAGCTGGAAGTGGTAGTGTGTGCTTATAGTCCAAGCTACTTGGAAGACTGGGGGAGGAGGGTTACTCTAGCCCAGGAGTTCAAGGCTGTAGTGAGCTTTGATTGTATCATGGAATGAGAGAAAATATTTGCACACCATATATCTGATAAGACGCTAGTATCCAGAATATAAAAGAACTCTTACAATGCAAAAGTAGAAAGACAAACATTCCCAATTTAAAAATGGGCAAATGACTTGAATAGACTTCTCCAAAGAAAATATACAAATGGCAAATAAGCACATAAAGATACTGAACATCATTAATCATTAGGGAAATGCAAATCAAAACCACAAGACTGCTTCAAACCCATTAGGATGGCTATAAGCATTAATAACAGAACAGAAAATAACAAGTGTTCGCAAGGATGTAGAGAAATTGGAGCCTTCCTACATTGCTGATGGGAATTTAAGTGTGCAGCTGCTATGGAAAACAGTTTGGTGATTCCTCAAACAGTTAAACACAGAGTTACCACATAACTCAGCAATTCTACTCAATGAATTCAAAACATATGCTTGCACAAAAACTTGTACACAAATGTTCACAGCAGCATCATTCAAGTAGCAAAAAAGGAAAAGCTTCAACCGTCTATCAACTGATAAGTGAATAAATAAAATGTAGCATATACAATGCAATATTCAGCCTAAAAAAGAATAAAATTTTGACAAGCTATAACATGAACTTTCAAAACATGCTATGTGGAAGAAGCTAGACACGAAAGGGCACATGTTGTATGATTCCTTTCATATGGAATGCCCCAAATAGGCAAATGGGTTGACAAAAAGGAGATCACTCATTGCCAGGGGATGGGCAAAGGGAGAATTGGGAGTGACTCCTAATAGGTACAGGATTTCTTTTGAGGGTGAGAGAAATGTTCAGGAATTAGATAGGGCTAATGATTGTATAACTTTGTGACTGCATTAAAAACCACTGAATTTTACACTTTAGAATGGTTAAAAGTCAATTTTATTACAATTTTGAAAATCTAATTAAAAAATAATTAAATGATATTTGTTATGCTGAGATTTGTTAAAATGGGTAAAGTAACTACAAGGTAAGCAGTGATAAAAAACAATAATGCCATGAGAGCATTTTTTAAAATTGCAATAAAATATACATAAGACTTAACCATTTTAATGGGTAGAGTTCAGTGGCATTAAGTACATTTACATTGTTGTACAACCTACCACCATCACCATCCCAGACCTCTTCTCATCTTGCAAAATGAAACTCTGTACTCATTAAATAACTTCCTACTTCTCCCTCCCCCAGCCCCTGGTGACCACCATTCTGCTTTCTGTCTCTATGAATGTGACTACTCTAGGTGCATCATTATTAGTGGAATCGTACAGTATTTGTCTTTTTGTGACGGTCTTATTTCATTTAGCATAATGTCTTCAATGCTCATCTATTTCATGGCATGTGTCAGAATTTCCTTCCTTTTTAAAGCTGAATAATATTTCATTGTATGTATATGTGAAAATATTTTGCTTGTTCATTCTTCATTAGTCAATGTGCACTTAGGTTTTTTTCATTTTTTGACTGCTGTGAATAATGCTACTATGAACATAGGTATACACGTATCTGTTCTGTCCCTACTTTTTGAAAATAAAATTACAACCTCTGACTTATGAAGATCCAACTTACAATTTTTCAACTTTATGATGATATAAAAGCAATAGCATTCAGTGGAAATTGTATTTCAAATTTTGAATTATCTTTTCCCAGGCTAGTGATACCTGGTATGCTGGGCAGTGGCAGTGATTACGAGTGTAAACAACCGACACTCTACAGTACCAATACCAATGGAAGGTGCTGAAGCTTTTAAGGTATATTACATCCATTTTCCACGTTATGACTTACAATGGGTTTAACAGGACATAACCCCACTGTAAATTAAGGAGCATGTGTAATTATGTTTTTAAAGGGAGATCTTGAAGGAAGTTTGTTAAAAAATATTTTGAAAATATACACATCTTTTCCATTAGCTGAGGGATTAATAATTTAGTTTAGTTGAAAGCTACCCAAAAGGGAACCCAAAAGAGCAATGATACTATTTGCTTAAAAAAAAAAAAACACACAAAAGACATAAAAATATCCATTGCAAATTTATTATGCATTAGGAAGCTTAACCTAAAAACCAACAGCATAGTAAAAAGATATGTTATCTCTGTTCATAGCAGAACAGGTTTCAAAATATATTTTCTTTTAAATGTATTCAGTCAGTACACAATCCTTTATAAAAGTTGTATATATTTTTTCTGTCAATACCTTCATTACATTTATAAATACAAGATTTACACAGCATCAAAAAAAATTAAAACCCCTTACAAATATCTACATATATGTCATAGCTATAAAACTTTCAAAGGAGTGCTCTGTTAAAGGTAGGCTCTAGATAATGGTCCATTTACTGATGCAGCAAAATACATATAAATCTGTAAAGTTTTCTTTGTCCATAAAATACCTCAAAAAATTAGCAAGACACTTTTTGTAAAACTGAGCTTCACTAAACCATAATATTTTAGAAAGGAATTTGATGTGCGTATTTCCATGAGATTGAAAAGTCAAATAAACAGCTTGAAATAAAAATTAATTAAAAACAAATGCATACTACAGAGCAGTTAAGGCAGGAGTGTGATGGAGGAGAAAAATTGAGAAGGAGGACATAGGAGATGTGGGAAAGAGCCAACAATAATAATGCATTATGAGTCTGAACTTGGATATAAACTCCACTGGTATCTAGTTACTATCGCCCTTACTTAGGAATTTTCAAATTGTTAAAAAACTTTCTTAGAAGCAGCCCCCAATTTCTACGTTGCCATGAGAATGCTTTATGTATTTTTTTCTTCTGTAAAATCACCTTGAATCTGACTAGGACACTAGGTCCAGGAATCTGACTTGTGATTTCTACGTGACTTAATTTGTAAGAAAAATTTCCTTCATGTAGTTAGCCATTGATCGGTATTATTAGTGTCCATAGATGTATATATGTTGAATCTCATTCTAGCCAAAAATAGGAAGTAGAGAAAATAAAAGGAAAGTAAAACTAGGTTTTCATTTGACCTTTGAACAAAGACAATAAATCCCTGATACTGAGTGACTCTTAAGAGTGACCACTCATCAACACCCATGGGCTAAGTAGGAATAATTCAGAGAAACAGGAAGGAAGAAAATAAGAAGGAATTCTTTACCTGCAATCTTGCCAGAGATGGCAGTCCAACTACAACCCTGCACCTTCTGCTGAGAAGGGCATGGAAAGATTGCTGACATTCTTATTCTGGAGTTACTACAGGAAAGCCATTGTTTTTTCTATTTGAGTTTCACCTTGAGAACTGCACACTATTTTCAAGGAAGTACTTCATATCTTACCTTATGCTAATGTACACATAGAAAGAAAAAGAATGGAAGAAAAGAAATAGGAGGAGGAAAGGCAAAAGGATGGAGGGGGTCATTTATCAAACTTGGCCCTGAAGGATGCTGCTAGCATCTCCCCTCCAGCACCATGAGGTCTCCATGTGGTGTGGCTCCCTCCACGGCTCAGCTCTCAGAGATGGCATCTGCAGAATCCCCTTTTCTGCCGAGTTTACAGCTCAGTGCACTGATTCCCAGGCTCCTCAAAGGAAGAGAGCTCCCAGATGCTGCTGTCTTGTAGCAGTGGTTCAATGTCCTCATCACTGCCCCGTTCTGGGGTGTTGGTCAGGCTGCCACTGCCACTGTTGCTATGTTTTTGAACTCCACTGGCTTTACTGTATTCAGGGATGAATAAGGCAACCAGAAAAGATATAAGAACTATACATGCCCCAAATACAAATGGCGGGCCTGGGACAACTCCCTGATGGATGTAGAAAACAAATAGAGACAAAGAATTCCGTTAGTATTTTTAACTCAAAATTAGTCCTGGATAACCCCAAAAAAACCACACCACCAAAAAGTGAATCATTTTCTCATAAACAAACGTTTCATTAAATGTCAAGGCAAACTCTAATAGAGTTTGGTATTTGGAATATGAAGAGGGCAACCAATCACTGCTTTTTGTACCACTTCTAAATTGCTTAACCAAACCTGTAAGCCTGTAAGCGACAGTCACTTATCTATAATCCCATAGTGTGACCTCAAATCATGCACTTCTATACATGAACATTAATTCCAGCTTTGTACAGAAACCTATACTAATTATCACTTGGAAGGCAGGAAGAAATTTCAAATAAATAGTATAAAAAGCACTCTACCTTAATTTTTAGCTGGATTTTTAGGTCATTTCATATTATATTTAGGCTGGCTTAGCAAGAGAATAGAATAGTGATTCTGTGGGTGAAAACAGAATCTGAACAAAGTTGAAAAATCTTTTACATAACCTATTAAATCACTAAAATGATCCCTCTCTGACCCTAGGAAGCAACAAACACAGCACTTAACTGTTGTCAAATACAATAGTAATATACAAGTAAGGATGCCTTCCAAATTTAAGGTCACAAGATTTTTCCATAATCAGATACAACCACTGTTACAAAACTAGACTTATTACCAAATTACCTGAAGGGCAGCATTGTCAGAATTCAATTTTGGGCCCAATTCAGTCAGTTCCACGTGGAACATGTAGAATATGAAGCCATAAAGTGCTGGTCCCAGGCCATTGCATAGTCCTCTTATTCCAGTTATGATCCCCTGGGCAACTCCTAAATCAGAACAAAGAGAACAGAGCCAGTGTTCTCAGAAAAGCAGCTCAAGATTTAGAGCTGAACAGTACTTTCTTACAATGATACACTGATTCAGCTAGACTAAGTAGAAAGCATGCTGAGGAAAGCAGATTAGGAAGACCGAATCCACCATACTTTCTTTCATTGTACAAATGTTTTCTTGGTTTTACTATGTCCACTTAATATTGTCCTCACTCTCTATAAGATCTATAAGGAGATGAAATGACAACCATGTTCTAAAATTGTTTTGGGTCAAATTTCTCACATCAGCTAGGTCTGCCTATAAATGGGGAATAAAATGCAAAACTGTAATATTCTCCCATTTTAGGGAATTTCCCCTTTTCTGCAGGTTGAGATTTCCCAGTTCTGCTGATTTAATGGTGCTTTTACAATAAATATACACCCTTTACTTCAGGCAGCCCAGGCTACATGGATATAGAGCAGTCGCCCCAGGCAGACTCCATCCTCACAGATACATTGTGGGCCCATCTCCCTGTAGACCTGAATTAAAAAATCCTAGTAGTGCCAATTTCTTGTTATCTCTGTTTTCTAAATGGCAGGTAAAAAACAGCTTGAACCACATGGAATGGATGTCTCTGTAAGTCAAAAATGATGGAATATAATTTAGCCTAACACGATAGGTTCCAATAGTTTTATATGCTGACATTTAGAAATACATATATATATATATAAAAACATGTGTCGGCATAAAAACAGCCAAAGAAAATTCATGCTCCAAATAACAGGACTGTCTGTCAGATGCCAAGACAGTGATAGTCCTCCATGGATGGCTCACATCTTTCACTTCAGACAGAACACAACTTCAAGGATGCAGCCAGCTGAGTTACCATAGCCAGCGGTGACACACAGAATTTGTGGTCTTCAAGTCACACTATTTAAAAATGGGTATGAGTAGGATGGCTAATTTCTTCCTTCCTCCCTCCTTTCCCTTTCCTTCCTCCCTCCCTCCCTTCCTTCCTTCCTTTTTTGTAGAGACAAGGTCTCGCTATGTTGCCCAGGCTAGTCTTGAACTCCTGGCCTCAAGCGATCTTCCTGCCTTGGCCTCCCAAAGTGCTGGTATTAGGCGTGACCCACAGCACCCAGCCTAGGATGGCTAATTTCTGATGTGGAAAAATAGGTGCAATGAATAAACCATTTTTTCCAATCTAGTTTTTTATTGAAACTTTTACAAGTCTCTCAGGCATGTAAAAATTTTTTCCCTCTAAAATTCTCTACCTTCCTAACTATAGTAAGGTGAGCCATTAGGAGAGATGGAGACAGAAAAGGATAAAATTCGGCAGAGGAAACTGCCTGAGAAGGAAGTAAAAGCACAGGAAGGATGGAAGAGTCTAGATGGTGGAATGTTACTCTTTACATAGCAATCTTAAATTTAATTTCATCTATCACTCTGCTGCCAATTATCAACAACCACACAGATTTATGTTTTCTTTACCCTCTGAAAGAACCATTTTCTAAATTAAGCTCATGGGCTTTGAGTTATTCCAAATAAAACACATTTTAGTGATTAAAATGATTAAATAAATAACTCATGGCTAACTGGCCATTCATTGTTTAATAGACATCTGTTAAAATGTGGTTATGGTCTTGTTAATTCTGATGGTAGTAGGCAAAACAAGTGTCAAAACTGAAAAGGGAAAATGGATAGTTCTAATTCTTAGTAATATGAACTGCTAAGTCCAGGATTTAAAAATATGAGGTAAGATCAAAGCAGGGAGGAAAATAGAATCTTTCCATTTGGCTAAGTATGATCCTTGAGAAGGGACCACATGGCTGTCAACTGCTGCTGTTGAATGTGGAGAGCTCAGAGCCTCTCGTGCTTCTGGGGAGAGGTCTCAGCTGAAGGACAAAAACAGGAAGAGGACAGCAACCTTACCTTGCTGATCTGACTCTGCATTCCGAGAGACGAGAGCACTGACTGCTGGAAATGTAATACTGGACATGGCGGCCACAGTCCCCGCTGCCCACATCATCCTGAAATGACAAGACAGGCTGCAGTCAGGCAGCAAGCCAGCCCCAAGGAGTTCACTATTCAGATTGCAATCAGTAGCAAAAGTACAAATGCCTCTGTTTTCTCCTATTAAGTTTATTTTTCCCTCTTTAAAAATGGATTTTTTTAAATATACATCACACCATTAATAACAATCACCACTTCAGGGGCAGAGAAGGAGAGAGAAGGTCTTTCAAAATCTTTTCTTCTTCCTGGTTTCTCTATTATCATCTTTAGACATAACCTCAACGACGTTCATAAGTGGATTTCTTTTGTTTCTATAAAATATCTTCCCCACTGACTTTCTACTTTTTCTTTGTATTTCTCAAAGGCTCACCTTCACACTGCCCTTGAGCGGTGCAGTTTGCTACCCCTCCACAGAGCGTAGTGTGCCACCAATTGAAAAAACAAAGCCTGCTTCCCTTAGATCTTTGCCCCTTTTCTCAATGAAAGAGGGTTAAGCGTGTGTCAGTATGAAGTGTTTGTGTGAGTAAAGTGAGGCCACAAATGGGCCTGTAACCAGCTTGGTCAGGCTTTCCTTGTAGATGGTCTTTAACTGAAAAAACTCCTTCATGATGACAAGTCTTTTCAACACTGCATGAGTTTCACTGAATCAGTTACTGAACCAAAGTTCACAGGACCAAAATCAAAAAGAACAAGAATCAACCAAGTTAATCTCATAAAAAGTCACACAGAAAGAGCAAGTGGTTCAAATAAAATTTGGAATTTCACATGGACCGCTAAAGTTCTTCTAGTTCCCCTAAATTATGTCGTCTGTTTACATGCAAAGTGAAGACCAGCTCTAAGGTCTAAAACGGAGAAGGCACTCTGCATTTGGTGACCAGGCACATGGGGAAACTTGCCACATAGCAAAAGGCAACTGAGGATTCTTTCTATTTCCTCTTATTCCACAAGGCTTATTTTTACCTCCCTTCCTGTTTGTGGGAATCTAATATGCTAGCAGTAATAACAGCCTCAGGATACACATGGTTTTGGAAGAGATTTTAGTGTTCATCTAACTCGAATCCTTTATTTTATAAAAGTTATGTTATTGCCCCAAGATCACTCAGTTAATGACAGCAGTGAGGCTTGCTATAACCAGTCATTTGGCCTTGTCTTATTTTATTGATGATTATATGCAATGTCCCGAAAAATTAACAAATGTGTTTTAAAAAGTCAATATAGAAATTTACTAGGGGTCTGGGGAAAGAGTGACACACATTCAATTAAGCAATGTGATATAAAGGCAATCTTTATAAATAATCCTGAGTTACCTAGCTCCACCCTTCCCCAAAGTGAAGCCTAATGGTTTCTGCAAAGTTAAATACACCATACCAGTTAAGTAACCCTTGCCTCCTTCTCACCACACCCAACCAGCTCAAGCTCCTCTAAGACACATCTGTCTGATAGTTCATGATAACCTAAGGGTGAGGCTTACCAGGCCTGAGATCCAAAACCGTACCAGGCTAACTGGAGCATCTGGAAGCCCAAGCCAAGGAGGACAGTATTCTTATTACCTAATGATCTCATCAAGATGCTAAGAAAGAATGTCTGCAAAGTAAAAAAGACAACCCTGAGAAACCATGTCAACACAGAATTTGAATGCAAGCTCTGTGAGTAAAGCCTACTCACTGACGACCAAGGACCTGTAAGGGCACACTGCCTGACTTGCAGCCTCAGAGTCTGGTCACTACTAATGTATCTCTACAGGGGTGGAGTTTCAGGGGCTGAACTGAGGCTTAGGGTCTTCAGCTTTCTCCCTGAGAAGCCTGTCTACCACCTGGTGCTCTGCTGGGACGTCCCAAAAGGTTATCATAGCTGTTCATCAGTTATCATGATTGAAAGGGATATTTCTCAGTCTCTCTGTGGAAATGCCAATTACTTATCTGTAAATTGCAAACTCCTGCTGAATATTTATAGAATATGAAGGATTTTGCTGGAAGTTAACAGTTTTAAAAAGTTGGAATTGATGCAAGTTTGATTTTAACAAATATATACTCTGCTAAATACAACTAGTTGGGATAGTCTGAAAAAAGTTAAAGACAACTATGGGCTAATCGACCAGGGTTAATGTAAAAAAACAAACCAATATCATGATGAACTTGAAAGTTTAACATAATTTATATTTGCTAATACGGTTTAACAAAAATAAAAGGC
The DNA here is from genome assembly GCF_041146395.1 of Eulemur rufifrons. Classification (NCBI taxonomy): domain Eukaryota; kingdom Metazoa; phylum Chordata; class Mammalia; order Primates; family Lemuridae; genus Eulemur; species Eulemur rufifrons. The sequence continues at coordinate 202,385,707 of NC_090989.1, read as the reverse complement.
CTTTTGCCTTGATGCAGTCCCATGAGTCTTATTTATTCTACTGTTTGGGTGAAGTAGTTTCGAAGCCTTCTTATTTATCCTTGAGAAATAGTCATCACAGAAGGGTACTCTACTCGGCCTGGTAGCCATTTCAGGGAAACATCCTCTAGGCAGTCCCATATGATGCAGTGAATGTACCTAAGCACAACAGTGAAGTAATCTGAAGGACATACGCCCTGCCTTTTGTGGGCCCATATTTGTAACAGATGGGAAATATTTAATGCTCATTATTTGTTGCATGTATTCTAGTGTACTAGGTCACATTCTTCAGTCTGAAGACAGTAGAGTTTCAAGCATTTACTGATTTTCACTGCTGCTTTTCATCTATATTTACTTTTCAACATTAAAATAACACTGAAACATTTTCCTGGTTAATTTAATTTTGCAGTATTTAGACTTATATTGTAATTATTTATAATTTTGGTTGTTGCAAAAGCAAATAAAAGAATTGACCCAGTAGAGGTTACAACAAATATCCTCAAAAGTACTAAAAGTTGTATTAAATTCCTCCTAAATCATAACCTCAACATTTTACTTATAAAGAAATGGTTCTGTGAACCATATCTAAGTCAGTTTCCTGGACTTGACAGTATACTATAGTGGTACAAGATGTTAAATAGTATATTATAGTTGAACAAGATAGTAGATAGTATACTATAGTTGTACAAGATGTTACCATGGCAGGGAAGGAGAGACTGAGGTAGCAGTTCAGGGAATATCTCCCTGTACTTTCATATGTGGCTTCCTGTGAATCTATGGTTATCAGGATAAAAATGTTTAAAGAAGAAAAAGTATGAGTAAAATGACACTCACCTGAGCCACAATAGACAGAATTCCTACCATAGCTATGAATGCTGCAATTTTAGCAGATTCAAAACCTATGACCTATGGAAATGGAAAGAAAACACTTTAGTAAGTTAGATATTATAAAATAATTATGAAATATTATTATGTTCTATTAAAATGATAGGATAAAATAGTTGAGGAAATCTGATAAAACTTTGGCAAATTAAGGCAGTGCTGAACCTATTTAACCAGTAATTTATATCTAAATCTGAGAAATCACTATAAGCAGACTAAATTGTGAAATAGCTTTTAGATAATATTTTCTATTATATGTCTACCTATTGCTTCATATTCTATCTCCATCCCCAGTCCACAAATTGACAAATACAATGATATCAAGTAATAGAATCTGAAAGAAAATGATTTGACTTTTTGATGCTGCCAAAACAGAATTGCTCATCAGCAAAGCCAGTGGCTTTCAACTGGCTGCACACTAAAATCACAGAGGCAGAACAGAAGGGGAGAGGAGGAAAGAGGGGGGGAGGGAAGCAATGAGATACTGGAACCCACTGAAGACCAATTAAATCAGACTCTCTGGGGGTATGGCCCAGGCACAGGTATGTTTTTAAAAACTCTCATGGCAATTCCAATGAGCAGACAAAGTTAGCTGGCAATAATTTCTAAGCCTCTGGCCTTAACAGCATCTATGAAATGCCTAAAACTTCTAAGTTTTAAATACCAAGTTTCTAAAAAGTTAATTATTTTGCCCTCTATTGAAATTCTATACAACTCAAGAAAAGGACCTTAAAAATTATTTTATACATTCTTCTCATTTCATAAATGAGTATCTTGTTACTAGGCACACAACTAGCTAATGAAAGAGGTAGGGCTTGGAGAACCCAATCCAGTGCTGCTGACATTAACAATATTTTATTACTATCTAATCAAATGCAGTTTTAAAAAATGAAACCTCAAAATGTAGATGTAGGGATTATTTCTCAGCCTATATTTGTAACTCTATATATCTATATATACCTATATATACCTTTATTGAGATAGAATTTAAATACCATACAATTCACCCATTATAAGTGGTCAAGTCAATGGTTTTAGTATATCCACAGACTTGGACAACCGTCACCACAATCCCTTTTAGATTTTCATCACTCCTCAGAGAAACATGGTACCTATCAAAGAGTTCCACTCCCCCAGCCTAACCTATCCACCTCCTGTCTCCATGGATTTGCCTGTTCTGGGCATTTCATATAAATTGAATCATACAATATGTGGTCCTTCCACGTTTTCAAGGTTGACTCATGTTGTAGCACACATCGGTACTTTATTACTTTTTTACTATCAAATAATAACATTCTCTTGTATGGATAAACCACATTTTGTTAATCCATTCAACAGTTGATGGACATTTGGGTTGTTTCTACCTTTTGGCCATTATGAAGAATGATTTGTGTACAAGTTTCTACATTAGATGTGTTTTCATAATGTTGAACATTCTGAGCAACTGCTGGCTCTTTTGCACAGCAGCTGCACCATTTTATATTCCCACCACAATTTATGACAGTTCTGATTTCTCTATATCCTTGTCTGTCTTTTTGATTAAAGCCATCCTAGTGCATTTGAAATGGCATTGTTGGTTTGACTTGCATTTCCTTGATAAATAATGTTATTCATCTTTTCATATGCTCATTGGCTTTTTATATGTCTTCCTTTGTGGGTTTGAAGAATAATCTATTCAAAATCCTTTGCCTATTTTTTCAATTGGTTTGCCTTTTTGTTGTTATTATCAGATATTATTGAGTCTTTTATTGTAAGAGTTATATACATATTCTGAACACAAGTTATTTCTCAAATATATGATTTTCAAATATCAAATGAAATTTTAACTAAAATTTGTGTGTTAAGCACTCTTAAAAGCAAGCACAAATATAAAATAACATGGAATGACTCTGATTTGTTGTAACTGGTGGTGGTGGTGACATGAACACAAATGTAAGAAAAAAGGCTAGAAGAAAAAATAGTCACAGTTGTTTATCATCTGTGTAAAGAGTTTTGTTCATTTTTTTTTTTTGCTTTCTTCCTTGGACATTCCCACTTTTCCTACATTATTTTCTATATTAAATGCATATTTCATTTAATGTATAATTATAAATGCATGTATAATTTTCTCCATTAAACACACATTATCTCACCACTCTTGCCTCTAAATCTCTAGCATCCATCATCCACCATGAGCAAACAGAAATAGAAATGCTTCAAAAAAAAGCTTTACTTACATGCCACCATATAAAATGTTAGTCTCATACTCTCAGGGAAAACTATCAGAATGGAGACTATAACAAATTACATTTTTAAATCTCTCTAAAAATAGAGGAATTTATCTTAGGAAGAGGCCTGCTCTGTCAAAGTGGAGTAAACTATTAGGAAAAGGCCCTTCTTCCACTGAAATCAGAAAAAAATCAGGGCAGGATGCAATGTAAAGGCAGCTTAGGTCTCAGCAATCCCAGAGGCCTGAAGGACAGTTGGAAAACGGAAGTTTTTATTTATTTATTTATTTTTAACATTGCCTCAAATCAATTACCTATCTTAAGGGACACAATAGTTATATAAAATTTTAAACAGAAAAAAATCAGAGGAGAGGGAAAACTTTTATTACTGCTTGTGAGCCACCTTGAAGTCTATAGCAACAGTTGAGCTAAGACATACTGGAGACAGCTCAGCAAGCTGGCTGCAATTGGACCCAGGTTGGACTATGTCTGAAATAAAATACCTCTCTAGGAAATTTAATGGATATTAAAGATTTAAAACATTAAATTACATAGACGTTTATAGCAGTTTTGTTCATAATTACAAAAACTTGGAAGCAACTGATGTATCCTTAAGTAGGTGAATGGATAAATTGTGGCACATACATCTAAACAATTGCTAAAAAGAAGAGTTATCAAGCTATAAAAAGACATGAAGGAACCTTAAATGCATATTATTAAGTCAAAGAAGCCAATCTGAAAGGCTATACAGTGTACGGAAAAAGGCAAAACTATGGAGACAGTAAAGAGATTCGTGGTTCTTAGGGGTTCGGAGTGGGAAAAGGGATGAATAGGCAGAGCACAGGGGATTTTCAGGGCAGTGAACATACTCTGTATGATACTGTAACAACGGATACATGTCATCATGTCATTATACATTTGTCCAAACCCATAGTATATTCAACACCAAGCATGAACCTTAATATAAACTGCAGACTTTGGGTGATACTAATGTGTCAAAACAGGTTCATCAATTATAACAATGTACCACACTGGTGAGGGATGTTGATAGTGGAGGAGGCTGTGCCTGTACAGGGGAAGAGGAAACATGGGAAACCTCTATACCTTACTCTCACTTTTCCTGTGAACCTAAAACTGTTCTTAAAAAAAGTCTTTAAAAACAATATTGTGGTAAATTCTGTTTCTGCTAATTCTCTCTGAATACTTCTCAGGAAAAATTTTTCCACAGAATAAATATCTTACTATATTTTAAATCATCATTGTATTAAAGGTACCCTCTTTGCTAGTTATATGCCTGTACCTACATTTATAACTAAAAGCAAGTTCATGGTTTTTTTTTCTCTACAGTGGTTTCTCAAAATTTCTTTAGACAGATCCCAATCTTTGATTTTCCTCATGTCCAAAGGCTACTAGGCACTCAACACTCACCTGCCTGAGATAGAGAAAAAAACTTGAATACTGGCCAGCTTCAGGAAGGTATGAAAGAAACACGGTGATGCAGATTAGTAAGACAGTAGAATCTTTTCCAACTTTTTTCAGTGACTGGGAATAAGCAAAAAGAAAACACATAAAAAGCCAATAGACACAAATATCACCAATGTTCTGGGACATTGGCTTCACTATTTTGACGTATTAAGATGGATTATAAAAGGAAGTGAACCTTAATATTAAATCTATCATCATCTCTCTATAGAATTTACAAGTTCTAATTTCAGAGGTATATATTTCAAATATTATAGCTTTAAAAAAAAAAAAAACACTTGCTCATCTTTGTTAACAACACTGGTTCATATCCCTAAACAGATCCTGAACTTCCTAGGAACAGATCCTGAAAATACATGCCTACAGAACCTTTTAAGATAATCATTTCTCTCTCTTGATTCACAATACAACTTCTTTAAGGCCATAGTCAGTACAAGGTTTTCATTACACATAAATTCACTCTATTCTTCAAAATGTTAATATTCAATTTGCCTGTAAACCTGCTAGACAAATAGGCATGCTCTAGCCATGGGGTCAGACTGGTAAGAACTTTCTGAATGCTACAACCTTGTTGAATAATCCTTCTTATATAAAAAGGAATAAAATAATGTCTTTTGTAGCAACTTGGATGGAACTAGAGACCATCATCCTAAATGAAGTATCTCAGGAATGGAAAAACAACCACCACATGTGCTCTTTAATAACCGGGAGCCAACAGATGGGCACACATGGGCACAAAGAGATGTAAAGGTCATTGGAAATCAGAAAATGGGGGAGGGAAGGGGAGGGGTAAAAACTGTACCTATTCAGTACAATGAACACTATTTGGGTGATGGGCACACTAAAAGCCCTGACAAGCATTATAAAAGGTATCCGTGTAACAAAAACATTTATACACCTTTAATATTTTGAAATAAATGTTTAATAATCCTTCTTATATACATAGAATTGTTCCATAGAACCAAAAGGTATACTATTACCAAAGGAGTAGAAAAGACTGCAGAGCTCCTAGGTCATCATGTCATAACTTTGACATACTTAATAATATATGAAAGCTAATGTCTATTGAGATCTTGCTATATATCAGACACTAGACCATTTAATTTACACACATTAACTGTCATCCTCACAACTGCCCTGAAAAGCCACAGTAGTTCCACTTCACAGAGGAACTTCCATGATAACTTGATCACTACATGACAAGAAGGTGGGAAGCCTAACTGGCTGGCTCCAAGTCCACTCCTGGCTTCCTTTTCTAAACACTTCTTTTGTTGTCTGACATTGTGGCATAAACAGAACAGGAAGGGTCCCCTGGTCATGTCCTAAGTGGATAGTTCAGAAAAGAATTTCTGATGAGTTCATTTTCTTATTATATATACTTTTCCTAAAAGGTAAACTTGGGGACAAAAAGCAAAAATCAAATCTCTGGTTCTTTTTTTCTGCATATATCTTTTTCAAGAACAATTCCAAACCAAAGATAAGGTGGGAAGAAGCTACTTTGGGAAGAAGCTACTTTTTTTCTAGTTGTTAGTGTGACACATACACACCCATATATAAAAAAAAAAATTATATGTATATAAATCGATTCACTATATATATAAAAAATCTATTCACTCTGCAAAACACAAGTTCAAAGTCTCTGGTCAAAGTGGAGGTACACCAACAGCTTAGAAAATAACTCCTTTAGTAAGACCAAATGCACTTATCCTTTTTGAATCAAAGTAAATGAAAATGCCCACTTCAAATGACCACCTTCATTTCTTTTGTTAGAAAGAATGAAAACAACCACACAAAAGAGAAACTTCCTTCCCAAACTTTGATCAGGGATTAACTGGACATTTTCTCTCTCTTTCCTTATGACATGCTTAAGTACCAATTATACATATTTCTTGGTGCACTGACTACCTGACTGCCTTACTTGTACTTAATTTTTCTCTACTTTTTACTGGAAATAGAAATGGATCAACAACTGCTGGGATTCTTGAGGCTACACATATATTCTTTTATTTGCTTGGCTTAGAAAGATATTTAGAAAAGTAAATATTTTCATGTTTTTATTTACCGCAAAAGGGTCTGCTTGTTTCCAAGAAATCTGAGCTCCCCAGGAAACTGGTCTCATTTTCTCAGGCAGAGATTCTGGAACAGCCACTAAGATGAAGCAGATGTCTAGAAGAGCCACCACTGTGGCCACCAGCACAACGAGGCTGTCTCCATAACTGGCAGAAAGGTATGCTCCAATGGCGGGGCTGATGACCAGACTAGCCGCAAAAGTGGCTGAGACCTGCGAGAAAGCATACTCTCATCCAGGGTCCCACATGTGAACACCTGTGCATATCCTTACCCAGGGTCCCACGTGCTACAGGTGCATACCTGTGGGAAAGCGCACACTCACCCAAGGTCCCACAGGTGCATAGCTATAGCCACTTTCCATGGCTGTAAGCAAGATAAAAAGAATGTGTTGCATACAACTTTTAAGAATGAAAGAGAATTAATAAGTAATTTTGTTTTAAGAATTTTTTCACAAACTATTAACTAATTAGAGATACCCCCCAGAGCTACAAGAGTTTAAAAATACATAGATTAGGTCATTAAGTACGAAATGTCCGATTTTGAATCATAAGTGTAGTTTATTGTATCTCAAACAAGCAGCTGTACAATTAATCAAAGCATATGCCTAAACTATCGACACAGTGTTGCCATCTTAATGGTAGCTTATTTATGTTAGCAGTGAAGAGGCCTGGAGAGTGAGTGGCCATGAAATCACAAAAGGCATTTCCCATAGCTTGTTGAGAATTGAATACTTTGCCCTTATAAGAAGAGGTCCAAAGCCTGGAAGAAGTGGTAGTCAGTTGGTGCAAGAGCTGGTGAATATAGTAGATGACAGAGAGTTTCTAAGTCCACCTTCTGTAGTTTGAGCAGTGTTGCTAGTGTGACATGCGGTCATTGTCTTGCAAGAGGATTGGCCTGTCTCTAGTGACCAATCTCGGCTACTCAATCGCAAGCATCTTCATCATTTCATCCAATTGGTTGCATCCACTGTCATCAACTGACCAGGTTTCATGAAAAGCTGTAATAGATAATACCAGCGCTGGACCACCAACACACACCATGAGCTCTTTTTTGATGAATATTCAGTTTCGGACTGTTTTGCCACTTCATCTTTGTCTAACCGTTGTGCTGAACACTTGGGATTGTCAAAAAGAATCCATTTTTCATCACATGTAACAATATGGTGTAGAAATGGTTTGCCTTTATGTTGTGACAGCAAAAAAGGGCAAGCTTTGAGATGCTTTCTCTTCTGATGCTCGTTTGATTCATGCGGTGCCCATCTATCTGGCTTCTTCACATTGCCAATTTGTTTCAAATGGTCCAATATTATTGGAATAGTAACATCAGACCTTGCTGCTAATTCATGTGTAGGGTGAGATGGATTCACTTCCACTATAGCTTTCCACTAATCATTATCCACCTTGGTCTCAGGTTACTCATGTGGCTCATTTTCAAGTGAAAATCACCAGAATGGAACTTCTCAAACCATTGACGTACGGTGCACTCATTAGCCACGTATTTCCCAAACACTTTGTTGGTATTTCAAGCTGTCTGTGCTGCATTGGTTCCACGACGGAACTCATACTCAAAAGTAACAAGAATTTTTCACTGATCCATGGTTTCACAAAAATTGCTCTGAAAAAAATATTTGAAAATTTGAAAAAAAATTTGAAAGCCAAAAAAAATTTGAAAGACTGAAGATGTACCTTCACAATAAAAATAAAGTAAGAAGTGTCAAAGTGAAATTCCAGAGATATCAACTAACTTAGTACTTAAGGAAATTGGACATTTCATACTTAATAACCTAATAATGATCTTGTTAGAAATAAAAATTATGAAAACTTTCCCCACAAATAAACATTCACTCTTTGGTCTTCTTTAACTGGAGGATGGGAATGTGAGATTATGGAAAAACAACATTCTTACAGAGCTGATGATAAAATCTACAAATTAGTCAGGGACTGTACTTAGTTTCATCTTCCAAAAACAGTGTACTGTTTCACCATTTTATCATTTGGTGGCCATTTCGTTACACTGAGGCGGGGGGGGGGGGGAATCCCAAAGCTGGTATTCTTAGAAAGAGGGGGAAAAAAAATAACAAAAAAAAAAAAGGAGGAGAGGAGGGGAGGGGAGGGGAGGGGAGGGGAGGGGAGGGGAGGGGAGAATTTGTTGAAGGAGAGGTTGGAGATTTTTGACTAGAGGGCTGTAGATTTCTGTCACACTGTCACCATGTGACTATTGTCCAGCACAAAGACCACAGAGCCAGCTGACCACAGCTGCAACCTGAAGCCACACTGAGCCTCTTCACACTGCACTCCCAGAGGCATGTCGAATGCCTGCTGTATTTTAGAATGCAATCTGAATGTTCAGAAACTTAATAGCAGTCTCTAAATTATAACCAGACTGAGTGTCAAAGCATATCTATAAGTCAGCTACTTAAACTTCTAATGGATTTTACTAGAAACCACATAAATCATTATCTGTGATTGTAATTATGATTCCTAGTATGCCAATGACACTGTTTTCATCCATCATCCCCAACTGAATACAAAAATACAATAATATGAAATTAGTATTATGCTAAAAATACTATAAAAGTCATAAATCAAAAAAAAATTTCTAGAGAGGAAAAAAAGAGTGTGGAGAATTCTAATTTGGGGAACAGGAATTCTTTCATTCAGTATTTATTTAGTACCTACTGTCAACCAGATGGAGATGACGAAGCTCCTTCCCTTCAGGCTTTCCCACTTTGAGAAGATCAAGGCAACCATATAACTGCATTATGAAACAGTTATAGGAGCATTCCTACACTCTCCTCAGGTGCTACAGAAACATTGCTACAGCATCCTCATGTATACAGAAGCATTGCTGTAGCATCCTCAAGTGCTATGAGAGCACTGCTGCAGAATCCTCAGGTACTATGGAAACACTGCTGCAGCACCTTCAGATTTTCAATAAGGAAGGTGCACATATTTTATATGTTGTTCTTTAATGGGTCTCAAAATGCTCCTTAATACTTGACTATAATTAATTGGCAAGAAATTCTCCTATATTTGTCAGATAGGTAGAGAGGCTGCAAGTTGCTTCTTTTAATTCTGTCATCTTAACATCTAGCATTAGGGGTAAATGTAAAGTAGTCATTGGCCAAGATCCTAGGTCTTGTGACAAATCCAGGCAGCCTTACATGCTGAGTTGCTCATGCTGGCTGGGAGCACATTTCAGCTAAGCAGTGTCTCAGCCTTGATGTGCATGCTCACTGACTTCTCTCAATGCCCCCATGAACAGGCATTAAGCCTAACTGCCATATTACAAGGAGGAGCTAAGTTAGAGAGGGTAATTAAGTCTTGGTCACTTCTAGTTAGAACTCCTCTGAACGCTTTCCTTAAAGCACTACTGCTCCGCACAACAGCTTTGTGAATGGTTTTCCAGCTGAAAGGAAGGAACAAAAATTGAACAAAACTGCAGAGAAATGGGTATCTCAATGGGTTTTCCCCAGTGTAGAAGAAAGCTATCTTTCAACTCTCTCTGTTGGCCAACCCTTACAAGCCCACTCTGAACATCCTTCCCTCTTTGAAAGCCTTCCTTGTCCCCGTCTTCCTCCACAGCACTCTGAAGACGCCCTGTTTTAGGGCATGGCAAGAGGGGGACATTCAGGGGTGGAGGGGAGAAGGCAGGGAGAAAGCAGGCAGTAGTCAGAGGGGAAGTGTGGTTTAAAGAGAAGTTTTCAAACTATTATGTCTAAAGTGAACAAAGTAAAAAATTTTGTGTTTTGTGGAACAGCAGTAATTTACTTACATGTCCATCACTGATTCATGAAGTTATTGATTAGGTCAATCAGCAGTGAATGACTACTTACTCTATTCCAGGAAGTGGAATTTAAAAGAAAGAGTAAGACTCAGGGAAAGGCGAGGAATAACCTAAGTTTCTGGCATTCCATCCCTCTCCAATCTATTCCCCACAATCCAGCCAGATCATCATTTTCTACCTTCTTATTGTGAACATTATCAAACACAGAGGAAGGTGGGAGAAGGTTACAAAGCACACTTCCATGTCCTACAGGTTTAGGCATGGAACACATGACAACACATGAGCATCCACATGCTCACATGCTATCTTTTCCCCCTAACCATTTTAAAGTAACTTGCAGAGTTGCAGCACTCTGATCCAAAATGCTTAGGCTGCCATCTTTTAACAAGTCTTTCTTCTCCTACATAACCACAATACCACTTATGTCTGGGAAAATTAGAAAGATAGTCTAATACCAAATTGTCAAAAAAAAAAAAAAAGTCTCCTATAACTTCCTTTTTTTCCCCTGTGAAACAGGGTCTTGTTCTGTTGCTGGGGCTAGAGTGCAGTGGCATCATCGTAGCTCACTACAACCTGAAACTCCTGGACTCAAGGGATCCTCTTGCCTCAGCCTTCCAAGTGTCTGGGACCACACGCACGTGCCACAACACCTGGCTAATTTTTCTATTTTTTTGCAGAGATGAGGGTCTTGCTCTTGCTCAGGTTGGTCTAGAACTCTTGGCCTCAAGCAATCCTCCCACCTTGGCCTCCCAAATTGCTAGGATTTCAGGCCTGAGCCACTGCACCCGGCCTCCTATAACTTTTGTTATCTATTCAACAACTATGTATTTGCTGAATGAAGGAATGTAGTCCTTTTTCCACAGTATGTCCCAAATGGGTGCCCTACACAACTACCAATAAAGTTATAATGTATTAACATTGCTGAGATTCCAGCACTTCTTCAATTAGAATTAGGTGCACACAGACTTCTGATCTCAACACCTGTTGACTGTTTAAGGTTTCTCAAGAGATCAGATAACAAGAAACAAATCAAACGAATTTTTTAAAACACTTTACAACTGACAAGTCACATATTCCTGTCAATCTTCCAACCCTAAAACCAGGGAATAAATTACTAGCAATTTCTTTTTTTTTTTTTTTTTTTGTTGTTGTTGTTGAGACAGAGTCTCACTTTGTTGCCCAGGCTAGAGTGAGTGCCGTGGCGTCAGCTTAGCTCACAGCAACCTCAGACTCCTCGGCTTAAGCGATCCTACTGCCTCAGCCTCCCGAGTAGCTGGGACTACAGGCATGCGCCACTATGCCCGGCTAATTTTTTCTATATAGATTTTTTTTTAGTTGTCCATATAATGTCTTTCTATTTTTTTAGTAGAGACGGGGTCTCGCTCAGGCTGGTCTCGAACTCCTGACCTTGAGCAATCCACCCGCCTCGGCCTCCCAGAGTGCTAGGATTACAGGCGTGAGCCACCGCGCCCGGCCACTAGCAATTTCTATCTTGCTATTTTTAACTTTTTGTAAGAGCCCTTTTTTATTTCATTTGCTTTAGATTTCCTTTTATATAATATAAATAAATATTTACCACTTATTTTAAATCTCAGTTTCTGGTGAATTTTTAATAGAATATTAATTATTATTCTGGTTAAAAAAATATAGTCTACTATCTTACCCATCCATAAGCAGTACTCCGTGCGTGCTCCTGAGTGACATCAGCTACGTAGGCAAATATCACAGAGAACGTGACTGAGAAGACTCCAGACACAGAAATCATTGCAAAATACCACCTATAAAAAGATTAGTTTAATTACTCAGGAGAGAGGCAGTGTATGCGCACTTTTATAACCCAAGCCAAATATATCATGTAAAGATTACAACCCAATAAATAAATAAATATACATGTATATGTGTGTATACTTAAAGATAGAAAAATTAAAATCAAAATGGGGAGGAAGAAGTAGATACATACTAATTTTGTCATTGCTCAAAGGGGGGTCAATACATGTAGTCTACAAAAGAAGAGAAAAGAGTAGGAAAAAAGTGAAAGAAAAAGGGGAGTTAAGTAAAAGTTATAGTTTTAAAAGTAGCCAACAGAATAAAAATTTTTCCAATTTCTTAGCTTTAAGTAAGAAAAAGACATACACAACAAATAATTTTAAAACTGCAGTCCCCAACCCCTAGGCCAGGACTGGTACCAGTCCGTGGCTTATTAGGAACCAGGCCACACAGCAGGAGGTGAGCCACGGGAAGAGGGGGTGAGGGAATGAAGCTTTATCTGTATTTACAGCCACTCCGCATGGCTTCCATCACCTCCTGAGCTCCGCCTCCTGCCAGATCAGCAGCAGCATTAGATTTTCACAGGAGCACAAACCCTACTTAAACTGTACTTGTGAAAGATCTAGGTTGTATGATCCTTATGAGAATCTAATGTCTGATGATCTGAGGTGGAGCTGAAGTAGTGATACTAGCGTTGGGGAGGGCTGCAAATACAGATTGCCATTAGCAAAGGTTTGACTGTACAGAGACCATAATAAATCAATTGCTTGCAGACTCATATTAAAACCCTATCAGTGAGTGGCAAGTGACAATTAAACTGCATCTGGTGGCAGGCTTTGTAGTGGCAAGTGAGCATCTTACCATCTCCCCCCCAACCCCCAGTCCATTGTCTTCCTTGAAACCAGTCCCTGGTACCAAAAAGGGTGGGGACCGCTGTATCTACACAAAAGCAGAAAGTATAACAAAAAAAAAATAATGTAATTGAGACCAAAATTTTCTATCATATACATAGATGATTTTTAGAAACCTAGTTAAAATATTAGCACAGAAAATCTTACAGACAAAAAGTAGGGTTTATTCCAGGATAAAAGAATATGAAAATATTTGTAAAATAAATTAAAACTATTAGAAAATCTATTAATTAATCACATTAATAGCTCTAAGGAGAAAAAGTAAATAATCTCCATTAATGTTAAAATGTCATTTAATAAAATTTGACATTCATTCTTGATTTAAAAAAAATAATCTCCGGATAAAATAGGAATAAGTATTTTTCAACCCAAAAGCTAGCCTAACACCTAATGATGAAACACTACAACGCCCACAATCGTCAATTTATTTAACATTATCCATTAGTCAATACAATTAGCAAAAGCAGTGAACAGCATGAAAACTGGAAGGAAAGAGGTAAAATTTTTGAGAGATGACAACATACCTAGAAAACCAAGCAATTAGAAGAAAAGAGCCCCTTCTTTAACAGAACAAAAATAATAAAATTTATAGGAATAAAACTTAACAAGAAATGTATGAGATCTGAAGAAAAAATTTTAAGTTACCAAAGGACATTTAAAAAGCCCTAACTCATTAGAAAAGCAAGACATGACATGTTCTTGGACATAAAGACTCAATACCAAAAAGCATTTTATAAAAATTCACCACCTGGGGCCAGGCTCATGCCTGTAATCCTAGCACTCTGGGAGGCCGAGCCAGGTGGATCGTTTGAGCTCAGGAGTTTGAGACCAGCCTGGGCAAGAGAGCGAGACCCTGTCTTTACTAAAAATAGAAAGAAATTAGCTGGACAACTAAAAATATGTAGAAAAAATTACCCGGGCATGGTGGCGCATGCCTGTAGTCCCAGCTACTCAGGAGGCTGAGGCAGTAGGATTGCTTGAGCCCAGGAGTTTGAGGTTTCTGTGAGCTAGGCTGACACCACGGCACTCTAGCCGGGGCAACAGAGACTGTGTCTCAGAAAAAAAAAAAAAAACAACACAACTCACTACCTGGTAAAAAATAAAATGATTATGGGTACCCAACAAATTCAGAATGTGACAATGCTGACATAAAATTCTTATGAGATAATCAAATGAAAATATTTTCACATGACCCAAAAAAAGGAAATCTATTAATAGCATTAAAAACCAAAACAAACTTCCATATTTAGGTATATTCTTCACATAGGAAGAGTATGTCATCAACATGAACACAGGCCAAAATACCATCCTCTGACATCCAGAAAACAACTAAGTTACATCTCACATGCAAATTGCAACCCACCTTTGGTACCTAAATGGACTTTGGTCACATGCTAAATGCTCTCTCCAATTTATCATGTTGCAGGGGGAAAATGAACCCAAATTCAAATTCATATTATAATTTAGAATAGGCTATCAGTCAGACTATACTATATGCAAAAGTGACTCCGCCTATTATGATATTAACTGTTCATGTCAATGCCCCAAAAGCAATGAGCTGACAGTAACAATATATTTACAAAGTCAACTGAGCCACAATGATGAGCCCACCCCCAGGGTTAAGCTCCTATAACTGACATTATGGCAACAACAGCCACCTTACAGACATCTTTTATTTCTATTTCTTCAGCTGAGTAGCTTATCTCTGCAATGTCTTATATTTCCCCATTTATAAAATGAACATGATGGCAACTGCCCAAACTGGCTTTCAGTATTACCAAAGACAGCAAATGAAAACACAGGTAAAACTGCTTTGGTTAAGTGCTCTGCAGATGGAAGTATAACTTACACATGACTCAAAAACAGTCACAATGTGAAAGCCCAAGCCACTCACCACGGGCTGATCCTCATCAGTGGAATTGGGAAGCAGGTAAAGAAGACAGTAATGAGGAGAAAGGGCTTCCTCCCCAACACGTCAGACAGAGCACCTATGAGCGGGGCACTCAGAAAAGAGAGCAGGCCCTGGAGAAGAAAACAGAAGCAACAGTTAAATCTATAATATGATCCCCCAATTATTTGTACCTATTATTTTCTAAATGCATTAACTCTAATTCAATTTATTGGCCCAAAAACAGAATAGATGAAACACTAAATACAAGCTGCTATTTTTAAAAAACATTTTAACAAAATTTTAAATGTGCTATTATAAAGAGAAGGAAAGGTTAAAAGAGCATGTTTTCTAGAAGGAATTAGAAAAGAGAGATAACATGAGATACACACACACACACAAAAAACACACCCATGTTTAGCCCTTAAGATGAACACCAAGCATATAAGAAGTCAGAAACTTAAATCATTTTAATAAATACATATGGCATATGAATTCTGCACAAGTCTCTGCATTAACTGCTGCAATGAGGACACCCAAATGAATATACGCCATACACACTCCAAGGGCCTCACAGAAATAAAAAGGATGAATGTGCATATGCTAAATGCCCAAAAGAAAAGTAGATTCCTTGTCAATCAAAATAAAGGTTCTCTGCCTGATGAGTTTAGGATGAAGGAGATAATTCAACTTGAACAACAACAGAGTTGAGGCCAGGGGAAGTCTGTGTGGTGATAGGTAACACCACACAAAAGCAAAGGAAGTCAAGTAACTCACATTCACTATTTGCCAGTCACTCTGCTGCTGGCCACTTTCATATGGATGGGGGTGGATAAGAGCAGAAAAATGTTAATAAATAATGAAACAGGACATGAGTACATGGGTATTCATTATATTATTCTCTACTTTTGTGTATTTGAATTTTCATTAAAATACATTTAAAAAACTACTCAGCATGGCATATAAATATTTAATAGGACACTCTAAAATCTGGCCCCTGGCACACATCCTATTCTGTAGCTGCATGCAATACTTCCAATTTTCTGGACATACCACATTCCTTTGTACCAATGGGCCTTAGCACAGGCCCCTGCTGTGCCTGCAGGTTCTTCCCACGCTTGGATCAGTGAAAACTGCTAGTCATTATTTCCAAGCTTGAAGGAGAAGCACTTCTTCCTCTCTCTAGTCCCTTAGCTACGTAAGCAAAGTAAATCATACTACTGGGGCAGGGACAAAACAAACTTCCCCCACCTGGTACATATCTCTTCTGTTCTAATTTCAACACTCCATTACAATCACTTGTTATTTGTCTATCTTTTCTGTTGGATTAGAAATTGAGAGTAAGGTCAGAGAGATGAGGTTTCTTTTCATCTCTGTACCCTTCCTTGGTGCCTATCATAGGGCCTGGTGAATATAGGCTTTCAAATTTGTTTGGTGACTTGAATAGAACTTCTAAGAGGAAATCGACTTGTAGAAGTTAACAAGGTCACATAGATTCTAATCCCCTATCGGCCACCAGTTAACCCAGGACAGCAGACACTGCAAACTGAAGGTAAATTGAAGTAAGGTTGAGAGAAGGACACAATGGAGGGGAGGCAAGCTGAAGAGAAAAGTTTTTTGGCTCCTCTGAAATAATAAATTTATGCATGGCCCAGGAATCAAACCTTATAGATCCCGAGTCACAGCAGACTTCAAGTGCATTTGCCCTGCTCTCGTATCAAGACAGTAACAGATGGAGGATTAAATAATTTTCCTTTAACTAAGCACTAAAAGACTGCAGAAGCAAGGCTAAACTTTAAGACATGTGACAATCAGCTTCATGAATTTTAAAAAAGAAAACCTTTCATGTTGCTTCAAAATTAAGTATCAAATACCTGAGTACCTATGTAGTATAAAACTAGTCCAGAAAATAATGTAAAAAAATTTAAGAGAGAAAGGCAATACAAATGACCACTACCACAATCACCACAAAACAGTAACAAAAACTTTATAAGCACAAAGAACCCAGGAAAAGTTTTTGGACAGTCCTAATTTCAGATTTCAACACAGCACTTCAAACATGGAATATATGCTATTTTTTAAAAAAGGATATGAAAAGGCCAACTATATTTTATATATTTAAAATAATGTAGTTTTATAGAAAAAAGATATTATCTTCTAGATTATTGATTTAAATTTTATTGTATTCCATTCTTTAAATAATATATCTTACATTATCACTGACCAAAACAAGTATTAAAAATATTTTCTAGGAGAACCTACTGTTTTATTAAGATGCCAAAATACAACTTACTAAAATACTTGACTCTGTGGAAAATTTATATTTCCTAAATATCAAATACTTTCTTCTGTCCAGAGCTATTTCTGTAATACCCAAACTGACCCTAGATCCCATCAGGCCATATTATCAGAGCTGTAGACTGACCAGGACACTTTGTCATTTATTCATTGAGCAAGTACTTCATCAGTATTAAAGTTGCAGAGCACAATTTGCAAGAACAAAATGTTTAAACATTAAAACCAGACTGACATCAAAGCCCCAGTCTTAACCTTTTATATACGCAATTCTCACTATTCATAGTAGTTATACTCTATAAAATCACCACAAACACTGAATTAGTGAATACAGAACCATTGCTTCTAAGGAAAACAAGGATGCAGAGTGTGGTCTTATTAGACCTCAGATGAAATGTGTACATCAGGAAACCCAAATTTTTCCCCTACTCTGAGCACATCTATGAATGATGACAAAAGCACTGTACTGATTTTGGGGTGAGAAATAAACTTAAGCGAGTAGATGGATTCACAAATATGGAATCCTCAAGTAATGAGGATCGACTGTACTCATATCATGCAACCATAGCCCAACAAGTACCTGAATAAAACATGGTGTGGACGGCAAAATTAACCAACAGTTTATCATAGTCACTTTAGTAAAGCAAGCTTCCAAACAGGTGTTTAAGATGGCATAATTAATTGGCCAGTAATTCTGACATGGCCTTATAGGTTCTAATTTCACAAAATAGCAATTAAAACTTGTTCAATTAAATGCAATTATCCAATAAATTGTTAAAAGCATACAAAGAATGGCAAATACAACTCATCTGAAACAAATATATATAAATTTTATAATTTATATAGCCATCATTAAATGTTTCAAGCATATATTTTCCTTAACATATGCAGTTGGCAAAATATTATACTAAAACAATTTAGGTCAATATCCTTAAAAAGCTTTAAAACTAAAACTAAACTAAAAATAGTTTTTAATTTTGCTTCAAATACTGTTAGAAGGGAAAGGAAAGGGAAAGGGAAAGGGAAAGGGAAGGAAAGCAAAGGAAAGGAAAGGGGAAAGGAAAGGGGAAAGGGAAAGGGAAAAGGAAGGAAGAAAGAAAGAAAGAAAGACAGACAGACAGACAGACAAAGGGAAAAGGAAAGGGAAAGGGAGAAAGAAAATATAGGGCAAAAGTGTCATGACATTGGATTTGGCAATGATTTCTTGACTATAACACCACAGCACAGATAACAACAACTAAAAATATAGACAAATTGGACTTCATGAAAATTAAAAAATTTTGTGAATCAAAACATAATATCAACAGTAAAAAGGCAACCCACAAAATGGGAGAAAATATTCACAAATCATATATCTGATAAGGGATTAATATCCAGAATATATCAAGAACTTCTAAAACTCACCACTAAAAACCACCTGCACTATGGTTTCAATGTGTCCCCTGCAAAATTCAGGTGTTGCCAATGTGACAGTATTAGGAGTTGGGACCTTTAAGAGGTGATTGGGCCACTCCTAACAGTAACCAAATATTAAAGTATTTAAGTCCTTGCAGAAGTTCAATAATTAAAGTCCAGTAATTACTGAAGTTTAGTAAGTCCTTAATCAAAACCTTGAATAAACTGAAATACCTTTTCTTTCTTGTTTTCTAGATAACATTGTGGATGTCCATGGGCGAAAGCATAGCATGCTACTTACTCATCTTTAGGGTGTAAACTTAGTTGGTTTTATTTTACAGAACCACACTAAAATAATTTTATCAGCTTCTCCACAGCACAAAAGATTTGTAGAGTAACTTCCCTAAGAATCTCCTGGAAGGACAAACTTCCATGGTATGTCTTTATCAGTGCTCTCTCTCATTAATTTAGTTTTTCTTTTCATCTACACTGCTTATAAATGGGTACTCAAACCACCTCACGCCAGATTCTTGAAGATATTCCTCTTCCTCTCAATGAGTATCAAAACCTTCAGTTTCAACCTTTATTTAAATTGCTTTGTTTTACATATAAGCATCTGCAAATCCTTTTTGAAAGTAGGCAAAGAATAAATAATATTCACAACAATTCAATTAATATTGCTCAAGGCTGTGAATCCAACAAATTACTATGGCTGAATTCAGCAAATTACTACGGCATAAATTTATTAATAAGTGTGTTGTTCAGTACAAAGTATAATTATGCACAGACTGACATTATCTAAAGTGGGAAAGACAATTTAGATCCTATGCCCATATACTTTACTGTAAAGTAAGACTGGAACATAACACTATATTTTAACTGCCTATTAAAAGCTTTTCTGACATATATCACATTACAATTGAAATAATGACTTAATGCTAATTAAATCGAGTGGTTGACAACTCAAAGTCAAGGCTAGAGCATTGAGCCTAGCCAAAAGACTAAATATCCAACTAAATCCTGATCTATCTTCTCCCTTAGTCTCAAAGTCTATCTAAAAAGAAGACAGTGGCAATTGCCTTATTCTGTTGATAGGCAGAGCAGTTAAAAGTTCACATAATAACTAAATCCTTTATAAACTGATGTGTACACATTAACAAAAATGAAGGGAGGCCTATAAAGTATTATACACTGCTTTTGCCAATAAACCATTCTATAACGATCTAATGTGTTTGTGCTGTAGTTTATTCTGACTTTGGTAACCCAGCTAAAAATTTACATTTCAGTCTCCAGAACAAATAGTAATTGTTTCCTTAAGTCACACTTAAACCTCCAGAGTTAAAATTCCTGGCTTTGGTTCATTATGAATCACACAAAAATTGTTCTTACCTTCACACCTTGAATGAGACCATTCATAAGGAATGTGTGTTGAGGAAATGTTTCATGTAGAACCTACAAAAAAACAAACAAACATCAAGACAAATTTAAATGCAAGTTAAAGGAAAAGATTTCTGCCTCTGTCGATGGCAGGCTACATAAAAAAGATGAACCCTGTAATGAAAAATTACAAAATATCAATGAAATACACAAAATATCTTAAAAGTGCAAAGAGGCAACAAAATAGTGAGGCAAAATCTAAAGGCAAGAACCCAAAAAGGTAAGCCCAGCATTCAAAGTTGCTTTTGTCACAAAACACCTGCAGTAAAATAAATTATTTATTGGCTACTCTCCTCAACTACCAACAACTTTAAGGGGCTACCATTCCCCCCAACCCACACTCCCCCAGCAAAGAGTTATACAAACTGTGGTATGGACCCAGCTTCATGATACCTAGGTAGTCAAAAAACCTCAAGCCTTAAATTTGAATTATAGTGATTCTAAACAGGTAGCACCTCCAGATGCCTAGTAGAAAAAACCTAAAATCACTTCTGAAGACACTATACTCTGGGTTTCAAATCAACCATACAAATATATTTTTAAAATATAATGACCAACACACAAAGGTAATCATATACAAAAGGAAGTAAAGACACTATGAGCAAGAAACAAGCACCAAACAATAAAACAAAAATAAAACCAAAAAAAAAAAAAAACGCACAAAAACAGACCCTCTTCAACTTCACATTTTGGAATTGCCCAATAAAGACTTTAAAATGAATATGCTTACTGTGTTCTAAGATATAGAAGACATGTTTGAAACTTTTGAACTAGAATCTACACAAAAGTGTCTAGCAGATTTAAAAGAGAACACAAAAAAATCCAGAGCAGAAAAAAATATATTAACTTAAGAAGTCAACAGGTATGTTTAACATAAGATTAGAAACAGCTAAAGAGAGAATTACTAAACACTAACGTAGGCTGTCTTAGTCTGTTTTGTGCTGCTGTAACAGAATACCTGAGTCCAGGTAACTTAAAATCAACAGAAATTTATTGGCTCACAGTTCTAGAGGTTGGGAAGTCAAGTTAAGGGACCTACATCTGGCAAGGGCCTTCTTACTGCACCATTGCATTGCAAAAGGGCAAAAGAGAGCAAGAGGGAGCCAAACTTACCCTTTTATAAGGGTTTAATTCCACCCATGAGAGCAGAGCCATCATGGCCTAATCATCTCTTAACGGTCCCAACTCTTAATACGATTACAATGGCAATTAAATTTCAACATGAGTTTTGGAACGGACATTCAAACCATAGCATATGCCAAAAGAAAGTATCCAGTATGCAGTATGGAAAGACAAAAAGAATATAAAAAAGAGACACAGAGGATCTAGTAAGTCCAACATAGGTTCTAGTAAACTTGTTCTGTAAGGAGAATAAGGCAGAGATGATACTTTGAGAGCCACTGGCTGAAACTGTACCAGAACCAATGAAAGACATCAGTGAAGAGATTAAAATATCCTAACAAATTCTAAGGTGTATAAAAAGAAATATACACACTCACAATCAAATTAACACTGCAGAAAACAAAAGGCAAATTTTTAAAAGGAGCCAGAGAAATAAAGATAGACTGCCTTCAAAGGAGCAACAGTTAGACTTATAGCTTCTTAACAGCAACAAGAGACCGCAGACAAGGAACATGCTATCATCAATGAAATGATGAAAACAAAACAACTACCAAGTGGAATTTGAAATTAAAAACACAATATCATTACATTAGCACCCCCAAAAATGAAATACTTAGGTACAAATCTAACAAAATATGCATAACATCTATATGAGGAAAACTATAAAACTGATAAAAGAAATCAAAGATAAATAAAGAGCTAGCTATTCCATGTTCATGATACAGAGACTCCATATTGTCAAGATGTCAGTTCTTCCCAACTTTATCTATAGATTTAAAGCAACTCCAATCAAAATCCCAGCAAGTTTATTTTGTGGATTTCAACAAAATGATTATTAAGTTTATATGAAGAGGCATAAGATATAGAAGAGTCAACAGAATATTCAAGAAGAAAAACAAAGTTGGAGGACCAACACTAACCTGATTTCAAGACTTACCATAAAGCAGGAGTAATCAAGGCAATGTGGAATTGGTGAAAGAATAGACACATAGATCAATGAAACAGAATAGAAAGCCCAGAAATACACCCACATAAAAACATAGTCAACTGACCTTTGACAAATAAGTAAAGGCAATACAATGGAGAAAAGACAGTCTTTTCAATAAACTGTGCTGGAACAACTGGACATTGATATACAAAAAAGTGAATCTAGACACAGGCCTTGCACCCTTAACAAAAATTAACTCAAGATGGCTGGGCGCAGTGGCTCATGCCTACAATTCTAAACACTTTGAGAGGCGGAGGCGGGAAGACTGCTTGAGGCCAGGAGTTCCAGACCAGTCAGAGCAACATACCAAGACCTTGTCTCTACAAAAAATAGAAAAATTAGCTGGGCATGGTGGCACAGGCCTGTAGTCCCAGCTTCTCAGGGAGCTGAGACAGGAGGATCGCTTGAGCCCAAGAGTTTGAGGTTGCAGTGAGCTATGATGACTTCACTGCATTCTAGCCCAGGCAACAGAATGGGACTCTGTCTCAAAAAAAAAAAAAAAAAAAAAAAAAAATTAACTCAAGATGGATCATAGACCTAAATGTAAAACCCAAACTACAAAATTCCAGTAAGATAACATAGGAGAAAAATCTAGATGACCCTGGGTTTGACTATGACTTTTTAGATACAACACCAAAGGCACAATCCATGAAAGAAAAATTGATAAGCCGAATTTCACTAAAATTAAAAATTTCCACTCTGCGAAAGATACTGTCAAGAGAACGAAAAGACAAGCCACAAACTGGAAATATTTGCAAAAGACGTACCTGATATAGGACTGTTAACTAAATTTTACAAAGAATTATTAAGATTCAACAATAAGAATCCTAACAACCCAATTAAAAAAGGAGCCAAAGACACCTCACCAAAGAAGATAGATAGATGGGAAATAAGCAGGGGCGGCACATCATACATCATCAGGAAAATGTAACTTAAAACAACGAGATACCATTACACACCTATTAAAATGGCCAAAATCCAGAATATTGACAACACCAAATGCCAGGGAGGATGTGGAGCAACAGAAACTCCACTTACTTCTGGTGGAAATACAAAGTGATGCAGCCACTTTCGTGGTTTCTTACAAAACTAAACATGTTCTTACTCCGTAAGATCCAGCAGTTGTACTGCTTTGGTATTTACCCAAAGGAGTTGAAGAGTTATGTCCACATGCAAACCTGCACATAGATTTTTATAATAGATTTATCCATGATTGCCAAAACTTGGAAGCAACCAAGGTGTCCTTCAGTAGGTGAATAAATAAACAAACTGTAATACATCCAGACTCTTGCTAAAAAGAAATTACCTATGAAACCATTAAATGACATAGAAGAACCTTAAATGCACATTAATAAGTAAAAGAAGCCAATCTGAAAAGGCTACATACTATATTGCATGATTCCAAATAGCTGACACTCTGGAAAAGACAAAACTATGGAGACAATAAAAAGATCAGTGGTTGTCAGGGTTTGAGGAGGGAGGGATGAATAGGCAGAGCAAAGAGGATATTTAAGGCAATAAAAATGCTTTGTATGATACTATCTATGACGATGGATACATTCATTTTACATTTATCAAAACTCACAAAATGTATAACAGAACACCAAGAGTAACCCTAATGTAAATTATGGAATTTGGGTGATAATGGCCTGTCAATGTAGGTTCATCAATTGTGTCAAATGTACCACTCTGATGGGAGATGTTGATAACAGAGGAGGCTGTGCAAGTGTAGGGGTAGGGGATATTTGGGAAACCGCTGTACCTTACTCTCATTTTTGCTGTGAACCTAAAGCTGCTCTAAAAAAATAAAGTCTTTAAAACAATGAAATTAAAATCCAATCAAATTACTTCCAACATTTCCTCTAAAACATTACTTTCAACATTTGGAAAAAGTTTGTCATCTCTGCTTTTAGCACTTGAACTCTACTTGTACAGAAGAAAAACAAATAAAGGACACCAAACATATACAGTGAAATAATAAGGTTCTCAGAAAAATCTTCCAAAATAACAAATTCCATCGGATACAGAGACATAGAAATTTTCTTTAAAGAAAAAACTAACACAAATCAATATTAGAACTGTTCAATAACTTAATCTGTCACATGCATCATGAAATTATGGTCAAACACAAAACACAAAAGTCAGCATTTTTTAAAAAAACATTTCTCTCATCAAGAGTATGCCAGTTCTTAATCCATTGTCTCTCGGCCCCACATTCTCCCTTCTATAGTCTACTCAGGCAGACCAAGTCTAAGAGCCTATAGACATTTCTCAGTGTCCGCTTGCCCACTGGCTTCCCCTTAGCTTCTGTCAGTGGGAAACAGAAGGTCAGGGGAGTGCTGGTGAACACTGCCCCAACAATTCCAGGGGTGTCCCTCATGCTGTCAAAGGGGCAGCAGTGCTAGTCCTTCCCTACCCCTACTTCAGACCTGCCCTATATCGACTCTACATGGAACATTATGCAAACATGCGTTCTCTGCACCTAGGAATAAGAGACAATCTTTTTAATTTGGCAAAACAATACCCATGAATGAACGATAGATTATATATTTATGTGTTTATTGAGTTGCACATTAAACTAAATAGATCTAACGGAATCTCTGGCACTATGGGGCCATTTCTGGGCAATCAAGCCACCATCCAGGCAATTCCTCTAAAAACTTTCAATATGTACTTTTAAAAACTTTTCCATTACTTCCTTTACCTCCCTCCTCAAAAAGAACACAGTGAAATCTTATTGGAGAAATAAGTAAAACAAGCCCATAAATTCTTTTTTAAAAAGAATTTTTAAAAATTTTTTTAAAAATTTTAAGGCTTTTAAAAAAATTTTTAAAAGCCTTTTTTTTTTAAAAGGCTAACCTTCATAAATTAAAGCAGTTGTAAAGAAAACAACATACTATATTCAGACTATTATGGTTAAGTATAAAAACCAAAATAAAGTATATAAATAATTTAACTACAAAAGACAACTATTATCGGGATAAAGTAAACCTAATGAGAATAGGTGTGCTAAATATTTCAGATAAGATCAAGGCTTTCATTTTTAACATCTCTCCACACAAAAACCAATCTCAGGGAAGATATCTCTTTTAATTAAACATAAAATAAAATGGCATTCCTTATTATTTTTTAAAAAATAACTTTAGAAAGTTTTGAGAATTGATCTGTCTTCCAATACAGCATAGCTTAGAAATATCTGCATGTATGTAAACATTATATACAAATATACACACAGCTGTGGTTCTCCATTTCTACAGATATAACAGGAAAAATATGAAATTAAATTTATAGTATCCCTGGAAAGCCAATAATAATAAGGCACTTCTTAGCTAGGTGTGGTGGCTCATGCCTGTAATCCCAGCACTTTGGAAAGCCAAGGGGGGAGGACCACTTGAGGTCAGGAGTAGTTTTGAGGTCAGCCTGGGCAACAAGCAAGATCCCGTCACTACAAATTTAAAAATTAGCTTGGTGTGGTGATGCACTCGGAGGCTGACACACTTAGTTACTCAGGAGGCTGAGGCAGGAGGATCCCTTGAGCCCAGGAATTCAAGATTACAGTGAGCTATAATGGCACCACTGTACTCCAGCCTGGGTGACAAAGCGAGATCCTGTCTCTAAAAAAACTAATTAAAATAAAATATGTGGACATAAAAAAGGCTTCAGCCAAGGCAATCTTGAGGAAGAACCACACTACAGAACTTATACAAGATATTACTATAGAAATTAACACAGGATTGTGTGGGCACAAGGACACATAGATAAATAGAATATAATACAAAACTTAGAAACAAGCCCGTATGTACATGGTTGCCTGATTTATGATGGAGTTGACACAGTACAGTAGGGAAAGAAGAATTTTTTCAATTAATTATGCTGGTTCAACTATATATTCTTATGGAACCAAAATTAACTTTAACCCCTACCAAATGCAATGATCTTTTCTAGATGGACGATAAATCTACATGGGAACAATAAACCAGTAAAGCTTTGGGATAGAAAAAGGTTTCTTGAACAGGATTTTTAGAAGGCATTAACAATAATGAAAAATTAGCTGAACACACAAAAATTAAATTTAAAGTTAGTGTCAACAAAAGACACTAGTCTGGGCATGATGGCTCATGCCTGTAATCCTAGCACTATGGGAGGCCAAGGCAAGAGGATCGCTTGAGGTCAAGAGTTTTAGATCAAGCCTCAGCAAGAGCGAGACCCCATCTCTACTAAAAACAGAAAGAAATTAGCCGGGCAACTAAAAATATAAAAAATTAGCTGAGTGTGGTGGTACATGCCTGTAGTCCCAGCTACTCGGGAGGCTAAGGCAGGAGGATCACTTGAGCAGGGAGTTGTGAGGTTGCTCTGAGCTAGGCTGACACCACCATAGCACTCTAGCCCGGGCAACAGAGTGAGACTGTCTCAAAAAAAAAAAAAAAAGAAAAAAAAAGACACTATCAAAAGATTAAAAAGCAATCCAAAGATGAGGAAAAGATATTAGCAATAATAAATATATATGTTTGTATAAACACACACATATACATGCCAAAAAAGAATTTGTATCCAGAGTATATAAAGAACTCCTACAAAAAATAAGAAAAAGGCAAACAATCCAATTTTTTAAAAATGGATGAAACACTTGAACTGAACTTAATAAAACGATAGTCACAGGGCCAATAAATATGTAAAGGAGGTTAACTTCAATGATCATTAGGAATATGCAAATTAAGACCACAATGTACCCACCAGGATGGCTAAAATGACATATAAATTGTTGATGAAGCTATAGAGTCTGCCTGGTTGAATGGTAAACTGGTTCAACCACTCTGGAAAACTTTCGGCAGTACATACTGAAATTGAACACAACCCTGCATTTTATACATACTCCAAGAAATATCACGGCAGCAATATTTCTAATAGACAAAAATTGGAAATCCATCAACAACAGAATGAATTTATATCAACAGTCTCCAAGATCACCTCTAAGATCAGTAATTCGCTAAAAGGATTCAGAGGACTCAAAAATCGTTATATTCACAGTTTATTACAGCTTAAGAAGACACAAAGCAAAACAGCAAAGGGAAAAGGGACATCAAGCAAAGTCTGCAGGAACCAAGTCCATGCTTCTAAGAGCTCTTTCCCAATGCGATCATGCAGGAAGTATTTAACTCCTCCAGCAATGCCATGTAAAGTATTGTCTACTTGGGAAGCTCACTAGAGCCTAGAAGTCCTAGACTCCAGCCACCCACACATCCCTGGCCGAAAGATGCTGCACATAATCACAGAGGAGACTTTGAGAGAATCTGGCAGAAGGCAAAAGATAGGAAAGAACTGAAAATGGCCTGAAGTTAGAATGCACTTTTAACTCACATACAGATCCATCAGTGGAGAGTGGAAACTTCACTGGCTTGAGGTGTTTAACCATAATCTCTAACCAATCTTTGGCTGATCCCCAAATTATGGACATAAGATCCCAAGGGGCAAAGCTTAAAAGTAAAAATAAGAAAAAAAAAAAAAATAGAAAGAAATTATATGGACAACTAAAATATATATATACAAAAAATTAGCCGGGCATGGTGGCGCATGCCTGTAGTCCCAGCTACTCGGGAGGCTGAGGCAGTAGGATCGCTTAAGCCCAGGAGTTTGAGGTTGCTGTGAGCTAGACTGACGCCACGGCACTCACTCTAGCCCGGGCAACAGAGTGAGACTCTGTCTCATAAAAAAAAAAAAAAAATGAAAAACTGAAAAGAGACACCAGCAGCTATATATTGCACAGAAGACTTCAGATTTAGTACAAGCAAAACAAAAACAACTTTCGGGGGGGGGGGGGTGGTTCCAAAGTTACAAAAATATTAGTATATTATCTAAATGTTCAACTTTCAACAAAAAATGATGAGACATATAAAGAAACAAGAATACATAACCCACTCAGGAAAAAAGGCAGTTAATAGAAACAGTTTCTGAGTGTCCCGAGATGTTTACTACAGCAGACAAAAACTTCAAAGCAGTTATTATAAATATGTTCAAAGAACTAAAGGAATTGACATTTAAAGAATAAAGAATCTCAGGAAAGCATGAGAATTATTCAGTAAATAGGCAATTTCAATAAAAATATAAAAATTATAAAAAAAGAAATCTGGACATTCTGGAGTTGAAAAATTAAATAATCAAAATGAACAATTCACTACAGGGACACAACAGAAGATTTACAAAGACAAAAGAAAGAACCAGTAACCTTAAAGACAAATGAACAAATTCTTCACCCAGAAGAATAGAGAAAAAAATTGGCCAAAAATAATGAATAGCACCTCAGAGATCTATGAGACATTATCAAGTGTAAAAACACATATGTAATGGGAGTCCCAAAAGGAAAAAAGGAGCAGCAAAAGTGTTTGAAGAAATAATGGTCAAAAAATTCCCAAAGTTGATGAAAAACAATAATCTACAGAATCAAGGAGCTCAGTAAACCCCAAGTAAAATAAACACAAAGAGATCTACACCTAGACACATTATAGCACAAACTGTAGAAAGACAAATAGGAAATTTCTAAAGCAGCAAGAGAAAAAAATGAATTATGACATACAGAGGGACTGATCCACTATTCTGTAAAGGGATAGATAATAAATATTTCATAGTCTCTATTGCAACTACTCAACTCTGCCACTGTAGCACAACAGCAGCCAAATTCTATGGGCATGGTTGTTGTCTAATAAAATTTTATTTATGGACTCTGACATCTGAATTTTATACAATTTTCATGTGCCACCAAATACCTTCTTTTGATTTTTTACCAATCCTTTAAGTATGTAAGAACCATTCTTAGCACACAGACATCACAAAAGCAGGCAGTAATGGTCATAGCACCATTAGAAAACTATCAAAACCACAAGGTAAGCCTAGAACACCTTCTGATTCCAGAAAGCAAGACAGTCTCCATGTGCCTGTAGTTAGAAAATTTACTTTACTTCTTTTTCACGTGAAGAGCAAATTACTCAACAAAGTCCCTGTGTACTGTGACAAAAATGCCTAGCAAGCAGTCCTATCCCATTCCGGCCACTCCAACTCCTGAAAGGAAACAATGATTAAGTGAAGGATACAGGAAAACTGGACAGCAGAGCAAATAAGGGACTGATGAGAGAAGCCATAGCCGCTGAATGAATGAATGGACATATATGTTGAAAGTCAGGAAGAAGGGATGAGAAAATTGAATGTGGCAGGAAAGCGTTCAGAGAGCATTCCTTGGATCATCACCACATGAAAGGGCAGTATAGTAGGGGATACTGAGTCCTTGAATCTCTAGCAGGCTTTCAAAGTCAGCTTATAAAAAATTCTTTACTTACAGGAACTAACATTAAGTGTGTCTTCAGGTAGTATATCTTCATTGAAATAAGTGCTTAATTTAAATATATCTGAAGACATTTAAATTAGCTTAATCAGATCACTTCATTTAGAATAAACTGAGGTTAGGGCATTTAAGAGGATGCATATTTTGACTATAGCATAGAATGTCAAGCAGGAACATAAGAGAGAGGTCATTTTCATGTACAAACTACTACTATTATCATTACTACTACTAGAATGTAAGGTCACTGTATAAGGCCAATTTTATAAATTTGCTAAATTTAGATCAAGGGAATATGGGTGTCCATTTTACTATTCTTTAAAATTTTTGTAGTTTTGAAATTTTTCAAAAAGAGCCAAGTACAATTGTTATTAAATACTCAAACTTGCAAATTTCTCAATGTCTAACAATAAGTTGTTTAAAGCCATTCAATAACAAAACGTTTGCAAAATGGAAAGCACTTCACAAAGTTTAAAAGAAAAACAAAAGAATCATTTAAGCACCTAACAACTCAAAAAAAATCAAAAGGCCCTTAACTTATCAGCACAACCTTCAAAAACTACCATTTTTCACTAGTCCTACACCAACAGAATAAGCAGGTCTACTAACTCAGCAATACTCCTCCCAGGACACTATAGAATGATGCTAGCAACTGTGTACTCTCACACCTAAATGCTCATTGTAACCAGATCTCTGCAAGCAGCATTATCTGAGTTATCTATTCAGAAAATGCAGAGGTAGTAGGAGAGCAGCATTTTAACTGCCTCTAAGACTACATTCCAGGGTCTACCAGTGAGACAAAAACCCTAGAAAAATTATCCCCTTTGGGTAGTTACAAGATGCATCAGTAAAATCTATTAAAATTAATTAATTAAAATAAAAAGAGATCTGACAATCTCGTTGAGGGTCAGAACAGCCAAAGGATTTCAACTGCCTGGAAGGAGGTTTTGGAATTTCTGACAAGGCATCAAATATATTAAGGTATTCTTTCTTCATTTCAATCTGAATTCTTCCAAATCACAGGATCACTTATACATTAATAAAACTGCTGAAACACTACAATAGACTACAAGCAACTGACTACAAAACTCTCAACTTTGTAACCTAAAGGAGTTGCCAGGAGGGGGAATCAGAGAATAGGAGAAGGAGGGAAGGGTGAGAAAGGGAAGGGGGAGGACAGGGAGAAGGTGGAGGATGAGGGGAAGAGGAGGAGAGGGGAAAGTGGAGGAGAGGGAGGGGAAGGAGGAAGGGAGAGGGAAAGGAGGAGGAGAAGGGGAGAGGAAGGAGGGGGAGAAGGAAGGGGGTAGAAGGGGGAGAAGGGTAAAGGAATGTATGTTGGTAGAAATGTAAAATTGTGCAGCCTCTATGTAAAACAGTTTGGCAGTTCCACAAAAAATTAAAAATGGAGAGTTCTTGGAGGAAGATGGTAGAATAGAAACCTCGAACACAAACACCTAATTCAACAACTATCCATGCAAGCAAGCACCTTCAGAAGAACCAAAAATCAGGTGAGCAATCATACTACCTGGCTTTAACATTATATCAAGGAAAGAGGCACGTAAGAGGGCAGAAAAGACCATCTTGCATTGCCTATGCCAACCCTTCCCCATCCCCCGGCAGCACCCCAGTGTAGAGAGAATCTGTGTGCCTGGGGAAGGGAGAGTGAAGTGATTGTGAGGCTTTGAATTGAAACTCAGGGCTCCCATGGCACAGGGGAACACAGCACAGGGCAGAATTCTGCCAGTGCCCACAGAGGGAACATTTTGACCAACCCCGCCAGAGAGAAATCCTCCACCTTGAAGCCTGAGTTCCCATTAGCCCCCCCACCACCACCACCAGCAGAAAAAAAGAAATGTAGGGCCTGGACTAAATGCGTAAGGCAGTCAGGCCAGAAGTGCTGCAGTCCTTGTGTTAGAGTAAAAAGCTAGGAGACAGCGCCAAAACTGGATACAGGAGCTTACAGAGTGGGTACAGCTGTTAAAGTAAACAACCCTCAGGCAGAAGCTAACTAAGGGGGCTGATAACCGAAGGCAAGAACCTACTGCAACCACCTTGTCAGCTATCTCTGTCACTCTACCTGTACTTTGGCTAATTATAGTATCAGTTGCCCTGTGGTTTTAAAATTCGTCCACCCTTGATATTGCCATGACAGTTCCAAAACAACCATATAACCACATAAACTATGAAAATGAGAAAGAACCCAATTCTAGAAATTACTACCAAAATTCTTAGTAAAAGCCAACCCCTTAGCCTTGAATGTTCCCCCCTTCAGTAAGACTTTGAGAGATCAAAAACCACTTTCTCCTGGGGCAGCTGCTCTTTTCAAGCCTGCCTGCTCTCTTCTCTTGAGAGCATACATTGGCTTTCAATCTTTTGATAAAACACTACTTGCTTGGCTTACATGGTGCATCCTGAAATTCTTTTCTCCTAAGGATCACCAAAAACCTGGGAAAACCCTCCACTTGGAGGCTGCTAACACCTGGACAATTCTTGTCACTGTGCTGACTCAAAGCAAGTGGACTTGCGGTACACATGACCCAGTGAGACAATAGCTGCAGCAGCCAAGCCAGTGCCTGTGTCACCCCTCCCACAATTACAGGCAGTATGGCTCAGGAAAGGGAGGAGTTTCCATTTGAGGAAAGGACAGGGAAGAGCTCAGAAGACTTTCTTTTGCAACTTGGGTACCAGTTCAGCCACGGTAAAATAAAGCACCAAGCAGACTCCTGAGGCCCCTGAGTCCAGGCCTTGGGACCTGGATAGCATTTCTGCACCCATGCTGGGCCAGAAAGAAACATGCTGCCTTGAAGGGAAGGACTCAGTCCTGGCAGGATTCACCTTATGCTGACTAAAGAGCCCTTGGACTTTGAATAAGCAACAGAGGTAGCCAGGCAATAGTCACCACTGGATTTGGGTGAGGCTTCACCGGCTTCAGCTGTGACGTGGTGCTGGTGGCCATGAGGCAGTGCCCACGTCACTCCTCACCAAACTCCAGCAGCCCAGCAGAGAGAGTGAGGGAAGAGAGTGAGAGAATTTGCCTGGTAATCCAGGGAATTCTCTTATATCTTATCCAAGCTCATTAAGGCAGTACCACCAGGAGTCTGCAAGAATCACAGCATTACTGGGCTTGGGGCACCAGTGCCCCACAGCTGCAGTGATCAAAGACTTACACCACAATACTCAATTCCCTTTGAGTATCTGGAAAGCCTTCTCAATAAGGACACGTTCGAGCAAGCCCAGACTGTAAAGATTAAAATAAATACCTAATTCTTCAATGCCCAATCCTTAACAAGCATGAAAAACATCCAGGAAAACATGACCTCACCACTTGAACTAAATAAGGTACTGGTGACCAATCCCAGAGTCATGGAAATAGGTGAGCTTCCAGACAAAGAATTCAAAATAGCTGTCCTGAAGAAGCTCAATGAAGCTCAGTTCAAGACAACACAGAAAAAGGAACTCAGAAGCCTATCAGGGAAATTTAACAAAGAAATTGCAACAACAAAACTCAAGCAGAAATTCTACAGCTTAAGAAGTTTATTGACAAACTGAGAAATATGCATCACAGTCTCTCAACAGCAGAGTTGACTAAGCAGAAGAGAGAATTAGTGAGCTCGAAGATAGGCTATTTGAAAATACATAGAAAAGAAAAAAGAATAAGAAGGAAGCACACCTATAAGATCTAGAAAACAGCCTCAAAAGAGCAAATCTAAGAGTTACTGGCCTTAAAGAGGAGGTAGACAGAAAGAGATTGGGGTAGAAAGTTTAGCAAAGAAATATCAGAAACCTTTCCAAACCTACAGAAAGATACCAATATTCAGGTACAAGAAGGTCATCCAACAACAAGCAGATTTAACCCAAACAAGGCCATTGCATGGCATTTAATAATCAAGCTCCCAAAGGTCACAGATAAAGATAAGGTCCTAAGCGAAGCAAGAAAAAAGAAAAAGATAGCATGTAAAGGTGCTCCAATATGTCTGGCAGCAAATTTCTCAGTGGAAACCTTACAGACCAGGAGAGTGTGGCATGACATATTCAAAGTGCTGAAGAACAAAAACCTTAACCCTAGAATATTAATTATATCCTGCAAAAATATTCTTCAAACATGAAGGAGAAATAAAGATTTTCCCAGATAAACAAAATCTGAGGAATTTCATCAACACCAGACCTGGCCTACAAGAAATGCTAAAAGGAATTCCTTCATCTGAAAGAAAAGAACATTAATGAACAATAAGAAATCTTACGAAGGTATACAACTCACTGGTAACAGTAAGAAAACAAATATGGAATATTCAGTCATTGTAATTGTGATATATAAACCACATATGTCTTGAATAGGAAGACTAAAAGAAAAATCTATCAAAAATAACATTTTGAGAGACAGTATAAAAAGATATGGATAAAAACATCAGAAAGTTAAAAACCAGGGGAAGATGGAGTTAAAGTATAGAATTTCTGTTAGATTTTTGTTTGTTTGTAAGCAGAGTTGTCATGTGTTTAAAATAATTGGTTATAAATGTTTTTTTACAAGCCTCATGGTAACCTCAAATCAAAAAACCTACAACAGATACATAAAAAATAAGAAGAAATTAAAACACACTACCAGAGAAAATCACTTTTAATAAAGGAAGACAGGAAGAAAGAGAGGACCACAAAGCAACCAGAAATAAAATAACAACATGGCTGCAGTAAGTCCTTACCTATCAATAATAACATTGAACGTGAATGGAGTAAACTCTCCAATCAAGAGACACAGAATGGCTGAATGGATAAAAAGACAAGAGCCAACTATATGTTGCAAGAAACACACTTCACCTATAAAGACACACATAGACTGAAATAAAGGGATGGAGAAGATATTCCAAAATAAAGGCATGGAAAAAGATATTCCATGAAAATGGAAACCAACAAAGAACAGGTGTAGCTATACTTTTATCAGATAAAATAGATTTCAAGACAAAAACTGTAAAAAGAGACAAAGAAGGTCATTATAATAAGGAAGGGGTCAATTCAGCAAGAGGATATAACAATTTTAAAATATATATGTGCCCACAACTGGAGCACCCAGATATATAAAGCAAATATTATCAGAGATAGAGAGAGAGATAGACCCCAATACAGTCATTATTGGAGACCTCGGCACTCCACTTTCAGCATTGGATAGATCATCCAGACAGAAAATCAACAGTGAAACATGGGAATTAATCTGCACTATAGACCAAATGGATGTTAATAGAGATTTACAGAACATTTCAACCAATAGTTACAGAATTCACATTCTTCTCCTCAGCTCATGGATCATTCTCAAGGATAGACCATATATTAGGACACAAAACAAGTCTCAAAAAATTCAAAAAAAATTGAAATTATACCAAGTATTTTCTCTGACCACAGTGGAATAAAACTAGAAATAAATAATAAGAGGAACATTGGAAAGTATAAAAACACATGGAAATTAAACATGCTCCTGCATGACCGGTGGGTCAATGAAGAGATTAAGAAAGAAAATAAAAAATTTCTCGAAACAAATAAAAATGAAAATACAATATATCAAAACCTATGGGATAAAGTAAAAGTAGTAATAGGAGGACAGTTTATAACAATAAGTGTTTACATCAAAAAAGTAGAAAACCTTTAAAGAAAAAACCTACTACTGCATCTCCAAGAACTAGAAAAACAAGAGCAAACTGAACCCAAAATTACTAGAAGAAATAATAAAGATCAGAGCAGAAATAAAAGAAATTGAAACAAAAAAAAAATACAAAAAGATCAAATGCAGTTTTGATAAGATAAACAAAATAGACACACCTTAAACCATACTTAAAAAAAAAAAGAGAAAACCCAAACAAATAAAATCAGAGATGAAAACGGAGACATCACAACTGACACTGCCAAAATCCAAAGGATCATCAGAGACTACTATGAGCAACTACATGTCAATAAATTGGAAACTGTAGAAGAAATGGATAAATCACTAGACACACACAAGCTACCAAGACTGAACCAGGAAGAAATCCAAAACCTGAATAAACCGATAACAAGTAATGAAATAGGAGTAATGAAAAGCCTCCCATCAAAGAAAAGCCCAGGACCCAATGGCTTCATTGTTGAATCCAACCAAGTATTCAAAGAGCTAATATCCTACTTAAACTATTCCAAAAATAGAGCCTGAGGGGACACTCCCAAACTCATTCTATGAGGCCCATATCACCCTGATACTAAAACCAAAGACATAACAAAAAAAGAAAATCATAGGCCAACATCTCTGATGAACACAGAGATGCAAAAATCCTCAACAAAATACTAGCAAACAGGATTCAACAACACATTAAAAAGATTATTCATCATGACCAAGTGGGATTCATCCCAGGAATGCAAGGATGTTTCAACATATGCAAATCTATCAATGTGATACATCATATCAACAGAATGAAGTGCAAAAACCAGATGATCATTTCATTGATACTGAAAAAGCATTTGATAAAATTTAACATGCCTTCATGATTAAAAAAACTCTCAAAAAACTGGGTATACAACCAACTTACCTCAACATGATAAAAGCCATATATAACAGACACACAGCTAGTATCATACTGAACAGAGAAAAACTGAAGGCCTTTCCTCTAAGATCTGGAACAAGACAAGGATGCCCACTTTCACCACTGTTATTCAACACAGTACTGGAATTTCTAGCTAGAGCAATCAGACAAGAGAAAGAAATAAAGGGCATTCAAATTGGAAAGGAAGAAATAAAATTATCCTTGTTTGCAGACAATATGATCTTATATCTAGAGTAACCTAAAAACTCCACAAAAAAACTATTAAAATTTATATTCAGTAAAGTTGCAGGATACAAATCAACATACAAAAATCAGTGCTATTACTATATGCCAACAGTAAACTATCTGAAAAGAATCCAAGACATTAATCCCATTTACAATAGCTACAAATAAAATACCTAAGAATAAACTTAACCAAAGTGAAAGATTTCTATAATAAAACTATAAAACATTGATAAATGAAGTTGAAGAGAACACAACAAAATGGAAAGATATTCCATGCTCATGGATTGGAAGAATCAATACTGTTAAAATGTCCATTCTACCCAAAACAATCTACAGATTCAATGCAATACCCATCAAAATACCAACGACATTCCGCACAGAAACAGAAAAAATAATCCTAAAATTTATACGGAACCGCAAAAGACCCAGAATAGCCAAAGCCATCCTGAGCAAAAAGAACAAAACTGGAGGAATCACATTATCTGACTAAATTATACTACAGAGCTGTAGTCATCAAAACAGCATGGTAGTGGCATAAAACAGACACAAAGACCAATGGAACAGAATAGAGAACCCAGAAATAAATCCACATATCTAAAGCAAACTTATTTTTGACAAAGATGCCAAGAACATACAGTGGGGAAAGGACAGTCTCTTCAGTAAATGGTGCTGGGAAAACTGAATATCCATATGCAGAAGAATGAAACTAATCCCTTATTTCTCCAAATACAAAAATCTACTCAAAAATGGATTGAAGACTTAAATCTGAGATCTGAAACTATGAACTACTAAAATAAAACATTGGGGAAACATTTCAGGACATTGTTCTGGGCAAGAACTTCTTGAGTAATACACCCAAACCACGGGCAACCAAAGCAAAATTGGACAAATGGGATCACAAAGCTAAAATGCTTCTACATAGCAAAAGAAACAAGCAACAAAGTGAAGAGACAACCCACAGAATGGGAGAAAATATCTGAAAACTACCCATCTGACAAGGGGAATAATAACTAAAATATAAAGTGAGCTCTAACTCAATAGGCAAAAATCAAATAATCCAATTAAAAATGGGCAAGGGATCTGAATAGTCCTTTCTCAAGAGAAAACACACAAATGATCAATAGGTGTATGAAAAAACATTCAACATCATTAGTCATCAGAGAAATGCGAATCAAAACTACAAGATATCATCTCATCCCAGTTAAAATGGCTGTTATCAGAAAGGCAACAACAAATGCTGGGGAGGATGTGGAGAAAGGGGAACCCTCAAACACTGTTGGTGGGAATGTAAATTAGTGTGACCACTATGGTAAACAGTACGGAGGTTCCTCAGAAAACTAAAAATAGAACTACCCTTTGACCCAGCAATCCCACTGCTGGAAATATATCCAAAAAAAGGGAATTCAGTATACTGAAAGATATCTGCACTCCCATGTTTACTGCAGCACTATTTATAATAACCAAGACATGGAATCAACATAAGTGCCCATAAACGGATAAACGAATTAAGAATTGTGATACATATACACAATGGATTATATAGCCACAGAAAAGAATGAAATCCTGCCATTTGCAACAACATGGATGGAAGTGGAGAACATCATGTTAAGTGACATAAGCCAAGCACAGAAAGACGAATCTTGCATGTTCTCACTCATACATGGAAGCTAAATATTAAAAAAAAATTGATCCTATAGAGACAAAGAGTAGAATGACAGTTACTAGAGGCTGGGAAGGATGGTGGAGAGGGAAAGATAAAGTGCGGCTGGTTAATGGTTGCAAAAATATAGTTAGATATAATAGATAGAATGAACAATATTTGATAGCACAACAAAGTGACTATAATCAACAATAAATTATGGTATAATTTTTAGTTTTAAAATAACTAAAAGAGTGGAATTGGAATGTTCCTAGCACAAAGAAATATTAAATGACTGAGGCAATGGATACCCTGATTATCCTGATTTGGTTAATTCACAATGTATGCCTGTATCAAAACTTCACATGTCCCCTAAAAAGTTACACAACTATTATGTACACATAGTATTTAAAAACAAAAAATTTTAAAAATAACTTAAAAAATAAAAATGGAATTACTCTATGATCCAGCAATTCTACTTCTGAGTATACATATATCTGAGGGGAAAAAAAGAGGTTTCCCCCCAGGAATAGTTGATATCCAAGGGTTAAAAGAAAAGCAGTGGCCTAAGATAAACACAAAAAGTACCAAGAAAAACCACAAGGCCCAAGAGAGGGCACCTGTAAGCACAGCCTTGTAAAAGGGTTGAAACTGCTTGTAATCACTTTTGCTGTCCTACAGTACCATTTGGCTCATTTTACTACTAAAATCCCCGCCTAGGGGAAAATTATAATATCATTAACATAACATGGGCCACATAAAGATACATGATGGCTATATTGTACATGCTTAGTATGTTTATCTGTGTAAATACAGAGATGTCAGGAAAGACTCCACATCATTCACTAAGAAGAAATTTAAGGTGCCACAATGGGCAAGCAGTATGGACTTTAATCCCCTGAGAAATCTTTTTTCATCCAGGAGTGAACGCCCTTGGTAAGTAACCTCTAATAAACTCATTTAACTCGCCAAGATGGACTTGTCCAAATCATTCTTTGGTCTCTCAGCACCCTCTCAGTTCAGAGGGAAGTTTTTCTATCCCATCCCATCCCAGGTTTTTCCCAAAATAATATCCAAAAGAATTGAAAGCAGGACTCGAATAGATTTTTATACATTCATGTTCATAGCAGTGAATATTATTCAGCCTTAAATAAAAAAAAAAAATTCTGATACATGCCACAATGTGGATGAATCTTGAGAACATTATGCTAAGTGAAATACACCAGTAACAAAAGAGACAAATATTGTATGGTTCTACTTAGTAAAGTTGTCAAAATTAGACAGTAGAATGGTGGTTGCCAAAGGTTGAGGGGAGGGGGAAATGAGGAGTTACTGTTTTATGGGCACAAAGTTTCAATTTTAAAAGATGAAGAGTTCTGGAGACGGATGGTCGTGACAGGTGCACAACGTTATGAATATATTTAATACCACTGAACTGAACACTTCAAACATAGTTAAGATAGTAAATTTGTTATGTGTCTTTTATGTACCACAATTTAAAAAAAAAAAAAAAGTGGCCTGGTTTATCTATATTGATACTAAAAATGTGTCTTGGAGAAACATTCACATGAGAACACACGAATACCTGCAACACATGTATTTGTTCAAAGAAAATGGTTATATCAAGCACCAACTGTGTCCTAGGCAGCACTAGGCACTAGGGACATAGTGAAGAAAGGTAGGATCTCATGAAACTTAAAATGGAACTAACTATCCCCATTAACTAATGACTAATTACCTACTGTAGTAAAGCACTATGAAGGAAAACATAATGCAATAAGAATAAAAAAGGACTAGACATACAGGCAATTTTTTTAGTATACTCTTCCACCCAAATTATAATTTTAATTAATCAAATTATATTTCAAATGTGTCAGATGAATTAAAAACTTTAAAGGGTCATAGCAAGGTTTTATGTAAGGCTAATCGGCCAATAGCCACACTCTAAAGTTCTCTATTTTCAAAATCTAATTAAGGAGCAAAGATTATCTGTACTCAAAGGGATTTTCTGGTAAGGCAAATGATGACTGGGAAGAGTTAACCACCAATGAGTTTTTTTTTTTAATGAATGGATTAATTTGTTATTTATTTTTATTGATTGATTGATTGATTGAGACAGGGTTCTGCCTACATTGCCCAGGCTGGACTCAAACTTCTGGGCTCCCACCCCAGCCTCCGAGTAGCTAGGACTACAGGCACACACCACGGCATCCAGCCCACCAATGATTTTAAAAGAATAATTTAAGACAACTGAAACTTAAGGCCAATTTAAAACATCTTTATTAAAATTAAGTGTAAGTTACAAGCCCCCTAATGTTTTCTTTGGCATCTTTCTTCCCTCTCACCACACCATAATATCAAACATCCAAGTTCTTGCTAGGAAATTCAATACCACCTCTGAAGAAATGGCTGTACATAAGCTATCAAAATGGAAATATGGACATTCTTACATTACTTTTATTGCTACAAATTACCTACCAATCTCCTATTTTAGTAAAATCCTAAGTCAAAGGCCATTATCATCCCCATAAAGAAGTTACAAACTTCAACAATGCTCTGCAATTATTTCCTATAGGGTATCTTAAAGATTTTCCTAAATATACACAGTTCATTTGTATAACAGCACCCCCAAGACTCTGGTTCAGTGGGAATGCAGTGCTACCCAGGAATATCTAATGAGGTGGTTTTGTCATAGGTGGTTCACAAACCACACAGTACCAACAACCCAATGAAATAAGCAGTCTTAAATCACCATCAAGAGCTATTCCCAAACACATACCTAGACATAGAGACCTGGGGATGTATGGCTAAGAACACTTTTATAAATAAGAACCCAGTTCAGCAATACTTACAGTCAACATTGGAGTGGTCAGTAGGCCCCATGCAAAGAATTCAAGGAAGATGACAATAGCAGCATGGTATACACTTGGTCGGCCAAAGCCTTGTACCTAAAAAAGAAAAAAAGTTATTATGAAAAATAGCAAAGAGATATAAAATATCATCTTAAATGGTATATAAAAATGTATAAAATAAATTTAGGATCTACCTATAGTATTTAAGATAAAATTTCAATCTGTAGTATCCCTGATGACTTCGCCTCCCTTAATCATTGAAGGTGCTAATATTATACTTCGTATTTTTCCCATAAATGCAAATCACTGAAGCTTTGGTAAAAAATTACCTGGGTAATTACCTGAGGTTTGAGGACCTACTGTTCTGTCCCTTGCTAATTATGTGTTCCTCAGCAACTTAACCTCTCTAGGACTGAAGTTTCTTTAGCCACATTATAAGAGAGATGGGTATGGGGGTCACATACTCAAATGCCTCAGAGGCAGCACAGATAGTTTAAATACCGGCAGCTAGGTCAAATTCAAAACATACTTCATATATCTAAAGGTGTCAAAATCCAGCCTTCTGTTTCTCTTTTATTTTAACGACTTTGCCTAATTTGCTAGTTTTCTGCAGTCTGTGACTTCCAGGGATAAAAATCTAAAATTTCTTTCAATGTAACAATGCTTATTGAAGATCAGGTGTTTTGCTAATACTTGGTAGTAAATGGAGGCGATATTTACAAAAGGCTTTGTAAAACCCACACTACTCCCATGTGCATACATTTGCAACTCTTAGACAATATGTACATCTGCATGCTTTGACTAGAATCTCCTCATGAAGAAATAAACAAATGCAGATTGTTGGACAGTCTACAAGACAACTGGCCTGGCATCCTTA
Organism: Eulemur rufifrons; assembly: GCF_041146395.1. Taxonomy (NCBI): domain Eukaryota; kingdom Metazoa; phylum Chordata; class Mammalia; order Primates; family Lemuridae; genus Eulemur; species Eulemur rufifrons. Next base: position 202,343,979 of record NC_090989.1, on the reverse strand, counting down.
AAAATGTCAATGGCAAAAAACAAAGTAAAGGCAAGGAGACTAGTCCAAATTAAAGGAGAATAGAATGACCAAAGTAGTACTCCTGGACTAGATCCTGCATGAAAAGGAAAAAACAGGAAAAATACAAAAAGAACTACATACTAGATAATCCTATGGCATTAATGTTAGATCTCTTAGGTATTCTTGATGTTGCAACTTATTGTCAAAAGGCTTGGAAAAAAATTGGTGTATATACACTTTCTAACTTCAATGTCACAAAATGTTAATTGCTGAATTTAGACCAAGGGAAGATAAGCATTCATCGTACTATTCTTTAAAAATTTTGCTGGGTACAGTGGCTCACGCCTGTAATCCTAGCACTCCGGGAGGCCGAGGCGGGTGGATCATTTGAGCTAAGGAGTTCAAGACCAGCCTGAGCAAGAGCAAGACCCCGTCTCTACTAAAAATAGAAATTATCTGGACAACTAAAAATATATATAGAAAAAATTAGCCGGGCATGGTGGCGCATGCCTGTAGTCCCAGCTACTCGGGAGGCTGAGACAGAAGGATTGCTTGAGCCCAGGACTTTGAGGTTGCTGTGAGCTAGGCTGATGCGATGGCACTCTAGCCCGGGCAACAGAGTGAGACTCTGTCTCAAAAAAAATAAATAAATAAAATTAAAAAATTAAAAAAATAAATAAAAATACTTTAAAATTTTTGTAGCTGTGAAATTTTTCAAGAGTCAAGTATTAAATACAATTATTAAATATTCAAACTTGTAAATTTCTCAATGTCTAATAATAAGCAGTTTTTTAAAGCCATTCAATAACAAAATGTTTGCAAAATGGAAAGTACAAAGTTTAAAAGAAAAAGAAAAGAACCATTCAAGCACCTAACAACTCAAAAAAAATCAAAAGGCCCTTAACAAACCAGCACAACCTGCAAAGAGTACCAGTTTTTGCCAGTCCTTCACCAACAGAATAGTGAATGGAAATGGAGGCAACTATTCAGGCTCTGCCTGTGATGGAGACCCTCTACATTACCCTCCTTCCTCCTCAGTCCTTCCAGCTGCTGGAGTCAGAAACCTTGCCCTCATGCCTACCTCCTCTCTCACTGGCTGGCTCTCCCCTGGTCCAATCCTCTCTCTATCCTCTCTTGCCTAGATTACAGTGTAACTTTCTAAAGAGGACCCCTGCTTCTAACCCTTGCTCCTTCACCCACTGCATGGTAGCCAGAGTGAACCTTTTAAATATAACTCAGGTCCGATTCCTCCTCTCATCCACCCTCCCTGGCTCCCACTGCATTCAATCACACATTTTACATGTCCAACAAGGTCCTACAACTCCCTATCCCTTTATTATGCCCTATTGTTTTCTAGAGGATTTCCAACAAACTTTACAATTTATTTTTATTTATTGCCTACATCCTGTAGAATGTAAATGCCACAAGGGAAAGGATTTTTTTCTTGTTTTGTTCAATGATCCGCCCCAAACAGCCCTTCTCTTACCCCACTATAGGTAAAGCACTTGGCAATACATTAGTGGTAAGGACTGAACTCTGATCTTTTTTCTTTTGTCCAAATTCCTTTCTAAGAGACCTGGTGAGTCATACCTACAAACGATAAAATCTCACTAACAGGATTTTATTAGCCAGGTATAATGTGGCTTACTATCTAGCCTGATTCCCATACAGCATCACATAACAGATAGACTCCCTTAACTTAACTCAAGCATTCTAGAGACCTCTATCTTAACTCAAACATTCCTTTCTACTAACTCCAGGTCTTTAGACAAAGCTTAACTCTTGCAACCAACTGCAAACTAAAGAATCCCTAAAACCCACCTATGACTTGTAAACCCCTGCTTCAAGATGCCCTGCCTTTCCTAGCAGGGCCAATACATACCTTCCATGTATTGATTAATTCCCATCTCTGTGAATGTATAAAACCAAACTGCAACCCAGCCGCATAAGGCACATTTTCTCAAGACCTCTTGAGGGGATGTTTCCCCCGGCCACAGCTGCACACATTTGACTCAGCATAAACCTCTTAAAATTATTTTACAGAGTTTGAGTTTTTCCACTGACAGCAGCATGGATCTCTTCTGAGACTAATATTTTTTCTCTGTTCTTTCATTTTCAACAGCAAAACCCAGAATGTAGAAAAATCTTTGGAACAAATGGCCCAGTTTCAACAAAGAAATGGCATGGGTAAAAAAAAAAAAAAAGAATTACACAGTATATTGATTAAAATAAATTTTTAAAATATTAACCAAAAGTAATAAGTGGACTTTGGATTTTGACTACCATTAATTGGAAAAAAGATAATTTTGAGACAATCATGGAAACTTGAAAATGGACTGAATATTAGCGAATATTAAGAGTAACACTCATTGTAATAACAGTATTGAAGTTAGTTTTTTTAAAAGTCCTTATCTCTTAGAGATACATACTAACATATTTACTTGTGAAATGAGATAATATCTAGAACCTGGTTTAAAATCTACAGCAAAAAAAATAAAACCAAAGGAGAGGAGTAGCAATAGACGAAGAAAGTAAGGGTGAAAGTGACAGTTACTGAAGAAGAGTGAGAGGTATATTGGGGGAGGGGGTGTCACTGCATGTTTCCCTGTGTGTATAAAAACTTCCCTAATAAAAGATCTTTTTTTTTAAGTTAGGAAGATCAATGACAAAGATGACATCTTGTAGAAAATTATTCCAAGTAAGTGTTTTATCTTATGTTTTCCATCTTATGCTTGGTACAATTCAGTCTATAACTCCTTTGGCATTCCTTCAGAACTGGGACCTATCTGCTGCACCACTGCTAGAAATTAACTTTCAGGCTGGCATGGTACCTCACTTGTAATCCTAGCACTCTGGGAGGCTGAGGCAGGAGGACCAGCCTCAACAATAGTGAGACCCATCTCTACTAAAAATAGAAAAATTAGCCAGGAATGGTGGTGCACACCTGTAGTCTCAGCTACTTGGGAGGATGAGGCAGGAGGATTGCTTGAGCTCAGGAGTTTGAGGTTTCAGTGAGCTAGGATCGTGCCACTGCTGCACTCTAGCCCAGGCGACAGAGTGAGACCGCATCTTTAAAAACAATTTAAAAAGTTAAAGTCTTAGGAACTGTCTCAGATTGGAAGAGTCTAAGGAAACATGAGAACTAAAGGCAATGTGAAATCTTTGATTAGATCCTGAACCAGGAAAAAATGGGAAAAGTGGTAAAATTCAAATAAGATATGTAGACTGAAGTACTGTAGCAATGTTAATAGCCTGGTTTGGATAATTAATACCATGGCTTATAGAAGATGTTAGCATTTGAGGAAGCTGCATGAAGGATATATAGGAACTCTACTAGTTTTGCAACTTTTCCATCAGTTTAAAAGTATTACAAAATTAAAAAATTAATGGCAATAATTTTGAATAAGTAGAAATTCCATAAATGTCTATCAGTAGTGGAATGGTTAAAATTATGCTACATTCATACAATGAGATACTGAAAAAGCTATTTAAAAGAATGTGGATTTACATAAAATGACACAGAAAAAGATAAAGATAATATGCATACTCTTATTTATGTAAGAGTATGTTTTTACCTATGAATGTATATGTATAAAAACATATGCCAATTTTTTCCCCGACATGAAAGCTAATACTGTGGCATACGCCAAATGTCTAAATTTCTAACCATGTGATTAATTACTTAGGGAAAACAGAATATATATGTGTGTGTGTGTGTGTGTGTGTGTGTTCCTTTAATTTTTTTTTTCTTTCTTTCTTTTTTAGAGACAAGGTCTCACTATGGTGCCCAGGCTGGTCTCTAACTTCTGGCCTCAAGTGATCCTCCCACCTCAGCTTTCCAAGTAGCTGTAATTACAGGCATAAGCTACTGTGCCTATTTCTTTAATATTTTACAACTTTCATATATTCATATAGTAGTTGTAATTTTTTAAAAAAGGTCTGTGTGCTTCTATGTATATACAAACATTCCATAAAAATGAAAGCAAAAAGAAATAAATTCATTTGACTCTACTGTTTTATAAAATATTAGGTTAAAGAAAAATGCTAAATCCAAGTATGTAGTTCCCTTATAATACTGCCTTTCATAGATTTAATATTTTGTTTCTTTGTATTTAATTTGTTTTCTTGATTTTTTCCTCATAATTAGTATACAGAAACGCCACTGACTTTTGAATGTTGATATTGTATCCTGCATCTTCATTGAATTTATCAGATCTAACAGTTTTTGGTGGAATTGCTAGGGTTTTCTACACATATGATCATGTCATCTATAAACAGGGACAATTTAAGTTCTTCCTTTCCAGTTTAGATGTCCTTTTTTTCTTTCTCTTACCTTAAGTTTTCCTTCTCAAGCAATACAGTATTCATTCCTCAAATTAAAAAACAAAAAAAATTAGTGTTTACTATTTCCAAAGATGGGTGGTATATAACGCTAGGGACCTTTTTATTGACCTACTATCTAACCTCCAATATGCTCAGAAAATTATCAAGTTAAAACACAAGATCCTGCACTTTGTATCCTGCAGTACCTTGTATGTGACAGGAAGCTCAAAGACAAATGTAGACCTGTGGCTGCTCTTGGCTCTTTACATTTGAGTTTGTGTTTAAAAGCAACAGGTCTTAATCTGTATGGATGTATCATCATCTTTTATCATAGATACTTCCCTTTCTTCTGTGTCTTTCAAAGATGGCTTTCCTAAAGCAGGAGGATACCAGAAAGGAAGAAGTAAAATTATCTCTGTTCACAGATGATGTGATCTTAGTAAGTTGAAAAATCTAAAGATTCCACACTAATAAAAACTATTAGAGCTAATGTATGAATCCAACAAAGTTGCAGGACACAAATCATCTGCATTTCTATACACTAACAATGAACAACTTGAAAATAATTTTTTTTAAATTCCATTTACCATAGCATCATAAAGAATAAGATACTTGGAAATAAATTTAACCAAGGAGGTGAAAAACTTGTACACAAAATACTACTAAAAGAAATTCAAGAAGGTATGAACAAATGTAAAAAAAAAAATCCTCTGTCCATAGATTTGAAGATTTAATATTGTTAAGATGTCACTACCACCAAAAGTGATCTAATAGAACCAATGCCATCCCTATCAAAATCCCAATGACATTTTTTGCAAAAATAGAAAACTCCATTCTAAAGTTCACATGGAATCTGAAGGGACCCCAATCGCCAAAACAATCTTGATAAAGTTGAAGGTCTCACACTTTCTGACTTCAAAACTTACTATAAAGGCATGGTAATCAAAACAGTGTGGTTCTGGCATAAAAACAGACATAGAGACCAATGGAATAGGATAAAGAGCCCAGAAATAAACACTCACATATATGGTCAAATTGATGTGCATCAAAGGTACCAAGACCATTTGACGGAAAAAGGACAGTCTTTTCAACAAACACTAATGGAAAAACTAGATAGCCACATTAAAAAGAATGAAGTTGGAGCCTTTTCAGATGCTATACACAAAAATTAATTCAAAATGGATCAAAAACCTAAAAGAGCTAAAACTATGAAACTGTTGGAAAAAACTAAAAACATAGGGAAAAGCTTCACGACATTGAATTTGGCAATGATTTCTTGGATATGGCAACAAAAGAAAAAAATAGATAAACTGGACTTCATCAAAATGAAAAGTTTTTGTGTACCAAAGGACATTACCAACAGACAACAGAGTGAACAGAGAACCCAGGGAATGTGAGAAAATATTTGCAAAACACCTCCCAAAAGGCCCTGCTTCCAAACACTGCTGCATTGGGAATTGTTTCAAACACTTGAATTTGGGGGGGACACATTCAGAACATAGCCACTACAATTTCTTTTAAAAAACTAAAAGTGCAGGCAAGAAATTAGAACCCCTGCGAACTGTTGGTAGGAATTAATATAAAATGGTGCAGCATCTAAGGAAAACAGTTCTGTGGTTCCTCAAAAAATTTAAAGTAGAATTATTCTATGACCCAGCAATTCCACTTCATACGGGTATATATCCAAAAGAACTGAAAGCAGGGACTTGAACAGATCTTTATATACCCATGTTCACAGCAGCATTATTCACAACAGCCAAAAAGTGGAAGCAGTCCAAATGTTCATCAAATTATGAATGGGTAAACAAAATATGGTACATATAATGGAATATAATTCAGCCATGAAAAGGAAGGAAATTCTGACCACTACAACATGGATGAACCTTAAAGACACTGTGGTAAGTGAAATAAGCCAGTCACAAAAAGACAAATACCATAGGATTTCATTTATATGAGTAACCAAATTCATAGAGGCAGAAAGTAGAACAGTGATTACCACGGGCTAGGGAGTTACTGGTTAACGGGTACAGAGTTCAGTTTGGGATGATGAAAAAGTTCTAGAGATGGACAGTGATAATGAATGCCTAACAATGTGAATATACTTAATGCCACTGAACTGTACACTTAAAAATGATTAAAATTATGAATTTGATGTTATATATCTTTACCAAAATAAAAACCAGTAACTCAAAATAGATCACAAACCTAAAAATAAAAGGCAAAACCACAAACAGAAGATAACAGGAGAAAATATAAGTGACCTTGGTCACATGGTTTCATAAGTTTATAGAGACAAGACTAAAGTCACAGTACATGCAAGAAAAAGTTATGTTGGACTTTACTAAAATTAAAAACTTCTGCTCTGCAAAAGACACTCTTAAGAAAATGAAGACAAGCCACAGATTGAAAGAAAATATTTGCAAAACCTGTATCTGATAAGGGACTTGAATCAAGAACATATAAAGAGCTCTGACAAGTCACTAATAAAATGACAATATAAAAATGGGCAAAGGCCCTGGGAGGACAGGGAGACCGAGAGTGACTGCTAATGGGTATGGGGGCTCTTTCTGGAGAGAGAAAAATGTTCTGGAATTAGATAATGATGATAATTATACAACCTTGTGAATATACTAAAAACAACTGGATTGTACACTTTCAGACAATGAATTTTACATGTGAATATTTCAATTTAAAAACACAACAGGGGAAAAAGAGGAGAGAGATTCCTTTTCTGCCTCTGAACATTGCTACTGTGTGTGAAGCTTAGAACTATGGGAGCCATCTTAAGATCTTGAGAGCTGGATAAGTGAATATACTGGAAGAACCTGGGTCTTTGATGCTAAATCAAGGATCAATCCTGGAAATGTCTTTCCAGCAAACTTCTTGTTAAATTACATAATGAATTCCCTAATTGAAAAAAAAAAAAAAAAAAGTGGGGGGTAGGGGCCTACTATATGTCACTGTTCATTTTATAAAATGCAAATTTTAAAAACAATCATTGTTAGCTGGATGGATCTATTGCTAAGTGAAAGAAGCAAGTCTGAAAGGCTACAAAGCCTATGATATCATTTACACCACATTCTGGAAAAGGTAAAATTGTAGAGATAGTAAATAGATCAGTGGGGTAGCTAGGACATAGGGGGTAGGGTTAAATAGGTGAAGCAGAGGAGATTTTTTTTCAGGCAGTAAAACTATTCTGTATGATACTGTAATCCTAGGTAAATGAATGACACAATGCATTTGTCAAAACCAACAGAACTTCAGAGAACAAGAGTAAACCTCAGTACATGTTAATTTTTTAAAAATATTTAGGAGGTCATGGAATCCGTGGATAGGATGCAGAATGTAACAAAACAATGTAATTGTATTACAAATGCATGAAACAATCTCACTGAAGGGGGTGGGGGAGAAGGTGGTGATCCAAGTAACTTTGGAAATTAATGCAGCCTTGTAGGACTGAAGAAAAAAACTGACCATAAGCACTGTACTCTGATAAAGTTGTGCCCCACAGAAGTACAGGTTAACAATTCTGAAACCACTATGCATGTATACTGGAATTGAACAAAAATGGATGGCAAATGGTGGAAGTCAGTTTTCTCATTGCTGGAGTGGAAGGTTACAAATAAACACAGGGAGGAAATTAGAATGATCATGTGATAATGGATTAGAGTTGGAGATATCATTATGAATTCATTTTTAGCTGCTTATAGATACAGATGGTCAGAAACAGAACAGAAATATCTATGTGTATTATACATCCATATTTCTTTGTTCTGTCACCTGATTGAGTCTAAAAGCATTGACACCCTCAATAGCAATAAGCACATCTAGTGTGACGTCTTGGTTTCAAAATAAAAGGAAACAGGGCTCCCTGCAGAAATCGCTAATTCTGGGACTAGGGCAGGAAATACATAAGAGGAGCCGAGCCTAGAGTATGTCGCAGTGCCAGAATAAGGGCTTAAAAATAAAAATAAAATAAAGATTGGGTGTAGGGTGTATGTCAAAGAGCTCCCAATGGCCAAAGCTAGAACAATCTGACAAGGAAATAGAACAGTACTGAATTTTGGATTATAATCCAAAGTATAAAATAAATGAGTTCATGTTGATGAAATGATTAAACAAACAAATGGGGAGAACAAATCTCCCATGCAGAGGAATTCCAAATAATTTATGTAGACATTCTGCCCCCAAGGAGGTGGAGTATAACTTCTCATTCCAAAAGTATGGCTGCACATAGTGGCTCCCTTCCAAAGAGTACAGTATGGGGGCAGGGGGAGAAGGAGTAAGGGAAGAGTAATTTTACAGTGGAAAAGCCTGACAATACCTCAGCCAGGTGATCAAAATTAACACCAACAGTGATATGTACCATTGATATGATATGATGAAAACAGTACTTCACCTCTGTGGGCTTCCTCCCCAAAATCTACAATTCCAGTCCAATCATGAGAAAAACACCAAGATGAATCCCAACTGACATTCTATAAAACACCTGACCAGTACTTGTCAAAATTGTCAGGGTCGTGAAAAACAAGGAAAAGCCTCAGGCGATGCTTGCGTATGGTGTAAAATCAGGGTCCAATTTCATCATTTTGTATCGCATATCCACTTTTCCCAACATCATTTATTGAAGAGACTATCCTTTCCCCATTTTGTATTCCTGATGCCCTAGTCAAAGATTAGTTGAACATACACGTCTGGTTTTATTTCTGAGCTCTCTATTCTGTTCCACTGCTCTGTGTGTCTGTTTTTATGCCAGTACCACACTGTTTTGATAACTTTGTAATATAATTTGAAATCAAAGTTTCAGGTATGTAAGATAAATAAGTTCTGGAGATATATGTAGCACAATGCCTATAACTAACAATATGTAAAACTTGTTATGTATAAACTACAATGACTTATTGTACTGTTAGCAAATTGGATACTTAAAATTTACTACGGTAGATCTTATGTTAAATGTCTTACCACAAGGAAAATAATAACAACAACAACAATAATAATAAAGAGGGCAGTAAGAAACTTTGGGAGGTGATGGATATGATGTGTCTATGGCCTTGGTAGTGATGGTTTCACAGGTATATACTTATCCCCAAACTCACTGAGTTGTACACATTAAGTAAGTACAGCTTTTTACATATCATATCTCAACTAAGTAGTTTGATTTTTTAAAAACTGTTAGAAGACTTTAAAAAGGACATTATATATTGATGGAAAGGTCAATTTATCAAGAAGATATAACAACTATAAATATATATGCATTCAATAGAGCTCCAAAATATATGAAACAAATACTAAAAGAATTGAATGAAAAAACAGGGTTACAACAATAGCCGGAGGCTTCGATACATCATTTCCAATAACAGATAGAACATCTGGCAATGTCTGTAAAGAAATAGAGAACTTGAACAACTCTAAGAGCCAACTAAGTCTGTCAAACATATATAGAATGCTCTACTCAACAAGAGCAGAACACAAAAACTTCAGGATAGAATATACATTAAACTACAAAACGGTCTCAATAAATTTAAAAATATTTAAATCATACAAAATATCTTTTACAATCACAAAGGAATGAAGCTCTAAATCAATAATGGAAGAAAAACTAGAAAATTCACAAATATGTGGAAATTAAACAACAAATAGACCAAAAAGAAATCACAAGGGAAATTAGAAAATACTTAGACAAATGAAAATAAAAACACAACATACTAAAACTTATAGGATGCAGCAAAGGCAGTGCTAAGAGGGCAATTTATAGCTGTAAATGTCTACATTTAAAAAGAAGAAAGATCTCAAATCACTAAACGTAACTTTACTGAGAAACTAAAAAATGAAAAGTGCACCAAACTGAAACCTACTAAAAGAAAGAAACAAGATTAGAGCAGAGATAAATACAATGGAGAATAGTAAAACACAGAGAATGAATGAAATAAAAGTTGGTACTTTGAAAATACCAACAAAATTGACAAAATTTTAGCTAGATTGACCAAAAAAGATACAAATTTAAAAATCAGAAATGAAACAGGAGACATTTCTACCAACAATTTCACAGAAATATAAAGGATTCTAAGAGAATAGTATAGTATACGTCAACAAATTGGATAACCTAGATGACATAAACACACTCCTAGAAATATATAATTTACCAAAACTGAATCATAAAAAAATAGAAAATCTGAATAGACCTATAACTTGTAAGGAGATTGACACAGTAATCAAAAATGTCCCAACTAAGTCCATGACCTGATGGCTTCACTCTAGCAAACATCTGAACAATCATTCTCAAACTCTTCTAGAAAATATAAGAGACCATTTCCTAACTCATTCTACGAGGCCAGCATTACCCTAATATTAAAGTCAGACAAGAAAAGAAACTACAATACACTATCAAAAAAATACAGGCCAATATACCTCATAAACACTGATGCAAAAATCCTAAACAAAATACTAGCAAACCAAATGCAATACAAAGTGAGATTTATTCCTAGAAAGCAAAGATAGTTCGACATATGAAAATCAATGTAATACAACACATTAAAATGAAGAGGAAAAAACCACATGATCATCTCGATTAATGGGAAAAAGCATTTGATAAAATTCAACACCCTTTCATGACAAAAACATTAAAAAAACTAGGGATAAAAGGAATCTTCCTCTACATGTTAAGACGAATTTGTTAAAAACCCATAGTTAATATTCTCAATGATCAAAGATTGAGAGCTTACCTCCTAAAATCAGGAACAAGACAAGGATGTCTGCCCTTACCACTGCTATTCAACATTGTGCTGGAAGTTGCTCTAGCCAGAGCAATTAGACAAAAAAAAAAAAAAAAAAAAAAAAGAGAGAGAGAGAGAAGGTATCCAAATTGGAAAGAAAGAAGTAAAACTAACTCTCATGCAGATGACATGATCCTACATATAGAGAGTTCCAAAGAAGCCACAGAAAAGCTATTAGAACTAACACCTTGATTCAACAAAAATGAAGAATACAAGATCAACAAAAATCAGTTGTGTATCCATACATGTGCAATAAACAATCCAAGAAGGAAATTAAGAAAGTAATTTCATTTACAATGGCATCTAAGAAAATAAAATATCTAGGAATACATTTAACTAAGGATGTGAAAAATTTATACACTGAAAACTACAAATCAATGCTGAAAATAAATTTCAAAATACCTAAATAAATAGAAAGACAATCAATCATATTCACAGGAAGACTTAATATTGTTAAGATGCCAGTACTACCCAAGGTGATCTACAGATTCAATATAATCCCTATCAAATTCCCAATGACTTTCTTGCAGAAAGGAAAAGGTGATCTTCAAAATCATGTGGAATTGCAAAGAGCACCAAACAGCCAAAAAAATCTTTAAAAAGAACAAAATTGGAGAACTCAAATTTCCCAATTTCAAAACTTACTATAAAGCTACAGTAATCCGCTGGATGCTGTGTTCACACCTATGATCCTAGCACTTCGGAAGGCCAAGGCAGGAGGACTGCTTGAGCCCTGGAGTTTGAGACCATCCTTGGCAACACAGTAAGATCTCATCTCTACAAAAAATAAAAAAATTAATGGAGTGTGGTGACACATACCTGTAGTCCCCACTCAGGAGGCTGAGACGTAAGGATAGCTTCAGTTAATTCAGGAATTTTAGGCTGCAGTGAGCTATGACTATGCCACTGTAGTTCAGCCTGGGCAAGAGAGCAAGACCTTGTCTCTTAAAAAAAAGAAAAAAGCAGCCGGGCGCGGTGGATCACGCCTGTAATCCTAGCACTCTGGGAGGCCGAGGCAGGCGGATCGTTTGAGCTCAGGAGTTCAAGACCAGCTTGAGCAAGAGCAAGACCCCATCTCGACTAAAAATAGAAAGAAATTAGCTGGACAACTAAAAATATATAGAAATAATTAGCCAGGCATGGTGGCACATGCCTGTAGTCCTAGCTACTCAGGAGGCTGAGGCAGGAGGATTGCCTGAGTCCAGGAGTTTGAGGTTGCTGTGAGCTAGGCTGACGCCACAGCACTCTAGCCCGGGCAACAGAGTGAGACTCTGTCTAAAAAAAAAAGAATAGCCTTTTCAGTAAACGACACAACTGGTGATCCATAAGCAAATGAACTTCTGTCCGTACCTTGCACCATATTAAAAAAATTAATCAAAATGGAACATAAAACCAATTTGTAAAATTTAAAACCATAAAACTTACAAAAGCATAAACAGAAGTCCCTGTGATATTGGGTTAACATGGTCTACAAAAGAACAAGTTGATAAATTTCACCAAAATTTAAAACTTTTGCTCTTCAAGACACTGCTCAGAGAATGAAAAGATGAACCATAGAGAAAAAGTATATAACCATAAGCAAAACATCTGAGAAAGGACTTGAATCCAACATACAAAGAACTCTCAAAACTTAATTACAGGAAAACAAACAAACAAAAACAAACAAACAAAAAAATAGGCAAAAAAAAGGAACAAACATTTTGCCAAAAGGGATAATGCAGGTGGTAAATAAGCTTATAGAAAGGTGTTGAATGTAATTAGCCATAAGGAAGTACGAATTAAAAGCACAATGAGATACCACTACAGAACTATTAGAAGAGCTAAAATTGACCAAGTGTTGGCAAGGATGTGGACAAACTGGAATTTTCATACAGTACTAGTGGCAATGTGAAACTGTACAATTACTTTAGCAAACAATTTGGCAGTTTCTTAAAAAATTAAACAATACATCTACCAGATGACCCAGCCATTCCACTCCAAAGTATGTACTTAAAACAAAGTATATTCTGTACAAAGATTGGTACACAAATGTTCACAGCAGCTTTATTTGCAACAGCCCAAAACTGGTGATAACTCAAATGTCCATCAACAGGTCAATGTATAAACAAATTGTGGTACAACCATATAATGGAATACTACTCAGCAATAAAAAGGAATGAGCTACTGATTTACATAAGAACATTGAAAAAAATCTCAAAAAATTTATACTGGGTTGAACAAACCCAAACAAAAAGGATGATATGGTATATGATTCCATTCATATAAAACTAGAAAATGCAAAATAATATTATATGTAGTAACACAAGGTAGATAAATGATTGTCTGGGAAGGGTGAATAAAGACAGAGGTATACACATAGACACAAAATACATACAGTTTATTTTATGTCAATTATACTTGAATAAAACTGTTTTAAAAAGACAAGCAAATACAAAACTATCAAAATATCAGGCAGCTGAATAAAAAGTTGATCCAACTTCATATATACGTTTTTGCAGGGTTAAAAAAGGCTATTTATTATAGTTGATTATACGTTGTTAAGGATAGGTTTGTCTCCAATTCTCAGTCAGAACAATGACCTTGCTATGCTATAACCTCTTTCTCCATAGCACATCTCAGATTTCACAACCCACTTGTCAAAGTTCTATGAGACAGTGAACGGGAGGGAAAAGAAGGAGGGGAAGGAGAGACATGCAAGAAAATGAATGAGAAATTTCAAAAATGCTTCCATAGGGTAATAAAGCATGTTTATATCATACAGCTAACAAGATCCTTAACAGTGAAAAAAATTAATGTATCCTGTTATGCAGAGAAGGTTGTGTGCAGTTTTACCATTATTACTAAACATTTTCCTGGATATTCTAGTTCATGTAATATAGAAATAAGACATAAAATTATCATTACTTGCAATATTTGTGAATACTCTTCCAAAAGATCCTAAAGAATTAAATGTTTTTTTAAAAGATAAGGCACAAATTACCAATATCAGCAATGAAAAAGTAGACTAAGGATCTTACAGAAGGTAAAAAGAATCTAAGAGAAAGTTATTCTGGACAAGGTTATGCCAATTAATTTGAAATTTTAGATAAAAAAAAAGACAGAATTCCTAGCAAAATACAACTGACTACAACTAACGGAAGAAAACTGAAAATCAAATAGAAAACCTGAATTGTTTCAGAACTAAATAACCCCCCAAAGGTCATGAACTATAAAGTTCTGGAACTGTATTACCAATCTTATACAAATTCTTCCAGAGAATAGAAGCAACCAGAACTCTCCAATTTGTTTTATAAGGCCAACCAAAGCACATTATACAAAAGTAAGCCAACACCTTAAATCTCACTGATAAGCATAATTACTGATTTAAGGCTCAATTGATTTATTTCTTCATTAACAAATATTTATTGATCACCTCCTAAAGGACTATTTCAGATTCAAAGATGCACAGCTGCAGTCCCTGTCTAGAAAGACTTAATCTAGTTAAGAAAAATGGTGAGAAAGGATGCTCAAATATCCTAAGAAGCAAGGTCTACAAAATTTTGCCTATACCAGGCCTAAGAACAACACAACAGCAACAAGTCTTTGTCATGACAAAGGCTGGGCTTAAAGATGATGAATTAACTAAAGAGTTGCATAACTCTAAACAGGAAATACAAATGTTCCTGCCATAAATGCATGACATATTTGCTCTTATAAACTGCAACATATCGACTGCTTATAAATGCTTTTGCTTTCTCCCCTTATCTGCTGTAATTTACTTACAGACTTTGGCTATGCCAATGTCCCAGTACTATTTTATTTTTATTGAAATGATCATACTGGTTCCTAACAGTGTTAAGGAAAAACTGAAAAATGATCATTACATTTTTTTCCCCTAATATGTCCCTAAGTCCTTTCACTCTTTACAAACAAAACATACCTAGTCATTTTAGCCTTTTTGTAAACAGAAGCTACCCCTCAGTATTATTTCCATTTTGCCTATATAATAACCTTGTTCTCAAAATCAACATTATCCTTCACAGGGTCCCCTCTGAAACAGTCTAAGGAAAATGAACTCAAGAGACATCAAATGTCTTAAGAGAAACACTGATTCTCGGAGGCCCCACATCAGTGCCCTTAACTGGTCTCCAAGTATTGGCTTCTTAGAGTCCATAAGCAATCTGAAATGTATGTCTTTGCAACAAATCCTTAATTCTCATCAAATGCTGAAGGGTAAATAATTCCATTAAGGACTTTTCCTTCAGCTGGTTGTGAAGGATAAGTGTACTGACAAATCTACATTCAATGATATACAAATAATTCTGATAAAACAACTGAAAGTGTGCATGTGCGTGCACATTTAGGGAGGGCTAGAGCAAAGAGAGTATGATAAAACAAGAGCTTATTGATACACACCTCCCTATTCTAGAGGGAAATGATTTCAGAGTTGACACCCTAATAAGAGATCATAACATCTCTTTGCCAGTATCTTTTTCAAGTCAATACATCTCTTTGCCAAACAAGGTAGACAAAAGTTGTCAGCTGATTCCCTGTACTTGGGCAGTCATCCCTGTGACTGTTAGTAGCATCTGAAAACCATTGAGTGTCACTGGAACCAAGCTATAAGGAAATTCCAACACATTAAAAACAAATAAAGTCATGGGGACTGTAGGACAGGCACCTGGAAGTGATATTAGACAGAAACTGCAAGTGGGAAAAATGCATAATTCGAGGGCACTGGTATATGACATGAACATATATGATTACAGGCATTCACTGCTTTCCCAGCTTCCACACACTCAGAAAAGCACTGCCACCTGCCCATGCTAGTTATCTCACTAACTACAGCAAACACCAAGAAAACTTTCTCAGTATTCACTGCAGTTTATCAATACCGACTCCATACACTCGGAGAGACAAGGGAAGACTGGGCAGGAATCTACTTGTGCCCAAAATTAGCAGATTAGCACCAGGATATAAAGGAGAAGAAGCTGGGGAATAAATTAAGCCTAGATTTCTTTGAGTAAAAAACATCTCTCAAAAGTTCCTGCTCTAAGCACATAAAATAAGCAACTTTTTTTTTTTTTTTTTTTTTGAGACAGAGTCTCACTCTGTTGCCCAGGCTAGAGTGAGTGCTGTGGCATCAGCCTAGCTCATAGCAACCTCAAACTCCTGAGCTCAAGGGATCCTCCTGTCTCAGCCTCCCGAGTCGCTGGGACTACAGGCATGCACCACCATGCCCGGCTAATTTTTTCTATATATATTTTTAGCTGTCCAATTTCTTTCTATTTTTTTTTTAGTAGAGATGGGGTCTCGCTCTTGCTCAGGCTGGTCTCCAACTCCTGAGCTCAAACGATCCGCCCACCTCGGCCTCCCAGAGTGCTAGGATTACAGGCCTGAGCCATCGCGCCCGGCCAAGCAACTTTAAATTTTAGGTAGGGGTCTAGTTCCTGTCTAGATTAAGAAATGGGAGAGAACAAATTCTTTTATCACAGTCAGGGGATCACCTATGTAGATTGTGACCATTCAATTTATACTTGCAAAAAACACTGATAAGTAATAACAGATAATATGAAAGGGCTTACTAGGTGCCAGGTTACAGCAACCCTCACAATTCCATAAGGTAAATACTCTTTTTAATTAGAAGGTATGCAACTTACCCAAAGTTGCACCAGTAACGAAGGTGGAAACTGGGATTCCAAGCATGCTCACCTAATCACTATGCTAACAATGTTTCAACCTGCCAGTTTATTTTTTATTCTGCAAGACATAGGGAGCCAATGAAAAAAATTAAGGACAGCAATAAGGATCATTTTCATGGTAGATCACATTAGTCAGCAATGTAGAAGGGTAAGCAAGAGTCTCAAAAGAGAGAGGTCAAAAATGCTGAAGAAATGAACCACAGGAATGCAAAGGATAGGATAAAAACCTAAAATCTGTACCTGGTAAACTTAGCTGGACTTTCTGGTTGTTATAGGTATGGGAAGGGATGAAGGAAGCTATCTCTCTGATTACTAGCTTGCCACTGGTTACTAATTGCTGTCCATCAATTTAAGGAAGACAGAAAGAAGGATTTGGTGGTTTAATTTTGTTTAGGGGGCAGGAAGAGGACAAGTCTACTTAATCAAAATCAAAATGAGAGAAACCAATTCTATACAACTTCTCTCCCCCGACAAGATATACTTTCTATATTACAGAGATGTTATCTTCGAAATGAGGGGCCCCTAACGCTTTTTCAAAAATAAGGAGTCATTTGGGCTGGGAGGGGCCTTCAACATTACTAAGTGCGCATTTCAGTTTAAGCACTGAGTGGCAATAATACCCTTCCCCTAGTGGGCATTATTTCGGTAGAACCAGGACTAGAAAGTAGCTCTGCTGGCTCCGTATTACTTACTGCTGCTTCTACTTCACAGGCTTTCTCAATTCTACTAATGCGGATTCACATCTCCAAATATGCACATTTAATGCATATTTGCATTAAAGCAAAACCTAAAGCTAAAAACCTAAAGCTGATCGCATATATTTTTCATAAAATGTATATTTATCTCTGGAAAAACTTTTCTATGGTGTCAGTTTGTATTCACTGTAACATTTTCTATATTCCAAGTCCTAAATAAACCCCAACAAATCCTTAAGTTTAGGCCTTGAAGAAACGACAGACACTCTATGCTTAGTATTCCACTGTCCGAAACCAGAGCACAACCGGCAAGGCCTGTTCTGCTGAATCCAGGCCAGTTACATAGGGGCTTCCCTGTCCTGCTCTCAGAAACCATTTCAATTTCAAGTAAAACTGGAGAAAGAGACCAGCCTGAACTTGCTCCTTAGCCGGTCCTGAGATCGGTGGCTTCCCCTGAAACTGCTCCCCATTGGCGCGACAGCTCCTCGGACGCCTGGACAATGCGGAAGGAGCAGGAACGCGCTTCCCAACCTTCACTGCCAACTTCCCAGCCTACTATTTGGTAGTGTAGGACCGAATCTGGTTCGGAAGACTCCCTACCGGTTGTCTGCGTAGCTTTGGGCGCAACTGCGCCATGAAAACTGCATCAACTGTCACAGGGATGGAGAACTGTGAAATAACCAAATTACTACTCACATTCACTGCATATAGTCATATGTATGGCGCCTTTTGAAACAATAACCAAATCACCTGAAGTTTTGTCTAGCGGCGTGGAGCCGCTAGGAAAGCCTGTTATTAGTGATGAATTAGGCTCACCCAGAAAAAGACTGGCTTCCCGAGAGAGCCGGAGTCCCCTGCCCGGCGCACTGGGTTCGCGGGCCCCAGACGCAACCCCACCCAGCCTCCCTGGGACTCGGGCGATCCCACGCCGCGCCCGCGCTCACCCAGCTGCTGCTGCTGTTGCTGCTGCCCGCGGCCTGCGCGCCCGCGCGTTTCTCCGGCATGGCTCCCGCCTCGGACTCCGACACCGCCTTCTCCTCCGGCTCCTTCGGCAGCTGCACGCTCATGCCGTGGCCATACCCGCGCCAGCTAGGGGAGCTCCGGGACGACCGCGACGCCGCGAAGGCGGCGGCGGGGCCCGCGCCTTCATGGGCTCCGCGGCCCGCGGCGGCCTGCGGGTCGGGCGGCGGCGCCAGCTGCGGCGCTGAAGGCTGAGGGGGTGGCCGAAGCTGACGCCGGGGAGGAGGCAGGGAGAGAACCACAGCTCCAGGAGCCGGCAGCCGCGCGGACGGGACAGACACGGGCTCTACCGGCTGCCGGCAACAGCGTCAGTGGCAGGCTGGGCGGTGAGGAGGCCGCGCCTCGGCCCGCCCCGCTTCACCACAGGCCGGCGCCGGGTTGGAGGCCCCGCCCCACGCTTCAGCTCCCGCCTCAAGCTCTGACGTCTCTCCTGGGTCGCCTCCAACAACGCCCGGCCCACCTCAGGCCCCGCCTCCGCCTCGCGTCTGCCGCCTTGGCTTCCGGACTTCGCGGCGCGCCGGGAACACGTCATCTCCCAGAGCCTCTAGGCTCTGTTTTCTGTTTTCGGAGAGTGAGAGCCAACAGAGCCGAACTGAGCCGCGGTTAGTGAGCGGTGACGGGTAGTTATGCTGGGATTTTGTAGTGACTACAGCTCTGGTCTTGGTCTGATCCAACCCAGCAAATGAACGATTCTTGATGCCCTCAGCGTTATAAAGATGTGCACGTCCTAACACAGAAGGCGAGCCCCTGGGTCTGGAATCCTGAACTGGGAAAGTGGCATATGCTCTGTAACTGTAACATTCCGCTCCTTTCCAAAATCCAAAGAAAAAGTGACGGAGAGCTTATCTCAGCCGTGAGATGCCGGGGAAGGGCACCAATCTTAGAAACACACAGGCGCCTGTTTCAGTCAAGAGCCACTTGTTCGTACTAATAGTGTGAATATGACCCTCATCTGTAAAATGAGGACAATAACCTACTTTGGATAAGGTGATGATGTACAGAAATCTTGGCTCCATAAACGGTATTATTACTAGCCCAAAAGGACCTCGTGAGATACCATGTCCTGTTAAGTCCGATCAGTCCACTGTTGATTTGCATATTGCACTGTTGTCCTTCCACACAGGTTGTGCACAAGAATCTCAACTAGTTATGTGCTGTGTTATAACGCATCCGCCCAAGCCTTGGACTGGTGTACAGAGTTACAGTTTATACTCATTGTTCACACATTTCTTCCCAAAGTACATTGATGTCCAAAGGCCATTCCTGTAAAAACACAGATACTGCTTTCTTGAGTTTAGGTAATCTGCCTAGACTGCCTGCTATTGCAGAGACTTTACTGCTACTTGGCTGTGGTTGAGGACGCTGTAGTCCACAGCAGGAGAGCAACTGATAGGATTCTAGAAGCCACAAGCCTTGCATTGAGAGCAGGAAATTCCCCCAACAATATCTCAAGGAGGTTGTCCCCTACCCTTGTTAACGGAAAAAAGGCCAAACTCTGTAAAATAATGTTACAGAAATTTACTTTGAGCCAAATTTGAGGACCATGACCCGGAGCAACGCCCAAGAAGGCTTGAGCAAGTGGACTCGCTGTGGCTGGGTTATAGTTTGTTTTTATACTTTTCAGGGAGACAGGTTACAGGTAAAGTCATAAATCAGTGCTTGGAAGGCATACATTGGTTTGGCCCGCACTTAAAGGTAGCTGTCATTTTTTGGAATTACAGTATATCCTTTTATTGAGCCAAAGACTATTTCAGCCATGCTTTGATTCTGGTTCTGCCTTTCCTGACTTTACAAAAATGTCTAATTCCACCTGTTTAAAATGCCAAGGTGAGCCTGTCCTCTTCTCTGATTAGCCTCCAAACACATGCCAGTTTGTGTAAATTCCAATTAAAATGCAGTGCAAAAAATATAACACTAAATATTTGATGATTGTACCATGAGGTCTGGTCCCTTGATTTAGAGTCATAAAAGTAATTTTTAAGAGGTTGTTTATTGCATTATGTTGACAACCATACCATAGGAATTAAATAGACCTTTACCCTTACCTTCTAAGTAGTTATACAGTAATTGAAGTCAAAGACAAAGGATTCCACAGAATTTAATTCAACATCCCAGGCTCTAGGAAAGTAATGGCACTCTCTGAAGATACGTGTGTTTTACCTTGTTTCATCCAGGGGTAGTTTAAATCTATCCATCGTTTGAATTCATGTTATTAATGAAAAATGGTAGAGTCCCCTGGTGGGAAATAACTTCATGTTAAATAATAAAATTAAAATGTTTTATTTGTTGACAGATTTCCTCAAGTTTTTGTATAATTTTCCAAGAAAAGAAGAATATAATAAATATTATTTCCCAAACCTACTTGAACAGAACAGTTTTTATTCTTGAAACATTGATTAATATCTTGCAGAATGTGTAGAACACGGTTTGGAAAGCGTTGCCTTTTTATATTTATTGAATTTGAAAGCATTTACTACTGAAGCATATAGTATTGTTTACTATAAAACAATAATCTATTTTGATCTTTTTAAAAACATGAATAGAAAAGAATGAAAGTGTTTCTATCTACAGTGGTTCTAGAACTAAGAATATTTTTCATATAGATTTCTGAAATGTCTGATTTTGCTATGAATATCTAATAATGTACCTTTATAATCAGAAAAACAAAATTAATTATTTTCCAGCTTATAAAAGATGTTGAAAAAATAACAAATTATATATTTTGTGTTTCCTATTATTACATGGCAAATTACCACAAGTTTAGTGGTTTAAATCACACAAATGTATCACCTCAGTGTTGGTAGGTCAAGAGTCTCACGCAATTTTACTTGCATTCTCCACTGAGGGTCTCATGAGACTGAAATTCAGGTGTCTGCTGACTACATACTCATCTGGAGACTTGACTAAGTAAAGATCCACTTCAAAGCTCCCTCAAGTTACTGCCAGAATTCACTTCCTTGTGGTCCTATGACTCAGGTCCCCATATTCTTGCTACCTGTCAGCCACTGCTTTCACTTCCTACAGGCCACACGGTTCTCTCCACGACATGGAAGTTTGCTACTTCAAATGTCTGTCTGACATTTCACCTTTTATTAAAGGGCTCCCAAGATTAAGTCAGGCCCATCCAGGATAATCTCCATTTTGATTAAGTCAAAGTTAACTGATTAGAGACCTAATCACGAAGTGATATCCCATCAGATTCACTGGTCTTGCCACACCCAAATGTAGATGATTATACAAGGTATGTACACCGGTGTGTGTGTTTGTGTGTGTGTGTGTGAGAGAGATACAGGGTTGTATAACCTTGGGAAAGTTGCTTTACCTCCCTAATCTTCACTCTTCTCATTTATATATTTGAGATATTAACACCTAGCTTTTTAAGATTGTTGTGAGGATTAATTACATAAAGCATATCATATAATTATATTTACATAGTTATTATTTACTATTTTTATAAAGTCAATACCAGTGATTTTATGTATGCAAATATATGCTGCAATCATAAGCGACATAAAGTGGTTCTGAAGTTGATTTCCAGTCCCTAAATGGCACTGACGTCTTACTCAGCTATTTCCAAGTGCTGGTCCTGTTAGGATTCTCTCTCTACATCAACCTCATTCATCACTGTCTGTGGATCCTCTTCTGTATTCACACACCTCATCACCTCCTTGTATCTGAGTTTATATTTCAATTGAACTCTCGTCCTCTCTATTTGCAGTGGTAGAAAGTATTGATCTCAAGACTTTATCAAGTATATTTCTGTAGTCCTATTTATCAGTTTCTAATTTTCATCTTGATAGAATTATTCAGAGCTAGAAACCAAGGAAATTTTCTCTGCTTCAGTGAGTTTTCTACAATTCCCTATCTAATGTTTGAGCTTTCTAATCATTCTAAATATCAGTTTCTCATCTATAAAATGGAGAAAGTATCTATCTTATAAGGCTATTATCATGGTTAAGTGAGATAATGTAAAGCTCTTAGCAGAGTATGCCCACAGTGTGTTTGCTATTATTTTTTATTTCTTCCTGGATATTCTCTGTTCCCACCTAGTAACTATGAGAAGAGTTGAATAGCATGTGAAACTCTCTCTCTCTCTTTCACTCTCTCACACACGCCCACACGCACATGCACACTTTGCAGAAGCCTTTGACTTTGTTTCCTCTTTTAATGTGCTATTACATTTCCTCCTTTGTTGAAATAGTCTTGACTTTTGCTATTTGTTTCACTACCTATGTGTAAGTGGTCTGCATATGGTCACATGCTTAAATTTAAGCAAAAACAAGAACAAGAGGAAACCTTTTTATTAAGATGAGGTTCTCTCCAGTGGCACATGTACACATCTCAAAGTTCTAATATTGTCCCATTCTTCAAACTAGTGGTTCTCAACCAGGGGTGATTTTGTTTCCCAGGAGGCACTTGACAATATCTGAACTTTTTTTTATTATCATGACCTGCGAGGGGGCGTGAGTATGGTGGGGGGCAGGGAGGAGTGTTAACAGGGCAGGGTGCTGCTAAACACCTTCAATGCACAGAATAGTTCCCCAGAGCAAAGAATTATCTGCTCCAAAATGTCAGTAGTTCCAAGGTTGAGAAGCCCTTCTTTATAAAGAAATTTGTACAGTGTAATGCAGTCAATATATTGTTTTAGAAATAAAATATATGTGTTTTCTTATAAATCATGATATGTGTATGCAATAGAATACCAAACAGCAATGAAAATAAATGAACTATAACTATTTGCGACAACATGGCTAAATCTCACAAAGAAAATGTTGAGCAAGAGAAGAGACACACAAAAGAATATAGACAATGTGATTCCTCTTACAAGACAATCAAAATTAGGAACAATTAATTTCTGGTGTTAGATGTCAACGTAATCACTACCCTAAACATCTCCCGAGGGCTGATGATGCTGTTTCTGGATCTGGGTCCTACTTACACAGATGTATACATTTGGTGAAAATTAATCAGGTATATGCTTACAATTTGTCTACTTTCCTCAATGAATGTCTTATTCCAACAAATAGTTGTCAAAACACAAAGGAAAATATATGCATTATATCATGCTGTTTGATTATCATGTTTACATCACTTATGAGCTAGAGTATTATTTTCTGATCCTGAGGTCTATAAAATAGAAAATTTTGTACACTGTTTTCTTAAATAGACTCACAATGGAGTTGTTATAGAGGGAACAATGGAGATTTTTGAAGTTTATTTTTCTTTATCCCAACACCCACTAAAATTTGCTATAACATTAGCAGTATATGTTTTTAACTGTAGAAGAAGGTATGATTCTACTAAAGCAATTTTAAAAATTATTACAAGATAATGATGCCATTATATCTTGATGATTGATATTGTCATTTTAGAGAAATATGTGCTAATACAGTTCTTTTTCCTGAGAGGAAGAATTCAAGAAGTTTGCTCATTTCTATTTCATACTTTTGTTGAGTTTTATTCATTTAAATAATCATGTAGTCTAATAGATAGATTTTAAGATGGGGGTAAAATTTTTTTATCTTTTGTTTTGAAACAGAGTCTCACTCTGTTGCCCAGACCAGAGTACAGTGGCACCATCATAGCTCACTGCAGTCTCGAACTCCTGGGCTCAAGCTGTCCTCCTGCCTCAGCCTCCCAAGTAGTAGGGATTACTGATGCATGCCACCATGCCTGGCTAAATTTTTTATTTTTATAGATACAGGGTCTCAATATGTTTCCCAGGATGGTCTCAAGCTCCTAGCCTCAAGTGACCATGTCCTGGCCAGATTGGGGAACATTTAATGTTGTATTATGCTAAAATCAGATATGTAATGATTCTGAGTCTACAGTCAGGAGTCCCCAAGACAACCCTCAGGTTTAATAATTTTCTAGAAGAACTCAGAAAAGCTATCATAGTTATGGCTTATTACAATGAAAGCATACAAATTAAAATCAGCAATAGTAAAAGTCACATAGGGCAGAGTCCAGGAGGTAGACCATGCACAAGCTTCCAGTTGTCCACTCTGAAGGGAATCTATGGACAGCACTTAATTCTCCCAGCAATGATGTGCAACAATACAGACAAGTACTGTCAACAAGGAAACTCACCTGAGACTTAGTGTCCAGGGTTTTTATTGGGGGTCAGTCATGTAGGCATGGAGCAGTCATGTAGCTTAACTTTAGGCCCTCCAAAGAGCAAACTGGTGCTATGTGGCCCAATGCCCCCAACATAAATCACATTGTTAGCATAAGGCCACAGGTAAACTAAGACATACTTATCAGGCAGGATATTTTAAAGAACTTAGAGGTTATCTTCCAGGAACTGGTCAACAGCCCGACCTTTCTTTAAAATATGCAGGGTTTTAACTCTGGCCTGCTAAGTTAATCCTTTACTGCACAGAATCCAATAAAAGAAATCCTTTACTGCACAGAGTCTAATAAAATAAACTACTTAAATGTGATTTGTTTTTACCAAAATGTTTTAAGATGTGTTCTAGAATCAAGACTCTTGCTACTCTATTTGTCAAATCAAGTTTAGCTGCCTCCCCTGCTAGACTCATATTGTCGGTGGCTAAGGATACTCTCATGACAATTAGGGATGGGAGAAGGGAGAGTGGCAAAAGCAGTTGAAGCCTTATGCATACCATTAAAAAGTATACAATCTAATAAGAGAAATATAATAATAATGCTAGGTAGCATGCAGTGAGTGATTGGTGCTAAGTGATTTACATGTTATATTATCTTTACTCCTTACTTCAACATTATAAGGTAGGTATTTTATCTCCATTCTATGTATGGAGAAAACCCAATAAGACATATTAAGAAACTTGCTTGGGCTTTACTGCCAGTAAGTACCCAAACAAGACACAAGTCTCAATAGTGTACTCTTATACTGGTGGGAATTTAAGCTGTTAAGGCCTATCTGAAATGCAATCAGTCAGTACTTAGTGAAGTAAAAATACATTGCCCAGTGACCACAACATCCCATGCTTATGTAGCCCAGAGATGGTGTCATGCCAATCCATAAAAGGACATTAACAAGAATTCTTGTTGTGACATTATTTGTGGGAGGAGGGTGTTGGAGACAACTTAAATCTCCATGAGAAGCAGGATGGATAAATTTAATGTGATAGATGTATACTTGGAACACTACACCACAGTAAGAAGCAGCACATTATGTACATATTAATACAATAATGTGAGTAGATCATAAAGTGTAGTGTGTGAAAAAAATAAGAAAGAGTAAACAGAGAATACATACACTAAAAGAAAACCCACATTAGGCATTTTACAAAGGTAAATGTAAGATATATTAAAGACATATATCCAGCATGTCCTTAGAGTGGATGCCAGTAGGGAGGGCAGCTGCAGTAAGGACTAGGGCTGAAAAAGAAAATAATACAAGGCAAGGGCTTTGTGTGGACTAATGATAACAATATACAACAAATAGGAGGCCAGACAGTGGCTCATGCCTACAATCCCAGTACTTTGGGAGCCTAAGGGGGGAGGATCACTTGAGCACGGGGAAAGAACAAAAGCAGAGGGATGATGAGGACCACTGGCAATACAAGCATAAAACAGACAAAGTCCTCACCTTCATGAAACTTAAATTTATGTAAATAAAACAAAATCATGACTACTGTGCTCTTCCTGTTCAACAGCCACATATTCTTATGCAGCACCAGCAATGTCCCTGAGACACAATGGTGCAAGTGAAGGCCAGAGTAAACAGATTTGGCCATATTGGGCACCTGGTCACCAGCACTGCTTTTAACTCCAGCAAGGTGGATATTGTTGTCATCATTGACCTCAATTGTATGGTCTACAATGTTCCAGTATGATTCCACCCATAGCAAGTTCCATAGTGCAGTCAAGGCTGAGAATGGAAAGCTTATCATCAATGGACATCCCGTATACATTTTCTGTAAGCGAGATCCTACCAAAATCAAATGGGGGGGGGGATGCTGGTGCTGATTATGTTGTAGAGTCCACAGGTGTCTTCACTACCTTGGAGAAGGCTGGGGCTCCCTAGAAGGGGAGCCAAAAGGGTCATGATCTCTGCCCCCTCTGCTGATGCCCCATGTTTGTGATGGGTGTGACCCATGAGAAGTATGGAAACAACCTCACCATCTTCAGCAATGCCTCCTGCACCACCAGCCGCTCAGCCCCCCGGGGCCAAGGTCATCCATGACAACTTTCACATCATGGGAGGACCCGTGACCATAGACCATACCATCACTGCCACCCAGAGCACTGTGGGCAGGCCCTCTGGGAGACTGTAGCGTGACACGGGGCTCTCCAGAACATCATCCTTGCATCTACTGGCACTGCCAAGGCTATGGGCAAGGTCATCCCTGAGCTGAATGGGAAGCTCACTGGCATGGCCTTCTGTGTCCCCACTGCCAACCTGTCAGTTGTGGACCTGACCTGCCATCCAGAAAGACCTGTCAAATATGATTACATCAAGAAGGTGGTAAAGCAGACATTAGAGGGTTCAAGAGCATACTGGGCTACACAGAGCACCAGGTTGTCTCCTTTGACTTTAACAGCAACACCCACTCTTCCACCTTCAAGGCATTGCCATCAACAACCACTTTGTGAAGCTCATTCCCTGGTATGCCAATGAATTTGGCTATAGCAAATAATGGTCCACATGGACTCCAAGGAGTAAGAGTCTCTGGACCACCAGCCTCAATGAGAGCACAAGAGAAAGAGAGTGGCCCTCAGCTGCTAGGGAGTCCCTGCCCAACTCAGCCCCGCACCACACTGAGAATCTCCCCTCCATATGGTTTCCATGCCTGAAGAATGGGAGGGGCCTTGGGAGCCCCATCTTGTGATACACCATCAATGAAGTCTTCTATACCCGCCAAAATCATAACTAAAGGAATAAATATTTTTTTAAGAATATGATTATAGATTGTAATTAGTGCTATGAAGAAAATGAACAGGATATGACAGGGATTGATTGTGTCATTTTGTATAGGGGAATCCTTCTCAACACATGACAACTAAGCAGAGACCTAAAGAATGAGAGGTACTAGCAGAGAGAAAAGGATGTTCCAGGCAGAAGAAGGTAAGTTAAAGACCCTCTGTTCAAGGACAGAAAGGGTAGTGTAGATAAAGAAGAGTGAGTTGGCAGGAGATTGAGAGCAAATGATACTGGAGAATTAAACAGGGGCTGGTTTGTATAGGGCCATTTTAATTATAGGTTCATAGAGGCCATTTTATAAAAAATGGCCTTTTATAATAAAAAATCATAAAAGAGTGTAAAGCAAAAGAATAACACAATATGATCTATATTTAAAATCTCATTTGGTAGCTCTGTAAGGAATGGGTTGGAGGAGGACAAGAGCAGAAAGAAGAGCCATACACAAGGCTACTTCAGCAGTCCCAGTAAGGTATGCTGACTTGAACAGGGTGATGGCAATGGGCATGGAAAGAAAGGAATGACTGGAGACAGAACAAGATGGCTGGTTGTGGATTGGATGTGGGAGCATTAATGAAAGTACACTCGGAACAGCCAGGTTGCTCAGTTCCGCTGTGTAGAGTGGAATACCTAGAACAGTGGCATGTGCACTGAGGCTAAAGTCTGGAAACTGCTCGCTAATGACAGTGGTGCTGCTAGTGGAATCCCAGGGCTTGAAGGAGAAACAGGGCAATTACTGAGGTTTGATGAGTGAGCTGCCATGACAGACATTGAGAAAAAAATTTAAAGTAAAAGGAGTACTCTCTATTAAGTTGGAACTAACTGATGAGCCCTCATGTGCATAGAGGGAAATAAAACTTAATGGAAATCAAGCGAGGGATGGGGGAGGAAGAGATGGGTGAAAACCTACCTAAGGGGTATAATGAACACTACCTGGGTGACAGGCACACTTTTAACTCTGACTCATTACAAAAGCTATCCATGTAACCAAAAAACATTTGTACCCCCGTAATATTTTGAAATTTAAAAAAAAGTAAAAACTAAAAGGAGCTATACACAGGAGCGCAGAGGCAAACACACTAGGGTTCCACCACCAGAGTGAGCATGGTTCCCCTTCCTTTGGTACCCCAGCGTGTCTCCCCACTCCCCATCACCTGCTCTTTAACACACAAACAAACACATACACAGCCACCCAAAAGCACTTCTGCACCCTCATACACAGACCTCCAGTCTTCCTTCTTATTCAAAGGCAAAGCTGCTGGGAAAACACCAGTGCTGAAAAAACACCAGGTCTTTTCTAAGAAGAATCATAAAATCAGCCTTTCAAGTTACACAAAGAAATTCTGCTGTGATTTCTATTGGAGTTGTCATTAATATATAATACAACATCTAAGATGAAAATTACACTGGATGGAAATAAGCACAGCTTAGACTTGAAAGAAAAGATTAGTGAACTTAAAAACATAGCAATAGAAACTTTGCAAAATGAAACAGTGAAAGAAGACTGGAAAAAAGTGAAGAGCACCTCAGTGTGTGACAACTTTAAGCAGCCTAATACATAATTTGAATATCGAAGGGAGAAGGGAGTGGGGGATAGAAAGTGTTCGAAGGAATAATGGCCAAAGTTTTGCAAACTTGATAAAAACTATAAACCCACAGATCCAAGAAGTTCAGTAGTCCCCAAGCACAAGAAACATGAAGAAAACACCAAAGCACATCATAATCAAATTGCTTAAAACGGGTAGCCCAAGAAAAAAGACACATTCTTTATGGAGCAACAAAGATAAAGTTGAGAGCAAATTTTTCCCTAAAAACAATGCAAATAAGAAGACAATTGAGCAACATCTTTAGTGTCTTAAAACTAAAAATAAGGTCAACCTAGAATTACATCATTATTTATTTTGTTGTTCAAGTTCTATTTGGTTGCCCTGTTGTTCAAGTTCTATCTTTGGCCATTGTGAGTTCTTTCAGGTTTTCTCCTGTGTCTATTTGATAATCTATTTTCTTTTTTAGAACTTTCTTGCTTTCTGACACTATAAGATGCTCCAGGGTCATCTTCTATATTCTTAGACCAGCCCTACAATCAGCATTTCTGGTTCCCATTATTAAAGAATGATATTTAGAAACCAAGATTTGGGTGCTGGGTGTGTTTTTGCTTAATGAGATGTCAATGCTTCTAGACTCTGTCATGTATACTGATAAACATTTATTTCTGTGTCTGTGTGTGTGTGTAAACGTCAGCTCATGTCTCTGTCCCTAATCCAGTACCATAAGGTTCATTGAATCCTCCCCCCTTGCTTATTTGTAACTTCTTTGAGGGGGAGAAATCTGACATGCTCTCTCTGCCTCTCTCTGTCTCTCTCTCTCTCTCTATATGCACGCATATGTATATATTTAACTTCTTTCTTCACTCTAGTATACATGTAAAGTAGTTTCAGAAATTCTAACTCTGTGGCAACAAATTTACCAACTGTAGTGTTTATGTACAGTTCTTTTTGTCTTCTCCTTGTAGCATCCAATCAAAACAGTTCTCCAAAGTTATTTGAATCAGCTTGTTTTTTCACCACTCCCTTTGGTGATGTTATGCCATACCTTTGTAATATAATTATGTTTATTTGTCACACTGATCATTCTATCCTGGCATCCCTCTTTAATTTGCATACAGTACATTAATGTTTTGTGCTGTATAGTTTTGCAGGTTTTGATAAATGGCTAGAGTTACGCGTCCACAACCACAAGACCCTACAGAATAATTCATTCACCCTAAAAATTCCCCTGTGTGGTCACTTTGTAATTAACAGAAAGGAGAAGATTTTATTCAATTTATCATTTTCTATATAATTTGAATCTTTTTAAAAGTATAATGTAATTTGCTTGTTCAGTAATGTCTAGGAGTCTCCTGACATTGCCAAATGTCTGCTGGGAAGTAAATCCACAGGTGACACCTGCACAGCTCAGATCCAAGCCAAAGTTTATGAAGCTACACCTGGCCTTTGTTGGCCTATTTCTCCACCCCCTACCATCCCCTGTGTAAGGTGATATCCAACTGTCTTACCATATTTGTCTAAACATTTAAAACACACTTTAGGCTGGGCATCGTGGCTCATACCTGTAATCCTAGCACTTTGGGAGGGCGAGGCAGGAGGATCGCTTGAGCCCAGGAGTTTGAAACCAGCCTGAGCAACATACTGAGCCCCTGTCACTACAAAAATCTTTAAAGTTTAGCTGGCCATGCCGGCATGTGCCTGTAGTCCCAGCTACTCGGGAGGCTGAGGCAGGAGTATACGTTGAGCCCAACAGTTTGAGGCTGCAGTGAACTAAGATGACACCACTGCACCCTAGCCTAGGCAACAGAGGAAAACTCTGTAAATAAACAAATAAATAAATAAAATTTTAAAATAAAATAAAAACACACTTTACTCATGGGGGGGATCCAGCAATTGGTTCTTAATTGCAATTATAGCCTAACGTGTCAAACTTATTTTAACCAATTTTAGTTAAAGATAAGTTGTCATCCAAACTTATTTTCTATATTTACCACGAACTGTTTGAGAGGATTCACTTAGGCTGGCTTTTTTTTTTTTAATGAAGAACTATCCTTACTGCATCTCCTCAGTGCTTTGCATTCCACCCAGCACCAGGCTAAAAGGCAGATGTGACTGAGCTTCTGGAAAAAAAGTATGTTAGGCTGTTATACGTACCCAGAGGATTCAGAATCAGATGTAGTGTCTAAATGTTTTATAAGAAAGGGTGGAATTTTGAGTGACTCAGGCAGATAAAAGGTTTATTCTACAATGTGTGTGAACCCTGTAAAAAGTGAGGAATTTGAGGATCTTTTTCCTTGCCCTACGTCTCCCTGTTTCACATGCTGAAAATATGTGCTGCTGCCCAGCTCTCCCCAGTCTTTTTTTTTAATTTCAGGATATTATGGGGGCAAAAACATTTTGGTTGCATGTTATGACTTTGCCACATCCAAACCATGACGTGAGACGTGCCCTTTCCACCCTACAATGCTCACCGCGTCCATTACTTGTGAGTTTACCCACCCCCAAGCTCCCTACCCCCAAAGAATATTACCACTGTGTGAGCACCTTAGTGTTGATCAGTCAATGCCAACAGAAGTGATGCAATCTCTATGCCTGAAGCAGGAATTGTTGCTGATGTAGGTCAGCCCTTCTTTCTCCTTGCCACTCCCTCATAATCAATGATCAAATCTGACTTATGCCCTCTCTCACCTCCTACCTCTCTTTCCCCACTCCTACATCCTAGCAACTGCCCGCCCTATTTGTTCCATCACTCGGTGGCTGCTCATTCCTACTGCCACTGCCTTCTTGTGGCTCAGTAGCATGTGTCTTTAGCTTTGGGTTCACTTCCACCCGTGTATGTACTCCTCACACAAAATAAGTCTTTCTAAAACATAAATTCATCTTATTATGTTACTTCCTTGCTAACAGTTCTTCAAGATCTCCAGTTCTCATGCAGGATAAGGGTCCAGCTCTCTTCCTGCATGCATGCGTGGGTCACATTCTGGCCTCATCCCACCTCTCAGCCTCATCTCCTGTCACATCCCGCACCCATGTCACTGTGCCTCCATCCCTGTGAGGCTCCCTCTGTCCGGAATAGTCTCCTTCTCCCTCACCTCCAGCCACTGATCCAACTCCTATTTATACGTCAAGACTCAGCTCAGGCATCGTCTCCGCCAGGTCTTCTCCATGTCTCTCTTCTGAATCTCATACCCTGTCCTTGCACCTTCTGTGCACTTTGTGTATATTTCTCTGCCAACATATAATTCTCTAAATGTTAAAAACATAATTCTTACCCAAAGAGTGAGCACATGCCAACGTTTTATTCATCTCATTAATAAGGGAACCCATAAAGTGGGTTCAAAAGAGAATTTGAAAAAATGAGGATTATTACAATGAATGTGAACAAAATGGAATGATGAATTAAGATTGCTAAATTAGATGTCACCCTAGTTAACGTCCTATAGGGCAATTAAAATGTAGCATTTGGGTTATCTCATTTTTCCATCATAGAAAAGAAAATCACTTCATCAGTTTCTTATGAGATAATTTCTAACTTTACACATATCTTAAAATATCTGGGCCTAATCAATAATAACTTGTCAAAACTTTTTCCTAGAGTCAAATGACCCTTGGATGGGCTTGTTGGACAATTGTCTTCTAGACGACATTGATGGAAGTGGCATCTTTTTTCTTTATTTCCAAGTTTTGAGTACTTTTTCCCAGCATTATCATTGTCTGCCTGGATGCTGTACTTTTTAGTTCACTCATTCTGGCACACACTGTGAACTTGAGGGAACTTAAGAATTGGTGTTTGAATGGAGTATGGATACCCCTTGGCATGTGGGAAGACTTTTTGTCAGGGGTTGCATAGCCATGGATAGCTTTTAGATGACAAATCTCCAGGTCCTCCCCCTAGGCGTTACTCTGTCCTATAGCAAACCTTCACTCAAAAGTGTCTCTGTTCTGCAAGTTCTTTCCCACCTCCCCATGTAGTCACCCTTCTGCCACCTCATCAAAGCCTCCCACCCATCCTAACCTGATCAAGGGGTGCACCCAGGGATCTAAACATCTCCAGAGTGCCAGAAAAGGGACAGCTTGAGAAAGCATTGCCCTGAGAGCCTCCTTTCATCTAAGCAATAGACTCTTGGCAAGGTCATAGGCACAGAGACTCCTAATGCCATGTTTATTTGGATTAAACTATAAAATAAAAATTTTCTGTCAGAATGTAACTTGGATTTGGAGACTGGCTGACAAGGACTGCCTTTGGCAAGTAGGTTAAACAGTGCTTATTTTCCATTAAGTGAAAGAGCCAGATGGGCCTCAGGAGTCTGACAAAAATTAGCCGGGCAAGTGGTGCACTCCTGCAGTCCCAGCTATTCGGGAGGCTGAGGCCAGAGGATCACTTGAGCCCAGGAGTTTGAGGTTGCACTGAGCTGTGACCAGGCCACTGCACTCCAGCCTGGGCGACAGAGGGAGACATGTCTCAAAAAAAAAAAAGTCTAAAAAAAATATATTGAAAGCCTATGTGCAATATCCTGGAAAATACATTCTTTGCATCTATAAACTAATGATAAAGAAATTTAAATGTCGGAGGCAGAGAGCGGTTCGTGCGCCTCGGGCCTAGTCCGGACTCGCCGCCGCCGCCATATTCCCGTGGCATCTTTCTTACTTTGTCCATTCTCCCGGCTGGAGATCTTCCTTTCGGAGCCGTGTCAGGAGTGGACTTGATTGATATATACGCTGACGAAGAGTTCAACCAGGACCCAGAGTTCAACAATACAGATCAAATTGACCTGTATGATGATGTGTTGACGGCCACCTCACAGCCTTCAGATGACAGAAGCAGCAGCGCTGAGCCACCTCCTCCTGTTCGCCAGGAGCCATCTCCCAAGCCCAACGACAAGACCCCTGCAATCCCGTATACCTACAGTGGCCTGCGTAATAGGCGAGCTGCCGTCTATGTGGGCAGCTTTTCCTGGTGGACCACAGACCAGCAGCTGACCCAGGTTACTCACTCTATAGGAGACTATGATGTGGTGGAGTTGAAAGTTGCAGAGAATCGAGCAAATGGCCAGTCCAAAGGGTATGCTGAGGTGGTGGTAGTCTCTGAAAACTCTGTCCACAAATTGTTGGAACTCCTGCCAGGAAAAATTCTTAATGGAGAAAAAGTAGATGTGAGGCCGGCCACCCGGCAGAACCTGTCACAGTTTGAGGCACAGGCTCGGAAACGTGAGTGCGTCCGAGTTCCAAGAGGGGGAATACCTCCACGGGCCCACTCCCGAGATTCTAGTGATTCTGCTGATGGACGAGCCACACCCTCTGAGGACCTTGTACCCTCATCCACTCGTGTGGATAAGCCCCCCAGTGTGCTGCCCTACCTCAATCGCCCTCCTTCAGCCCTTCCCCTGATGGGTCTGCCCCCATCACCAATTCCACCGCCTCCACCTCTCTCCTCAAGCTTTGGGGTCCCTCCTCCTCCTCCTCCCGGTATCCACTACCAGCATCTCATGCCCCCCCTTCCTCGATTACCTCCTCATCTTGCCGTACCTCCCCCTGGAGCTATCCCACCTGCCCTTCACCTCAATCCAGCCTTCTTCCCCCCACCAAATGCTACAGTGGGGCCTCCACCAGATACTTACATGAAGGCCTCTTCACCCTATAACCGTCATGGCAGCCGAGATTCGGCCCTCCACCCTCTACGGTGAGCGAAGCTGAATTTGAAGAGATCATGAAGCGAAACAGAGCAATTTCTAGCAGTGCCATTTCCAAAGCTGTATCTGGAGCCAGTGCAGGAGATTACAGTGACACGATTGAGACGCTGCTCACAGCCATTGTGGTTATCACACAGTCCCGGGTCGCCAATGATGAGCGTTGCCGTGTCCTCATCTCCTCTCTTAAAGACTGTCTTCATGGCATTGAAGCCAAGTCCTACAGCGTGGGTACCAGTGGGAGCTCTTCCAAGAAAAGACATCGGTCCTGGGAGAGGTCACCTAGCCGGTCCCGGGAGAGCAGCAAGAGGCATCGGGATCTGCTTCATAATGAAGATCGGCATGATGATTATTTCCAAGAAAGGAACCGGGGGCACGAGAGACACCGGGATAGAGAACGGGACCGGCACCACTGAGAAAGGAGTCTGGTTGGAAGCAAAAAAATTTTTTTTAATGGACTTGCATCTCCTCACCTTGATCAGGACTAAAGGACGGAGGCCGCTCCACCCCTTCCCCTTCCTCCAAACCCCTAACTCCCTCCAGACACCCAGGGAATACTCTCTGCCCTAGAGGATTGAAGACTGCTTGGCAGCCTTCCCAGTCCCACACCTCCTGTTTGCCAGGAGAAAGAACCTGAAGACTTCATGTCGTTGGGAAGGGTGGCAGACAAGAAGAAAAGAAAACAACATGCCAGGCCCCTGGTCCCCATAGAGAATGATGCTTTGTCCAAGGAAACGTATGAGTTTCTGATTCTCCAAGAGCAATTCAGTGGTGAGGTTGATGGGAAGACTTTCTTCCCCCCAGAAATGGATCTTCCATGTGGGATCTAGGAGAGTGACTGGGTGTGCCAAATATGCCCAGGGTCCCTGCCCTCAGCACTAGATTTGATGGGGCCAAGAGGGTCTAAACCCCTTGCTAACATACCACTTCTTTGTTTAACTCCTTTAGCTTCCCAGCCCTTTGAGGAGGGACCATGAGAACAGAAATTACCTTTTGAAAAGCTACTTCTGTTCTTGCTTTTCCCTCACATATACTGACCGTTTACTTCCCTGACCTCCCAGAGGGCTGAATCCTTTCACCTCTCTGCTGCCCAGCCTTCCCGGTGGACTTGCCCCTCCTAAGCAGAGAAGGCCTGTGAGGTTGCTTTCTGCTGGGAAGCCTGGCAGAGCCGATTACCACCCTCTGCTGCTTAGTGCTTGGTTGCCTCTTGCAATAACCAGCTCTTAGTTGTTCCATTTCCCTGGGGCTTTCCCACTTAACACATGGAGCCCTTCCCCCAAGAAGGCTGCTTCCTTGTTTTAGAGGAAGGTATTGCCATTGGGAGATGGGGACATGGGGACCTCAGCAATGAAGACTCTTGTGAAGTACCAGGAGGAGTGGGGAAGGAGGCAAGTTGGGCAGGGTATGGCCTACTTCCATAGGCTTTTCTTTTTTCAGGTTTGATGTAAGCATGGGCTTGCATCCCCCAGTACATTACTTTTACTTATTGTGAGATAGCCTGGCACCAGTAGGCAGGTAAAGTCACAAATTTGGTGTTTTTTCACTTTTTGACTATTAATAGCTCCTCTTGCTCTGCTTGGAGGTACTTCCTGCCTCTGATAAGGAGCAGAAAGAAATGGAGCCTGACTTAAACGAACTCAGCTCAGACTTCTAAGGATCAGCACTCTGGGGGCCATTTTCTACACAGGCAAATGGAATTGCTTCTCCCATAACATCCAAATTGTGACGTGGTTGCTGCTGGAGGAGGAGGCAACAGCAGGGTCCTGCAGTACCCATGGGGTGACGCTACTTCTGCATGCATCTGTAGGACATATGACATCTAACATGAGACATGGCATGTGACACAAGACTTGGCATGTGAGACATAGGGTCACTGGAGACCCTTCTGGCTCAGAGGGGAGAGACTGAATTGGACTGAACCTTTCCCCTGTTCCCAGCACGTTTCTGACACAGCCCTCAGTCACTGACGGAGTCCCCCCCAGGGTTGGAGAGGCACATTCCCTTGGGACAGAGGCTACAGGTTGTAGCTTTTTTTCCCCTGTCCCCCAACCCCATCCGCACCTCCACTTCAGAACATGGCACCCCACCCATCGGCCAAGTGTTAAGCGATGTGCTTATCCTCAAGAGCAGCTCCGGGTGTCTTTTTAAAACGTAGAGAAAACCAAGTAAGGTGACAGTTTAAGGAAAAAATATATATATAGAATACCAGAAATGCAGTTTACCAGGAGAATTTTTTTCTCCCCATTTTTGTTTTGTTTTTACTCAATGACACAATTTTTAGTTTTATTTCCTGATAGCAAAAGGAAAAAACCCAACCTTCAAAAAGGCCAAGGTCCCATCCCCCTGTTGTCAGTGATTTGTTTGTCTTTCTGATAGGCTGAAAATTGTGTAATAAACTTGATGACTCTGTCAAAAAAAAAAAAAAAAAGAAAGGAAAAGAAATTTAAATGTCAACTTAAAAGTGCCTGGAGGATTAAATAGCTCTGCTTTTTTAAACATTTTTTTTTTAAAGGTCAGCAAGCAAAAAACTGAAGACCACTGCATGGGAGGAAAATTGTGGACATCTGAACTCCAGTTGAAGCCACAGGCAAGACCCTCGTCTTTTCGCTGTGGTCTTGCTGAGCACTGTGGTGCCTCCTTTGTTTAGTGCCTCGTCTCTCTGCAGCCTGAGCAGGTGATCTTTTTCCACTGATTCGATTTTAACACTGAGTATTGGCTCAAAACTCACTTTCTGTGTGTTCCCATTCCTCACTACCTCTAGTTGGATCAGTGGGAAGGTCCTAGCATTGGGCCCCTCCTGGTTCCCCTGTGGAGAGTTGTGTGGGAAACGCAAGTCAGTGTGGCCTGGATCACATTGCTATCGTTTTAAGTTTCCTGGTCATTCTGCCTTCCTGGTCATTCTCCCTGTGACTTCTTACCTTGTACACAGTTCTTTTTTGTTGTACTTATTGCAGTTATTTGTGTACCAGACAGTCTCTGTTTCTTTGTAGACTTGTATCTTTTTGAGAACAATACTTTTTATCATTCATCTGTCAACAAATAATTGAATTGAAATAAATCCAACTGGCCCACTAGACCACAAGCATCTCAAGGACAAGTATGTGTCTTATTTGCAATTGTATACCTAGTGTCAACACAGAGAAAGAATAGTAGCACATTTATTGAGAGCTAACTTCATGCCAGGCCTGTACTAAGTAAGCCCTTTAATATGCAGTCATTGAGTCATTAGGACACCCCTGTGGACATTGTCTGCATTTTAAATGCAGGGAAACAGAATAAAAGAGATTAGTTACAGCATCCAAGACCACACAGCCAGTAAGTGGTGGTGCCAGGATTCAAGCCACGGCAGAATGACCCCAGAGTTTTTGATCACAAGTCAATACTGTCTCATAAATCAGATTTGTCAAATTAGATGAGTAGTAAACAAAACAGCCTCATATTACTAACTTGGATTCAACAGGCTTTTGGACAACCAGGGCCCAAGTGACCTATTGTGAACCAGCATGGGAGAGGGGCATTCTTCCCATCTGCGGGGTGGAGAACTGCAGCAGCAGCTAGCGGCTGTGGGCAGCTTGGCCTTGCGTCCTGGGCTCGAAGGGCACAGGAACATCGCAGCAAAGGGTACCATCACTAGAGAGAGGTCCAAGTGTATGGGTGGACTCACACTTGAGTCCTCTGGGCGAGTCCTGGGGTATTTAGCCACACTTTGGGAGGGACTGAATGCCAGCATGAGCAGATGTGATCAGGGAAGTGGCTCAGAGCTGTGAGCTTGCAGCTTCATGTTCTTGTGGTAGCCCTGTCACTTAGGTTGAGGAAGCTTGGGATACCCTGGTTTCACCACAGCTCTTCGGGAATTTATGGAAGTATTCCATAGTTCTCCATTTTTTTAATCTGGTCTTATCTTAAATCTTTAAAAAAAAAAAAGTAGTGCTAAATAAAATTATCTTTCTTTTCCTCTTAGGACATGTTTGCTATTGAGTTTATGAAGTTAATACCCTCCTACTTGATTCAGTGGCTTGAAACCAGATTTCAATACTACTGTAAAGCTCTGACAATACTCCCATTCTTGTCCAGTTCCTGCGGGTTCAGCCACTGAAACCAATGTCACTCTGACAGAGTAACTTCATCTCCATGGGCTCATCTATTAAATAAGGTAGTTGGATGCGCTGTTTTCTATTATCCTTTCAAAATCTCAAAGACAGTGACGGGGAGCATGACCCTTTAATTGCTCAAAGTGGATTACTATTGATTTTTGCCTCTAAGATATTACATAACATGTTACGACTTATTTGATGTTAGTGAGTCTTTGGTCAGAGTGCAACCCCAAGTTTAGCTTTGTTTCCATAGAAATGCAATTGCTCTGCCATGACCTGAGTTAAGACAAATCACCAATTTTACCCTGCCTGGAAAGCTGGGGTTTCTTTTAATCCATCTTGACAAACATTGGCCCTGTTGAAGCCCATACAACAGAGTAGATAAACTTGGAGGAAAACACAATGTAAACTGCCAAATCAGACAGATGTAAAGTCCATCAGTTGGTGAATACACTTCAACCAAATAGATGTCTTGAAAGATGAAAGATGGTAAGATATGAATTGGCCAGAGAAATTATTAGGGATTTTATTGATTTTACAGAGGATGATATAGTTTCACTGACACTGCAGTATAAGAAATGTAACAGCCGAAAGACACTGCCGCTCACTCCTCCATCCCCAAGAATTCTCAGTAAAGGAATTTCAGAGTAAACTTTCCTAAATATTAGTGGAGAATAAGTTCTTTGTACAAATGTTTTCATAAGTATATTATAAAGGATTTCAACATCTAGTAATGTACTAGTAAATATATTAGTTTTTATAAATGATTGTGATATTTGGTATCATCATATGATGGAAAATAAGGTAAACATGCAAGCTGTATAGAGTCCACTTTAATTACCATCTGGTTTTGTTGCAGAAACCAAATCATGTTTATTCAATTGCATCTCATGGTATCAGTATAACAGGGAGGGCAAGAGGATGCTGAAATCCACCTCCTGTCTCACGACCTCCAATCTGATGACCAACTGGTCTGATTTGTCTGGGACTAAGGGTTATCAGGGTGTGGGACCTTCAGTGTTAAAACCAGGGCAGCCCCTGACATACCAGGGTGGCTGGTCCTCTCCACCCCACTCGTTTGTTTTTAAACAGAAGATCTGCATGTTCTTTATCCTGGGATTTTCCTGCTTTCATGTAAGGCTCTCCAGGCATTCATGGAGCTGCATGGTCAAGGGGAATCAGCCATGTCTCTGGGGCATCCACCACTTGCAATAGAGATGTCACCAACTCTGTCTCCAGATGATCAGATTGCTGCCGGCCAGCTGAGGCAGGGCCATCCTGGGTGACTTTTGTCTATGGTCCTCTGTCCATTCCCTGTCGACCCTCTCAGCTCCTACCCCCATAGGCCCTTACATTGTATTCCCTGTGACTTGTGCCCATGGACATTCCCCTACAGTGATTTGCTCTCAGCATACTGTTAACTAATTGACAAAAATGCCACTTGTTAAAGCTCAAGGTGTGACCTCTTCCAGGAGTGTTGAGGTTTTAAAAGGGCATTCCACATTCTCGAAGCTCACGAGAATTTCAAGGACAGATAGCAATCATTGTTAGCTTTGCGAAAACCAAACTGCAAAGCACTTTATAATAATAATAGTAGTTTTTACTGAGAACCACGTGCTCGGCACTGTGTTAAATGTTTCACAAACATTAATTCATATATTCCTACAGCAGCCCTATGTGGTGGATACTGAAACGAGCCCATTTCACAGATGGAGAAGCTGAGGCTGAGCTTGGTCACCTGAGCTGCCCCATATCACATGGGCAGAAAGAGCAGAGCCTGTATTTGAACCCGACACCAGTCACATATATCTCAAAAGTCATGCTGTTTTTCCCCCACAACGAATATAGAACCACACTGGTTTTTTTTCTTTTGCTGATATCATCAAATATAATTAAGGAAATAGATACCAACTGCCATCTCAGCACCATAGTAAGCACGATTGACATTTTTGGATCATCTTTTGGTTTATTTCTTAATAAATACATACACACACATACTCACACTCGTACATACTCAGTTTTATGTGTGTGCAAAACGTTTATCACTATGCATGCATTCTTACCATTCTTTTTGTTTTACAGTCTTGTTTTTCTCATCTCCCCTGCCCTCTCCATGATCAGGAAAACCAACGTGAACAATTTGGTGTGTTACTTTTTGTTTATTCCTCTATGTGTTGATTCCCTGCTGTGAGCTGGGCATTGTTCTAAACACAAGCCAGGCAGAGTATGCCTACAAGGAGGTTGTACTCGGCTGAGATAAGATGGGGCTAAACATTTGAACAAAGAAATAAGATCACTGCAGGCACTGATAAGCACCATGCAATAGCTAAAGCAGTCTGTGGCGTGGTTTTCCATGGTGTTTGAAACGACCTCTCCAAAGGGCAGACATTTTAGTTAAGATCTGAATGAGGATGAGGGAGGACCTGGGGGAGATGGGGGTTGGGAAAGCATCCAAAACTGAAGGAACAGCTCGCCCAAGGCCCCAAAAGGGAGTAAGTTTGGGAAGGCTGAGAGACGGACAAAGGCCAGTATGGCTGTCAAATCGTGACCGAATGCCATGCAGAGGAAGACAAGGCCAAGAGAAGTGACCTCCACAAGGGGAGCCGGCTTCTCGCCATGCCGGAGACCTTCCAAGGCTTCAGGAACGATGTACTGATTTGTACTTTGCAGAATCTCTTCAATTCTAGTGGGGAGAATAGGATGCAGGAGCTAGAGTGGACACAAGGAGACCTGTTGGGAGATGACACCAGGGTCCAGGCGAGGAGTGGCAGTGGCTGGCTGAGCACTGACTTCTGAAAGTGTGTGGAGGAAGAGCCTGATGGATGGGATGTGAGTCAGAGTCAGACTGGAGGGAGCAGAGTGATGTGGATTTGCACGTGTGAAGATGCTGGATGCGGTTCCTCTGGTGGTGACAGAGGTAGGCAAGGGACACAAGGGACGGTTATGGATGTCAGAGCAGGATGGGCTCAGCAAGAGAGCAAGCACCAAGTCATCTGAAAGCCTAGTCTAGTTATCCGCTCAAGAGCTAACCTTGGGTCCCAATCCATTCTTGTGAGAGTCGTTAGAGAAAAAAAAATTATTCAGTGATACCTGTTAAAGCACAGTAAGGCAGCCTTTATTCAGGACCATTGTGAGAGCTGTAGGGACCACGGCAATGGGGTCTTGCAGTGGTGGAGAGAGATGGGGCTCAGCTCCAAATGCAGCACAGAGCAAGGGGGAATTGACAGCCAAGGAGCTGGGGACGGGGTTAGGGGATGTAAAGTGATTAAAGGGAAACAACAGGGCTAAGGGGGATTCTGGCTCAACTGACCTGACAGGATTCTTGCTGAAGACAGGCCAGGGTGGCCAGACATCACATGGGGGAGGCTGGGGATGCGGAACCCGCACAGATATGGCAGGTAATCAGATATCAAGAGCGGAGGATTCTTGGCAAACTGACCGAGCAAGATTCTTTGCTAAAACTGGATTTTACACGATGTGCACATTTGGGTCTAGGAGAAAA
The DNA here is from genome assembly GCF_041146395.1 of Eulemur rufifrons. Lineage (NCBI taxonomy): Eukaryota > Metazoa > Chordata > Mammalia > Primates > Lemuridae > Eulemur > Eulemur rufifrons. The sequence goes on along the minus strand of NC_090989.1, from coordinate 202,301,746 downwards.
TTCAAGAGCCTGACTAAAGTTTGACCAAGCCAGAGGATCTTTGTCAGTGTCCATTTATCTCACATTATGCTTAGATCATCGCTTGCTCATCTTTCTCCCATCTGTCAGCATTAACTTGTTCCTAATTGTTTGTTTGCTTTTTTGGTTGTTTTGCCATAGTCAATCAGACTGCACATATCCTCAGGTACTATCACTTTCAGAGTTCCTGGCATAGTGTCTGGGATAAAGGTCTGTTATCAAGTGTAATTCATTAGTAGTGCCAAGTTGCTTTCCAAAAAATGTAGTCATGGAACTCTTATAGACTTGCCAATATGCATGTACAATGTTTAACAATGAAAATGTAGACCTTTGTCTGAGAAGTGAGCAGAAGATGTTCTAGAATGGAAGACCACACAGGATCCCACATCACTGGGTGGCAAAGCCGAGGGATGGGGTAGGAGAGTCAGGCAGACTTCCCTACTTCACTACTATTTAAAGGAATTTCTCACCCTCCCTGATGGTCCTCATTCATGTGCAAAGCAGGACTAATCCTGTGGGGCTGTGGTGAGCTCACAGCACATGGCACCTGTGACACACATAATTTTCTCAACCCAGCTTTGGCCTTCGTGGTGTGTGGACAGTGAGGTTGTACTTAGAAGTCAATTTCCACAGCTAGAACTTATCTAATATTAAAAGAGGACCTGTTGTTGCAGTTTGTTGAGTGTCCAAGAAACACAACATAAATCTTCTTAAGTCATTTTTCTGATTCCTATTTTGTGTGTGTGTGTGTGTGTGTGTGAAGGGAATTTTTATGGACCATTAAGTAATAAACTAGTATCAGAAAATAAAGGGATTAAAACAAAACAAACCAAAAAAATCCTTGAGTGGGTTGTAATGAAGGAGCTGTAGGGATGCTCCCACCTTGGATGGAGATGGAGTTGGATCCCAACCCAATAAGACTAGCTTTCTTTTCAACTCTACCTAGTAGACTCACAAGTTAGGTTTTAATAAGGTCTCTTAGTGTGCAGCTGGGTTCAAGTCCTCTCTCTTACCTCTCACTCATTCAGCTACACACAGTTATTTTGATCACCTGCTATGTGCCGATGGTGTTCTTGGCACCAGGAACCCTGTTATAACTGAAGCTGAGCTCTGCCTGCATGGGGCCTGGGTGGCATGGGTCTCCCAGGTATAATTTGAAGTCATTTCCAACAGTCCTGGACACTGGAGAGGTTCATGTTCCTGATGCCAGGGCAAGATGCCAAACCTCATATTGGCCTCGAAAAAGACCACGTGACAGCTTCCACCAAGCCCACCTGCCCAGGTGACTGCCACTGTGGCTCTTTTCATACCCTCTCCCCCGCAAATGTGGGAGTTTCACTCTTCACTCACAAGCGCCACCAACAGGCAAGGATTGCAGAGCTTGATTTGGAGACATTGGTCTGACCCTTTCCTGAATTCGTCTCCCCTGATGTCATGGGAAAGTGGGTGCCCAAATGGAGAATCAGCACTCTTCTTGGGATTGGAAGGTGCTGTGGCTGGGGGAGTCTGCATTATGTTCCGGGCCATGAGCCTTTCCAAAACTCCACTCCACAGGCAGACGTCTGCTGTGTGTGTGTTTCTCAGTATAAGTAAGATGTCCTCGAGTTCCCGAGTCTTTAATTTCCATATACGAATGCATCTAGCCCCATCTGAGTGGGGCTGGAAGCCTAGCTTTTTATCAAGCCTCTGAATATGCGCTTGTCTGTGGGTCTTTCCAGGATGTTGCCTAACTATTTGGCGCTCTTTTGTTCTGCTTCTTGCTCTCAGCTATTGCTCCATTCTCTGCAGGGTGATGCTATTTGCAACACACTCTTCCTTGCCTTGGTTTCCTGAGTATCTCAGTTCTGAAGGTGAGATACTGGCTGTTGTTAGTTAAGAAAATATTAGTACAGGCTTAGGGAAAGCACTACATACTTAAGATAAGAAAGGAACAAAATAAAATCCGAGCTTCAGATAAGGATGATAAGGTTAATGCCCGCCTTGTAAGGGACGGCTGGGGTCAAAGACCAGGTGCCTCCTTAGGTGCCTGTTCTCAGCTCCCAGCCAGCTGACACCCACATGCACTGATGGTCTCTCTCTTTTTATTTCTTTTTTTGATTTGCATGCTGGCCTGTAGGCCTTTGCTCACCCTGAAGGAGACTCTCCTGCAAAAAACTGAAGTGAAATTTATATAACATAAAATTAACCATCTTAAAGCACACATTTTAGTGGCATTGAGTATATTCACAAGGTTGTGGCAATCATCACCTCTATCTAGTTCCAAAACATTTCATCACACCAAAGGAGATCGACTCCTGTACCCATCAAGCAGTCACCGCCTGTTCCCTCCTCCCCAGCTCTGGCAACCACCAATCTGCTTTCTGTTTGTATGGATTCACCTATCCTGGATGTTTCATGTAAATGGAATCATACAATATATGACCTTCAGTGTCTGGCTTCTTTCATTTAGCATAGTATTTCCTGGGTTCACCCACATTGTAGTATGTATCAGTACTTCATTTCTTCCTTTTAAATTGTGATAAAATATACGTAACAAAATTTACTATTTTAACCATTCTCAAGTGTATAGTTTTGTGGCATTTAAGCTCATTGGCATGTTTGGACAACCATCTCCACTGTCCATCTCAACTTTTTCCTCTTCCCAAACTGAAACTCTGAATCAGTTAAAGATGGACTCCCCAGCCCCCGCCCCCAGCCCCCGGCCACCAACATTCTACTCTCCGTCTCTCTGATCACAAGTGCTCTAGGCACCTCATATAAGTGGAATTATATGGTATTTATCCTTTTGTGACTGACTTAGCATAATGTCTTCAAAGTTCATCCATATGTCAAAATTTTCTTCTTTTTTAAGCTGAGTAATATTCTATTATATGTATATGTCACATTTGTTTGTCCATGTATTGTTTGATGGACATTTGGGGTGTTTCTACCTTTTAACTACTATGAACAGTGCTGCTATGAAAATTTACGTACAAGTTTTTGCTTGAATGTTGCTTTCAATTCTTTGGGTATATTAGGAGTGGAATTGTTTTTCACCAGCAATGTAGAGGGTTCCAATTTCTCCACATCCTCATTTATTTTCCATTCTTAAAAAAGTATTATATTAAGAGTTATCCTTCTGGGTATGGTGTGGTATCTCATTGTGATTTTGATTTGCATTTCCCTAACTAATGATGTTAAACATCTTTTCATGTGCTTGTTGACTATTGGTGTATCTTCTTTGGAGAAATGTCTATTCAAGTCTTTTACCACCCATATTTTAATGTTTTTGTTGTTCAGTTATAATTCTGGATATTAGACCCAAGATCTCCCTGTAAAGGAAATCTTGGACCATGGGTACTATATTAGTCCGTTTTCTGTTACTTATGTCAGAATACACAAAACTGGGTAAGAAGGAGTTATTTCTTACAGTTATGGAGGCTGAGAAGCCCAAGGTTGAGGAGCTGCATCTGTTGAGAGTCTTCTTGCTGGTGGGGACTCCCAGAAGAGACCTCAGGCAGTGCAGGGCATCACAAGGAGAGGGGCTGAGTGTGCTAATGTGCTGCCTCAGGTCTCTCTCTTCTTTTAAAGCCACTCCTATGACAACCCATTAATCCATTAACCCCTTAATCCATCAATCCATTAATAGAATAATCCATTCATAAGGGCAGAGCCCTCCTGGTCCAATCACCTCTCAGCACCACATTGGGTATCAAGTATCAACATGAGTTTTGTAGGGGACATTCAAACCATAGCATGTGCTCACTGGAAGGCCAGACTCCCCAAGTGTCTCCACAAGGCCTTATGAAGGTAGAAAAACTTTCCCTTTATTCACAATTCCCTAGGACAAAGGAGATTCTTTCCTTTATTCACCAAAGCCCTGGTTGCCTTAACTGTTTCCAAGAGACTGGCTGGGAAAAGTATTCTAACTACCCACAAATGTTTGCTGGATGATAACCCTCCAAGTCTGGAGAATGAGACTGCTTACTGGGGAAACACAGCCAACTCCAAAGAAAGCTTGGACCAGATCAAATTGTCCTCTGTAACAGCCTTTATCACCTGAGATACTGGTTTAGCTCCCAGAGCTGGGTTCCAGGCAAACTCACTGAGCTGCAGCCCCAGGGCGTTGGCCTCTGCCCCACCCTCTGCATTGCCCAACCACAGAGGCAGGAAATTCTTTCCTGATGCTGCAATCGGTCCTGGTCACAATTTCAGATTACAGGTGCAGATTACAAAAGGCCGTCCTCACCTAAGCTGCTTATAGATTTCATGTAATTTCTGAGGAAGTAAAGTTTTCTGACTTATAGACTGTAAGTGGCTTCCAAGAAGAACAGCACTGCTTACGTAACATTGCAGTATGACCTGAAATGGGACATGGAAGCATCTTTCCAACCATGGAGGGTCACTCCTCACAGGGAATCACATCAGTCACTTAAAAAAAGAAATGAAAAGGTTTTGACAGTTAATAATTAATATTCCTACTCCATATAATGAAAAGAACATCTTTGACATGTCCCTAGGACAAGTTATTGCTGGAAATCATAACCAAAGTGACCTTTAACTATACTAAACATTTGAAATTATCTTTAAAAACTATGACCATATATCATAATTCAAGCAATAGGTATGTAAAATGATTTTATTTCTGTGGAGGATAAAGTAGTATTTTTTTTTTCCTAATACCAATCATAAGAAGAAAAACACTTCCTTTAGTGCAAAATTATAACACAGGCCAGTGGTTCTCAAAGTGTGGTCTAGGGAACCCTGGGAAATCACCAAACCTTTTTTTAGGGGGTGGTTCCCTGAGGTCAAAAGTATTCTCAACAGCCGAGCATGGTGGCTCATGCCTGTAATCCTGGCATTTTGGGAGGCAGAGACAAGAGGACTGCTTGAAGCCAGGAGTTTGAGACCAGCCTAGGCAACATAGTGAGACCCCTGTCTCTACAAAAAAAAAAAAAAAAAAAAAAGGTAAAAGATTAGCCAGATACAGTGGTATACACCTGTAGTCCTAACTATTTGGGAGGCTGAAGCTGGAGGATCACATGAACCCAGGTGTTTGAGGTTGCAGTGAAGTATGATTGCACCACTTCACTCCAGCCTGGATGCCTGGATTACAGAGCAAGACCTTGTCTCAAAAGAAAAGAAAAGAAAAGAACAAAACAGAACAGAACAGAACAAGACAAGGCTAGGAATGATTTGCCCAATTCGTTCTCATTGTCTCATGAGTAAAGCTTTCCTGGGGCTACAAGACATGTAAAACAAAATAGATTGAATGCAGAAGCAGATATGAGAATCCATTGTATCCTACTAAGGCAGACATTAAAGAGATTTGTAAAATTATAAAACAATTATAAAAATAATTTTTTTCCTCTGGAAATATAGTTATTTTTCACAAAACTATGTTATTCATATTAACATGTAATGAACTTATTACTGTTATTTTATATATTTTAATTTTAAGTTAACCCACAGTAAAATTGACTTTTTTGGTGTATAGTTCTGTAAGCTTTGAAAAATATAGATTCCTTTAGCCACCACTGCAATCCAGAACAGCTCCGTCACCCTAAGAAATGTCCTTGTGTTGCTCCCTGGTGGTCTTGCCCTTCACCCTGACTTTTGACATCCACTGATCTGTTCTCCATCCACTATAGTTTTGTCTTTTTGACATTGTCATATACATGAAATCATACCAGATGTAAACCTTTGAGACGGGCTTCTTTCACTCAGCATAATGCCCTTGACATCTAACCAAGCTGTTGGGTCCTTTTTATTGCTGAGTAGTATACCATTCATCATATGGATGTACCAAAAATTGTTTATCTGTTCATCAGTTGAAGTTTTGTTTTGCATTTTTGTGTATTACAAATAAAGCTTTATGAAACATTCCTGTATAGGTCTTTGTGTGAACATAAGTTTTCATATGCCCTAGATAAATATCTAGAATTGGACTGGTGAGTCATATAGTAAGGGTATGTTTAACTTTATAAGAAACCACCAAATTTTTTTCCAGAGTAACTGCACCATTTGCATTCCCACTGGCAATGCATGCAATTTCCAGTTGCTTCACATTCTTGATGTCACTTGGTCATGCCAGTGTTTTCTATTTTAGCCCTTCCGATGGTGGTATCTCACTCTGGTTTTTATTTACACTTCCCCAATGGTTAATGATGTTTAAATCTTGTTACGTGCTTATTTGCCATCCATACAATTTCTTTGATGAAGTGCCTGCTCAAGTCTTTTGCCCATTTTTAAAAGCACTTTGTTTTCTTTCTGTTTGAGAGTTCTTTTCTTTATATACTCTGGATGCTAGTCTTTGTCAGATAATGATTTGCCAACATTTTCTTCAAGTCTGTGGCTTGCATTTTTATTCTCTTAACACTGTATTTTGCAGAACAAATTGTTAATTTTATGAATTCCAATTTATCATTTTTTGAATTGATCATGCTTTTTATGTCACATCTAAGAACTTTCTGCCTAATTTCAGTTTGTAAAGATTTTCTTCTGTGTTTTATTTTTAAAATGTTATAGTTTTACTTCTTACATTTACATATATGATCAATTTTCAGTTACTTTTTGTATGAGGTGAGACTTAGGTCGAGGTTCATTTTTCTGTAGGATGTCCAGGTGTTCCAACACTACTTTCAGAAAGACTGTCCTTTCTCCCCTGAATTGCTTTTGCACATTTGTCAAAAAATAATTGGTCATCACCTCATACCCATAAGAATGGCTACTACAAAACAAAAGACAGAAAATAACAAGTGTTGGTGAGCTTGTGGAGAAACTGTAGCCCTTGTGCACTGTTGGTGGGAATGGAAAATGGTATAGCCACTAAGGAAAACAGTAGGTGGTTCCTCAAAAAATTAAAAATAGAATTCTTCTTCTTCTGGGTATATACATGTAATCATATTGAGGAAAAAAACCGAACCCAGTTCCTCCTATTATACTCTCACAACACAGAATACTTCTGATGGCAGATGTGAGTGGGTGGGGGTGGGGCGTTTCCCCACATATCAACTAAGCAACCCATTCTGTAGCTGGGTGTCCTCTAATCCAATTCAGTTCCGACACTATCTACCTGGACACTATCTACCTAGAGATAGTGTCAGATCTCACAGGTTGAAGGCTCGGTTCCCACAGGACTGCCCTCCACTTTCGATGCTCTTTGCAAGTCCCAGGTTGCTTTGTCTGTGCTTCTGACCTACTGGCTATAAATTGGGATTCCCATGACCCCTTCCTCCTTCGGCTTGCATAATTTGCTGGAATGGCTCACAGAACTCAGGGAAACACTTAATGGACAATTACCAATTTATTATAAAGAAGATTACAAAGGATGCAGATGAAGAGGTGCATAGGGTGAGGTATGGGAAGAGCTTCCATGCTCTCCCCAGGTGCGCCACCCTCCAGGAACCTCCACGAATTCAGCTATTTAGAAGATACTCGAATACTGTCCTTTGTGTTTTTATAGATACTTCATTATGTAGGCATGATTGATTAAGCCATTGGCCATCCACTCAACTTAAACTTCAGCCTCTCTTCCTTCCCCAGAAGTTGGGGGTGAGGCCAAAAATCCTCTAATCTTTTCAAGTGACCAGCTACCCACCTCTACCCCCTCACCCTCCCTGCCTCCACCCATCCATCAAGTCAACCTATTAGCATAACTTATTACACACAAAAAGACATCACTTTGGAGAGTCAAAGGATTTTAGGAGTTGTACGCCAGGAAACAGGAAAAAAAAGACCAAATATATATTTTACAATATCACAATATCCAAAAGAATTAAAATCAGAGAATTTGAACAGATATTCATACACCCATGTTCATAGCGGCGTTACAATAGCCAAAAGGTAGAAGCAACCCAAGTGTCCATCAATTGATGAATGGATAAACAAAACATGATATGTACATACAATGGGATATTATTCAGCCTTAAAACAGAAGGAAATTCTGACACATGCTACAACGTGGATGAACTTTGAGAATATTATGCTGGGAGAAATAAACCAAATCACAAAAAGACAAATGCTGTATGATTCCACTTGTATAATGTGCCTAAAATAGTCAAGCTCATAGAAACAGAAATTAGAATGGGGGTTGCCAGGGAGTAGGGGGAGGAGAAATGGGAAGTTGTTGTTTAATGGGTATAGGGTTTGTTTTGCAAGATGAGAAAGTTCTGGATATTAGCTGTATGACAACGTGACTATATTTAACAAAGTGGTTAAGATGGTAAATTTTATGTTCTGTGTATTTTACCACAATTTAAAAAATCAATGGGTCATTTTGTGAGAATTCATGCCTGGACTTTATTCTGTTCCATAGATCTATGTGTCTATCTCTTCTCCCATATCACACTGCCTGATTTCTGTGGCTTTACGGTAAGTCTTAAAATTGAACAGTGCTTTTTTTTTATTTGGAGAAAGAGTGAGGTAAGATGAACAGCTGTAAACAGAACCACCAGTAAATACATTCTTAAACACAGTAGACCCTGTCTTATAAACTTCATGTTGAGGAAGATGGAGCCATGATTATATTCATCTGTTTCCCAGTGCCCGGGCCTGTGCCTAGCATGGAGTAACCACTCAATACATTTTTGATAAAGGAATAGAGATACTACTTTACCCACTGCAGCTCAAATGTGAGAGAAGTTATGGAATATTAAAAAGTAGAAGCAGGCCAGGTATGGTGGCTCATGCCTGTAATCCCAGCACTTTTGGAGGCCAAGGTGGGAGGATCGCTTGAGGCCATGAGTTTGAGGCCAGCCTGGGCAACATAGTGAGACCCTGTCTCTACAAAATAAATAAATAAATAAAAATTAGCCAGCTTGTGGTGGCACACAACTGTAGTCCCAGCTACTCAGGAGGCTGAGGCAGAAGGTTTGCTTGAGCCCAGGAATTCAAGGTTGCAGTGAACTATGATCATGCCACTGCACTCCAGCCTGGGTGACAGAGCAAGACTCTGTCTCAAAAAATAAAAACAAAGAAACAAAAAACATAGAAGCAGTCTTGTAAATATGAGGACACAGAATATTTTCAAGTATACACTGCAAAGAATACATAGTCAAAAATTTCCATAGAAGTGTTACTTAGAATGAGGCAAAAGCTCAAGGAATATTAAAATGAAACAGGGAAGTATGACTTGGAAATTCTGCACATCATTTATTTGGGTGTGGTGACTTCCCTACACTTTGTCTTTTGATACCGACCCTATTCACACTAATGGAGTGCCACCGTTGACTGAGTGATTCTGATTCTGATGATGATGATGATAAGGATACAGTTTACATTTTAAACTACTGTCTTCTCTCATCTTCAAAGTATTTACAAATAGCTCAATTTTTCCAGGTGTGTATTCGTTTTCTTCTACAGAATTTGCATTAAGATGAGAAAACAATTCTAAGTAGGGCTTTATGAACAAGGATTCAGTATGTGGTTTGAGCAAGTCACCTCTCTCCCTGATCCTCATTTATCCTACACTGTACTGCAACAGATGTTACTCTTTCTTGTCCTTTCCAGGTCTATTAGAAACTTTATTAAGAAAGACTACATAGTAAAATACGTGCTGTACAAATCCAGAGAAATTCTTATACTGACTAAATAATTTCCTCAAATCTAGTCACCTTTCTACGGGAAAATTCCTCATTACAATGTCTTATGCATAAAGTCATTTGGCCTGTTGACTGCGTTGTTGAATATTTTTAAGACCAAAAGCTTGCTAAATCCAAAACAGTGAAAGCATTCAGGTGAAAATGAAGTGAAAAGCCACATATACCTTAAAGGGAGAAAACAGTGTTAATAGCTATAGGCCTTAATAGCCTGAAGATCCCAGAGAGAAAAGTAATAAACAAGTAGGCCTTCAAAAATATTGAGGTCCTTGGTATTTAAAATTATACCATTAGAGTAGTTTAGGCTCAGAGCAAAAATGCAAAGGGCCCAAATATCCCATGTCCAGGTATTTAAGTTACGAATTGAGCTAACAAACGGTCAGATAAAATATTCTCTATCTTCCCAGCTTGACACATGTGACTTTAGAACATTAAACTTTTAAAATTGATTTAAAGCTCTCTTTTTCCTAAGATAAAAATTGAAGCCAGTGTGGTGGCATGTACCTGTAGTCCCAGAGACCTGGGAGGCTGAGGTGGGAGGATCACTTCAGACCAAGAGTTCGAGACTCCGTCTCTAAAAAAAAAAAAAAAATTGGCAAAATGTCAAGGTGATTGAGTGTGATGGTTACACACGTCTGATGTTCTAATCATGAGCTAACGATCTGGGGAAGAGGAATAAAATAAAGGCATACACATTGCATTAAATCTTTTTTGGCCTTAATTTCAGCAAAATCACTAATTATGTTATTATAATCAAAACATTCATATAATTTATGCTCTACTGACAGTATTGATGCCTGTTACATCTAGCCCTACACACACACAAATTTAAGAATAGCATGTGCCATTCAGTGTTGCAAAACGCTACGCAGATGTCCTGTGCAACTGTGGCAAATATCACAGTAATTTGAAGTACTTCTGGAATCAGAACTGGAATGTGAAAAGAAGCATGAAAATTAACGCTCAGCATACCAGTATTTCATTTAGGCAAGAGCTTGTATTTGTGCTATCCAAGTGCAAGCATTTGTCAGGTTAATTATGTTTTTTTCCTTGCCTAAGTGAAGTGCTTCCTCCTCTCAAATCTGTCCTCTAATTGGAACAGTGTCTGCTTTGATAGCAGCACACAACCCACACATTCCTATGGCCTTCAGACGCAGTCGCCTTGTGTTTTGAGAGCATAGGTCAAGAGATGTAGCAAATCACTCCCTTGGTGAATGGTGTTATACACAAGAGAAGGTGTTTAGGGCTTTGGGTCGTGCTGCGCCGGCACTGGGCACCGGGCCTGAGAGACAGAGGGAGTGTGTACCTGTAACAAAGCAACGTTGCTGTTGGGGTGTATAAACTGCGATGGGTGTCAAGGCTCAGTGCAGGGTCCCTCTTGCCTGAGTTCAAAGGAGATATTGGGGCGGTCCATAAACAAATAAAGCACTTGTACTATTTATGCCAAGAAAATTCTTTGTTCAACCCGATTCTATCCCTTTTAGGAGTGTTTTAATTCTTACAGACTTTGAGTATCCACGATAATAAATTACAACTCCACAGTATTAAATGACTGTTGTTTTTTTTTTTTTTTAAGTAGGCTCAGCATAAGAACAATAGGAATATGGTAAAAAGGGAAACAATAAACCTGGGTCCTGTTCACCAGTAAACTGTGACTGTTCATTGTGCAAAATGCAATAATCAAGATAAATAAAGGATTTCCTAAAACATGTACATAAAATAGAGCTGTTGTTGTGTTTTTGTTTTTTGCATTTCAAAAAGTTTCCCATCATTTTTTATTCCACAGATTAGGGTAAACCACAGATTCAGCCACATCTCTTGACACACGGTAGCCTTGTGTAATAAAACTTTATCATAATATGGTTATAACAATCAGTATTGGTTCTGTTGCTCTACATGAAATTTCTGTCTGTATTTCCTGATAAACCAAGGATTGATAAGGAAAGTTCTTTACAGAATAATTTCAACTAATAAATTAGATGAAAGGATGACACCACCTGAAATACCAATCAATAAAAATAGAACAAGATGTGCATCTTGATGTGATACAATAAGAAGAATCTAACACTCCTTATGAGGTATTCTTGCTTAGAAACTTAACCTGAATCTAATCAAGCTTCTAGATTGAACCATCAATTTACAGGAAAACTGAGGGACAGGCAATAAATCTGACAAGATGAGCGTGCAATTGACCAAATCTAGAATTTGAAAAACTTTATAAACAAATGGCCTGATTTCTTTATCAAATAAAGGACATGAAAAAAGGGGTGTCTGTTTTAGATGAAAGCAGAATTAAAGGGTATTATCTGCCTGTAGTTCCAGCTACTGGGGAGGCTGAGGCAGGAGATGGGGGGATAGCTTGAGCCCAGGAGATTGAGACCAGCCTGGACAACAAAGCAAGGCCCCCATTTCAAACAAAAAGTCATTTTCAACCTAATACCACACATGGAAATAGTTAGAATTCTGATGCACACAAATCAACTATAAGGAGACCTTAAATATAGAGAGCATTTTTATTTGTACATTACCATTGCACTGTATAAATAAATAGGAGTTGGTACTATCCACGGTTTCAGGCATCCATCTCAAAATGGAGATCATGTGCATGAAAGTTTTATAGATTTTAAAGCATTCCCCATCAGTAAGCACATAAATATCACAAAAGGAAAAACATGCCTCTCCAAACCCGATGAACCAAGCAATCCAGGAGCCCTTACCTTTCTCCATCCCTCACCCCCGGACCCCCACCTTTCCTCCATACGGGACAACGTACAGCTGACCCTACAGGCCAGGCCGTTGTCCCGCTACCGCCACCTGCCAGGGCGCTGCTTCAAAACCTTGGCTGCCACTGCAAAGAGAGGATTACTCCTCTTTGAGAGTCAAGTGACGGCAAACTTCCCCGGCTTTCCGCGTACCTTCTTCTGCCAACTTGTTCGTCCTTCCTGCAGAAGGACCAAGGAAAGCCATGACAAGCATCACAGGTGTCATAAAGGACACCTCGAGAAAGTAACACCTGTGAGTTATTCAGAAACGCGATCTGAATCCAGCTGGGAACCACTGCTTTCCGTGGATCTTCTCTCCCCACTCCCATCCCCCGGTTCCCATCAGCAAACGGTGCCTACATCGCCAGGGAGAGCAGCTGCAGCTGGAAGGCGGAGTGTCCAGGCAGCCAAATCTACACCCCGGATGCGCTGTGGGGGGACGCGCTGCAGGAAAGTGCCACGTGCCTGTCTGCGGTGGCCAGGCGCTGCGGGAGTCCAGGGCGGCCCCAGCTCCCTCCGGGGTCAGCCGAGCGCCAGTCACTCGGCACGGAGATGCTGGGCAGCCTCAGCCGCGGCCTGGGCCACAGGCGAGAGCAACGCGTTGGACTGGAACGTTCCTGCTCTCGTCCCAGCTAATCCACGGTCACGCACACAGGCGCGCGCAAGCAGCTCTCAGAGGCGGACTAACGGCCCAGTGGCTCTCCGGCCTCGTCTGTCTCTCGCCCTGGCTCTTACTGGCGCGGAGGGGATGGTTTGATTGATCGATTCCGCTGCTCCCCCTCCCCCAGTTCTACTGAGCCGGCCGTCACAGGTCGCTCCAGCTGCAGATGGCGGGGTCTGCGCACGGCCGGGCCGGGTGGGGACGTGGAGGCCACAGCAGGGTGCCAAGGTGCCCAGGTGGGGCAGGTAGGCAGAGACAGGACACCAGGCTGCCTGCAACGGGTAAGGTGGCTACTGTTGGTGAAGGCGACGGAAGGGCGCGCAGTGGGCGGCTGCAGCCAGGAAAAAGCGCAAATCCTGTTCCGGGAACACCCGACCCGGCCAAGGACTGCACGCTGAGTGGAGCCTCTTCTTTCCCGGACCGTCTGCCTTCTTCACCCCTCTTCCCCGCCGCCACCCAGCTTCCTTTCCTGCGCTCCCCCACGCTCCTCAACCCCTCTGGGACGCTAGGGTGCGCGCCGCGGCCCTTTAGCCGCCAAGACGCGAGGTCGCCTTTTGGAACTGCGGCTTAACTGCCGCGCAGTTAGGCCTCCTGCACACAGCCTGCCTCTCCTGACTCTCAGCAAAGGTGCCGTCCACCCGCTACCGCCTGCGGCCCTGCGCGCCGCTGAGCTGCCCAGCTAGGAAATGAAGTCAGTGTCTTCAGACCACAGCCTCCAGGCGCAGTTTGGGACGCCGGCGTGACAGTGCAAATCGACCTACACGGTCCGGAGCCCTAACGTCTTTGCTGCCGTTCACCCCTCAAGTGAGCTCTCCAATGGCAATTGACTGCTGGTGCCACTGTCTTCAGTCACCTTCTTCTCTCTGGTTCCCAAACCCCTAAGGAGAGATGACCTTAACGTCGGCCGACCTCTCTCATCCTATTCAGCCCGAAAGCCAGGCTGGAAAGAGGCCAGTTCCACACAAGAAATCGCTCTTCCTCTCGGTTCCGCTTGGAAGCTGCTTCTCCAACACAAGCCCCTTCTGGGCTTCCCATTAGGTAACCCTGTTTTGGTCTTTTGTCTTTTTTGGTTTGAGAAAAGCAAAGAATTTTTACTGAGGAATACAAATGCATTTAAATTATCAGGCCCAGAGAGAGATTAAAATGAGGCAACAATCACATTTTACTCCCCCCGCTTTTTTTTTTTTTTTTTTGAGACGGAGTGTTGCTCTGATACCTGGGCTAGAAAGCGGTAGAGTTGATCGATAAGGTAAAAGACCAATAAAAGAGAAAACTTTAAGTCTGGTACAAAAACAGAGAGGATGAGAGAATGAGAAAAAGGAAGAAATATGAATAACAAAAAGCAGACATAATCCAGATATAAGGGGTTTTTTTAATTATAAAAGAGTGATATGTACAGCTTTATACTAATACATTTAAGAGTAAAGTAGGCTTTAGACCTTTCTTTTTAAATATTTATTCGAAAGAAAATAATATGTGAACATGATTTTAAAAGTAAAGTTAATAGTATTATAGCAGTGTCAGTTGTCTGGTTTTGATAATGACCTATGGTTATGTAAGATGTTCTCATTGGGGGAAATAAGGTGAATGGTACATGAGAACTCTAATATTTTTGAAACTTCTTGTTAGACTTAAAACATTTCAAAATAAAAACCATTTAACAAGTCATATAATTTTACAAAGTTTATACCCAAAAATTAGCAGATCCTCACTTTAGCCTTCCTCATTATTGATTCATATTCTCCGGAAGGAAACTATCAACGATAGCTATCTCCAAATTTCTAAATAACATGTGTATACCTGCCACTTCTTTTCTTTTCAGATTTAACTGTTAACTATAGTCTTCCTAGTATGGAAAATGAGACTCATCCTCCCAGGTCCTACATGTATTATCCCCTCCCTCTCTTTACAACATATTTATATTTTCCTTTCAGCTTAATCAGTGTGAGTCATTGTTTGTTATTATGGCAGTAAATATTCCCAGCTGAGCCCAACAGTGTACTAGCTACCGTACACTTTCCTTTGTTTGTGCCATTTCTTTTTATCCCTGGAGTTTCTAAATGTCTTCCTTTCAGTTGGTTGTTGCTTGCTTAGTTTTCTATGGGTTTCTTCCTCACTCCTTTCCCCATCCCCTTGGGTGCCTCCATCCTGCTCTGGTTTGGACTGGTTGCTCTCTAGCCCTGTGGCATGGCCATCATCCTGTGACTTCTCCTGCCGTTATTCTGGGATACAGATTTCTGTGTTGCGCCCTCTGTTTCCTGTACACTATGACTTTCTTTTTCTTGGCTTTTGCTTTTCTTTCAGTGAAACATCCTCCAGAAGCTTTCTAATGAAGGGCCTATCAAGAAAATTCATGTGTTTGTAGGGCAGGGGCAACTATAAATCCTAATATTTGGAACTGAGGTCTCCTGGATTGAAACTTTAGTTTTCTTTCTCCTATTTTCCACTTATTGTCTTTTTGTTCTACTTTCTAAGTGATTTCCTAAACTTCCTCTTCTACCCTTCCAACTGTGCTATTTAAAAAAATAAGTGCTATCATATTTTTAATTTCCAAAAGGTTCTTTTCCTCAATGTTTCTGTTTTATAGCCCCCTGTTCTTATTTCATAAATGCAAGATCTCCTATTATAGTATGTCTCTGAAGGTCTGAGACTTTTTTAAAAGTTTTTTCCTGCTCCATACATTGTCTCTCTCGAGCGCTCTTTCCCTCTCTCTCTCTTTTTTCTATTTACTTCTTTTGATTTCCATCTGGTATACTGGAGGCTTTTCTCAAATGTTAGTGATCCCTGTTCAGGTGTAGGAACTCAGTTTGGCATGTTCTGTCTACCCTCAGGTGGGCCTGGATGCACAGGCTAGGGATGAGATCTTATCAGATCTAATCTAATTGCTCCTTATAAGTCTAATTGCTCCTTATAAAACCTCAACTAAGTCTGCTAACTTCATCCCCACCCCACATTCTTATTTTCAGAAAAACTTGATGTTTCATTTCCAAAGGCTTCCTGGGGTCTGTGGTGGGAGTCATCTTGGTTCTTTTCAAATTCCCTCACCACCTCGTGGGAGTCAGCTCTCTCAGGTCATCTAACTCAGGAACCATTTGGCCATCTGCTTTCAAGCTTCAACAAAAAATTTTGTTGAAATCTCTCATCCACGGTCATTTCTTTTCTCTTTGTCCTTACAATTTCTGCCTTTTTAAGCCTTTTAGTATCATTTTAATGGGGTTTTTTAAGGGAACAAATATAAATATTTGGGTTCCAACTGACCTATTGTCCCCTGGACCTTCCAAACCAAGCAATTTCAATACAGACATCTCTTGCTCAATGTGTATTTTTGTGCTAGTGCATATAGAATTTTTTTTTGGAGACAGAGTCTCGCTCTTTTGCCCTGGCTAGAGTGCCGTGGCATCAGCCTAGCTCACAGCAACCTCAAACTCCTGGGCTTAAGCAATCCTCCTGCCTCAGCCTCCTCAGCCGCTGTGACTACAGGCATGTACCACTATTCCCGGCTAATTTTTTCTATATATTTTTAATTGTCCAGATAATTTCTTTCTATTTTTTAGTAGAGTCGGGGGTCTCACTCTTGCTCAGGCTGGTCTCGAACTCCTGACCTGGACCGATCCTCCTGCCTCGGCCTCCCAGAGTGCTAGGATTACAGCCACCGCGACAATCTTTTTGACAAAATTTATCAATCTTTTTGTCTTTATCACACTTGATTCCAGGATTTTGACAATAAAGGGAAAGAAACACATTTCACAACTGCCTGGCTTCTTTTTTCTTCCATGGTTTCCCACGTGATTTTTTGTTTTTGTTTTTGCTTTTGTTTTGAGATAGGGTCTCGTTCTGTCACCCCAGGCTCGAGTACACTGGTGCAATCATAGCTCACTGCAGCCTTGAATTCCTGGGCTCAAACAACCCTCCTGCCTCAGTTTCCCGAGTAGCTGGGACTACAGGTGTGTGCCACCACACCTGGCCCCATTCTTCTTTTTTAAATTTAAACTTTTTGAGTTAATTGTAGATTCATAGACAGTTGTAAGAAATAATAAAGATTCTGTATAACCTTTACCTGGTTTCTCTCAATGGTTACATCTTACGACACTATAGTACAGCATCACAACCAGGAGATTTGACATTGACATAGGCAAGATATAAAACACTTTCGTGGCAAGTATCCTTCGTGTTGCCCTTTTGCAGCCACGTCGCGTTCCCTTCCACTCCCACTTCCTTCTTAAGCCATGACAACTATGAATCTGTTCTCTATTTCTATAACTTTATCATTTCAAGAATGTTATATAAACGGAACCATACAATATGTAATCTTTTAAGATTTATTTTTCTCACTGACCATAATTCTTTGGAGACTCATACAGGTTGCTGTGTTTATCAAGAGTTCATTCCTTTTTTTGTTGTTGAGTAGTATTCAACAATAAATGGATGTGCCACCATCTGTTTAATCACTCACCCATTGAAGGACATTCGGGTTGTTTCCAGTTTGGGGTTACTATGAAGAAAGCAGCTCTTGACATGTGTGTACAGACTGTTTCGTGAACATATAGGTCTTCATTTCTCTGGGATAAGGGCTGAGGAGAGCAATTCTTGGGTCTCATGGTAGTTGCAAAAGTAGTTTTTTTAATTAATTTTTTTAGAGACAGGGTCTCACTCTGTCTCCAAGGCTGGAGTATAATGGCATGATCATACATCACTCCAACCTCAAACTCCTGGGCTCAAGTGACCCTTCTGCCTCAGCCTCCCAAGTAGCTAGGACTACAAGCACGCACCACCATGCCCAGCTAATTTTTAAAAAGATTTTTGTAGAGACGGGGTCTCACTATGTTGCCCAGGCTGGTCTCAAACTCCTGGGCTCAAGTGAGCCTCCTGCCTGAGCCCCCTGAATGTCAGGGACTACAGGCATGTGCACCACACCTGGTTAATTTTCCTGCTGTTGGTAAAGATGGGGTCTCACTCTTGCTCAGGCTGGTCTCGAACTCCTGGCCTCAAGCAACCATCCTACCTCGGCCTCCCAAAGTGCTGGGAATACAGGCAGGAGACAGTGCACTTGGCTAACCACCCAGAATATTGTAACAAGAAACCTGTGTCTCCCGTTTCAGTTCAAATACATGAAATAAATGTAGTTAGGAATAAAGGGAAAAGGATTCATGCCTGCACCAGACCTTCATTGAGTTTTCTAAGGGGGCACAAGTGTAGTGGCTTGAAGCGCCTCCTCTGGTCACAGACCTGGCTCTGCCTGAGACTTCTTTGCTGTAGGACCATAAACATGTTCCTTATCTCGGAACCTCATCTTCAGTGCCTTCTATGAAACGGGGAAAATCTACTCCACAGTCGGGACTGTGGAGAGGTACTGAGTGTATGCATATTATATTATCAATATAGTTATTTTACATAAAAATGTGTGTTTATTATAAATAGGTGTGAATAAAATGAGTACATCTAAATATCTATAGACATCTATCTACCTTAGCACATAGTAAGCATTCAAATAATGGTAGCTGATATTTTTATCAATGATAGTCTGAAGATGACCAAAAAAGGAGCGCAGAGGAGACAGTTAAATAAACTCAAAGATTTTAATGACGTGCAAGGTTTTACTTAAAGAGCCCATTATGGCACAAAGTGCTCGGACACAAAGCTGCCTTTCTGAACTGAGGCAAACCTGGACACCCCTCCATGCTTGGGGCTTGGAGGGGAAACACCTGTTGATATTAAGCAGGGACGGAAGGCGAACAGCCACATAAATGGTACCTGGCTCCACCTTCTACGACCCAAGTTTCAGAGGCAGCTGCATTTTACCCTAGTCCCTGTGGGGGACCAGGAGGACTGGGACAGGCCACGACGTGACCCTGAGAGGAAGGATTTATTGCGGGGGTCAACAGACTGTTTCTGGATTGAACTCACTGTCTCTCTCGTGCCTCACGAACCCCACCCCCAAATCGGCAAGGCCCTTTAGACCATTCTGTTCTACCCAACCTCGAACGGGGGGGGGGGGGGGGGGGGGAGGGGTCTCAGTAAAGGGGATGGGGCTGAGGAGGGAACAGGAAGGCGGACTGAAACCTCTGCTTTGCCTGACTTCCAGTTACTGCTCATGGACGTCAGAAATCCTCCCATGTCTGCCATTTGATATCCTAACCGTAAACAGATGACACTAGTTAATGTGACTCACCTAAGTCATACATGATTAATGTGGAGAAATTAAGGAGACTGAGAAGCAAAACTTGGCTTCCAGTTTAAATAATGGCAAGAGCGTGACACTGAGCAGGGTGCTCATAGACCACGGGGAGCACAGACAAACAGAGGAGGGGCCACTGATTATTGCAGACCTGAGAGCACTCCTAGCTGTCCTGTAAGACACAGGTGACAGACAAGGGCCCCACCAAGCAAGCCTGCAGGAAACCTCAGACAGACTAAGCCACACCAGGCTTAATTTCAAAGAATTCCCTCGGGGGAGTCCTGAAACTGCAGGGGCTCTTGGGCTTCTGGAACTTGTTCCTGGAAAAGAGGACTTTCACGATTTGGTCTCGGTTGAAAGCGGGATCCTTTGTTTTGCCTCCGGAGGCAACCAATGTTTCTGTCTGCAACATGCCTACCAGATCATGGAAATGAAGTCAGAAATACCTCGAAGGACCCTCAGAGTTTCCCAAGGCCACCAACGGCAGCGTAACTAAATAACACATGAAGCATTTTATACACAACTCGGATGTGCTAAGATGATATTATTATTTTGGGGGGGAATAAACCAGGGGTTTTATCTCCAGAACTATACCTTTGAAGTGAGTTATTCTGCTCTCAAGATAACTTACTGAGAGAGAACAATTTGAAGGTTTTGACTTTAAGAAACGTAGTGCTCATTAATGATGATGAAGTGAGCAAAGAAACACGCCCTCTCCTTCTGTCTGCAGATGCTGGAATGGATGCGGCCCCCTGCTGGCCGCTCTGGAGCAGCAGCCCTTTGCTAGCAAGAACTGAAGTTCTGCTGAACTGCAGTGACCCTGCCCCGCGGATAGATAAAAGACTCTAAGGTCTGTAATTTCTATTTTAATGGTTTTAACATATAAAGTTAGATATATATAAACCAGAAAAACGTGAGTGAAAGCAGAATGAAAAATACCTGGGCGGTGGCTTCATGCAACAACAACAGTAAAAAAACATTTTCCTTCAGCTCTATATGTTCCCTCCAAAGCTAACATCACGGACACTTACCTCATTCTGAACCTTGCCAGGATTTTACGGAAAAAACCCGGGCTCTGGGTCGGGCGTGATGTTGTTGAGCGAAGCGGGTTGGGAGAGGCAGGAGGGCTGTGGTTTGGTTGCTCCCCATGCTGACCATGGAAAGTGGCGTTGGGATCAAGACCACTAGGGACATGGGCTCCTGGGGTGGCCACAGTGGTGGGAATCTTCCCAGAAGGAGCTGGAGATCTTGGATTTGGAACAGTGATGCAGAGATCAGAAAATCAGAGACTCTTACAAACATGGCATATAAAAACCGACAATCACAATATGCCTTTTACACACAGTGGAGAAAATCCCGTATAATCAATCCAGATCCAAGGGGTATTTCACAGAACTTATGAGTAATAGATATGTTAAGTGGGGAAAGGCAGCAAAAGAATAGTATACAATGACACAAAGCCTAGAGTTTAAGGGAAAAGTACACATATATTTTTAAGGACAAGGTTAATGCAGGGAAATTCTAGGACAGAGAATGACTAACTGAAGTTTTTCCCTTTTGCTTCCCTCTCAAATTAATTACACACAGGAAACTCTGCCAATATGAAAGAAAGAAAGGACTTGCCTGATGAATAGGCAACTAAAACATTTTGAAAGCACACAAATTGTATAAATACAAAATTCCACATGCTGAAACAATGTGGGGAAGGGCAGGAATGACTTACACCCTTTGTGTTATACAAAGGCACAAAGACACAAACAGATGACAAAGGACACCACGAGACAGGATGTGCTTAAGGTAAGATCACAATGGGGAAGGACACTTTGTGGACAACTGTAAGGAAGTCTGAGACTGTATAATGCCCAGGACAAGATTAAGCAGCAGTGGGCACATGTTAGTCTCACAAGGAATGTGCAGTTTTTCTTACATAGCCTTGAAGTTACCTCCTTCACTGCCTATTGGAGGGGACAGCATATTGGGGTGCCCAGAGGTTGACATGGACATCAACATCCAATGTCTCAGCCAACAGGTAGCAGATGTGGTATAAACTGAGGCAGGGCTAGCTGCATTTCTTTAGGCTGGGAGGGGTTTGGGTTCAGGCAGAGGCAGAAACAACAGTTCGATGGAGCTGTGACCACAGAGCAACCTGCTGTGAAACGCACATACCTGCCTCCCCAAACCACCTCATGTTTTTCAAAGAATAAAACTCTCCTAAACTTGTTTTGCAGATTCATGAGCAATTGGTAACCAGTAGCTGCTTTTTCCCAAACAGTCATCTTAAAAGTTTATTACCTTGAACAAAAGAAAATAGCAGCTGAGATGACTGAATATTTGTTTATGGGAGAGGGATGATGTCCTCCAAGCTACGCATAAAGTGAAGC
This sequence comes from Eulemur rufifrons, assembly GCF_041146395.1. Classification (NCBI taxonomy): domain Eukaryota; kingdom Metazoa; phylum Chordata; class Mammalia; order Primates; family Lemuridae; genus Eulemur; species Eulemur rufifrons. The sequence continues at coordinate 202,280,171 of NC_090989.1, read as the reverse complement.
CTATTCTAAGAGATGTCCCAGTTCAAGACTAAGTGGCAAAGTGAACATGTAACATGAGCATACTGTGCTCTCAAACTGTTTCCAAAACACAGAGACATGTTTTAAATGAACTATTATAGTAAGATTAGGGGGACAGAAACTCATTGTTATATACCAGAGTATCCTATGTTGTTTTTAACTAGATACTTTAAAATCTTCTTACCTATAGGACATTTACAAAAAATCCTTTATGAAGAGTCCTTTATCCTTTATAAAGAATTCTCAAAATCCCTAAGGGGTCAACAGAGGCTTTATTTTCAAAAACAAAAAAATTTTTGAAAAATTGAACTGTTTACAGACACAGAAAGAGTGACAGAATGGCTGGAAGTCTGCAGATCCACCTAGCAGGGACAGCTACTGGACTAAACTATCCACAGTAGCCTCACCAGGAAAACAATGTTCCTCAGTTCCATCCAGTTCAGTCATCAGGTCCTTAGAATTCCAAAGGCATGTTTTCTTTCCTTCAAGGATGAGCAGAAATTCAGAATTCTGATCCTGTTTTTCCATTGTCTTTCATCAATATCCTTCCAAAAGATTGAAACTTAGAAACCAGCAGGTTCTTCCTTTGTCTCACTTCCCATATCCAGACCAAGCATAATATCTTGTTGGTGTCGGCTTCTGAACAGCCCTTCAGCTGGCCTGTCCTCTCCACTTCTGCCAGACTCTCAGAGAAGAGTCTCAGGCCTCATCTTCACTGGGCTCCCGCCTCTACCCCCACCTCCAGACTATCCACTCAACTGCCCAGAACTGTCTAAAAAATTAACTGGACCTTGTTGCTCATCTGCTCACCACCATTCTACAGCATGCTGAGTCTTCAGGATGAAGTTCAGACTCCTCTGCCTGACATGCAAGTCACAGGACCCCTGCCATCTCTCCAGGCTTTGCCTTCCATCATTTTTCCTGGAACTTGACCCGCTGGCCCTCCTGATGACGTGCAGTGCCTTGGTAAAGCACCAGGTCAGAAAACACTTGCAGGACCTATGTTGCCCTGTGCCTAAAGGGCTGGCATCTTTCCGTTCCCTCTTCCAAGTTCAACCAGAGGTCATCTCCTCCATCAAGGCTTCCCACATGCACCACCCCCCAAAAGAGAGTGAAATCACTTGTTGCTGTGAATTTAGTTCACGCACACCACATTGTATTGTAATGACGCTTCCTTCCTGGAGCTCCCTCAGAGCACAGCTATCATCTTGTCACGGTGCCCCCAGTGTCAGCAGAAAGCCTGCCAAAGCAGGTGCTCAGAAAATGTTCTCCTAAAAGAACAGATTAGTTAATCAACTAGCCGGTGGGATTCTGATCGTCCCAACGTGAGGGAGACAGGGCTTTAAAATAAACTTCTCAAGAAGAGCTGCCTGGCCCTGCATTTTTGTTTGAGGATTCTGCCCTTTGCCTTGGAGAATGGCTCTACACAATCAGAGAAGGACTGGGAACAAAGGCCATCAGTTTCCATCGCTTGCCACTCAGCGTCCATTCTTTTCCTGAGGCAGCAATCCTTACATTTTACTTTAGGGGAAGCAGCTCTAAGTCTCTGGGCTGCAGATGACGTTTACTCCACCCCAGACTTTTCCCAGCTACCCTGGCCACTGACAGGTTCAGACATGCCCAGGGCCAGCACACACGGATCAAGGAGACAAGCCCAAGCTTGGGCTTGAGCGGAGCCGTGTGCCACCGGCAACAGAGAGTCCTAACAATTCTCCTTATGCTCAATGTGTTTACTTTAAAACAACTACCATCACTTGACACTTACCTCCTCAATTTGCTCCTTATTTAATGATGGTATCAGAGCCTCCACTTGCAGTTTTAAACGACAGTTTCCCTCCAATGCAAAGGCTTCTGATGGCAGGGCAGTCATCACAGGGTGCATTTTGCTGCTCCTGTGGCTTCAGAGCAAAACCGTGCCAACTCGCTGTTGGTCCAGAGTTGAGTTGCGGTGCGATGGTCACACAGTTACTAATCTTTTCTGCAGTAGCTGGCAGTGCTGGATTAGAATCCATGCTGCAAAGATCAGAAAATTAGACTCTTACAAACACAGCATATGAAAATTCACAATCACAATATACCTTTTGTGTGCAGTGGAGGAAATCAGGTATAGTCAATACAGATCCAAGCGGTATTTCACAGAACTTAGGAGTAATAGGTAAGATAAGTGGGAAAGGGTAGTAAAAGAATAGTATATAATGAGACAAAGCCTCCTAGAGTTTAAGGTAATAGTATATATATATTTTTAAGGACAACGTTAATGCTCGGAAATTGTAGGACAGAGACTGGCTAACTCTAGCTTTTCCCCTTTGCTTCCCCCTCAAATTGCTTACACACAGGAAACCATGCCAACAGGACAGAAACGAAGGATACGCAGCCATACTTGATGAATAGGCAACTAAAAAGTTTTTGAAGCACACAAATGGTATGAATACAAAATTCCACATTCTGAAAGAAAGTAGCAGAAGGGCAGGAACTTCTTACAGGCTTGTTTGTGTGAGAGGGATGATGTCCTCCAAGCTGTGCATAAAATCATGCTTATTCTAAGAGATGTCTCAGTTCAAGTCTAAGTGGTAAAGTGAATATATGACATCAGCATAATGTGCTCTCAACATTTTCCCAAAAGACACTGACCTTGTTTAAATCAACTGTTATAATAAGATTATGGGTATAGAAGCTAGCCGTAATTTCACACTGTATCCTCCATTGTTTTAACAATATAGTTTAGAATATTCTTACACAAAGGAAATTTACAAAGAATCCTTTATAAAGCATAGTCAAAATCCCTACAGGGTGAACAGAGCCTTTTTTCTTTTTTTTTTTCCAAAAACGAAAAACTTGTTAGAAAAAATTGAACTGTTTAGAGACACAGAAAGAGTGACAGTGGCTAGGAGTCTGCAGTTCCACCTGGCACAGACACCTACTGGACACAACTACCCACAGGAGTCTCACCAGGACAACAATATTCCTCAATTCCAGCTCAGCCATCATGTCCTTGGAATTCCAAAGGTGTAGTTTCTTTCATTTAAGGATAAGCAGGGATTTAGAATTCTGATCTTATTCTTCCAGTGTCTTTCTGCAGAAATCCTTTCAAAGGACCGACACTTGGAAGGGAGCAGGTTCTTCCTTTCCCTCACTTCCCATATCCAGACCAACCATGACATCTTGTTGGTGTCAGTTTCCCGCCAGCCTTTCAGCTGGCCCGTCCTCTCCACTTCTACTGCCAGGGTCTCAGTGCAGAGCCTCAGGCCTCATCTTCACTGGGCTCCCTCCCTCTGCTCTCCACATCCGGTCTATCCAACTCAATTGCCGAGAACTTCCTAAAAAATCAACTGGAGTTTGTCACTCATCTGCTCACAACCTTCGAGGGCATGTTGAGTCTTCAGGATCAAGTTTAGACTTCTCACCTTGGCGTGAAAGTCACACATCTTTGGGCCCCTGCAGTCTAATCTCTGCCTTCCATCACAGCTCCTGAAACTTGACTTTCTGGCCCTCCTGGTGATGGGCAGTCTCTTGGTAAAGCACCAGGTCAGAAAACACTTGCTGAGGCTATTCTCTATGCCTGAAGGGCTGGCATCTTTCAACTCTTCGAAATTCATCCAGAGGTGATTTCCTCCATGAAGGCTTCCCAGATGCACCCTCCCAGTGAGAGTAAAATCACTTCTTGCTGTGATTTTAGTTCACGCATGCCACATTGTCTTCTTGTAGGGACACTTCCTTACTGGAGCTCCCTGTGAAAGCACAGCTATAGTCTTGTCAATCAGTGTCAGTGGGAAGCCTGACAAAGTAGGTGGTCAGTAAATGTTCTCCTGATAGAACAGATCAGATAATAATGTAGCCACAGAAATTTCAATAGCCCCAACATGAGGGAAACATACCTTTGAAATAAATTACTCAAGAAGAGCTGCTTGGCCTTGCATTTCTGTTTGAGAATTCTGCCCTCTGCCTTGGAGAATGGCTCCAGAGAGTCAGAGAAGGACTGGAAACAAACGCCTTCAGTTTCCTTTGATTGCCACTCAGTATCGCTTCTTTTCCTGTGCCAACAATACTTAAATATTGCTGTAGGGAAAGCAACTCTAGGACCCCGGGCGGCAGAAGAAGTTGACTCCACCCAAGACTTTTCCCAGTGACCTGGGCCAGCAACAGGCTCAGAGATACCCAGAGCCAGCTCACACAGACCATGGAGACAACCCCAGGCTTCGGTTCTAGCAGAGCCACGTGTAGGAAGACGTCAGGTGTAAACATGCAGAGATCAGCTGTGGAACGACCACAGAGGAGGCAAAACTGGAAAATGAACTCTGACTCTAGGCCTGGACTTTTTTAGTTCTATGCCCTAACTGATGCCCTTTTTTATTTTAGCCTGTTTGCATTGGGGTTTTCTGCCACCTGAAACAGAGAGTCCTAAGTGATTCAAGTCAGTGAAGAAATGCTGGGTTGTTCTCAGTACATGCACACGGACTCACGTATCCAAGTGTATACATAGTTTTAAGGTACAGGCCAATACGACTGTCTTTCATGCTCTACTATCTCTCAGGGCAGGTCAGGGGTCAAAAGAATTTATCCCCCTGCCCAGCTGCTGACATTTTTTGCCAAAACAAGGAGTTTGGGTCAATGGATGCACCAAATAAAACATGAGAGGAAGGGGAGGCACGAGTGGTTTAGCTTCTTCCCTGTGAATACAAATGGTCCCAAAGGCTCTGGAGAAAGAAAGGATTTTAGGCACCCACAGACCAAGGGGCTGCTCCGGCTGTTCCCATGCAGCACACTGCCAATGGCCAGATGGTGCAGGGAGACCAGGGAGGCACACAAGCATGGCAAGGAGGGGATGGACAGATGTCCCGCAGTGAAAAACTGATCCTCATCAAAGAGACCTTTTAATAGTTTAAAAATTATTAATTTTTTTGATACACTAATTTCAAAGGCAAATATTTCTTCAGAAATTTTATTCATATTTCATCACAAGTTTTACACAGGAATTAGCAAAATAGATTTGTTTTTCTGACTTCTACAGTAGGCCTACCACCTTGACGCAGGAAACAGTAAATGCAGCAAATATCCACTGAATTTTAAGTCTGTACAATCAAACTCACAAAAATTCTATTTACAACAGACAGCCCAAATATCACGATAGGCTGCATATTCTAGAAGTTCATCAAGCTGGTTGTTATGAAATTTTGAACAATGTTTTTTTCCCCAGAAAATTGTGCAAAATAATGGTTATATTTCAGTCTAGCACACAACAATCCAGATAAGCAAAACAGTAGCTATATTACCTTTAAATCTTAATTTTAAAAAATAGCAATGTTTTTCTTAAAATTCAAATTGCATGAAGTTGAATTCCTATTAATCTTCTTAATTGTTTTGTATTGAGCAGTGATTATCTTTCTTAAAATTCTGATTGACTTAAAGTTAAAGGACAGGCACTGATGATTTGTTAGCTAGAACATCTAGCCCGTATCAGTCCATTCTGATACAAAATGTTTTGGCTGCCGATTGAAAGCATACTCAGTGATTGGGCAAAAGCAGACTTAAAAATGTAGTCCAGATGACACATGTGTTAACTGTCGTCAGCCCTCCTCTGCTCCATCTCCGTGGCTCAGTGCAGCACAAGTGGCTACGTGGATAAAATAATAAAGCCACTTGACAATTTTTAAATTTTGCCAATGAGATCCCATACTTCAAACTTCTTTCAAAAGATCCTGTTGCGTTTTATCCTAACACCATCACGTTACTGCTGTGGGCCTCATGCAGATATCTAAAAGCACATGAAAAAGTGGGGCCGAGCGTCCCTGCTGTGTAGGTCCTTCAGCAACTTGAGAGATTAGGTATAGTTAGTGTAAACTAACAAAACTCTTCACATTCTTGCCTGAGCAGTTTATAATCAAGAATGAAGCTAAAATTTGTTGAGCACTGCCTGTCAGGCCTGTGCTCCGTGGTTTAAGACTCACTGTGTAACTACACCATCTGGACAGAATCATACCATTAACGACGTAATCAGACCTTCAAAAGCCTAAACCTAGTTGATGTTGACTGTCAGTCTGATGGTTGGGATCAGGCCACGTTTGGAAACGGCAACAGAAGTAGAACAGCAGCATCGTGAGGATTCCCACAGAAAGTAGGCTGACCTGCAGCACGTCTGGTTTCAAGACGAGCCTTACTCAGAATTCCGCCCAGAAGTGCTTGTGTCAAAGCAATGACTTGCCAAAAGCTAGGCACCCTGCCCCCCAGAGCAAGGATTAACTGCATTTCCCCCCATTAATGTCTCATTTAAAGCACACAGAGCCTTTGATTCAAACCTTTGCACAGTTTTTACCACCCGTGATCATTCTGATGTTAGAATTCTGTATAAACATGTATAAAAGAAAAAAGTCCAACATATTGAAGGCTGAAAAATGGAAGTTAATGTGCTTATTTCAGAAACTAACACAGGTCCAGGCATCCTGTAGTTCACTAGTATTTTCAATTAGTGAAGGGGTAAGATGTATAGATCAGAGAGAAGAGAAACCAATAATCTCCCTGAGAAGTATTCTGTTCAGAGAAGTCGTCAATGCATCCAATTGAAGACTCAAGCATCATTTTTTCAGAGACAGGGTCTTGCTCTGTTGCTCCAGCTAGGATGCTGTGGCATCGTCATAGCTCACTGCAACCTCAAACTCCTGGGCTCAAGTGGTCATCTCGCCTCAGCCTCTGTAGTGGCTGGGACTATAGGCCTGCACTGCTACGCCCAGCTAATTGTAGTTTCGGTAGAGATGGGGTTTTGCTCTTTCTCAGGCTGGTCTTCAACTCCTGACCTCAAGCAATCCTCCACCCTTGGCCTCCCAAGTGCCAGATTTACACATGTGAGCCACCACACACAGCTACGAGCATTATTTTTAAGGGACAAACACTTGTCACACTGACTGCCTTTTCTGAAGGTAAAATATGACCACCAGTAGCTCAGCCCTCAAATCCAATTATTTACCACAGTCTTTCAATTCATTTTTTACACAGAAATAAAGGAAAACCCAGACATTATTACAGCTGTGGGCACTGTCTTATCAGTTTTGGCGCTGAGGCTCTGTTCAGCTAAAGATGAAGACCATACTTTCAAAAGCACAGTATTTCGATCATTCACGGTAAGGGAAACAAGGAGGCCCAGGTCAGGACCTGGAGGCATCAGCTTCAATAAGGAAGGTGTCTGCAGGGGGAACACAGACAGGAAATGACTCCAAAGAAATTAAAGAAGCCTTAAAAACTATTTAAAACTGAACACTCCCTCTCTCGACCTTGTTCTCTATGTCTCCCGGAGGTGTGGCTCCTGCCTCAGGTCCTCATCCTGCTCCCCCACCACCTCCCAGCCTTTGCTCAAGTTATTAATGTGCACGAAACAATCTCTATTTCCCTATTGGCTGTTCTACAATGAAACCATGGCTTACTTGCTATCTGCCTCCTCTAGGAAACCTCCCTGGTTTAACTCGATCCTTTTAATCATCATATACAGCCAGCCAGCCAGGAGGATGGTACCCAAGACAAGAATTTGGAATCCTAGTGTCTTGCTAAAAATTACCACTCAAATTTACCTTACCTTCAGAGAATACTTACTGTTATTATCTGAATTTTGATTTAAAAAGTAAGAAATGGAAATCCTTCCATTTCTCTTCTGAAAAAACAAATTTTCTTGAAAACAGGTAAAATCTTATACCTTTTTGTTTTTTTGACATTCTGAATCACTGAGTATCTATCATCTGTAGTTCTCTCACTGCAAACGTACCTATGCTGTCTTCCCACTCGCGTCCCACCAGGTCCCGTGTTATTCTATAAAAAAAAAAAAAGGGCATTTTTGTCTTAAACTATTTGGGAAGTACAGTACAAGGAGGAAAAAAACAACTCATCTACAGAAACAGGAGTACTCAGTCTTTAAACTATGCTAAAACATCCACAGTAATGGCCAAAAGATCAGAAAAGGGAACAAGGACAGCAACCTCTACCCTCTCTTCTGGTAGAAAAGAACATGAAAAACAGCTAACGTAGGGCGACTATGATAACGGTTTATAATAATCAGTAAAGTAATAATTCACAGACTACTAAAAGCAAAGTTGTCGAGGTCACTGCTCAGCCTAACCCTAGCGAGAGAAAGACTGCTGCTTGAACTGGAATCATTAGCATGCAGCTAAGAGAAAATGAGAAAACCAACAAACCACAACACACACCCAAAGGGTTTCTTAGGAAACTAAAGTTCTCGTAACACACAGACTTCTCAGAAACAGTTCATTTGGAGAGATGTGGAATCACAGTGTTAAAAAATGACACCCACATACTCAGGCAAAAGGATTTTTCTCACTGCTGGAAAAAGTCACAAAAGCTTATGTATCTATGTTCTTCTTTTCAGGCTTTTTCAAATAATTTAAAATGTTCCATTTACTTATTAAGGCTTATTATTTTGAAGTTCCAATAATGGCTTATAATGGTCATAGGAGTTAGATTTGGTATTTGCAGGTAAATTTTAAAAATGATATATCAAATTCATTATACACATCTAAACAGTAAAAACTAAGAAGCTACTAGTTTACATAAGCTGATCAGTTACATAAAGGGTATTTCAGCTCTTCCTCTCTGATTACTCTTACCTCAACAGATTTTTCCCGTAATAACTTGTAGGTAGCATTTATTTCAGTCGGTTGTTGCTGTTTCAGGGACTCAATATCTTTTTCTTGGTAGCCCATCTGCTGTAGCATCTCTAAAAGAGAAGGGTAAAATACAGTTTATGTGTTTTGTTTGGGTAAGAAATCATTCTGTTACAGGGTACAACGATTTTCTTTATAAGATCTAAAAGATCACACATTTTCTTACACAAATGAGCACTGGATTCTGAGTTACTGGGTGCTGCTGTAGGAAACTACATTTAGTTAAGTTTCTAAATATGACAGAACAGATAAGCTGATTCATTATATAACTTGGGCTTAACGTTCCATTATTCACATTTTAGGCACACGCATGGATCAGGAGAGAAATCTGTTACTGATGCAAGCACAGGCACACGCAAGCACGTACCACAGAGTACTTACCAATGCATTTTTCATCATCCATCTTCTTCTTGACTCCCCTGTACGGCACCAGTGGCTCCCTGTGTCCCAAGTTGAGCCACTTGTCCTCCATAATTTTCTGAAAAGGTGAACTGTTCATTAGCAGCATAAAATAAAATATTCCGATAATCGCAATATTTAGGAAACTTTATTTTCAACATTTCACTGACTGTAGTCCAAAGAGTAACTTAAATTTTTCTCAATGTCTCAACTCCTGCTTCAAATGTCCCAGGCAAATAAATATTCAGTATGCCCCACAAGCCAAGCTAAGTTCTAAAAATACTCTAAAAACTCTCCAAAGTTGTTACTTATTTCCACTTCTGTGATTACCTGGACAGAGCTTCTTGCAAGTGGGTTTATCACCATTAAACCCCTCAGTAGTTTTTGGCACTGTCTGGAGACACAGGAGGGGATGTCGTATTTCCCTCTTTTTACGTGTCTCATTACCTCCTGTGGGCAGGGAGAGAGGAAAGAAAACTAGTGAGTCAACTTTTAGGTTAAAAAACAACAGAAAACCCACGGAAACCCCTAAACTGATAGAACATTAAAAATATAAACCCATATAATTTTATAAAACTGCTTCTAGTTTTGTGTACTACGTGGATGCAACAACCGCTTCCAATACCTTAAGATTGTCCCCTTTGAAAGGGAGGGTGCCGGTAACAAACATGTAAAGGAGGACTCCTAGACTCCAGACATCCGCTGAGGGGCCGTGGTATGGTTTCCCCTCCACAATTTCCGGCGCTGTATAATATGGTGTCCCACAATTTGTGGTCAGTGGAGTGCCCGGTGTAAAGTGCCCACTGAGGTGAAAGTCAGTTAGCTTTATTGCACCGTCGGCACCCAGTAAGAGATTCTCTGGCTAGAGGGAAAACATCAACAGAAATAAAATTTAACCAAAATATAATTAGAACTATGCACGATTAGGCATTTCATACAGAAGCTCTTTGTAATGATTTAAAATTAATATCTACTAATTAATGAAATGAGAAAACATTTTTTCTAGAGGAAAAATACAGGAGACAAATCTGAACTCCTAATTCTATCACATTAACAATCACTAACAGACATGATGTGCTAGAATAATCATCATTAACTCATATACTAATTTAAATATCAACTGCCCCGAGATAAAGAAAAGTTTTGACAGGTTTTTTTCATTTGTTTGTTTTGTAGAGACAGGGTCTCGTTCTGTCACTGAGGCTAGAGTGCAATGGTGCAATCACAGCTCACTGCACTGCAACCTCCTGGGCTCAAGCAACCTTCCTGCCTCAGCCTGCCGAGTAGCTGGGACTGCAGGCGTGTGCCACCATGCCTGGCTAATTTGTAATTTTATTTTTCTTACAGACATAAGTTTCACTACATTGCCCAGGCTGGTCTTGAACTCCTGGCCTCAAGCAGTCCTCTTGCCCGTGCTAAGATTATGGGCCAACATCCTGGCCCTTTGACAGATTTTTAAATTAAAAATAATCAGGGGCTTTTTTAAAAAGGGGGGCACTTGCTTGAAGTTGATAGTCACATTTTACAAAAATTGCTACAAAGCTGTAAAATGGCTATCATTGGGGAAGGAAGAATCCCAAATCCCACTGAAGAGACAAATCACAGCCACTTCCATTTATTGCAACAAATATTTACTATGTAGCGACTACACAACAGATGTTATATTAGTGTCTGGACATATAATAAGCAAGACAGATAGGGCCCTGCCCTCAGGAGCTCACACTTCAGAAGGGGAGACGGAGAAAGACAAGCAGCTGCCCTGAGACCCTAGTGCTGTGTAACCGAGGAGGAACGGGGGCTGTCGGCCTGGACCTGAAAGGGAGGGGCTGCTTCCCAGAGGAGGCCATGTCGAAGCACAAGAAGGTGCAGCCGGTCATGATGCGTGTGTTGACGGGCGCTGTTTCAGGCAGAGTCCGAGAACACACAGGTGACAGAGACAGCGCGGGTTTCACTCAAGACACTGAAAGTGTGTGGGAGACAGAGTCAGGCAGAGATGGCTGGGGAGGATGGTCAGGGCCGAATCACAAAGGGCTGTACCCAACAGGTTTGGGTTTTCATCCTAAGGGCGATGGGAAGCCCCTGCAGAGTTGTTTAAGCAGAGAAATAACAATGTTACATGTGGTTTTAAAAGAGTCCATTCTGGGCGCAAGGTGGAAAACACACATGAGAAGAAGAGACAGGGAAAATTGGAAGCAGAGAACAGGCAGGAAACTAGAGTTACAATCAAGTATGAGGTGACGGCGTCTGGCCTGGGACAGTGTAACAGAGACAGGAAAGAGTGAGCGAGTGTAAGCAATAGTTAGACAACAGCAGGAAAAGGACCTGGTCACTGAGTGGATGGCAAACCAGAGGGACACCTCAGGAACATTAGTCACGAGAAGGAGAAGTGAAGGTTCAAGTTCAGGATGGAAGAGTTTAGGCTTTGAACTTGCTGTACCTGAGGTGCCTGAGGGACACTCTGGTGGAGAAAGACACCCCTTGGTCAGCTGGCCCCTGGAGCCTGGGAGAGCCCCGTGGCTGCAAGAAGGGACTTGGGGGTCATCAGCACACAGGTGGCCAAGGGAAGCACCACACACATCTCTTTGGCTGTGTGATGACTGTCCCTCCCGAGATCAACCACCAGCACCTTAACTGAAATGTAAAGTACTTTTCATAAACTTCACTTTTATTTATTTCGAATGCTCTACTAGAACTTGATTGAAAGGATCCAATTATCATGAGATTTATTTTTGTTTCATTATGTATAATAACAAAATCTAATCTACGCCTCACTTGTGTGATGAGAGAACTGAACACGTACAAATAGAGCACACACTTAGGACGCTGGTACGTACCTTCAGATCCCTGTGCGCCACAGACATCCTGTGGCAATACTCCACCGCCGAGACCACCTGAGTAAGGAGAGACGGAAGGGTCAGTTCGCACAGGTGCAGATGCATAATTAAGATGAAAGTAACTTCGTTAATGTTCACACATGCAAAACACTCAGTGAGCACCTCGATGTGTGGATTTCTAAAAGCAATTTCCTTATGCTTTGAACTTTTCAATCTGGAGAAATTCAGGCGTGAGGGCAAGAAGAGACAGGTGAGGATGTCGTTCCTGTTCTCTCCAGTTGTAACTGCAAGTGTCTTCGTGGACTCTTCCTGCTGACACTCCACTTGTTTTTGAGCCCAACACCAGGATGCAACCAACGGCCTGCATCTGGAGGACCAGGCTGCCCCCAGGCCCAGGGCCAGATGGCTCCGGTGCAACCTTCCCATGACTGTGTAACCAACTCAAAACCCAACTATGGAAGTTAATAGACTGACTTCACTCTCTGAGGGTCAGGTTCCTCTTCCTTAAAATGGAGGAATGAATGAATGTTGCATGTGAACTTTGAAAAGTGCAATTTTGTGTGTGAACTATGAAAAGCACTGTTAATTAAACAATTGTTTTACTGAAATTTCTCATGTACTGGTAACTTTTTAAAAACAGTCTTCTTTTCTAACATTAAAGTTTTATATGCTCATCATAGAAATTTTAGGAAACAGAGACAAATAGATACAAATATATGCCCATGTTACCACTAAAGAAGGACAGCATCTCTTGTTGTTTTGTATTTGCTTCTAGTCTTTTCTTTGGTATTTTGCATGTAAATTTATTAATGTTAATTTTTTTTATTTTTGAGACAGGGTCTTGCTATGTTGGCTCAGGCTGGTTTCAAATTCCTGAGCTCAAGCAATCTTCCCACCTCAGCCTCCTGGCTAGCTGGGCTTATAGGTGTGTGCCACGTTCTTAAGCTATGAGCAGTGACTTCTAAAGAAGGTTGAGAACCTGGATGTTGTCTAGGTTAAAATACGAATGTCAGCCTAATTCACTTGCAGTCATACATGAAAGAACAGAGGCACTAACATTACTAGCCCTCCAAGAAAGAGGTAAGCAAAAAAGATAGAGCCAGGAATCTATTCTTTTTCTCTGAAAAGAACAAGAGCTCAACCAAAGGACTAAAATGGCGTAAGTAGTAACTGGGCTGGGAATGGTGAAGCAAAACCCACCTGCTCATGAATATGGAAAGAAGGGCCTATGATCCTTGTCATAAAGAGGAAAACTTTTTTTATTTAGTCAAAGAAATGATGACTTAAAAAGCTCCTGGAATGCATGGCAATTAGAAACAGAGAAAAGCAGAAGCACCAATATCACGGTTGTTTCTTCCAGGTCTAAGGGAGCTGTCTTAGGCAAACAATACAGGAAGGAGAAGGGATTACATTAATGCTAAGCACTGTAAACCTAGCCATTAATTGTAAAAGCGCACGCACACCCCCCCCCCACATTTTTCCTGGTCCAACTAATAGGTTCTTCCAATAAAGGCTTCAGAATTTCTGTGGGGAATTTAAAATAAAAACCAGAACCTGGGTGCAATGGCACATGCCTGTAGTCCCAGCTACTCGGGAGGCTGAGGTGAGTGGATCGCTTGAGCCCAGGAGTTTGAATCCAGCCTGGGCAACACAGTGAGACCCTGTCTCTTAACAAAACAAAACCAAAACAACAAAAAACCCAGAGTAATTTCCTCAAGATTGAGGTGAGTAGAGGTCTAAGCCTTTCTGATGAACTGGATCCCACCAGGTGGCAGACGGGGCTGGGTAGAGATGGAAGAGAACCGAAGCTGTGGGGTTAAGCACCACACTGCTTCCTTGGAGAGGGTCCGGACACAGACATGCTCTTGCTGGCTGCCATTAGCCTTTCCTCACGGTCAATAAACCATATTCACAGAAATGTTTGCAAGTCACAGTCATCTGAGTAGGAGCGAAATTAAGTTAGTATAAGGCAAAAATATTGGCTAATTTATAAAAATGAAGAGTATAGTTATGAGAAGGGCCAGATTGGTTTTCTAGGAAACATCTGAGTTTCCTTTCATAGACCACAGTTCTAATCAAATATTAGAACTGGAAAGAATGACAGAATTCATCAAGTAGAATTTCCTCTTTTTATAGCTAGAAAAAACTGAGGATCAGAGAAGTTAAATGACAGCGAAAGGTACTTTCAACTTTGACATTTAATAGATTTTAATTCAAAATACCATTAAGATTTCTTAAGCTTTTAAATTTAAGCAACAACAGAAGTTAAGAAACTTGGAAATGAGTCCTTAACTGTAAACATCCAACTAAGCAAATCAAAGGAGGCACTGTTCAGAGAAAACTGAAAAATCAGCTAAAAACACCTTTCCAAATGCGAAACTTGAAGTCTCCTACCTATCATGACAAACTTATACATGAAGAAAACAAAACTGAAAGGTTCTGTGAGAAACGAGGCCCTACTGCCTTTTCAATGTGGACCTTGTCACTGGGGCAGACAGAGTTCATTTAAAAGCAGGAAAGCACTTGCTCCTTTCCTTCGTCTCCATCTGGGGTTGTCAAATCAGGGCCCATATGGGCCACATCTGGCCCATCCCAGTTTTCGCAAATAAAGCTTTACTGGAATACAGTCATGTTCATTCATTTGGTATTGTCTACAGTTGCTTCCATGCTGTAACAGGAGAGTTACATAGTTGCAACAGAGACCGTATGGACCACAAAGCCTTAATATTCGCTATGTGGCCCTTTACATAAAGAGTTTGCTGATTCCTAGTCTAAATAATAGCACGACATAATGGTTACAGCTTTGAGCTTTAGACTCAGAGGGCCAGAGTCTCTGAATCTATGGAAGGTCTGCTACTTGACAGGCACTGAATTTTGGGCAAGTTATTTCCTCTTCTCATGCCTTAGTTGTCTTATGTGGAGCAAATGGGCATAATGCTTCTTAACTCACAAGGCTGCTGCAAGATTTACATTCGTGTAGGTAAAGTACTCATCCCAGTGTCTGGCTTGGTCGATCAATAATACTAACTATTACTAATAAAGACAGAAGAGTTAAGTCACCTTTATGCTTCAAACCTGATGATTAAAACCCCTGTGTCCCTAAAGAGCAATGTAAAGACAAGCAAAGAGGAAAATCACTAATTAACAGATTGAGTTCTATTTGGTCTTGGCTTCTGTAAGACAAAACCAATAAATTTTGGGATTGTACCATTCTTCTTGCTAAAAACTTTGAAATGGCTTTAATTAACGTAATCATAGATATTACATCTATAGCTCTAGATTTTTAAGGCTCAATAGTCAAAAGGGAAGAGTCAAAGAGCGAGATTCATGTTGACGTTACAAAGCTAGGAATAGAACCCATGGCTACCTCTAGCACAGTAGCACAGTACCTTAGGTACGAAGGGCACTTCATATGATTTTGTCCAGCTGAATGGCCAATGTCTGCCATCCAGTGAGCCTTCTAAGCACTTACAGAGGCAAACACTTTTTGCTTCAGGGTTTAAGCATGATAACTCTTTAAGTTAACAAACTAAAGATGCAATAATTCCTACCTGGCGAAACCTCTCCCTGGCCTCCTCCTCATACATTCTCCCCACCTCTCATAAATAATCATATACATCGCCTACAATTGAGAGAAATAAAGGTAAGCATGAGGCCCACTCTGAGCATTAATTTTCCCATCAATTGATAATGTGTTACTTTTAGCAATGCTCTCATTTTTAAATATAGGTATGAAGTTAGCCAGGAATATATGGAATTTAAACTAAGCTGGTCTTAAGTTTAACCATAGGCATGTAAGTTCACCACTAATATCTCTAAACTGGAGAAAAGTCTTAAGATTAAATTCTCTTAATAGAATGGGTTCCAACTCTCTCCAGGAGAACCAAAGAGATGCCATATCGCCGTTATTTCTTATAGCTGAGTAATATTCCATGGTATACATATACCACATTTTGCTAATCCATTCATGAATTGATGGGCATTTGGGTTGTTTCCACATCTTTGCAATTGTGAATTGTGCTGCCATAAACATTTGGGTGCAGGTGTCTTTTTTATAGAATGACTTTGGTTCTTCTGGGTAGATGGCCAATAATGGGATTGCTGGATCGAATGGTAGGTCTACTTCAACCTGTTTAAGGTATCTCCACATTGCTTTCCACAGGGGTTGCACTAGTTTACAGTCCCACCAGCAGTGTATGAGTGTTCCTATCTCTCCGCATCCATGTCAACATGCATTGTTTTGGGACTTTTTGATAAAAGCCATTCTCCCTGGAGTTAAGTGATATCTCATTGTGGTTTTGATTTGCATTTCCCTGATGATTAGAGATGTTGAACATTTTTTCATATGTTTGTTAGCCATTCTTATATCTTCTTTTGAGAAGTTTCTATTCATGTCATTTGCTCACTTTTTGATAGGGTTGTTTGATTTTTTCTTACTGATTTTCCTGAGTTCTAAATAGGTTCTTGTTATCAGTCCTTTATCTGATGTGTAGTATGTGAAAATTTTTTCCCATTCTGTAGGTTGTCTGTTTAGTCTCGTGACTGTTTCTTTGGCTGTGCAGAAGCTTTTTAATTTGATCAGGTCCCATTAAGTGAAGTATCCCAAGAATGGAAAAATAAGCACCACATATACTCACCAGCAAACTGGTTTCCCTGATCATCACCTAAGTGCACATTTCAGAATAACACCAATTGGGTATCGGACACAGGTGGGGGCTAGGGGGAAGGGATGGGTGTATACCTACATGATGAGTGTGATGCGCACTGCCAGGGGAATGGACACGCTTGAAGTTCTGACTGGGAGGGGATGGGGTGGGGGGAGGGGATGGGTGCATACCTACATGATGAGTGCGATGTGCACTGTCTAGGGAATGGACATGCATGAAGCTCAGACTCGGGAGGATGGGGGGGCATGGGCAATATATAGAACCTGAAATTTTGTACCCCCATAATGAGCTGAAATAAAAAAAAAGATTAAATTCTCATGTGCTTCAATTATATAACTTTTATTTTAAAGGGTATGATGTGTTTTCAATATCCTTTAATAAAAAGTGAGTAATGAAATTGAAAGTCAAAAGGATAAAGTCAGGTGTGTTAAAAGAGAAGTAGCAGTGAACACAGAAAAGTCCCTTTCCTCATGGAGTTTGCATTCCAGTAGGGGGAGACAGACAATACACAAACCAATACACACTGTGTCAGAGGATAACAAGTGCTGTGGAGAAGTAGGGGAAAGAAACAGGTGGAGTGCGTGAGAGTGCGTTTGTGTGTGTGCCAGAGTGTGTGTGTGCGAGAGTGTGTGTGTGTGTGTGTGTACATGGACTTGCCTGCTTCTGTTCTGCTGACTACTTGAGGGAGTGCACAAGGTAGTAATCTAGGGTAAGATTCTATAGCAAGTAACAAACAGCAAGGAGGCCATAGGGTTGGAGAAGCAGAGCAAGGGGAAGAGAGGTAGTTGATGAGGCCAGGAAGAGCCCTGTAGGCCTTGGTAAGGACTCTGGCTTTACTCTAACAGCGATGAGAAGCAGAGAAGATGAAACTACTTAAAAATAGATCACTGGCTGTCGAGGGGAAGGGGGTCAGGATGAAGGGCAGCGACAGGGAGACCAATTGGGAGACTAGTCCAATAACGGAGCCAAGCATGACAGCAACTGGGACGAGAGAGCAAAGTGCAGTGCTGGTAAGAAGTGGGGGCTCAGGACACAGTGGGGGTGCAGTCAACAGAACTCTTGGATGAACATCTTGGTGGCAGTTTATACAATATTAATTCTTTGAGGAAGAGAGGTGACATTTTGAGGAATGTACTATTAGTACTGTCAACTGCTTACCAATTTAGAATAAAGAAACATCACCTCTGAAATCAACAGAAAAGAATACTGCTTTAGAAAATTAGATATCAACTCTTTCTGGGAAAGAACATGTGTGTAATTCACACACATGACGAATACCTCCATCACCTTTGTGACAACATTCCACTAAAACATTCTTGTAGTTGAATTATACATTAATGTCTCTTAACCGTAACTCTGCATAAATAAATTTTAAATAATGGATAAGCATAAAGATTTTTATATTATCATTTGATTGCATAATGATCTTTTAAAAGGCATTACATACTGTCTATTCATTTAACTATGTTGAATTATGAAGTCAACTGTCAGCTCACTAAAATGTCAACATTTCCTAAGCAAATGGCCTTTCTATTTGCAGGGATGTACACAATGTCAAAACCAGTGGTTAATAAGTGAAAACAACTAAAGATGTGTGCAATCATACAGAAAATACTTTTGACTTTAAAAAATTAATATATTAAGATCACTGGCTGTTGTATACTAACAAACATAGATAAAGCCCAAGTGTGTGAATATAATTTTAAAATATTTTTTCTAACTCCAAATGCAATATAAACTGGTTAAGAGATTTCTGGAACCATAAAGTCACACTCATAATCACTAAGGTATACATCAGGAGTTCAACTTTTAAACCAGGAATTCAACCTAAATCTTTGTTTTTATTCTTTATTAAAAATGTATTAACACTCCGATTAAGTAACTGAAATGAAAACCTCTAAGGCTATTTACTGGGGGGGGGGGGGGGCGCGGAAAACAAGCAATGGTTCCCCTGCCCAGGTCAGGGAACAGGTAGCTAGATGGGCGCTGGACAGCACAGTTCAGAGAGTCCTTAGTTCTACTTCAGGTTCTGTAACTACAGAGCTATGGAACCCTTGGCATAGAACGATGTGAGTAAAAATTAGAAAGTTGCCCTAGATAATGTCTAAGACTCTCTCTAAGTCGCAAGTTCTAGGATTCTATCAAATGAAAAGGTACAAGCCTGGAGGGCGATGGGTAGTCAGTTTAATGAAACTTTTCACAAGGGCGAGCACAACAGTAACCCAGATGTCCTGGAGATGGACAGTGTTTGGTTGAGCTCAATACAGCAAATGGCCCAAGACAATAAACCACCACCACCATCCATTAAATGCTGTTATAATGCTGCACAACGCACTGAGACCTCTGGGAGGGCTAGGTCACCAAGCCCACTGTGAAGCTCAGTGTGACATGATACTTGTCAGGTCAATGAGGGCCACTGGCTGGTTTTACCCCATGTCTGTCTTTTCCAAAGCCTGTCCTCTTTCTATTAAACCTGGATTCTTCTCAGATATTTTTGTCTTGTCCCTACATGAGTAATCTCTATGACCTGGGTACGTAAAATAGACAGGAAGAGAAAGCAATGACAGACTACCTCTGACAAACCAGACAGGCTACCTGTTGTCAGAGGCCAGGGATCCAGGCCAGGCAGTGAGCCCACAGTCAGGCTGCCCAGCCTCCATTTCCTCAAGGGTGAAAGCCCATCACTCACAGCCCGGCCACACCATGGAGTCCTTGTGGAAGTCAAAGGAGATCAGGTAAGAGAAAGCACTTTCTACACTGCAGAGGCCCACGCCGTAAGAAGGTTATGAACATTACTCTATGGTGTCTGCCTGGGAGATGAGTAGCAAGGCTTAGAACTCCATATCGATTTCTTGGCTCCGCAATTAACCTTCAGTGCTTCCTACAACACCTGAAGTTTGAAAATCCCAACCAGATTCCCAAACTACACATTTAAAACATAAAATACACAACTAATAGTTAATTAGGACTATGAAAACGTAGTGTCAGAGGTGTGCCTACTAAAACCTGTTCTTTCTCACAACAGGTTTACAGTCTCTTATTGAATGGCAAACTCACTACAATGGAGCCATGATGTAACGTTCTGTCTCCAGGTTTTACAACGTGGACCAAAATACCAACTAACGATAAAATAAAACTACTCTACTGTAGAGTTCGACAGAAGGCACGCCCAATAGTTTATAATTTCATGCATCTAATTCTTATTTGTTGAGTATCTGCTCTGTGCCAGGCACTGTGCCAGAGGCAGGGGACACAGAAAGATAAACAAAAAAGCTTCTGCCCTCCACAGACAATGAAACTACATGTGGCCCACAAACCACAAGCCCAACCCAACCTCAACCATAAGATGAGAATCTTTATAAAAGAGAGAAGCTATACATGTGCATTTCAGAAAATGTCTACATTTTTACAACCTTATAGGCAAATAGTGACCAGTCCTTATCTTTATTTTAAGGAAAACCTAGTCCTATGTACTGTTAACCGTCATCTGTGGCCTGAGAAAAGAGGGCCATCAATGACATATTAAAATCTGATAAAGAGAAGCATCTAAGCCACAACACACGTTTACTTCAAACAGACTAATGCATTAACACATTTTAAAATCCAAATACTTGGGATAAACAAAATGTGTGTGTCCCACACATAATGGAACACTATTCAGCCTTAGAAAGGGAGGACATTCTGAAACATGCCACAACATGGATGAACCTTGAAGACCTTAAGCTGAGTGAAACGCGCCAGTCCCAAAAGGACAAGTGCTGCGATCCCTACGTGAGGTCCCCACAGCAGTCAAACTCACACAGGCAGATAGAACGGTGGTTGCCAGGAGCTGGGGGAGGGGTGAGTGGTTAACTTTGGCAAGATGACAAAGTTCTGGAGAGGGATGGTGGGGAGGGCTGCAAAGCAATGTGAACACACTTAAAGCCACTGAACTGTACACTAGAATGGTTACAATAGTAAATTTTATGTGATGTGTATTTTCCACAACAAAAATCCAGGGTCTTGGCTTGTATCAATTAACAAAGCTAATAGGGAAACACTTAATGGCAACCCATAGAATTGCAAAGAGTCAGCTTTTTGGACTCTCATCCTAGTATTTTATGACTCTGGATGTTAAATGAAACCTTAACAATTATATGGGCAGTGTGCTTGTGTATTCTTTTAAAAGGGAAGAAACAAGAAAACTCCAATATATAATATATAAATGTTCTTACCATGACGAGCATATTCCATAATCAGGTATATGTTGGTCCCGCTGTTGATGACCTCATACAGTTGCACTGGGGGAGGGGAGAGGATACAGGAGAGAAAGAAACAAACGTCTGTATGCACAAGCCATGCACATATAAACTGTAACTATCAAAAGCAACTGTTTCCCTGTTAAAGATTTTAACAGCTGGCCCTCTCAAAAATGCTTTCAGGGAATTTTAGCAAATACTACACAACAGAAAAGTTTTTATAAAAGCATGGAATTCCATAAAAATGAAGATCATTTCTGGGTACTCAGTGAGACTTCAGGATGCGTTCGGCAGTCGAGCAAGGGCTATCTGTGCTTGCTTCTTCCTCTGTCGTCGCTGTCAGTGCCCTTTATTTGCTTCTTGGCTACCTGCCCTCCCACCAGCTCACCCTCTGCGCCTGAGGAAAAGTGGTCTCATTTCTCACAACCTGCAGCAATCGCTCAGATCTACTCGACTCCTATAACTGGACATCCATTGTCTTTATGGCTTTAAGGATATAATTCCACTTCAGACCTTTGTTGCTTGGGAAACTTATCTCAACTCCCAGAGAACAAGTTTCCTTTATTACTATTCTGAAGCCAGAAAGGAAAGAAAGTAGAATGGATCATACTGCAATTAGCTGGAAAAAAGAAAAAAAACAACTTTTAAGGAATGATTTTTACTAGGTCAGTGTGATTTTGCTACAGCAGTCCCTTTGTTACAGATAGAACTATTTCTCTTGCTGCTAATTTACAAAACTGTAACATATCAATTAGAAAGACAAACATTTTTAAATGAAACTGAAGCAAATTTCTCAGGCTACCAAGTGACCACTGTGCATATCTACTTGATTGTGTTAATACTTACTTTAAAATGAAATTTACAGAAAAAGGCAGGGGGCACACTAGTCTTTTATATTGCAGGTGATTTTCTGCACCAAATCTGTGTGTGTGTTAGGCTTTACTAGAGTATTAGGTGAAACACACTAGGTGTGTTAGGCTTTACTAGAGTATTGGGCCAAACACACTAGGTGTGTTATGCTTTACTAGAGTATTAGACCAAATAAGTGCCTCACATAGTGATCAATAAATGTTTGATGAACTCATGAATAAAACCATCAGACCATTCCTTAGACTCTGATATGTTCAAATTACCAAGAAAAACCATTTAAGAAAGTTAAGGCATACGTGGCTGCTGAACAGCATAAAAATAAAATCTTTCTAATATTCCAATGCACATTTTGGCTCTTCAGGGAAAACTATTTTAACACAAAATGAATTTTTAAAAATTTCAGTCTATTATCAAAGATATGCTATTTAGTATGTAAAGAACTCTAATCGAGGTATAACTGAAGTAATTAAGGGACAAAATAAATATGTTTACGTTAGCTAGTCCTAGGCAGTAGTGATAAAGTTTTCTGGTGAAGGTTGGAATTTGAAATCCAGAGTTGGCTGGCTGGCTGGCCCAAAGGGTTGAAAGAAAAAGCAGAGAAAGGAGGTTTTCTTCCTGCTATTCTATTCCTCGTATCATCCTGTTCCTCAAACATCCTATATTTCACTGATTCTGAGATCTCTATTTTAATTACTATCCCTGATATTAGGATGATGGCTTGGTAGCATTTTCCTTTCTTAGTAGGATATAAAAAATAATGCCTTTTAAATGATGGTGGCTTAGATTTGATGAAACAGAGCCTAAGCCTTTTGTTAAAGTATACAATCAAAACCAGCAGTTCTGTGTAAAAGCTTTTTCCTGCCTGTGTTTCCATGTTATTCTTATATTCCACGTGCCTCAAGTACTCTTGGTAGGCTAACTTTAACACTGAACATTACCCCTCTCATTTCCTACAACTGACGTTGATATTAAACTTATATGGACTATCTTAAGAGTGATTTCACTCTTGAAATACTCTTTGTAGATTGTAGGAGCTATCACTGACATATAAAATACATTTTGAGGTAAATATTATATATAAAGCAGTTAATTAATTTAAAAAGAGCCTTTTGTGATATATGTAGGATCAAAAGTTTTCATTGTATATATACATATATATATATATATATATATATATATATATAGTATAGGGTCAGTATTCAGTAATTTGCATATGTTCATTCTGATCTTATGATTACTATGAAGGGAGGTACTTCCTCATCTTTAAACCGATCTCATAGCACCTAACACAGAGTTATACACACAGAGGGCACATGAAACAAACCTTTGCTTTATGAAAGAATTCCTGTCAAAATCCCTTTCAATAGCAAGTATCCCATCTTTTAAATATGATTCAGTGTACAAGTATTTTCTCTGAAACTTAGTCACAGCACAAAGTGTTATACCCTTGAAAATATTAATTCTTTCTTTTTTTCTTTATTTAGAGAAAGAGAGAGAGAGAGAGACAGATTTATTTTTAGGAGTCAGGCTCATGAAATAGTGGGAGCTAGCAAGTTCAAAATCTGCAAGGCAGGCTGCAGATCCAGGAAAAAACTGATGTTGCAGCCTTCAGTGAGAAGACAGTCTGGAGGCAGAATTCCCAAAAATATTAATTCTGACTTCCTATAATTCCCTTCTCTCTACTAATGAAATACAATTAATTTTCTAATACATTAAAGAATCAGAAAATTATAGTTATTATGAATATGGATGTTTCTACTGCATTAAAGCTTTAAATTCAAATGTTTAACACCTGAGCATTTAAACCTCTCCTCAGTAATTTCAAAAAGCTAATACAAATGATCAAAAGTTTGGATATGTATTCTATTCCCCTACCTGTGGTAGGGGAAGGGAAAGAGTCTCTTTCTACCATTTCTTGAATACATATTTATCTTTATGGCATGCTTTCAACAATGCACTTAGACCCAAAAGTATTCTAAAAAGCAGAAAGTACCTATATGTGGATGATGCAGCATCGTCATAGTTTTCATCTCTCGGTCGATCTAAAAAACAAAACAAAACAATCCCCCAATAAAAGTTATTAAATATTATATTCCACCATTGCAATACAAATGTAAATTCTCTTAGGTAATAAATTTATTGCTTATGTTTATTTTATTCCATATCTGAGACTGATATGAAAGTCTAGAGTCACTTTCAAGTAGCTTTATAAATTATTACCAAATACTTCCATTTCTGAAAAACAGCAGAGGTCTCAAAGAGGGAAGGTGCCACACCCTGACTTTCATTTTGCTATCTCGAGAACATAAGATTAGACTCGGGCAAGAATAGTTTTGTTATGATTAAATTTAGTCTGATTCACTATCTACCCAGGGGTCCCAATTTTGTATGGTCCCAGTGAATTGCACCATGAGCGTATTACATTTATAATTCCAAATAATTCTATGAGAATATTTGGAACAAAACCACCGTGGGAAACCCTCACTGCAGATGACAGGTGATTTAGCACTGAGGCTGTGATAGTCTGTTACATTAGTGACCCTAATGAGTCATGCCTCACATGTCCATGCTTTTGTGGAGTGCCTCTTTCATACTGACAGGTGTGGCCATGTGGCATGTTTGGGCCAGCGGGGCATTAGCAAATTCAAAGCAAGCAGAGGCTGGGTAAGATGTTAGGCATCGCGGGGCTTGCTCTCTTGCAGCAGTGTAAAGAAGCTGGTCGAGCCTCTGTGAGGATGAAGGGTAGTATGTAGGCAGAGGGACCCACTGTCCTGATTGCAACCAGCCCCTGCCAGCCCACCAGCTGAATGCAGCCACACAAGTGAACCCAGGGGAGACCTTACGAAGAATCGCCCTGCCAAGGCCAGCAGAGGGGCCCGGCCATCCCACAGAGTAAGGAGAAATATCAAATTGTTGTTGTATATTCACATGTTATAAATTCAGAGAAGGGTCATATTATCGTGGCCTGGGTTAATATGACCTCGAAAAACTACAAGATTATAGAGGCCACTTTATTCAACTCCCTTGCGAACAAGAGGATGCCAGGGAAAGAAAGAAAAAGATCTTCCAAGGCCCTGCTCTCTTTCTGTGGGGAATTTGGCCAGAATTTGACCCGGGATAGTACCACCCACAGGAGGCAAGGGCTGGGAAAAGCCTTGAGAGGGAGGAGCAGCTGGCCCCGTGCAAAGGAAGCTGGTGAGAGATCACAGGACTGTTGCGGCACTTGTCCCTAGCCACTGGGTCTCACCTAGAATTGAATCAGCAGCTCAGGGGAGATGGACATGGGTGGGATTTGACAGACCTAAGCTATGAACCTGGGCTCAGAACTTAAGAGCGTGGCATCGGATGAATAACCTTTCCTGTCTAAAATACTGGCTCATTTTTAAAGGCAGGAGCACTTTTATCTCCAACCTAAATACTCCCCTTGCCATTGTGGTCGCTCCCACATTTTGTGTTCTGAGATGACGGCCACCCACATCCCTGATAACCATCAGCCTTGAGTTCTTTTCTAGCTTCCCTCTGTCAAGCTACCACAAAAATCCTGTTTTCCAATCCGTTGTAGTTGAGTTGGTAGTTTTAATCTGGATCTCCCAATTACTTCCACTAATTGGGAATTTCTAATTTTCTAATTGCTAAATTAGAAAATCTCCAATTTGGATACCGTATCAATATAGCTCAGGATACTGCACTTAGAGTGACACGCCGACCACGGCCACGACAACCCTGCAGCATGTGGCCTCTGCTTACCCTCCAGCACCAGCTCTGGTCACCCCAACCCCTTCCACTTACTAGAACACATTCATACTAAGTTCTTTTAAATCTCTCCTCCCTGGTCATCCTTGAGGTCTCAGGCAGAATCTCTGGAAACTTATCTAAGTCGGTCTCCTTTGTTTTACGTCATAGCCGTCTGTTCACTTCTCCCCTAGAATGTCTTTTAAGTTGTGATGATACATTTTTGTGCACCTTTTATTATCACCTTGTCATGCACACGGAGCATGCCTGTCTTCCTTCGCTACACCTAAAACCAAGCCTGGCACACAACAGGAATGCCTTTGTTTGATAAAGGCCTGCAAGAAAGCCGTCACTACCAAGAAGCCTGGTTTGAGCCAGCCTCCTGAGCATCCTACTGACCACACTGCTTTTAAATCTGCACAGCAAAATGCTTGTCACAGAGTTATCATAGTTCTGATGGCTGAAGAGCAGGTCAAATGAAGGCAATCATTCTAAATCTCTGCTAGCAGTGCAGTGGAATTGAACCAAAGTGAATTAGAGCCAAAGAGCAGGAAAAAGATGGGCTCTGACAGGAATTTAAGGGAGGGAGAGCTCACTTCTGCCGCAGACAGCAGGCACCGTGGAGGTACTAGATTTATGCAGGACTTAAAAAAGGATGTCCACAGTTGAAAGTGCGGTACAAGTGCTCTGTGTATGTGAGCAAGGATGGGGAGGTGCAAGCAATTAAGGCATTTAAGGAAGACCAGGACCAAGTGACCCCTTCTGGCCAGGGCAGTGTGTCTCCAAGTGTGGACTGTAGACCACGTGCATCAGACCTACTAGGGTCCCTGGGCAAACTGCAGCTTCCAGAGTCCCACCTATCACTAGGTCTGAAATGAGGCCTCAGAATCTTACTTTTCAGCAAGCACCTCAGGTGTGGTGGTTTTAAGGTATGTCCATAAATTCCTCCCCTCCAAAGGCAGCCCTTAATATCCCTTCCTTTGAGTGTGGGCTGGACTCAGTGGCCTGCTCCCAAGCAACAGCATACGGCAGAAGTGGTGGCAGGGACTTCAGAGACTCACCAGCTCCTAGAAGGCACTGCAGCTCCCTCCTTGCTCTGGCAAGTCACTGGCTCCAGTGTCACAAAGACATTCAAGCACCTTCATGGATAGCCCACTTGGCAATGGAGGGAGGCCATGTGGCCACCACTGGTGAGGAACTGCAGTCTCAGCAACAGCCACATGAGTGCGCCCCCTGGACAGCGGACGTGCCAGCCCCAGTCAAGTCTTTGGATGCCTGCAGCTGTGGCTGACATCCAACCAAAACCTCTGGACAGAGCAGAGCCTGCGTCAGATTTAGAAAATTGTCTTCGAGTAAAGATAAGATTAACATGTTTATTTCCTCTCCATGATTATAGTCTCCTAAGGTTAAAGGCCATGTGTTCACTTTTGTAGCTTAATCTACCATCCCTTTGACACAGTGCTTAGAATCCATGCATGTATATATTCATTCATTTAAAAATGTTACTTAAAGGCCTACTATGGCCCAGGACCTAGGGATGAACAACAAATAACATAGTCATTCTCCTTTGGAGTTTATAGTCTGGATGGTTATAAAAAACCTGTTTACTAGTAAATAGAATATAATATGATACATGCAGGGAAAATAGCAGTTAATCATGCTTACTTAGAGCAAAGGCAGGTGACAAGGGACATTTGAGTCAGGTCTTTATGAATGAGTAGGAATTTACTAGGGGACGAAAATGATCCAGAAAACCAATCAGTATGTTAAGGAGTAGAGGCATGAAACAGCATGATGTGTTCGAGCATAGGTGAAACAATCGTAATTATTAGAGCTCAAGGAGCCGGTGGAAGGAGACCAAGCAGACAGGTAGATCACAGATCATTAAGGCTTTAGATGCCATACCATGTGACATCACTGTAGGAAATTGAAGGTAACATTGAATATTTGTTGGATTGAATAACACATTTTTAGAGAGCTGAAGAATATTTCTCCCCATTTGTGTGGTTCTAGAATCTTATGCCACTTCATAAATCACTTCGTTTTTTTCTACTTGTATTTGTGGCTGAACCCAAATATTGCAGCCTATTTTCTGGCTTCACATGGCTCACATGTACAACTAACGTTCATTAGCAAAAATTGTTGTAAACCTAAGCAGTCATTCTAAGAGGGAAAGGGACATGTGAGATGCATGAAATCAGGAAAGTAACTTTCTCCCCACCCAGGAGATTCTAATGCAATCCTCTAAGGAAGACTGTACTGTGAAGAACAATGCAAATTGTGTCACCATTTTACATTTAAGGGTTTTGTTTTGCTTTGTTTTTGTTTTTAATGTGGGAAGAGCTCATTCTTCAAAATTGGTTGAGTTGTCAGTGAAATTATAAATTTTCCTTAGCAGCATAATATGCAAGAAATCTAAATTCCAAGCTAAACTGCTCATGCCAGCATTATTTTTTCAAATTAATTGTTTGAGCCCAAATCTGCCATTTTAAAAAGAAAATCTAGAATCAATCATTTGGTACACATCCACTCCCTTCTTCCTGCCACTCACCCATACATAAAATCTCAAAGCTCCTCAAAGACTTATTTAGACTTAGGAGAGACTTGATTGTTCTCCAGTCTATAGTGCCAAGCTTCAGCCAGAGCTATACAGAGTGATTGTTGAACACTGGTCCTGCGCAGCCCAGGGGATGCTTGGTTGGTGGAAATGCACTTGCTCAGACATTGTAGTGAGCTCTAAAATTAGGTCTATGGCTCCTCAAATCACTACCCTATAACCAGGCCCAGAAGAACTTCAGATTGTAGCCACATACTGTGATGGAATCCATCTTTCTTAGCCTCCACATTGAGTTCATTCACCAAGAAAGGCTAAATAATCTGCCTAAAGTTACATAGCTAGAGAGGGCAGAGGTTGGATGCAAAAGTCAAGTTTCAGATTCCCAGTGCTTTTTCCATTAAAGTTTGCTACCTCTAATAAGAAACTTGTTTTGGTTTTAGGGATTGAGTACTGAGAGGCAAGTCTCGATTAAGTTACTAAGAACCTCATATCATGCCCAGCTGATCATCTTCTGAAAGGAAAAATTCCCAG
Organism: Eulemur rufifrons; assembly: GCF_041146395.1. Taxonomy (NCBI): domain Eukaryota; kingdom Metazoa; phylum Chordata; class Mammalia; order Primates; family Lemuridae; genus Eulemur; species Eulemur rufifrons. The sequence goes on along the minus strand of NC_090989.1, from coordinate 202,251,665 downwards.
AGTCTGGGGTGGATAATTGTATTCAGAGCACATGACCTTTAGTTTGAAGGCATTTTGGACATGTACTAAAACACTTTATGCAAAGCTACTTTTCTGCCTCAGTGGCCTGCTGGTATCTTGCAGGGAGAGCCTTTTTAGTGCTACATTTGCTCAATCAGGACATGTAGTTCCTATGGACATGATGGATGAGCAAACACCAAGCAAGACATAAAGATTCCAGAATGCATCATATCTATCTGAAAAGTCACAGAAAATCCTTGTAACAATGAGGCATATAGGATATCAATTCTTAGTAATTTGTTTGTTCTTCAGCTACACAGTGGAACATATCCACCACTACACAGTGCAACCCAATCACCCCAATAATAATACGACAAACCTTTTAAATTATAATGTTTTATATATAATATTATAACTCTTCATTAAAACATGTAATAAAGTAATAAACATAGATGGATTATGTGGTTAAAACCAAAACCATTTTTTCTAATTTGAAAAAGAACCTTTAAGAATGACATAAATGTTCCTCCATACTGAGTTGTTTCTTAAATTCTTATCCATGTTTCATTATATCCCCTCTTCAGTTCACTTTTTATTCAACAATGTACCTGATCCTCCCAAGGGTGGTGTGGTCTCCCTCTACAAAAATGCGGTACGTTCCACATGCCCCAAGGAAGGCAGTGATGCAAAGGATGGACAGCTGGACTGGGTAGGGACAGATCCTTATGTTTAGCTGTGCTGTGTTAAAAACATCGCCCAATTCTAGGTTTCTATTTTCTCATTTACAAATTCATTGGAGGAACTGAATTAAACAACTTCTAAGATTCTTTCCACCTTTGAAATTTATGACTTCTGGCAAGCTGATTAAATTTTCTGAATGCTAGGCTCCTCATCCTGAAGGTCACATAAGGAAATGATGGCTCAAGTCTGCTTGAGCCCTTATAATCCCAGTGAAGAGACCAAGATGGCTACCCATGAAGCTGAAGCACACACTTGGAATATAATGTTTCTTTTTTTTTTTTTTCCCCTAAGTTATTTTGTGTGTATCTAATGCCTCTCTATTTTTTTTTCTTTTTCTTTTTTTTTATTTCAGCTCATTATGGGGGTACAAAAGTTCAGGTTATATATATTGCCCATGCCTCCCCATCCCCCCAGAATATAATGTTTCTCATTTTAAAAAATTTAACTTAGTTCACTTTTGTAGGGATCATCTTAGTCCATTTCTTACTGCTATAACAGAATGCCACAGACTTGGTAATTTATAAAGAAAAGATGTATATTTGGCTCATGATTCTGGAGGCTGGGAAGTCCAAGAGCATGGCACCGTGCCTGGTGAGGGCCTCCCATGCATCATCCCAAGGCAGAAGATATCACATGATGAGTGAGTTCACAAGACAGAGAGAAAATGGGGGCAAAACTTATATCAGGAGTTATCCTGAGATAACTAACCCATGCATACAATAACAGCATTACCCCATTCACAAGGGCTATTCAGCATTAGCCCATTCATGACCTAATCATCTCTCAAATCCTCCACCTCCCAATACCATTACATTGGCAATTAAATGCCAACATGAGTTTTGGAGGGAACATTCAAACCATAGCAGAGATAAATGCATTCCTTAGTCTGTGACAATTATAAAGGGGCAAGAGAGAGGGAATAAGTTCAATAATTCAACACCCTGTGTACACCAATCTGAGAGATATAAAAAGTACCTCCTGTGCAAGCAACAAAAACTTAAAAGCCAATAGTTATGGTACAAAAATGACTGATAAGCTAAACTGTATTCATAGGATAAACTGTTTCACATTCCACCTCATTATAACTCTTTCAGGTAGATTCCATTCTGGTTGGTTACAAATAGGCACTTGGCATTACCACTTGTATAACTGGATGCCTGGTGTGTATACTAAAAATATTTCACCCTCCCTCCTCCAATTCTTCTTTTACAGTAACAAATTTCTTTCCTCATCTGCAAGCTGACAAAATACAGCCAACTTTCCGGCTCACATGTGCCACACACTAGTCACACACAGCTGCTTACAAAAATGCAGACTTTTGCTGCATAGAAGAGCATTTTAGCTGGTACTCAGGAGTTGTAGACAAGTAACTACCTTTACATTCTGAATTTAAATTTGGGTTACATAAGAAGGTTGATTTATTCTTCATTACTCTTTCATAAACCAATACTAAATATATAGCTAATCTGAAAGAAAGTTACAGATTGTGCTTTATCGAGTCCACTGAATTCTTTAGTGTTCCATGAATAACACTGCACGTCTAAGAGGTCACAGCACAGGTACAAAATAGTGTACGCATACACATTTCTTAATCTTTACCATCACCAAAATGAGCCTTGTTTAGAGAGATACAGATGCCTCAAGTCTGAAAGGTATGCCTGTAATACAAATGAAACAGGCAGATGGGGGGGAGAAAAAAACCTTTGCCTTACTGGAGAGAGAGGAGCCATCCCAGGGGCTCACCTGCAAGGGAAGTCTGTGGCTCTAGCAGCATTTCAATGCAGTGCTTAGTTTGTTCACCAGGGGTCATCAAAGGTCTGGATTTTCTTTGTCTGCTTGCTAACTCTTACATGTACACTGTACACTCAAGAACCACAGACTTCTTTAGAGTTGTGCATCAGGAGATGTGGCTATTCCTTCTCTCCACCACGCCAGGCCCACCCCCACTACTTAATGTCAAACTATTACTCTTTACAGATTTCTACCAACACATTGCAGCAAGCAGATCTGTTAGATGCATCATGGAAATGCCTTTTCTAACTAAACCAACTCAGAGGAAACATGGTATCTAATCAGTTTTTTTTAAATAATCATTTTTTCAAAGGTAGAAAATGGAAGGCTTCTCAAACTATTGTTTTTAGATTCAAGAGCCAAATTGCATGCTTGGAAAGCAAGTGGGTCATGATTCACTTTTGTCACAATCCACTCAGTAACTGGGTTCCTAAAGGACAAGATCAGGTCAGCAGGGAAAGGAGTTAACATTATTCTGGGAGACTTTGCCCTGATGAACAAATAAATAATGAAAGTTTTCAATGAAGATTTTGGCACTGGCATGAAGGATAAGGATCTCATAAGTCTTGGTGATCCTGATAATGTCTGGATTGAATATCACCTTTTGAGCAGCTCAAAGTACCTATCTCAGTTTTCCTGTGAAGCACCCTTAAATATCTTTTGTATGAAGCTATTGTAGGTAGTTTGATTCTTCTTACCTGTACTATATGAATAAACCAGACTGTATCCTCTGAAAGCTTAAAAGTGAGACTTGTATCAGCTACAATGAGGGGAGGATTCAGCTTATAGATCCCTCCCGGGGCTGCGTAGCCTCTAAGAGTCAGCACTGGCTCCACATACCCTTCCTCCTCCCCAAAGTGGGCAGAAAAACAGCCTTGTTATTCAGGTGGAGGCCTTTGCTCATATTCCTTTTAGACTCTGTTTTAAAATGCACTATTAGAGCCTAAAAGTCGCCTGGTTGTAGAATGTGAGAGCTGGAAGTGGCCTCAAATCTAATTCAGTGCTCTTACCTCACGTTTGGAAACTGAGCCCCAGAGAAGGTAAGTACTGCTTCAAGTCAGTCGCTGACAAAAAAATGGATCTATTCACTTTATTCTGTTGCACTCTGCCTCTTTCCAAACAAAATGTGGAGAAAACTTACAATACAAAATATATAAGGTAATACTGTAGGAAAAAAGCAAGTGAGACCATGGAATGAAGAGAGCGTCAACTATGACAGATGGCACAGTTGATACATTTAGCTCTGAGCACACTGACAGAAGCCAGGGCACATGGTAGCACTTAGGACTCCTGACTCCTAAGATTACTGGTCATTTTCCTATATGCTTGTCAGTGATGCTATAAAAATATTATGGACCTATGGGGACCACAGTTGTATCAACGAAAGAAGAGCATTTACTAAAGCTTGTTATTAAGAGAGGGATTGTGAGAGCTGATAGAAGATGGGGGAATGGTTAGCCAAAGCCCTCTGAGAATCCAGAAGCCTTTGGAAATCTCCACTCCACACCATTCTGGAACAAACATTTTAGCAAAATGTACAACAGTGCAGGACCCAATTTTTTTAAGTTAAAAAACCACTACCTATGACCTGTTAACCTCCTGACATAATATGTGTTTTATAGCCATGAAAAAAATGGGGATGGAGAAGCCCAAGACAAGGTCAGTTGCTTTTCATTTACTCTTGACATAATATCTTTCTTAAGACATTAACTAGAAAATCCTTAAGCAGCAGGACTTAACAACTGACCCTAGTCTGTTTTATGTGAAATCACACAACCCAACATCAACTCCTGCAAAAGCACTACTTTTTCAAATATCTTCAAACTAAATAGCTGAGACAGTTATTTCAAAGTGACATTTACATTGTCAATGGGGAACTGAATAGCTGAAGGGTAGGATAGTGATCAAGAGAAGATTTAATACCAGGACGAAGGGAAGGCAAATATCTCTGACAGAGATAAGACAGCCTGGAGCTGCCCATAGCTTCTTATATTTAGATGATTGGGAATTTGCAACTTGCAAAAGAATTTACTAGCTGGGGTGTGTGTGTATGTGTGTGTGTGTGTGTGTGTGTGTGTGTGTGTTTTCAGGAGAAATTATTGACTTGGTCCAATATTTGTTATTTGTGTCTTCATATCTCATTTCTCTGATGGATGGTTGATTTTTCTCATGCTCAGATTGGATCTGTTTTTGCTCCACTCTCTCCATATTCAGAAAATTATCAGTTAATAAAGATTTTATTCAGTCCAACAAGTCACAGACCCTGTGGGGAATGCGATCTATTTTTCAAAGCCATATGTCTTATCTCATATTAGTTCCGGGGATTTAAAGACTTTGGGATATATTTCAAAATTCTGCTCTCTCTACCAAGATGTTGTGAATTTGCTTGTTTGTTTTCATTTTGGAGGGTATTTCTATGTCTCCTATTTGAAAGAGATTAAACATTTTTTAAGAGGATTTAAGGAAAGATGAGGAAAATCTGCAAGTTTTATGAAAAGAGGAGAAAGATGCAGAAGGCACAGATTGTAGCTATTAACTATAAAAAGTGTAATTAGAGCAGATGCTGTCCCTCTGTTTCCTATAAGACTGTGGTCCCCAAACCCTGGGCTGTGGACTGGTATCGGTCTGTGGCCTGTTAGGACCAGTCCATACAGCAGGAGGTGAGCTGCAGTGAGTGAGCGAAGCTTCATCTGTATTTACAGCCACTCCCCATGGCTCACATCACTGCATGAGCTCCATCTCCTGTCAGATCAGCAGCAGCATTAGATTCTCATACGAGCACAAACCCTACTGTAAACTGTGCGTGAGAGGTCTTTGGGTTGTGTGCTCCTTATGAGACTCTAGTGCCTGATGATCTGAGGTGGAGCTGAGGCGGTGATGCTAGTGCTGGGGAGCAGCTGCAAATGCAGAGTATCATTAGCAGAGAGGTTTGACTGCACAATAAATGTAATGCGCTTGAATCATTCTGAAATCATCCTCCCCACTCCTATCCATGGAAAAATTTTCTCTCATGAAACCAGTGCCTGGTGCCAAAAAGGTTGGAGGCCGCTTCTGTAAGACACAATAATGAAATGGTTTTTTGCAAAGAAGACTGTTGAAAATATAGGATGTGTCAATGAGCAATTAAGAGGTCTATGAACTACCCAAAAAGAAGAATAATTGAAAGAACTGGGGACGTTTAGCCTAAAGCTGAGAAGGTGTTGAGGTGACATATTAGCTTTCTTACATAACCACAAAGCCTATTAAGAGGAAGTTCAGCTCTATAGAACTATAACCCAGTGGGTGGAAGTTTTGAATAGGCAGGTGCAAAACCAACACAGGGAAGTCCTTCTCTTCAATGGAATTGACTGCCTTGTGCCTTTCATACTTTCTCACCAAAGTGTTTTAGTAGAGGCTGATGACTATGTTACAGGGATATTGTAGGAGGATTCCTGAAATGGACAGATATTGCATTAGATTATCACAAAGGCCCTTCCTACTCAAACACTGTGGACTCAACACAAGAAACTAATACATAAATAATCTACAAAAGCAACCTACTGAGTACATTTACACTCAGAGCCAAATCACATATGAATCAACTAAATATGACTGCCTTGCTTTTTGTGATTCTACCTAAAATCAAACCCGAGACCTTTTTCCTCCCTCCTCATCCCCACACATTGCTGCTCTACTTCCCCATCTTTGAAGTCCAAAGCAATGAATAAAAATACATTTCAAAAATCAATAATAGATTTTTAGCAAAATTTAAAGGGTTTATTAGAATTATGCTATGTACACCAGAAAACCCTCAAATAACAGTAGTTTTAATGGGATAATTATTTGTTTGTCTTTCCTATAATAAAATCCCAAAGTAGGCATTTAGAGACTGGTATGGGAACTCCATGGTGATGTCATGGATGCAGATGTCCACCTTTCTTTGCACCATCTCAGTATGTGGTTTTCACCTCAGGGTCCAAGATGGCTGTTGGGGCTCCTGTGTAGATCTCAGCAGGAAAGAGGAAGGAAAGAAAAAGGCACACTTCCCCGCTTTGAACTCTCGCAAAACACTTTTACTACATTTAATCAGCCAGATATAGACTCAAAGAAGGCTAGAAAATGTAGCTATTTAGCTGGGCACTGGCCCAGCTGAAACTCAGGTTTCTGTTACTATGGAGAAAAAAAGACTAGATATTGAGAGGAAACTGGCAGTTTCTTCCAAACAGAGTTTAGGTAGTATACAGAACAACATAATGTTGCTGTCTTGATTTGTTTCCCTCAATATTTTAAAGTGAATCTATTAATACTTAAAGCAAAAACCAAGCTTTTATAGTAAATGGTAAAGGAAAAGTTGTGAGTGGAATTTTACCTTGAAAAATGATACCAGAATTGTGAAAATATATTTATTTTATTTTATATTTTACATGATTTAAGTAATAATATCAATTATTCATTAGGTTTATTCCCAAGAATGAGTTGAGTGCTGCTTATTTAATTTGATGTCATTTTAATGAGAAAATATATGATTTAATAATAGGGCATTCTCTGTTTCTATTTCATGATCATGGAGAGAATCTTTGTGTGAAAATATGCACCACTTTTACCAAGGGCCTCTCTTAGGCCTTTGATATCCAAATCATTCTTTTAAAGAGCCAATGCTAGCATCAAAATTCCAGATGTTCTACTTTAAAATTGTCATTCATCTTCTTCTGCCGGACTCTCATTTGTCAGGGGCTTTGAGTGTGATATGATTCATTTGCCAACAGCACTTTCATTAACTTCATGAAATCTACCATTTGTAAGGTTTGTAACCTCAATTTACAATCGTGTTTTACTACCAGATGTTCACAACTTAATGTCTGGTAGAGACTCATCTATAATTATTATGACAGATGTGTAGGAAGAGATACTACTCTTTACCAAGGAGGGATGTTTCAATGAGTACTAATACTATAATTGGACAGTTCATTGGTACATAGTTTTGTTTTAGGAAGACTTATTTCCATAGCAATATTACAAGCACAGGATTTTAGATAACAAAGTTTTAGATAATGAGGACTTTCTTTGTTTTTTTGCATGATATGTTGTATTTAAGTTAGGAAGTCAGAAAAAAAGAAATAGAAATGGGATTTGTATGTGGAGCACCTATCAGGTGCTATGTTAGAGGCATTTTGCATACCGGTTCATATAATCCTCACAGTAAGTCCATAGAATAAAGTTTTAATTTCCATTTATAAGTCAGAAAACTTGGACAATCTAGTAATTTACAAGTAAAGATGGCATTGTAGAGCTCTCATTTAAGTCTGGGACTGTCTGACTCCAAGGCCTGTGTTCTTTTCCCTTGAAATATGTTATGTTCCAGGTTTTGATCAATGTGTTTTTATGGATTATCACCATTAATGGAAAGTCCAGGCAGGATATAACATTTCTTTCTGGTTGGCTAAACATTTATCAGGCTTCAAACTTCCTGGAAGGCAGAAGGCCTTTACATCTTTATGTGTTTCTCTGCACCCATGCAGATAAATTAGCATGCTTTCAGCTGCAAGTAATTGCAACTCTTGACTCAATGGACTTTTAAACCAGTGATTATCAACATGTGACCCCTGCACCAGTAATGTCAGCATCCCCTTGTGAGAAATGCAGATTCTCCGCATCCACCCTGGATGCACTGAATCAGAAACTCTGGGGGTGGAGCCCAGCACTCTGTATTTTAACCAGCCTTCCAGGCAATTCTGATGAGTGCTAAACTTTGAAAACCACTGTTGTAGACAATAAGGAAATTCATTTTCTCACTAAGCAGGAAGTACAAAGACAGGCTTTCCCTGGGTACAGCAGGATCATGGCCAAGTTCTGCTTCTCCATGACTCTTACTTCTGTCCTTCCCCACATCTTGGCTTTTCCTCAGGCTGACTCCCCTCATGACCACAACACCCAGAGGCAGAAAATGAGCCACTCTTTCTTGTCCTTTTCAAAGAAGGGAGACACCTTTCCCAGAAGTCCTCCTAAGAGGCCTGCTCTCATGTTTCAAAGGCCAGAATCCTATGACCTGACCATGTCTTCAGCCAATTACTAAGTTGAATGGGACCAACACGACTGGCTGAAACCAATCAAGACCCACTCTCTGCCATGTGGCCGTCCCACGGAGGAAGCATACCTGAGTGTGATACGATTACCAATGAACTGTCCACTTATAATATTAGTACCCATTTAAACATCTCTCCTTGTTAAAAAGTGTATCTATTTCTACACATCTATCACAATAATTGTAGATGAGTCTCTACCAGATAGTAAGTTGTGAACATCTGCTAGTAAAACACGATTGTAAACTGAGGTTACAAATCTTACAAATGGTAGAAGATTTCATGAAGTTATTGAAAATGTTGTTGGAAAATAAGTCACATCACACTCAAAATGAGGTACTAATTGAACGAAGAAAGCAGAGCAAGGAGCTGGTACGGGAGAATGGATATTTCAGAGGCCACTAAAAAGTGTCAGCTGAAAACATGAACATGGTTGACTGACACTGCCCCCAAATCTTTCCTCTGTCAGGACTTCAAACTGAAATCTGTACATTTGTTTCAATAATCTGATCATTCTACTTCATTAACCTTTTAAAATTTCAGGTCAAAGGCAGCAATCGAGAGATCACAACAGTTTTAAGTTGTGGTGATTATGGTCTGACATTTAAAATCAGTTAGGCATAATAATATATTAAGGAACATTTTAGTAGCATCCTTTAAAGATCTGTTTCATCTATTTTAACTAAATGTTCTATTTTTTTGTACCAGAGCTCTGAGATAATTATAATTAAAGTGACACAAAACTATGACTAAAAATATGTATTTTCCTTCTACAGCCTTTGTGCTTCTTCAAATGACAGGTGTTTCTTAAGAAAGAAAATTCTATTCATTGCTGTCTTTGCTATCTTTTGTATGGCAAAGAAAAAATGAATTTTAAATAATGACTTTTTAAAAGAGAGAAAATCTGAAATGATGAACAGATTGCTTTGATCACTGCTTTGCTGAACAACTCAGACAGTTGTTAGGAGACAGGTAGGAATACAGCAAACGTTTAATTTTTGCTTGATTCGCACATGAAAGCATAAGTTGGGAGGATTAGCAATTACCAAATCCTCTACTCAATCAGACGCGAATGCCGCATAGCTCTGCAATTGTTTAGCTGTAATCCGAATTGATCTCAGCAGATGTAGTAAACTGTAGTTCATGCCCATCACAGTCTGAAAACTATTCACGCAGCCTGCATTTCATTGTTGTTCAGGACTACGGGGCTCCTCAGCCCTCCCATTTCTTGAGTTTTTCAATTACGTGCTTGCCTCATTTATATTCTACATCTGATCAAATACCAAAAAATGTGGATTAGTCACATTCCTACATAAATTTAAACATTATGTAACAAGTGTCCCAGCAGTTTGAGAACAAACCTCAACGTGGCATGTTGGAAAGAGCCCTGGGCTGGAAAACAGACACCCTGTCTGGCTTTTAACCCAAACTCTACTACCGATCTGCCCGGTAATTTGGGGTAATTCAGTTTACACCTCTGGGCCTTAGATTTCAGTGGCCAAAATTAGGAGATTGGCACTCGTCTTTAAATTCCCTGCCATTCTACTGTCCTGATCAGAGAAAGATCAGAGGAGAGGCAGCTCAGCACAGGGTGAAAAACCCTTAGGTTCACATCTCAGCTCAGCTACTTATTAACTGTGTGAACTTGGGCAAATTATTTAAAATCTCTGAGAGTGTTTTCTCATGGGTAGAACAGAGATAATATCAACCTCCCTCTCAGCTTGTTATGAAATTTTGAGAAAAATACATGGGGAGTAGCTAGCATCGTTAACGCTGTCCTTGTAACTATAATAATTTAAATGGAGGGGAAGAATTCCACCTTATTTTCCCCCCTTTTCTTCCCTACTAAAATTCTTGGGGCAAAAGAAGAGAAAAGAAAAAAAGTTAAAAGGTAGTGTCAGTATCTCCTGTCTCCACTTTTCTGTCACCTACTTACTCACGAGCTCCTTACTGTCCAGATGACAGCTGACAACATTTTTCTACCCTGCACTTGTCCAGTGGTTCTCAAATTTAAATGTGCTTCAGAGTCACCGGCAGGGCTGTTAGAACACAGATTGCTGAGAGCCCCTGACACAGTAGGTCTGGGACCCAGATTTCTTACACAGACACGGGTGCTGCTGCTGGTCTGAGGACCCCACTCTGAGAACCACGGAACCGGCCCACATCAGGCTGAGCAGCAGAATTTCTTTGAGAAGTTTACAAAAGAATACAAGTTTCTAGACCTCCCCTTGGAGGTTCTGATTTAGTGAGGCTGGCTGGTCCTAGGACTCCCTAGTTTTAAAGCTTCCCAGGTGATTCTCATTTAGCAGGTTTGGGAACAGCTGCTCTAACCATTCCGAGTTTCAGTGGTGAAACAAGGAACCGTTTCTTGTTCCCAAAGCCTCCTGGTGGTTTTGTTGATGCCACAATTTCCTTTTGTGATTCATAATGCTTCTGGGTCTCTCCTCCAATTTCACTGTCAAATATCATCATTCAGAATCACCTCAACTTTCCATGATTTCTAGATTAATGTGATTTCTCCTTGTTTTTACCCCTGCTACTAACAGAAGCTGGAAATCCTAATGCCTTATAATATTGTGTTTTTGCCTTTCAAAACATGTACCTTTCTACGTCTTTTATTTGCGTTGCTTATTCTTCCTCACTTACTTCAGCTCCTCTCTCCTGTACAGCTAATAAGGTCCTTCAGGGCAAAGACTGTGTCCTATTCAAAGAATGTTCTAGCATAAAAACTTGCAAATCTTAGGTGATCAAAACAAAGATGTTGAACTAAATTTAATCACACAAGAAAGCTGGTCACCACCACCTCCACCACCATTGTCATAAAGCTATGTTTTCCCCCAAATGTTTCAGTAGTAACTGCTAACATTTATTAAGCTAACTTTATGGGCTTTCTGAGTGTGAGGCACTATTCTAAGCACTTAGCCTGTATCAACTGGTATAATTCATTTAATTAGGTCAAGGCATCTTGCAATCCTTAAGTTATTCTTCTCCCCAAACCACTCCAGCAGCCATACCATCCCTGGCAGGTAAGCAAAAATGAAGAGACCAGATGACAAGTAAATGAGGAAAAGCCAGAAGTCATAGCTGGACAAAGAAGCTACATCCCTGTTTTATGAGTCAGCAAATCCTAACCTCTGCAGTGCTGACCCTGCAGCCCTTACTGTAATCCCGTAACACAGTCTGAAAAGACTGGTACACTGACGGAAACAAGCCTCTCTTCTTTTTTGTAAAAGAAACTTCATTTCTGGGGAACAATTTTAGGTTCACAGCAAAATTGAGAGGAAGGTACAGAGATTTCCCATATATCCATCCCCCTTCCCCTACAAACACACAGCCTCCCCAATTATCAAAATCCCCCACCAGAGTGGTGCATTTGTTACAATCAATGAACCTACATAGACACATCCTTCTCCCGCAGAGTCCATGGTGCACATTAGGGATCAATCTCTGTGTTGTACATTCTATGGGTTTGGGCAAATGCGTAATGACACCTATCCACCATTAAGAGTATCACACAGAGCAGTCTCACTGCCCTCCACATCTTCTGTGCTCTGCCTATTCATCCCTTCTTCCCCCAACCTTCATGTTTGCATAAAATGTGAGCATGGGGGCAAAATCCTAAACCAAGTATAAGAAAATATGGGTCATACCACTAATTACAATACGTGTGAGTCGCTTAACCTCTGTGAACCTATTTCCTTACTGGCAAAAAATTAAAATCATAGTATCTCCGACCTAAGGTTTAAGTCTGTTATCCATCGTGATTTGATTTTTGTGAGAGGTGAAAGCTGTGTGTCCTGTTTTAGTCTTCTACATGTGACTATCCAGTTTTCCCAGCACAATTTATTAAATAAGGAATCTTTTCCCCAGAGTATCTTTTTGTCTGCTTTGTCAAAGATTAGGTGGCTATATGAGGATGGTTTTATATTTGGATTTTCTGTTCTGTTCCACTGGTCTGTGTCCCTGCACTTGTGCCAATACCAAGCAGTTTTTATAATCACAGCCTTGTAGTATAGTTTGAAGTCTGGCAAATTAATACCTCCCATTTTGTTTTTGTTGCTTAAAATTGCTTTTGCTAAACGGGGGTCTTCTCTGGTTCCATACAAAGCGTAAAATTATTTTTTTCTATATCTGTGAAAAATGATGTTGGTAATTTAATAGGGATTGCATTGAATCTGTAGGTAACTTTGGGCAGTATAGCCATTTTAACAATGTTGATTCTACCGACCCATGAGCATGGTATGGTTTTCCACCTATTTACATGCTCTGTGATTTCCTTCCTCAGTGTTTCATAGTTCTCCCTCTAGAGGTCCTTTACCTCCTTAGTTAAATGTATTCCTAGGTATTTTATTTTCTTTGTTGCTATTTTGAAGGATATTGAGTCCTTAATTTGGTTCTCCACGTGTATGAATGCCTCTGATTTGTGTGTATTGATTTTGTATCCTGAGGCTTTACTGAATTCATTGATCAATTCCAGGAGTCTCTTGGTTGAATCCTTGGGGTTTTCTAGATATAACATCATATCATCAGCAAAGAGTGAGAGTTTGATCTCTTCTGTCCCTATTTCTAGAAGAAAACGTAGGAAAGACTCTTACAGACATTGGCCTAGGCAAAGAATTTATGAGGAAGACCCCTAAGGCAATCACAGCAACAATAAAAATAAATAAATGGGACCTGATCAAATTAAAAAGCTTCTGCACAGCCAAAGAAACAGTCACGAGACTAAACAGACCACCTACAGAATGGGAAAAAATTTTCGCATACTATACATCAGATAAAGGACTGATAACAAGAATCTATTTAGAACTCAGGAAAATCAGTAAGAAAAAATCAAACAACCCTATCAAAAAGTGGGCAAAGGACATGAATAGAAATTTTTCTAAAGAAGATATAAAAATGGCTAACAAACATATGAAAAAATGTTCAACATCTCTAATCATCAGGGAAATGCAAATCAAAACCACAATGAGATATCACTTAACTCTAGTGAGAATGGCTTTTATCAAAGAGTCCCAAAACTATACATATTGGCGTGGATGCGGAGAGACAGGAACACTCATACACTGCTGGTGGGACTGCTGTAAACTAGTGCAACCCCTGTGGAAAACAATGTGGAGATACCTTAAACAGGTTGAAGTAGACCTACCATTCGATCCAGCAATCCCATTATTGGCCATCTACCCAGAAGAACCAAAGTCATTCTATAAAAAAAGACACCTGCACCCGAATGTTTATAGCAGCACAATTCACAATTGCAAAGATGTGGAAACAACCCAAATCCCCATCAATTCATGAATGGATTAGCAAAATGTGGTATATGTATACCATGGAATATTACTCAGCTATAAGAAATAACGGTGATATGGCATCTCTTTGGTTCTCCTGGAGAGAGTTGGAACCCATTCTATTAAGTGAAGTATCCCAAGAATGGAAAAATAAGCACCACATGTACTCACCAGCAAACTGGTTTCCCTGATCATCACCTAAGTGCACATTTGGGAATAACACCAATCGGGTGTCAGACAGAGGTGGGGGCTAGGGGGAAGGGATGGGTGTATGCCTACTTGATGAGTGCGATGCGCACTGCCTGGGGAATGGACACGCTTGAAGTTCTGACTAGGGGGGATGGGGTGGGGGGAGGGGATGGGAGCATACCTACATGATGAGTGCAATGTGCACTGTCTAGGGAATGGCCACGCTTGAAGCTCAGACTCGGGGGGATGGGGGGCATGGGCAATATATAGAACCTGAACTTCTGTACCCCCATAATGAGCTAAAAAAAAATCATAGTATCTCTCATTGTGATGATCCAATGAGACAGTGCATCTTGAAAGAGAGCTGTTTTAGTAACTACACAAAATTCAAAGAATTCAGCATGTACAACACTGTTAGGGGTGGTTACAATGATTTTTGATGCCTACGATCTGGGGAGCATTCAGTTGGCGGGGATCAGAGATGCTGTACGTCCTGCAGTGGGCAGGCAGTCCTGTCCGATGGTGAATTGTCCTGCCTCAGGTAAATTTTCTAAAGTCAAAGACTTTTCAATTTGAGAAGCCAGACATTTCTGAAAGTGAAAAACTTGTTTATAATAATCCAAGTGTAGATCCTTACTTGATTCAATATATAAACACCAAGTAGTTTTGCATGGTGTGACAGGCATTGAATTTTCCAGATGAAAATTGCCATGTATATTGAAGAAATATGGAATTTAGTTTTGTTCTTTTGTTCTAGAACTTTTCCAAGGGTTACTTGTCATTTTGTATTTATATCATTGATGCCTCTTGTGGTACCCGAGTCACAAATGCAACACATCTGTTTCAGTTTGTCTTCAGAACTGTAGTATTCACAGTGATTTATATACTTATATAGGTATATGTACACATATATTCATATCTATACACGTGTACATATAGATACACGCATACATAAATGAATGCATATATGTACTTACATTACCCTTATTTTGAATACGTGAAAAATGGTTTAAATGGAATGACACTAGTTGAATATTATCAATTTCAAACTTACAACCTTTGTGTATATACAAGCATTTGATTAGTTCATTATTCTCTTTAGCGTAGTTGTACCTACATATATTCATATTGGCATACACAGTATTACGGTAATAATTATATAAATTGCTGTATAAATTACCTTTTCTCTCCATTGCCCTTTATAGTGAAGTTAAAGCATTATATTGACGTTTTTGAAATTATGCTTGTAGATAAGCTATTTTATCTGTGAAGTTAATTTCAGAATAGTGAAAGGGCCAAAACAAAATATATAGTCTCTAAAGGGAGAGCTGAGACTGAGAAGGTTGAGAGCTACTACACTAAAGAGATGTGAATAATTGCTGTTTGTCCTTGGTTTTGCACAGGAGACTGACTGGATGACAATTAGCTAGGGATAGATGTCGCTCTGCTCTTTGTGATGTCAAGGCTGTTATGTTAAGCATCTCCTTAGTTGCTTCCTTTGTCCTCAAGTGTGTGTCCATTAGTTATGGTTTGCTGGGGTAATCTATGGACAGATCACAGCCAGTTTTCTGCAAGATAAGTCAGCCATGGGTGTGAGAGGTAATCCTAAGGAACAAGGGCTGCTGGCACAACTGGACCCTTAATTTGCTATCCACATGTGCATTTGTGCCTGGGGGCTTAATAAGAATGCTGCAGTGTCTTTCCTCAGCACCTCTGCTAAGTGCCAATTACAGCATTATTCTAATGTGGTTATATCCCGGGCTGGGTTTAAAATATTATTCTACTTTTAACCACTTACTGAGAAAGCTTTCTCCATCAAACGTGTCAATAAGTGTGTCGAAATGTGTCTGAACATTGGAAGAGAGCAAAGGGGACTTAAGCCAAAAGTCAAGAATGAGACTCATTTCCTTAACCATACCCCATGCACTGGGCCCTTGTACAAACAATACCTTATTTATTCTTAACAGTCACTTTAGGAACTGAATCATCACCACTATTTACAATTGAGGATATAGAAATGAAGAGTAAGGGGCGCATTTGAAGTTCATAGGTAAGTGCAAAATTTGGGACTCAAACCCCTATCACCTGATCCTAAAGCCAATCCTCTCTCCAAGATATTTCCCTACTTTCTGTCCCCCGCATACACAAATCTGTTTGTTTATCCAAATAGTCTGTGAGCCCCTATTGTGGGAAAGACACAGAAATGGATATGACCTTGACTTTGCCTTTTGAGAAGCTCACAGGACTGTATACACTTACATATGTATATATACACACACATTAATATCTATACATGTATGTATTTATATACATACATAAATACACGCATATGTATTTATATTACCATTATTTTTAAAATGTGAAAAACAGTTTAAATGGAATAATACTAGTTGAACATTGTCTTAATTTCAAACTTATAAATTTTAGATATATGCAAACATTTGATATATACTTCATTATTCTCTTTAGTGAAGTTATACCTACATAACCCAGTATTTGGTTATAAATCACTTTTATAACCAGTGGCAGGCTGACAAATCCAAGGGTACCACAGAACTACAAAAGAGCAGAGTGACTGCAAGGATGGCTGCCATTGGTTCCTTCTTCCCTATCTGGGCATGCCACCTTTTCCATCAAAAGGTGAAGTTCATCTTCCTTCTCCTTGAATCTAGGTTGCCCTTGTGACTTGTTTTGGCTCATAGAATTCAGTGGAAGTGCCATGATGTCAGTTCAGTACCTAGGCCTTGAGAGATGTGAGAGCTTCTGATTATACTCTGTTAGAGCCCTGAGCTACTCTGAAAATAAGTTCAATTGCCCTCATGGAAAGTGAGACTTTGTCATCCTCCAGATATCCCAGCTTCTCCAGCTCAGGCGCCAGACAAGGATGAAGCTGTCTTGGCTCCTCCAACCCCAGTGGAGCTGCCCCCAGCTAAAACCACGGGAGCAGAGATAAGCTATCCCTGCGGAGGTCTGCTTACATTCCTGACCCATAGAATAATGAGCAAGAAAATGTTCTTTGCTTTCAGCCATTAATTTGGGGACGGTTTATTCTATGGCGATAGACATCAGAGATAAAATCACCATGGGAATGCCTACAGGAGAGAGAGACTATGTGGGGTAGTCTGAGAGGGATTCAGAGATGTAGAATTTGAGCTGAACCTCGAAGGGATGAGGGGACCCCAAGGAAAAAGTTTCCATAATCCTCCCCTCTCCGCTTCACCCCACAGGAACATCTGTGCTATCTTAGAAGCAAAACACAACAGATGTCAGTTTATCAAAAATACAAGAAAAAGGCTCAATGGCCAGAACTTTTGCCTTGGAGATGAGGAAGAATGCCTTTGTTCTGCGTCAATCTGAAAGAGACCACTGAGGAGCAAAAGCCCTTATTCCCTCCAAGTGTTGAGTCCTGCTGCTCCACACACCCCAGCTCGATGTTCATTTGCCAGCTTTCCTCTGCAGTCAGGTCTGGCCTCTATTTCTCTTTAAAGGTTCCTCTCAGCCATACCAAGTTCCTTTATGGGAAACCATAAAAACATGTTAAGATTTCCCCTCTGGTTTCTTAATTTTTGTGACTTCCAAAGGAAGCACTTTCCAGTGTCTTTTCCCCTGTAGGTACTCTTGAAACTGGTATGGAATTATTTATATATGGTACTCAGTGTGCAATTAATGTGTTAAGAGGAAAAAAAAAATTTTCAAAGGAAGCAATACATACCAATGACTTTTGCTAAATTTCTTCTCACAATTTCTGATGAGTCAACGTGTGCTAAGAAGAAGAAATTGGTCAGAGAAGAATGTATCCTATTATACAGTTCCACTTTTGCAGGGAGGAGTCAAGACATTCCCTCGTTTTGGTACTCTGAGCACCTGGCTAAGATGATTAGGGTTAAAGGAAAAAGAGAAACTTTTTCTTGAAAACTTGAAAGGAAACATTAGCAGAGAATCTTTCAGAGTTCAATTGAGAATAAAATAAACCATAGCTAAACTTTGGTTCTATGACTATGAAAAAAAGAATGAGATTGTTTTCCCCTACCTGGTAGATCGTCTCAACTTCTAATTGGTCTGGGCAAAGCTGCTGCCCCACTACACGAGGCAAGATAAGCATTCAGCTTGGAGCTGTCATAGCAGACCTGACCACATAAACCATTGTTTTTATCAGTCTACTCCCCACGTGCTTTGTTTGAGAACCTCTTCTGCGCAAAGCACTGAACTAGAGCAAGGGAGGAGCACCAAGGTGACCAAAACTCTACCTGCCTTCCAAGGGACTGGTAAGTCAGTGGAAGAGAAAAACCTGCAGATAATGCAATAAGGGGAGTGCTGGGGGTTGGGGGTGGCATGAATTTGTGGAATGCAGTCTGAAAGTAGAATATACCACCCTCAAAATACTTCCAAATTGAAATGAGACATTTTTTGTTGGAGATACCTTTAAACCCTACTCGAAGAGCGCAGTTGAGGGCCAGAAAAAAAGAATACAAGCTACTTTCTTATATTTGGACAACCATATCTATACCAAGCATACTTCCAGAACCAAACCTGGGAACCCATTATCTAACGTATTCTTACAAGGCAGAATCTTAGAAGTGTGAGACCGCCCAAGGCTTGCAGTAGCCACAGCACAGTGAGGCTGGAAAACATGTTCACTCCAAGGCTAAGTTCAGGACCTTTGCCAATCTGTGTGCCACTGCACATAGTTGAAAATGCTTTTAATGAGTCCCACCTCTCCAGTAATGAAGAATATTAGGGCAAGGATGACAGTGTGTTTGAATGGTGCTTTCTTTTTTTTTTTTTTAATTATCTTAATTATTTAAAAAAAATGTATTAGGAACTGGAAGGAGAAACATATGGGAGGGCACAGAAATGGTAAGCAATTATTTTTAAGTTGGATATATTCAAGCCTCACTTTGGCTAGGACCCAACCAGTAAATATCATGATGCCGTAATCCCTGCGTTGATGGAGCATTCAGATTTCCTGGGCAGGAGGCCCCAGCAGAGAGGCCCAGCCTCCATGTGGGCTGAGCCCCAGGGCCTCCCCTGCTCAGGGCCTCCATTATCTTCCTCCCATCCCCTGCCTCCCAGGCCCCGGTCTCAGCCCTGCCTCCTTCACAGGGTTCTAGTGTCCCAAAGGGACGAGGCTGGATTGGCAGCCTTGTCCCTCCACACACCTGTGGCCCCAAGTCCAGGCTGAGCATCCTGCCATGGTGCCAAGCCTGTGATGAAGGGGGCAGGTTGTGCTCGAGGCCAGCACTACAGAGGCTGGTGGGCAGTCCTGGGAGGGCTGTTTCTGCTCCAGAGGGTCCACTTGGCCCAACCTGGAGGCTGGCATGGAAGGTACTGGATCTTCCTGCCAGGTGATGCACCCCTTCCTCATTTCCTTGAAGCCCCCCCTGACTGGGAGGTGGGCCACAGGTTCAGAACTCTCCCTCAACTGACTGGTCAACGCAGATAGACTGAGAAGTTTTTCTCTGAGCCACCTGGGGTCCCTGTTCTGGGCCTGTGAGTTCTTGGGCTTCATTGCATGGTGAGCCAGACACCGTGGCCCAGCATTGAGCAGTGCTCTGGCATTTGTCTCCCCAGCTCACTGTCCGTTCTGGGTGAGACTCCCTGACAAGAACCCCATATTGCACAGGGGCAGGGAACGCCCGGAGGCAGCTCGCTTCAGGGGTCCTGGTGCAGTGGATCTCAGCTGGTTTGTGCCTTTGAGTCACCTGGGGAGTTGTGAAACTCACTGATACTGGGGAGGAGAGGACAGGCCAGCAATCAGAGCCTCTGAAGTGGGACCAGCCGAGAGATGGCCAGGTTGTTAAGCTGCTCAGGGGGTTCTCATGTGTAGCCAAGGAATCACTTGGGTGGTTTAAACTTCTGGGAGCAAAGTCCCCTTCAAAATCAGTAGACATACTTCCATGAAAACATGTCCAAGCACACAGAACTTTACATGTGTTTCATGCGGTCCCTAGATGCCTGAATCTAAGGACCACAAGACAAAATTCTGGGCTCTTGTCCAATCCCTGTCCCTGGCAGATGAGGAAACGGAGGCTAAGGAAGAGGGGGGTGTTACCCAAGTACACATGGTCAGTCGTCAAGCTGGGCACACAGGCCACTGACCCCCATCCAGCTTTCTGCCACTCTGTAGCTTCCTTGGGCCTGGACATGGACAAGGGAGCTCCGGGAACACCATCTGTATACACAGCATGCACCCAGCTCCCAACCCACCAGCTCTGATGTCCTCCTCTGCTCGGCAACAGCCCAGAACTGGCTGGTTCCCAACCTTGGTCACAAAACATGGCCCGGGTGGGGTGACGGACGGTGGGGAAGAGGGTCAGAGCTAGGTAGCCCTGGAAACTGTCTTGCTCTGAGTGTAACTGGGAAAATGTGAAACGTGAGCCTGCATGGCAAAGTCTGCACAGAAGCTAGGACAGAAGGTCAGCTACTGAGCCTTGTCCCCCTTAGGCGCCCCTTCCAGATGGTACTGCCGGGGGCAGTAACACTTCCCCTGGCCTCCTCCCTCGGTACCAGCAGCAGGGAAGTGGTGAACAGTTAGGCTGCAGAGGGGTGTGTTCTGCAGGACGGGCCCACTCATATGTGTCCTCAGAGTCCAGCAGCCCCTGCTCCCCCCAGGGCCCAGAGCCTGCACCAGGAGCACAAGGGGTGTTGCTGGAAGCACCTGGCCTCACCCTGCCCTTCCCAGGGGCCAGGCTGACCGTGTGTCCTGGTTCCAGAGGGAGCAGGCTCTTATCCTCAGGGACACTACTGCCCCAGGGCTAGGCCATGGCCCAGCCCTGCCCACTTGACACCTTCAACCCCCCACGATCAAGCTCAACCCAGGGGTAGGGAGCCAGCAGCCTGGGCAGGAGGCCAGGTGTGCGGAGGGCCCTGTGTGGATCTGGCCAAACTGCACTGTCCCCAAAGACAAAAGTTATGGGGCCTGTAGTACAGGGCCACCTGGCCAGCCACCTCCTCCCTCAGGCCATTATTCAGAGGTTACTTTCTGAGGAGGCCTGTCCTTGAAAGGGCACATCCGAGCCTAAGAGTTTTACTTATCGGCCCCATTTATTTTGTTTTCCCTACTAAATTGTAAGCGGCACAAAGCTAGGGGGGCTCAGCTTGTTGCTCACTACTCTAGACAGAGTAGCGCCTGGCACACAGCAGCCTCACAATGGGCACTGGTCGGACGCAGGCACTAGTGTATAAGCTGACTTTGAACCTGAGAGGGAGCAGCGAACCCAGCCACATGGTGGGCACACTTGGGAGGTTATGGGAGGACAGGGTGCCAGGTGAGGCCCATCAGGGGTAGAGGGAGGCTGGGGGCTTCTCTGATGCTATTGGTCCAACTACAAGAAAGGAACATGGAAGTAAAGAGGAAAAAAGAAAGGAAAGAAAGGAAGCAGAGCAACACATGCTGATGGAGCAGTTTGGAGCGTTAATTCCTGGCTACAAAGAAGCCTGTTGGATTGACACTCAGCTGTCACTCAGAAGGAAGAGTCCGCAGCGAGTCCATATCCTGTCCCAGCAGAGTGGCATGAATGGTTCCCCTGTCAGGGGTGGTGTAGGTGGAGGGAGATGTTCTGACATGAGCAGGATGCTGGACGAGAAGGTCTCTGGATCCAAGGCCCCTTTTGGTCATCTGTTCCATCCTCAAGCACTCCTAAGGTGCTCTCTTGGGGTAGCCCCTGCCTCCACATCCTGGCGGGACGTGGGGTCACCATATCCTTCGTGGGGGCTTCTCCAGCAGGCTGCTTGCTCCCTGTGCCTGCCTGGCCACCACTGTGTCCAGCCTCACTTGCCCTTCTGGGCTCTATGGTGAAGGCTGCTTCTATTGCTGCGCTGCCCTCCTCCCCAATGGCTCCCTGGAAGATGGGACTAGTGGCCTGCGCCCCACAGGGACCCTTCCCTGTCATGTGGGGAGTGCTGAGGAGGAACCTGGGAAGGTGGGGAATGAATGAGTTCCAAGGCCAAGTGGGAGCTCAGCAGTCCCCAGCCTCTGCCACCCAGACAGGTGCCAAGGGCCCTGAGACTTCCAAGTGTGCCCTGGGCCCCGCAGGACCTGGAGAGAAGGAGCTTTATGCTCAAAGGCCAGAGTCCCTGGAGGTGGACCGAGGTTTCCTGGGCCATGTTCCTTCTCTGTGGGTGGTCAGCCGTTGAGGGCCCTTCCACTCAGCACGCCTGAAATCAGAAAAAGAAGGCTGGGCCCTTGCAGGTTCAGGGGCTGGAGGTTCTGGGGCTCTGACCCAGGACAGTCAGAGGGTGTGGTCCCACCTCAAGTCAGGCTGACCCTGCTAAATTCCCATGGATCCTGGCTGGGACCAGAGGGATGTGGAAGGCGATAAGGAGATTTTGGAAAGCTTTTTTCTTTCAAAAGTCTATTTAGCATCAAGCAACAAGAGGAGATTTTGTTTCTTTTGTTTTTAGTAACTTGGTAATATCTTACTCTCCATCTGTTAAAAGGAGTCTCAAATATTCTCTTAGCTTTTGCACTTGGTTCTACTGCTTTTTTCAGTAACCACCCTATTGCACTGAAACCATTGTTGACAAAATACAGAGTTGAAAATGTGGTAAATAAGTAATTTAGCTTTGTTTCAAATGAATGGGTGTGAAAATCTTAAGTGCTAAATCTTTTCAAACTATAACCATTAAGACATTTTGGTCCCAAAGTCACTTAACTTCCTGCAAATTCTCAACATATTCTTTGGTTTTGGTTTTTTAAATGGATTAGTAGTCAGGTCTAGTAGATGAAGTTGAGAGGCCTAGAAATCAATCCTTTATACATTTTAAATAGTAACTAGCTGAGCAATGTATTTCTAAATGAGAACCTGTATGTGTATACTTACGCAAGCTTGAGTGCATGAAGTTATGTGTAATACAGTTATTGATAATCTCTTTTCAATTAATTTCCTTACAACTTAGGAAGGATCCATTTAACATTTTAAATATGTCTGAAAAATATATCCCATATGTTTTTAATATTTGTTTCAACGTATAATTTTTCAATTACTACATTTAAACATTATGTTTT
Source organism: Eulemur rufifrons (assembly GCF_041146395.1). Lineage (NCBI taxonomy): Eukaryota > Metazoa > Chordata > Mammalia > Primates > Lemuridae > Eulemur > Eulemur rufifrons. The sequence continues at coordinate 202,228,593 of NC_090989.1, read as the reverse complement.
CTGAGACTTGGCGCTGCTAAATAAGATGGTTTCATTTTATATTAGTAATGAATTGGCAAAAAAATGCTTAATTAACATTGGTTCATTGAATCATTATGGAAATAAACACTTGCATGCACCTGAAAAGGAATCACATGACAAAACCAGGAAAATAAACAAATAAAAGTTATTTAATAGCATCAAAAAGTGAACAGCTTTAAAAAAAAAATTCTCCTTAGCAGAGCTACTTCTTTCGTTGTACAGAACAAGACATACAAATACTTCTGCCCTTTCACTGCACAGTTCACAGAATAATCTATTATCGTGGGGAGCACTCTCCATGTCACTGGGAACAGTAACAACAACACTGGCGACATGTGACCTCTCACCGTGACTCTGGGCACCCATGTGTGCAGCATAAGACAAGCAGTTGCTAAAACACCTTTGCAGCTTCTTGAAGTTCTCCTGCTGTCTGCTCCCCTTACTGGCGCGGCTGCTGCTCCCTCTGCTGCTGAGCCAACGGCTCTGAGAAATGAACTGCTCTCTATGAATTTTAAGGGTTTCACGTAATGGAAGTTTATTCATATCCACCGTCAGTAATTTTGAAAATAACATTTGCTCTGTGACGCTTCATTTCTTACAAATTTAATATACGCAAACAGTACATCTTCATTATCACCTGAGATGTTTCTGCACGTATAATGAAAATTTACTGAACTGCAATGCATGATAAAGTTGTATTTGAAATCTTTCTCCACCTCAAAATTCTTCTCTAACATGCGAATTACTTGGTGAAAAAGAAAAAAATACTTCTCTTGAATTTCTTTCCAGTTTGGTATTAATAGTCACTCATACAGCTAATAAGATCATTTTCTCTAGTATCATGTAGTTTGCCATATTTTACATTAATTTTTACGTGGGTTTTATCTAAGAAGCAGTGATAAATTTCCCTTCTGACCCAAAAATGCCATCAATATTTCAGTTACATTATTACTCTTTTCCAGTCATTTCCTTACATCTTGGAGGTACAATATGTACTTGATATCTCTCTCTATTGGTATATTCTTTTGGAAAATATTTGACAAATTTATGTTTCTAATCTGTTTTGGCAGAATAAATATTGGGATAAAAGCAATATTAAATATCTAATTGAACATTGTTTGGCACTTTAGCCTTATGGTTAACATTTTTAAATAAGTGCTAAAGCTGCATGTGTGTGTGTAAAATCGCTGTAAACAGGACAGCTGCGAATACAGACAGATGGAATGTGCTTTACTGGTGACTCAAATGCCAGGAATGAACTTCTTGATGGCAGCACACTTTTCCAAAATAACAAACAACTCTCAGTAAAGTGCCAGACAAAGCAATGTGTACTTTCCCCTTAATTTCTATGGTAGATCCATTTGTGGACAGTCAGCGCGAATCACGATCGCATAAAACCGTCCTACTTAGCAGTAAACTCTGGGTAGCCTCTTCATTCTCACTGAAACATCCAAAAGGAATCTGGGACACAGCATGGTTTGCTAGGGTGTAGAAGGGTGTATCCCAGATTTTGAAGGATCCTAGATGTGGTAGGACGACTAGAACCCCAGTCCTTGCTCTCTAAGTGCCCAGTAAATTTCCAAGCTTCCCCTCAGAGGTGGCATGGCCTCCAATGGGAACCACTGATATCACACAATGCTCTGAGCAGCACTGGAACGATAGTGTCTCAATTGAAAAAACGGAAACAGGCTCAGACTGAAAACATAATGCCCGTCACAGTTACCCAGCTAATACGTGGGAGAGCTGGGTGCAAATTCAGGTCTGTGTGTGTCAGGGCCCAGCCCTTTCCACTAGGCCATGCTGGCGCCAATCTCGCTTGACTGAATGAACACATGAATCAGTAATAACTGAATGAACGAGTCACATTTGAACTCACGAGTCTTCTGCAGCCCCAACCTCCCCTTGCAGGGAAGGAAACTGAGGCCTACGCAGGCTATTTTGCTTTGTGCTATGGGAAGTCTTGTCCACACTGTGGCGATTTCACATTCTGTGAACCCAGCGTGTTCTCCTGGGTGGGTGTGAAGCCACTGGAGGCAAAACCACTGCTGTTCTCACTGCGTGGGTCTTTACTGCTTCCTTGTATTTTGTGAACTGATAACGCATCGCAGTTGTATTGCAGAATTGGGCATTTCTTGGCTCTGAGGTTTGGAAAATTAAACAGGTTGAGCTAATTTTACTAGTTTGTGACCTTTTCGTGTTGAAAAACTGCATCACTTCTCTCAAAGACAGGTTATCCTCAAACACTTTCACTATTGAAATGATAGAGTTAAAAGTATAAATCAAATGAGTTTGATAGACAGATTGGGCAACGCAACACACAACACCTAATCAACTCTGCAAAGGAATAAAACAACTGACAACGAGGTTTCATGCACTGTATGAGGAAATGACCTATCACTGCATTTCAAAGAAGCTAATTTTCAGAGAAGGATTTTGAAAGCAGTTTCTAACTGATAATGTGTAAAAAGTTAATTATGATCACTAATTGTCATTATTGCCCCATTTAGGAGAAAGCATCAAGCACTCTATATTCTGCATATCTGTCTTATGTAATCCTTGTGAAGAATGAAATAGTTTTTCAGTTTTACATCTGAGAAAAGTGAGGCTGAGAAAGTTAAAATAAATTGCAGGATCCAGATCACAAAGCCAGTAGTGTCAGATGCAATAATCCCACCCAGGTGTGTCCTGCTCCAAAGGCTACATCTGAAACTTAGCCTGTACTGTTTAATCCACGGAATATGCCCAGTGCGCCACCCACCGTGTGTGTTCAGTGCTAGCTAAGGAGGTTCTGAGAAGCATCATGCATTTACGTAGCCCAAATGTCCCCGCATTAACCGTGACTCTCAAACAAATCTACACTCTTTCTTATTAGTTCTAATTTTATTGAGGCAACCATGCACATAATTTTTAAAAAATACTAATAAAGATTCCAAATGAGAATCTTCTCATCTCTGCTTTTGCTGAGGCATGAAGACAATAGATGAGTCCTTTCAAAGCAAGGCCAGGATGAAAGAGTTGCAAAATTGGTGCGCTAGGAACCTCTCTTCTCACTGAGCTTACCACTTGCACCCCACAAAGAGGCTGGGCTGGGGTTTCCCCTCCTCCCGGGCCAGGTAAGGAGCAGGGCTTGCCTCTCCCTTCTAGCTGAATGATTTCTTGCAGTCGGTCCCTGACAGCACATTACAAGGGCTGCAGGAAACAAGCTGACGGCCAGGACACCACAGGCAGGAAATATTGAACTCGAGGATAAGTCATCAGGTGGAACAGCTCACACAGGGAATAATTCAGAAATATGTTACTGTCTTAGTCTGGTCAGGCTGCTATAACAAAATACCAGAAACTGGGCTGGCATCTTTCTACTCAGTCTTCAAAATTCAACCAGAGCTCATCTCCTCCGTGACGTCTTCCCTGACTTCCTTTCACTTCCCACTGGGAGTGAAATCACTTCTTGCAGTGTTTTCAGGTCATGCGTGCCACACAGTATCCTAGTGACACTTCCGTACCGGAGCTTCCTGAAAGCACAGCTATAATCTGGTCAATCTGCCCCCAGTGTCACCAGAAAGCCTGACAAAGCAGATGCTCAGGCAATGTTCTCCCGCTGGAACAGATTAATGAATCAACTAGCCACTAGGATTCTGGCAGCCCCAGCATGAGGGAGACAAAGTCTTTCAAATAAAATGCTCAAGAAGAGCTGCTTGCCCCTGTGTTTTTGTGTGAGAATCTTGCCCTCTGCCTTGGAGAATGGCTCTGTGTAGTCAGAGAAAGACTGGAAACAAAGGCCTTCGGGTTTCTTACTTTGCCACTCAGTGTCCATTGTTTTCCTGTGGCAACAATTCTTAAGTTTTGCCTTAGGGGAAGCAGCTCTAGGTCCCTGGGCTACAGATGAAGATGACTCCACCCCAGAATTTCCCAGCTGCCCTGGCCACTGACAGGTTCCCAGATGCCCAGAGCCAGCACACACGGATCAAGGAGACAAGCCCAGGCTTGGGCTTGAGCAGAGCCGGGTGCAGGAAGAAGTTAAGTCTGTCCATGCTGAGCTCAGTGGTGGAACTAACGCAGAGGAGGCAGAACTAGGAGATGGACCCTGACCCTAGGCTGGGATTTTTTATTTCTATGACCTAACTGATGCCCCTTTTCATTTCAGGCTGTTTGGACTGGGTTCTCTGCCACCTGCAACAGACAGTCCACACAGATTCAAGTGGTTAAGACATGCCGGGTTGATGGCAGTACGTGCAGACAGATATGTATGCACGTGTATACACATAATTTAAGGTACAGATGACCACAACTCTCTTTTGTGCTCCATTATCTTTCAGGGCAGGTCAGGGGTCAACAAAATGTATCCCTCTGCCCAGCTGCTGCTATTGTTTCACCCAAATAAAGAGCTACGTTCAATGGATGCACCAGGAAAACCAGGGCGAGAAGGGGGGGCGGAAGTGGTTTGATTCCTTCTCTGTGAATAGAAATGGCCCCAAGGACTGTGGAGAAGGGAAGGATTTTAGCCCACAGAGCAGGAGGCGGCTCTGCCTGTCCCTGTGCCGTATGTTGGGGACGGGCCTGACGGTGCAGGTGAGACCTGCGAGGCACATGAGCATCGCACAGAGAATCAGCGAAAATCTGACCCGCATTAAAGTTGACTTTTCCAAATGAGAAAGGTAAATTGCTATTTTCTTTATAAATTATGAATCTTTTTGATATACTCATCTGAAAGCCATATATTGCTTAACAAATGTTTATTGATGTTAATCAGAAGCTGTGCAGCAGCACAAGCGGGAGAAAATGGACCTTCTGGCCGGCACAGCAGGGGGCGAGGGGGCAGAGTGGCGGGATGGCACAAGAGAGGCAGGGGGGCTGTCAGGTGGAGCAGGTGGCAGGCCTTGTGGCTGCCCATGTGCCGCTGTGTCAATGGACGTGTGCCCAGCGAAGGGGACATCACTCGGGGGGCTTCCACTGGGAATTGTGTCTGACGGGGCTTGTCTTTTCTCCTGAGGGAGAGTCCTGTGGAGGTCAGAAAATAAAAGACTCTTAGAAACACAGCATAGAAAAATTCACAATCACAATATCTGTCACACACAGTGGAGAAAATCAGGTATAATCAATCCAGATCCAAGGGGTATTTCACAGGACTCAGGAGCAACAGGTACGTTAAGTGGGAAAGGGCAGCAAAAGGACAGTATAGAATGACACAAGCCTCCTAGAGTTTAAGGGAATAGTACATATATACTTTTAAGGACAAGGTTAATGCAGGCAAATTCTAGCACAGACAATGGCTAACTGAAACTTTCCCCCTTTGCTTCCCTCTCAAATTAGTTACACACAGGGAACTGTGCCAATATGAAAGAAATAAAGGACACGCAGGCATACTTGATGAATAGGCAACTAAAACGTTTTGGAAGCACACAAATGGTGTAAATACAAAATTCCACATGCAACGTGGACAGGACAGGAACGTCTTACATCCTTTGTCGTATGCAAAGGCACAAAGACACACACAGGTGACCAAGGACACCATGAGACAGGATGTGATTAAAGATCACAATGGGAAGGACACTGTGGACAACTGTAAGGAAATCTTAGACTATATAAGGCCCAGCACAAGATTAAGCAGCAGTGGGCACATGTTAGTCTCACAAGGAAGGTGCAGTTTTTCTTACATAGACTCAAAGTTACCTCCTTCACTGCCTGTTGGAGGGGACAGCATATTGGGGTGCCCAGAGGTTGACATGGACATCAACATCCAATGTCTCAGCCTAGAGGTAGAAGATGTGGTATAAACTGAGGCAGGGCTAGCTGCATTTCTTTAGGCTGGAAGGGGTTTGGGTTCAGGCAGAGGCAGAAAGAGCAACCTGCTGTGAAACGCACATACCTGCCTCTCCAAACCACCTCATGGTTTTCGAAGAATAAAACTCTCCTAAACCTGTTCTGGAGATTCACGAGCAATTGCTAACTGGTAGCTGCTTTTTCCCCGTTATCTTAAAAGTTTATTACCTTGAACAAAAGAAAATAGCAGCTTACATGACTGAATATTTGTTTATGGGAGAGGGATGATGTCCTCCAAGCTATGCATAAAGTGAAGCCTATTCTAAGAGATGTCCCAGTTCAAGATTAAGTCCAAAGTAAATATATAACATGAGCATAGTGTGCTCTCAAACTGTTTCCAAAACAGACATGCTTTAAATGAACTATTATACTAAAATTAGGGGGACAGAAACTCATCGTTATATAACAGAGTATCCTACGTTGTTTTTAACTAGATACTTTAAAAATCTTCTTACCTAAGGAACACGTATAAAAAAATCCTTTGTGACGAGTCTTTTATCCTTTATAAAGAATTCTAAAAATCCCTAAGGGGTCAACAGAGCCTTAACGTTCAAAACCAAAAAACTTTTTGAAAAAATTAACTGTTTACAGACACAGAAAGAGCGACAGACTGGCTGGAAGTCTGCAGACCCACCTGGCAGGGACAGCTACTGGACTACACTGTCCAGAGGAGTCTGACCGGGGCCACACTATCTCTGAGTTCTAGCTCAGTCATGGTGTCCTTAGAATTCAAAAAGCACAGCTTCTTTCCCTGAAGGGTAAGCAGAGATTTGCAATTCTGCTTCTATTGTTCCAGCGCCTCTCTGTAAAAATCCTTCTAAAAGATTGAAATGAGAAACTAGCAGGTTCTTCCTTTCCCTCATTCCCCATGTCCAGACCAATCATGACATCTTGTTGGTGTCACTTTTCTAACCACCTTTCAGCCGGCCCGTCCTCTCCACTGCTATTGCCAGGGTCTCAGTGCAGAGCCTCAGGCCTCATCTTCACTGGGCTCCCTGCCTCTGCCCCCACCTCCAGCCTATGTGCTCAACTGCTGAGAACACCCTGAAATATAAACGGGACCTTGTTGCTCATCGGCTCATAACCCTTCTACAGCAGGCTGAGTCTTCACGATCAAGTTCAGACTCCTCACCCTGGCCTGCAAGTCATACTTGGGCCTCTGCAGCCTGGACCCTGCATGTCTCCAGGATTTGCCTTCTGTCATTCATCCAGGAACTTGACTTTCTGGCCCTCCTGATGGCGTGCTGTGCCTTGGTAAAGCACCAGGTCAGAGAATGCTTACAGGACCTATTCTCTATGCCTGAAGGGCTGGCATCTTTCCGTTCACTCTTCCAAATTCAACCAGAGGTCATCTCCTCCACGAAGGCTTCCCACATGACCACCCCCCAAAAGAGAGTGAAATCACTTGTTGCTGTGAATTTAGGTCACGCACACCACATTGTATTGTAGTGACGCTTCCTTCCTGGAGCTCCCTCAGAGCACAGCTATCATCTTGTCACTGTGCCCCCAGTGTCAGCAGAAAGCCCTCCAAAGCAGGTGCTCAGAAAATGTCCTGGTAACAGAGCAGATTAGTTAATCAACTAGCCGGTGGGATTCTGGTCGTCCCAACGTGAGGGAGACAGGGCTTTCAAATAAACTGCTCAGGAAGAGCTGCCTGGCCCTGCATTTTTGTTTGAGGATTCTGCCCTTTGCCTTGGAGAATGGCTCTAGGCAGTCAGAGAAGGACTGGGAACAAAAGCTGTCAGTTTCCATCGCTTGCCACTCAGCGTCCATTCTTTTCCTGAGGCAGCAATCCTTACATTTTACTTTAAGGGAAGCAGCTCTAAGTCTCTGGGCTGCAGATGACGTTCACTCCACCCCAGACCTTTCCCAGCTACCCTGGCCACTGACAGGTTCAGACCTGCCCAGGGCCAGCACACACGGATCAAGGAGACAAGCCCAGGCTTGGGCTTGAGCAGAGCCCTGTGCAGGAAGAAGTTAAGTCTGTCCATGCTGAGCTCATTGGTGGAACTAACGCAGAGGAGGCAGAACTAGGAAATGGGCCCCGACTCGAGGCCTGGACTTTTTTAGTTGCGTGACCTAACAGATGCCTTTTTTATTTAAGCCTGTTTGGACTGGGTTTTCTGCCGCCTGCAACAGAGAGTCCTAACTGATTCAAGTAGTTAGACATGCTCGGTCGTTCCCAGTACACACACACAGACATGCGTAAACACGCAAATGTACACATAATTTAAGGTACAGATAAGTATAAGTATCTTTTGTGCTCTGCTATCTTTCAGGGCAGCTCAATGGTCAACAAAATTCATCCCACTACCCAGCTGGTGACATTTCTTTGGCAAAATAAGGATTTAGGATCAATGGGTGCACCAGGAAAAATAGGAGAACACGGGGAGGCAGGAGTGGTTTAGCTTCTTCCCTGCGAGTACAAACAGTCCCGAAGACTCTCGAGAAGAAAAGGATTTTAGCCACCCACAGAGCAAGAGGCTGCTCCATCTGTCCCCATGCGGCACACTGCTGGCTGGTGACATGGCACAGGCGAGACCTGTGGGGCACATAAGCATGGCAAACCGGGGACGGACAGATGTCCTGCCATGATAAATTAACCCTCGTCAAAGTTACAGACCGTTCTAAATAGCAAAAGTAAACTGATACTTTCATCATAAATTATTAAATTTGTGACATAATAATAATTTTAAAGGCAAATATTTCTTCAGAAGTTTTATTCATGTTACATCACAAGTTCTACAAAGGAAGCAACAAAACCAATTGATTTTTCTGAGTTCTATAGTCGTCCTACTGCCTTGATGTAGGAAACAGTAAATACAGGAAGTATCTGCTGATGTTCAAGTCTGTACAAGGAAACTCAGAAAAATTCTATTTATAACAGACAGCCCCAATATCACAATGGGCTGCATATTCTAAAAGTTCATCGAGTTGGTAGTTATGAAAGTTTGAGCAATATTTTCCCCTTAGGAAAGTATTCAAACTGCTGGATATATTTCACGGTCTAGCCCACAACAATCTACATAAGCAAAACAGTAGCTGTATGACATTTAAATTTTAAGAAATAGCAATGTATTTCTTAAAATTCAGGTTGCATGAATTTGAATTCCCATTAATTTTCTTGTTTTGTATCGATAACTGGTTACATTTTTTAAAACTCTAATCTACTTAGAGTTCCTAAAGGACAGGCACTCTGGATTTGTTAGCTAGAACATCTAGCCCGTATCAGTCCATTGTGATACAAAATGTTTTGGCTGCCGATTGAAAGCATACTCAGTGATTGGGCAAAAGAAGACTTAAAAATGTAGTCCAGATGACACATGTGTTAACTGTCGTCAGCCCTCCTCTGCTCCATCTCCGTGGCTCAGTGCAGCACAAGTGGCTACGTGGATAAAATAATAAAGCCACTTGACAGTTTTTAAATTTTGCCAATGAGATCCCATACTTCAAACTTCTTTCAAAAGATCCTGTTGCGTTTTATCCTAACACCATCACGTTACTGCTGTGGGCCTCATGCAGATATCTAAAAGCACATGAAAAAGTGGGGCCGAGCGTCCCTGCTGTGTAGGTCCTTCAGCAACTTGAGAGATTAGGTATAGTTAGTGTAAACTAACAAAACTCTTCACATTCTTGCCTGAGCAGTTTATAATCAAGAATGAAGCTAAAATTGTTGAGCACTGCCTGTCAGGCCTGTGCTCCGCGGTTTAAGACTCACTGTGTAACTACACCATCTGGACAGAATCATACCATTAACGACGTAATCAGACCTTCAAAAGCCTAAACCTAGTTGATGTCGACTGTCAGTCTGATGGTTGGGATCAGGCCACGTTTGGAAACGGGTAACAGAAGTAGAACAGCAGCATCGTGAGGATTCCCACAGAAAGTAGGCTGACCTGCAGCACGTCTGGTTTCCAGGCGAGCCTTACTCAGAATTCCACCCAGAGGTGCTTGTGTCAAAGCAATGACTTGCCAAAAGCTAGGCACCCTGCCTTCCAGACCAAGCATTAACTTCCTTTTTCACACAGTAAAGCTGATAAAACAGAAATATTGCACTAGCAAGAATCAATTAATAAAACTAATATGAAAAAGTAAAAACTATCACAAATTGATTGCATTGCCTGTGGCAAGAGGAAAAACTCCCACTTTTGGTAGGCTTCAGAAATATCCTATGCTTGCTGTAAAATTTTGAAGGTAGTAAGGGTTTATTGAAGGCATATGGAGCCTTTGTTTCAAACCTTTTCACAGTCTTTAAAAGCCACAATCATTCTCAAGTTGGAATTTTGTATAAACACTCACATACGGAAGAAAAAAGTCCAACATATTGGAAGCTGAAAATGGAAGTCAATATGCTTGTTTCAGAAATTAACGTAAGTCCAGGCATCCTGTCTCTCAGTAGTATTTTCCATTAGTCAAAGAATAAGCCTACAGGTTGAGTGATCCTAACCCATTAAGCCTGTCCTTATTCTTCCAAAGAATCATTTGTGTTTAGATATTGGCTACCATGTCAGGCCACAGATCAGGAAAATAAATTTCGCTTTCCACAGTGAAAAGTACACAGCATAAGAAAATACTTAAAGCATACATAAAAGCCTTAAAATGACTCAGAGGCCAGGGAGGAGTGAGGATAAGACTATGACTTCTCTCTGAGGCGTTGCCAGCCTTTGATTTTTTTAATTTCAAGTGAACTTTCTCTTGCAGCTCATCTCCACAACAAGAGTCCTAAACAGGATAAACACAGAATGACAGAACTGGAAAGAATCATTCAAGTCCCCTCTGGATGACTGATCCATTTAGTAGGTTTTAGCAGTCTGTAGAAGGTCATGAAACTTACTAGGTAGAAAGCTGCCCCTCAGGCACCCGAGATACACAACCTCTGTTTCATATCTACTAGAATCTCAATTTTTCTGATACCTGACAGGCATAACTCCAGTGGCAATGTAATTTGTGTTCAAATGTATCCTCAGGGGGATACCGAAACTTCTGATTTTTGGCATTTAGAGATTCTCCATGATTTTTGTCACAATTTAGGAACTACTAGCAATATTGCATCAGATATTGACCTCTCCCTAGTGATTTCTTCCCGAATTATTTGTTTACATACAAAATAAAAGTGATCAGAATTTAAAAACAACAAAAAAGACTAAGCTACAGAGGTAGGAAAGAAGAGGAGAAAGCAATAATCTGCCGAAGAACTGATCTGTGCAGGAAGGCAGACTCCATCTAAGTGAAGACTCAAGCTTTTTTTTTTGAGTCTTGCTCCTTTGTCCCAGCTAGAGTGCGTAGCATCATCATCGCTCACTGAAACCTCAAACTCCTGGGCTCAAGTGAGCCTCCTGCCTGAGCCCCCTGAATATCAGGGACTACAGGCAAGTGCCACCACACCTGGCTAATTTTCCTACTGTTGGTAGAGATGGGGTCTGATTCTCGCTTAGGCTGGTCTCGAACTCCTGGCCTCAAGCAATTGTCCTACCTCGGCCTCCCAAGTGCTGGGATTACAGGCAGGAGACATCGCACTTGGCTAACCACCCAGAATATTCTAACAAAAACCCTGTGTCTCCCGTTTCAGTTCAAATACATGAAATAAATGTAGTTAGGAAAAAAGGGAAAAGGATTCATGCCTGCACCAGACCTTCATTGAGTTTTCTAAGGGGGCACAAGTGTAGTGGCTTGAAGCGCCTCCTCTGGTCACAGACCTGGCTCTGCCTGAGACTTCTTTGCTGTAGGACCATAAACATGTTCCTTATCTCGGAACCTCATCTTCAGTGTCTTCTATGAAACGGGGAAAATCTACTCCACAGGCTGGACTGTGGAGAGGTACTGAGTGTATGCATATTATATTATCAATATAGTTATTTTACATAAAAATGTGTGTTTATTATAAATAGGTGTGAATAAAATGAGTACATCTAAATATCTATACACATCTGTCTACCTTAGCACATAGTAATAAGCATTCAAATAATGGTAGCTGATATTTTTATCAATGATAGTCTGAAGATGACCAAAAAAGGAGCACAGAGGAGACAGTTAAATAAACTCAAAGATTTTAATGACGTGCAAGGTTTTACTTAAAGAGCCCATTATGGCACAAAGTGCTCGGACACAAAGCTGCCTTTCTGAACTGAGGCAAACCTGGACACCCCTCCATGCTTGGGGCTTGGAGGGGAAACACCTGTTGATATTTAGCAGGGACGGAAGGCGAACAGCCACATAAATGGTACCTGGCTCCACCTTCTACGACCCAAGTTTCAGAGGCAGCTGCATTTTACCCTAGTCCCTGTGGGGGACCAGGAGGACTGGGACAGGCCACGACGTGACCCTGAGAGGAAGGATTTATTGCGGGGGTCAACAGACTGTTTCTGGATTGAACTCACTGTCTCTCTCGTGGCTCACGAACCCCACCCCCAAATCGGCAAGGCCCTATAGACCATTCTGTTCTACCCAACCTCGAACGGGGGGGGAGGGGTCTCAGTAAAGGGGATGGGGCTGAGGAGGGAACAGGAAGGCGGACTGAAACCTCTGCTTTGCCTGACTTCCAGTTACTGCTCATGGACGTCAGAAATCCTCCCATGTCTGCCATTTGATATCCTAACTGTAAACAGATGACACTAGTTAATGTGACTCACCTAAGTCATACATGATTAATGTGGAGAAATTAAGGAGACTGAGAAGCAAAACTTGGCTTCCAGTTTAAATAATGGCAAGAGCGTGACACTGAGCAGGGTGCTCATAGACCACGGGGAGCACAGACAAACAGAGGAGGGGCCACTGATTATTGCAGACCTGAGAGCACTCCTAGCTGTCCTGTAAGACACAGGTGACAGACAAGGGCCCCACCAAGCAAGCCTGCAGGAAACCTCAGACAGACTAAGCCACGCCAGGCTTAATTTCAAAGAATTCCCTCGGGGGAGTCCTGAAACTGCAGGGGCTCTTGGGCTTCTGGGACTTGTTCCTGGAAAAGAGGACTTTCACGATTTGGTCTCGGTTGAAAGCGGGATCCTTTGTTTTGCCTCCGGAGGCAACCAATGTTTCTGTCTGCAACATGCCTACCAGATCATGGAAATGAAGTCAGAAATACCTCGAAGGACCCTCAGAGTTTCCCAAGGCCACCAACGGCAGCGTAACTAAATAACACATGAAGCATTTTATACACAACTCGGATGTGCTAAGATGATATTATTATTTTTTGGGGGAATAAACCAGGGGTTTTATCTCCAGAACTATACCTTTGAAGTGAGTTATTCTGCTCTCAAGATAACTTACTGAGAGAGAACAATTTGAAGGTTTTGACTTTAAGAAACGTAGTGCTCATTAATGATGATGAAGTGAGCAAAGAAACACGCCCTCTCCTTCTGTCTGCAGATGCTGGAATGGATGCGGCCCCCTGCTGGCCGCTCTGGAGCAGCAGCCCTTTGCTAGCAAGAACTGAAGTTCTGCTGAACTGCAGTGACCCTGCCCCGCGGATAGATAAAAGACTCTAAGGTCTGTAATTTCTATTTTAATGGTTTTAACATATAAAGTTAGATATATATAAACCAGAAAAACGTGAGTGAAAGCAGAATGAAAAATACCTGGGCGGTGGCTTCATGCAACAACAGTAAAAAAACATTTTCCTTCAGCTCTATATGTTCCTTCCAAAGCTAACATCACGGACACTTACCTCATTCTGAACCTTGCCAGGATTTTACGGAAAAAACCCGGGCTCTGGGTCGGGCGTGATGTTGTTGAGCGAAGCGGGCTGGGAGAGGCAGGAGGGCTGTGGTTTGGTTGCTCCCCATGCTGACCATGGAAAGTGGCGTTGAGATCAAGGCTGCTAGGGACATGGGCTCCTGAGGTGGCCACAGTGGTGGGAATCTTCCCAGAAGGAGCTGGAGATCTTGGATTTGGAACAGTGATGCAGAGATCAGAAAATCAGAGACTCTTACAAACATGACATATAAAAACCGACAATCACAATATGCCTTTTACACACAGTGGAGAAAATCCCGTATAATCAATCCAGATCCAAGGGGTATTTCACAGAACTTATGAGTAATAGGTATGTTAAGTGGGAAAGGGCAGCAAAAGAAGAGTGTACAATAACACAAGGTTCCTAGAGTTTAAGGGAATACTACGCATATATTTTTAAGGACAAGGTTAATGAAGGGAAATTCCAGCACAGACAATGGCTAACTGAAGCTTTCCCCCTTTGCTTCCCTCTCAAATTTATTACACACAGGGAACTGTGCCAATATGAAAGAAATAAAGGACACGCAGGCATACTTGATGAACAGGCAACTAAAACGTTTTGGAAGCACACAAATGGTGTAAATACAAAATTCCACATGCTTAAAGCAACATAGGCAGGGCAGGGACATCTTACAACTTTTGTAGTATGCAAAGGCACAAAGACACACACAGGTGACCAAGGACACCATGAGACAGGATGTGATTAAAGTAAGATCACAATGGGGAAGGACACTTTGTGGACAACTGTAAGGAAATCTTAGACTATATAAGGCCCAGCACAAGATTAAGCAGCAGTGGGCACATGTTAGTCTCACAAGGAATGTGCAGTTTTTCTTACATAGCCTTGAAGTTACCTCCTTCACTGCCTATTGGAGGGGACAGCATATTGGGGTTCCCAGAGGTTGACATGGACATCAACATCCAGTGTCTCAGCCAACAGGTAGCAGATGTGGTATAAACTGAGGCAGGGCTAGCTGCATTTCTTTAGGCTGGGAGGGGTTTGGGTTCAGGCAGAGGCAGAAACAACAGTTCGATGGAGCTGTGACCACAGAGCAACCTGCTGTGAAACGCACATACCTGCCTCCCCAAACCACCTCATGTTTTTCAAAGAATAAAACTCTCCTAAACTTGTTTTGCAGATTCATGAGCAATTGGTAACCAGTAGCTGCTTTTTCCCAAACAGTCATCTAAAAAGTTTCTTACTTTGAACAAAAGAAAACAGCAGCTGACATGACTATTTGTTTATGGGAGAGGGATGATGTCCTCCAAGCTACGCATAAAGTGAAGCCTATTCTAAGAGATGTCCCAGTTCAAGACTAAGTGGCAAAGTGAACATATAACATGAGCATACTGTGCTCTCAAACTGTTTCCAAAACACAGAGACATGTTTTAAATGAACTATTAAACTAAGATTAGGGGGACAGAAACTTGTCATTATATACCAGAGTATCCTATGTTGTTTTTAACTAGATACTTTGAAATCTTCTTACCTAAAGGACATTTACAAAGAATCCTTTATGAAGAGTCCTTTACCCTTTATAAAGAATTCTCAAAATCCCTAAAGGGTCAGCAGAGCTTTTATTAAAAAAAAAAAAAAAAACTTTTTGAAAAAATTGAACTGTTTAGAGACACAGAAAGAGTGACGGTGGCTGGGAGTCTGCAATTCCACCTGGCACAGACACCTACTGGACACAACTACCCACAGGAGTGTCACCAGGACAACAATATTCCTCAATTCCAGCTCAGCCATCATGTCCTTGGAATTCCAAAGGTGTAGTTTCTTTCATTTAAGGATAAGCAGACATTTAGAATTCTGATATTATTCTTCCAGTGTCTTTCTCCCGAAATCCTTTTGAAGGACCGACACTTGGAGGGGACCAGGTTCTTCCTTTCCCTCACTTCCCATATCCAGACCAACCATGACATCTGGTTGGTGTCAGTTTCCCGCCAGCCTTTCAGCTGGCCCGTCCTCTCCACTTCTACTGCCAAGGTCTCAGTGCAGAGCCTCAGGCCTCATCTTCACTGGGCTTCTGCCTCTACCCCCACCTCCAACCTATCTGCTCAACTACCCAGAACTTCCTGAAAATTTAACTGGACCTTGTTGCTCATCTGCTCACCACCATTCTACAGCATGCTGAGTCTTCAGGATGAAGTTCAGACTCCTCTGCCTGACATGCAAGTCACAGGACCCCTGCCATCTCTCCAGGCTTTGCCTTCCATCATTTTTCCTGGAACTTGACCTGCTGGCCCTCCTGATGATGTGCAGTGCCTTGGTAAAGCACCAGGTCAGAAAACACTTGCAGGACCTATGTTGCCCTGTGCCTAAAGGGCTGGCATCTTTCCATTCACTCTTCCAAGTTCAACCAGAGGTCATCTCCTCCATCAAGGCTTCCCACATGCACCACCCCCCAAAAGAGAGTGAAATCACTTGTTGCTGTGAATTTAGGTCACGCACACCACATTGTATTGTAGTGACGCTTCCTTCCTGGAGCTCCCTCAGAGCACAGCTATCATCTTGTCACTGTGCCCCTAGTGTCAGCAGAAAGCCTGCCAAAGCAGGTGCTCAGAAAATGTCCTGGTAACAGAGCAGATTAATCAACTAGCCGGTGGGATTCTGGTCGTCCCAGGCCTGGACGTTTTTAGTTGCATGACCTAACAGATGCCCTCTTTTATTTAAGCCTGTTTGGACTGGATTTTCTGCCGCCTGCAACAGAGAATCAACAATTCTCTTTATGTTCAATGTGTTTACTTGAAAACAAGTACTACCACTTGACACTGACCTCCTCAGTTTGGTCCTTAGTTTACTGATGATATCGGAGCCTCCACTTGTGCTTTTCACCAACGATTTCCCTCGAACGGGAAGGCTCCTGATGGCAGGGCGATCATTACACATTGCGGTTCGGTGTTCCTGTGCCTGCAGAGTGAAACCGTGCCAACTTGCTGGGGGTCGAGAGTTGGGTTGAGATGCGGTGGTCACAGAGTCATTATTTGTTTCTGCAGCAGCTGGTGGTGCTGGATTAGAATCCATGCTGCAGAGGTCAGAAAATTAGAGACTCTTACAAACACAGCATATGAAAATTCACAATCACAACATACCGTTTACGCGCAGTGGAGAAAATCAGGTATAATCAATACAGATCCAACTGGCATTTCACAGAACTTAGGAGTAATAGGTAAGATAAGTGGGAAAGGGTAGTAAAAGAATAGTATATAATGAGACAAAGCCTCCTAGAGTTTCAGGTAATAGTATATATATATTTTTAAGGACAACGTTAATGCTGGGAAATTGTAGGACAGAGACTGGCTAACTCTAGCTTTTCCCCTTTGCTTCCCCCTCAAATTGCTTACACACAGGGAACCATGCCGACAGGACAGAAACGAAGGATACGCAGCCATACTTGATGAATAGGCAACTAAAAAGTTTTTGAAGCACACAAATGGTATGAATATAAAATTCCACGCGCTGAAAGCAAGTAGCAGAAGGGCAGGAACTTCTTACAGCCTTTGTTTGTGTGAGAGGGATGATGTCCTCCAAGCTGTGCATAAAATCATGCTTATTCTAAGAGATGACTCAGTTCAAGTCTAAGTGGTAAAGTGAATATATGACATCAGCATAATGTGCTCTCAACATTTTCCCAAAACACACTGACCTCGTTTAAATGAACTCTTATAATAAGGTTATGGGTATAGAAGCTAGCCGTAATTTCACACTGTATCCTCTGTTGTTTTAACAATATAGTTTAGAATCTTCCTACACAAAGGAAATTTACAAAGAATCCTTTATAAAGCACAGTCAAAATCTCTACAGGGTGAACAGAGCCTTTTTTTTTTTTTTTTTTTTAAACCAAAAAACTTGTTAGAAAAAATTGAACTGTTTAGAGACACAGAAAGAGTGACAGTGGCTAGAAGTCTGCAGTTCCACCTGGCACAGACACCTACTGGACACAACTACCCACAGGAGTCTCACCAGGACAACAATATTCCTCAATTCCAGCTCAGCCATCATGTCCTTGGAATTCCAAAGGTGTAGTTTCTTTCATTTAAGGATAAGCAGACATTTAGAATTCTGATATTATTCTTCCAGTGTCTTTCTCCCGAAATCCTTTTGAAGGACCGACACTTGGAGGGGACCAGGTTCTTCCTTTCCCTCACTTCCCATATCCAGGCCAACCATGACATCTGGTTGGTGTCAGTTTCCCGCCAGCCTTTCAGCTGGCCCGTCCTCTCCACTTCTACTGCCAGGGTCTCAGTGCAGAGCCTCAGGCCTCATCTTCACTGGGCTCCCTCCCTCGGCCCTCCATATCCAGTCTATCCAACTCAATTGCCGAGAACTTCCTAAAAAATCAACTGGAGTTTGTCACTCATCTGCTCACAACCTTCGAGGGCATGTTGAGTCTTCAGGATCAAGTTTAGACTTCTCACCTTGGCGTGCAAGTCACACATCTTTGGGCCCCTGCAGTCTAATCTCTGCCTTCCATCATGCTCCTGAAACTTGACTTTCTGGCTCTCCTGGTGATGGGCAGTCCCTTGGTAAAGCACCAGGTCAGAAAACACTTGCTGAGGCTATTCTCTATGCCTGAAGGGCTGGCATCTTTCAACTCTTCGAAATTCATCCAGAGGTGATTTCCTCCATGAAGTCTTCCCTGATCCACCCTCCCAGTGAGAGTAAAATCACTTCTTGCTGTGATTTTAGTTCACGCATGCCACATTGTCTTCTTGTAGGGACACTTCCTTACTGGAGCTCCCTGTGAAAGCACAGCTATAGTCTTGTCAATGTGCCACCAGTGTCAGTGGGAAGCCTGACAAAGTAGGTGGTCAGTAAATGTTCTGATAGGACAGATCAACTAATAATGTAGCCACAGGGATTTCGATAACCCCAACATAAGAGAGACATGCCTTTGAAATAAATTACTCAAGAAGAGCTGCTTGGCCTTGCATTTCTGTTTGAGAATTCTGCCCTCTGCCTTGGAGAATGGCTCCAGAGAGTCAGAGAAGGACTGGAAACAAACACCTTCAGTTTCCTTTGATTGCCACTCAGTATCACTTCTTTTCCTGTGCCAACAATACTTAAATATTGCTGTAGGGAAAGCAACTCTAGGACCCCGGGCGGCAGAAGAAGTTGACTCCACCCAAGACTTTTCCCAGTGACCTGGGCCAGCAACAGGCTCAGAGATACCCAGAGCCAGCTCACACAGACCATGGAGACAACCCCAGGCTTCGGTTCTAGCAGAGCCACGTGTAGGAAGACGTCAGGTGTAAACAGGCAGAGATCAGCTGTGGAACGACCACAGAGGAGGCAAAACTGGAAGACAAACTCTGACTCTAGGCCTGGACTTTTTTAGTTGTATGCCCTAACTGATGCCCTTTTTTATTTTAGCCTGTTTGCATTGGGGTTTTCTGCCACCTGAAACAGAGAGTCCTAAGTGATTCAAGTCAGTGAAGAAATGCTGGGTTGTTCTCAGTACATGCACACGGACTCACGTATCCAAGAGTACACATAGTTTTAAGGTACAAACAAATACGACTGTCTTCCATGCTCTACTATCTCTCAGGGCAGGTCAGGGGTCAAAAGAATTTATCCCCCTGCCCAGCTACTGACACTTTTTGCCAAAATAAGAAGCTTGGGTCAACGGATGCACCAAATAAAACAGGGGAGGAAGGGGAGGCACGAGTGGTTTAGCTTCTTCCCTGTGAATACAAATGGTCCAAAGGCTCTGGAGAAAGAAAGGATTTTAGGCACCCACAGACCAAGGGGCTGCTCCGGCTGTTCCCATGCAGCACACTGCCAATGGCCAGATGGTGCAGGGAGACCTGGGAGGCACACAAGCATGGCAAGGAGGGGATGGACAGATGTCCCGCAGTGAAAAACTGATCCTCATCAAAGAGACCTTTCTAAGTAGGAAATGTAAGTCAGTATTTTGATTATAAATTATTAAATTTTTTGACATGCTAATTTTAAAGCCAAATATTACTTAAGAAATTTTATTCATGTTTCATCACAAGTTCTACATAGGAATTAGCAAAACAATTTGTTTTTCCGACTTCTACAGTAGGCCTACCACCTTGACGCAGGAAACAGTAAATGCAGCAAATATCCACTGAATTTTAAGTCTGTACAATCAAACTCACAAAAATTCTAATTATGACAGACAGCCCCAATATCACGATGGGCTCCATATTCTACAAGTTCATCAAGCTGGTTGTTATGAAAGTTTGAACAATGTTTTTCCCCCGATATGATGGTTCTATTGCACAGTCTAGATAAGCAATCTACATAAGCAAAACAGTAGCTGTATTACATGTAAATCTTAAAGAAATAGCAATGTATTTCTTAAAATTCAAGTTGCATGAAGTTGAGTTCCTATTAATCTTCTTAATTGTTTTGTATTGAGCAGTGATTATCTTTCTTAAAATTCTGATTGACTTAAAGTTACAAAAGGACAGGCACTGATGATTTGTTAGCTAGAACATCTAGCCCGTATCAGTCCATTCTGATACAAAATGTTTTGGCTGCCGATTGAAAGCATACTCAGTGATTGGGCAAAAGCAGACTTAAAAATGTAGTCCAGATGACACATGTGTTAACTGTCATGCTCCATCTCCGTGGCTCAGTGCAGCACAAGTGGCTATGTGGATAAAATAATAAAGCCACTTGACAATTTTTAAATTTTGCCAATGAGATCCCATACTTCAAACTTCTTTCAAAAGATCCTGTTGCGTTTTATCCTAACACCATCACGTTACTGCTGTGGGCCTCATGCAGATATCTAAAAGCACATGAAAAAGTGGGGCCGAGCGTCCCTGCTGTGTAGGTCCTTCAGCAACTTGAGAGATTAGGTATAGTTAGTGTAAACTAACAAAACTCTTCACATTCTTGCCTGAGCAGTTTATAATCAAGAATGAAGCTAAAATTGTTGAGCACTGCCTGTCAGGCCTGTGCTCCGCGGTTTAAGACTCACTGTGTAACTACACCATCTGGACAGAATCATACCATTAACGACGTAATCAGACCTTCAAAAGCCTAAACCTAGTTGATGTCGACTGTCAGTCTGATGGTTGGGATCAGGCCACGTTTGGAAACGGGTAACAGAAGTAGAACAGCAGCATCGTGAGGATTCCCACAGAAAGTAGGCTGACCTGCAGCACGTCTGGTTTCCAGGCGAGCCTTACTCAGAATTCCACCCAGAGGTGCTTGTGTCAAAGCAATGACTTGCCAAAAGCTAGGCACCCTGCCTTCCAGACCAAGCATTAACTTCCTTTTTCACACAGTAAAGCTGATAAAACAGAAATATTGCACTAGCAAGAATCAATTAATAAAACTAATATGAAAAAGTAAAAACTATCACAAATTGATTGCATTGCCTGTGGCAAGAGGAAAAACTCCCACTTTTGGTAGGCTTCAGAAATATCCTATGCTTGCTGTAAAATTTTGAAGGTAGTAAGGGTTTATTGAAGGCATATGGAGCCTTTGTTTCAAACCTTTTCACAGTCTTTAAAAGCCACAATCATTCTCAAGTTGGAATTTTGTATAAACACTCACATACGGAAGAAAAAAGTCCAACATATTGGAAGCTGAAAATGGAAGTCAATATGCTTGTTTCAGAAATTAACGTAAGTCCAGGCATCCTGTCTCTCAGTAGTATTTTCCATTAGTCAAAGAATAAGCCTACAGGTTGAGTGATCCTAACCCATTAAGCCTGTCCTTATTCTTCCAAAGAATCATTTGTGTTTAGATATTGGCTACCATGTCAGGCCACAGATCAGGAAAATAAATTTCGCTTTCCACAGTGAAAAGTACACAGCATAAGAAAATACTTAAAGCATACATAAAAGCCTTAAAATGACTCAGAGGCCAGGGAGGAGTGAGGATAAGACTATGACTTCTCTCTGAGGCGTTGCCAGCCTTTGATTTTTTTAATTTCAAGTGAACTTTCTCTTGCAGCTCATCTCCACAACAAGAGTCCTAAACAGGATAAACACAGAATGACAGAACTGGAAAGAATCATTCAAGTCCCCTCTGGATGACTGATCCATTTAGTAGGTTTTAGCAGTCTGTAGAAGGTCATGAAACTTACTAGGTAGAAAGCTGCCCCTCAGGCACCCGAGATACACAACCTCTGTTTCATATCTACTAGAATCTCAATTTTTCTGATACCTGACAGGCATAACTCCAGTGGCAATGTAATTTGTGTTCAAATGTATCCTCAGGGGGATACCGAAACTTCTGATTTTTGGCATTTAGAGATTCTCCATGATTTTTGTCACAATTTAGGAACTACTAGCAATATTGCATCAGATATTGACCTCTCCCTAGTGATTTCTTCCCGAATTATTTGTTTACATACAAAATAAAAGTGATCAGAATTTAAAAACAACAAAAAAGACTAAGCTACAGAGGTAGGAAAGAAGAGGAGAAAGCAATAATCTGCCGAAGAACTGATCTGTGCAGGAAGGCAGACTCCATCTAAGTGAAGACTCAAGCTTTTTTTTTTGAGTCTTGCTCCTTTGTCCCAGCTAGAGTGCGTAGCATCATCATCGCTCACTGAAACCTCAAACTCCTGGGCTCAAGTGAGCCTCCTGCCTGAGCCCCCTGAATATCAGGGACTACAGGCAAGTGCCACCACACCTGGCTAATTTTCCTACTGTTGGTAGAGATGGGGTCTGATTCTCGCTTAGGCTGGTCTCGAACTCCTGGCCTCAAGCAATTGTCCTACCTCGGCCTCCCAAGTGCTGGGATTACAGGCAGGAGACATCGCACTTGGCTAACCACCCAGAATATTCTAACAAAAACCCTGTGTCTCCCGTTTCAGTTCAAATACATGAAATAAATGTAGTTAGGAAAAAAGGGAAAAGGATTCATGCCTGCACCAGACCTTCATTGAGTTTTCTAAGGGGGCACAAGTGTAGTGGCTTGAAGCGCCTCCTCTGGTCACAGACCTGGCTCTGCCTGAGACTTCTTTGCTGTAGGACCATAAACATGTTCCTTATCTCGGAAGCTCATCTTCAGTGTCTTCTATGAAACGGGGAAAATCTACTCCACAGGCTGGACTGTGGAGAGGTACTGAGTGTATGCATATTATATTATCAATATAGTTATTTTACATAAAAATGTGTGTTTATTATAAATAGGTGTGAATAAAATGAGTACATCTAAATATCTATACACATCTGTCTACCTTAGCACATAGTAATAAGCATTCAAATAATGGTAGCTGATATTTTTATCAATGATAGTCTGAAGATGACCAAAAAAGGAGCACAGAGGAGACAGTTAAATAAACTCAAAGATTTTAATGACGTGCAAGGTTTTACTTAAAGAGCCCATTATGGCACAAAGTGCTCGGACACAAAGCTGCCTTTCTGAACTGAGGCAAACCTGGACACCCCTCCATGCTTGGGGCTTGGAGGGGAAACACCTGTTGATATTTAGCAGGGACGGAAGGCGAACAGCCACATAAATGGTACCTGGCTCCACCTTCTACGACCCAAGTTTCAGAGGCAGCTGCATTTTACCCTAGTCCCTGTGGGGGACCAGGAGGACTGGGACAGGCCACGACGTGACCCTGAGAGGAAGGATTTATTGCGGGGGTCAACAGACTGTTTCTGGATTGAACTCACTGTCTCTCTCGTGGCTCACGAACCCCACCCCCAAATCGGCAAGGCCCTATAGACCATTCTGTTCTACCCAACCTCGAACGGGGGGGGAGGGGTCTCAGTAAAGGGGATGGGGCTGAGGAGGGAACAGGAAGGCGGACTGAAACCTCTGCTTTGCCTGACTTCCAGTTACTGCTCATGGACGTCAGAAATCCTCCCATGTCTGCCATTTGATATCCTAACTGTAAACAGATGACACTAGTTAATGTGACTCACCTAAGTCATACATGATTAATGTGGAGAAATTAAGGAGACTGAGAAGCAAAACTTGGCTTCCAGTTTAAATAATGGCAAGAGCGTGACACTGAGCAGGGTGCTCATAGACCACGGGGAGCACAGACAAACAGAGGAGGGGCCACTGATTATTGCAGACCTGAGAGCACTCCTAGCTGTCCTGTAAGACACAGGTGACAGACAAGGGCCCCACCAAGCAAGCCTGCAGGAAACCTCAGACAGACTAAGCCACGCCAGGCTTAATTTCAAAGAATTCCCTCGGGGGAGTCCTGAAACTGCAGGGGCTCTTGGGCTTCTGGGACTTGTTCCTGGAAAAGAGGACTTTCACGATTTGGTCTCGGTTGAAAGCGGGATCCTTTGTTTTGCCTCCGGAGGCAACCAATGTTTCTGTCTGCAACATGCCTACCAGATCATGGAAATGAAGTCAGAAATACCTCGAAGGACCCTCAGAGTTTCCCAAGGCCACCAACGGCAGCGTAACTAAATAACACATGAAGCATTTTATACACAACTCGGATGTGCTAAGATGATATTATTATTTTTTGGGGGAATAAACCAGGGGTTTTATCTCCAGAACTATACCTTTGAAGTGAGTTATTCTGCTCTCAAGATAACTTACTGAGAGAGAACAATTTGAAGGTTTTGACTTTAAGAAACGTAGTGCTCATTAATGATGATGAAGTGAGCAAAGAAACACGCCCTCTCCTTCTGTCTGCAGATGCTGGAATGGATGCGGCCCCCTGCTGGCCGCTCTGGAGCAGCAGCCCTTTGCTAGCAAGAACTGAAGTTCTGCTGAACTGCAGTGACCCTGCCCCGCGGATAGATAAAAGACTCTAAGGTCTGTAATTTCTATTTTAATGGTTTTAACATATAAAGTTAGATATATATAAACCAGAAAAACGTGAGTGAAAGCAGAATGAAAAATACCTGGGCGGTGGCTTCATGCAACAACAGTAAAAAAACATTTTCCTTCAGCTCTATATGTTCCTTCCAAAGCTAACATCACGGACACTTACCTCATTCTGAACCTTGCCAGGATTTTACGGAAAAAACCCGGGCTCTGGGTCGGGCGTGATGTTGTTGAGCGAAGCGGGCTGGGAGAGGCAGGAGGGCTGTGGTTTGGTTGCTCCCCATGCTGACCATGGAAAGTGGCGTTGGGATCAAGGCTGCTAGGGACATGGGCTCCTGAGGTGGCCACAGTGGTGGGAATCTTCCCAGAAGGAGCTGGAGATCTTGGATTTGGAACAGTGATGCAGAGATCAGAAAATCAGAGACTCTTACAAACATGACATATAAAAACCGACAATCACAATATGCCTTTTACACACAGTGGAGAAAATCCCGTATAATCAATCCAGATCCAAGGGGTATTTCACAGAACTTATGAGTAATAGGTATGTTAAGTGGGAAAGGGCAGCAAAAGAAGAGTGTACAATAACACAAGGTTCCTAGAGTTTAAGGGAATACTACGCATATATTTTTAAGGACAAGGTTAATGAAGGGAAATTCCAGCACAGACAATGGCTAACTGAAGCTTTCCCCCTTTGCTTCCCTCTCAAATTTATTACACACAGGGAACTGTGCCAATATGAAAGAAATAAAGGACACGCAGGCATACTTGATGAACAGGCAACTAAAACGTTTTGGAAGCACACAAATGGTGTAAATACAAAATTCCACATGCTTAAAGCAACATAGGCAGGGCAGGGACATCTTACAACTTTTGTAGTATGCAAAGGCACAAAGACACACACAGGTGACCAAGGACACCATGAGACAGGATGTGATTAAAGTAAGATCACAATGGGGAAGGACACTTTGTGGACAACTGTAAGGAAATCTTAGACTATATAAGGCCCAGCACAAGATTAAGCAGCAGTGGGCACATGTTAGTCTCACAAGGAATGTGCAGTTTTTCTTACATAGCCTTGAAGTTACCTCCTTCACTGCCTATTGGAGGGGACAGCATATTGGGGTTCCCAGAGGTTGACATGGACATCAACATCCAGTGTCTCAGCCAACAGGTAGCAGATGTGGTATAAACTGAGGCAGGGCTAGCTGCATTTCTTTAGGCTGGGAGGGGTTTGGGTTCAGGCAGAGGCAGAAACAACAGTTCGATGGAGCTGTGACCACAGAGCAACCTGCTGTGAAACGCACATACCTGCCTCCCCAAACCACCTCATGTTTTTCAAAGAATAAAACTCTCCTAAACTTGTTTTGCAGATTCATGAGCAATTGGTAACCAGTAGCTGCTTTTTCCCAAACAGTCATCTAAAAAGTTTCTTACTTTGAACAAAAGAAAACAGCAGCTGACATGACTATTTGTTTATGGGAGAGGGATGATGTCCTCCAAGCTACGCATAAAGTGAAGCCTATTCTAAGAGATGTCCCAGTTCAAGACTAAGTGGCAAAGTGAACATATAACATGAGCATACTGTGCTCTCAAACTGTTTCCAAAACACAGAGACATGTTTTAAATGAACTATTAAACTAAGATTAGGGGGACAGAAACTTGTCATTATATACCAGAGTATCCTATGTTGTTTTTAACTAGATACTTTGAAATCTTCTTACCTAAAGGACATTTACAAAGAATCCTTTATGAAGAGTCCTTTACCCTTTATAAAGAATTCTCAAAATCCCTAAAGGGTCAGCAGAGCTTTTATTAAAAAAAAAAAAAAAAACTTTTTGAAAAAATTGAACTGTTTAGAGACACAGAAAGAGTGACGGTGGCTGGGAGTCTGCAATTCCACCTGGCACAGACACCTACTGGACACAACTACCCACAGGAGTGTCACCAGGACAACAATATTCCTCAATTCCAGCTCAGCCATCATGTCCTTGGAATTCCAAAGGTGTAGTTTCTTTCATTTAAGGATAAGCAGACATTTAGAATTCTGATATTATTCTTCCAGTGTCTTTCTCCCGAAATCCTTTTGAAGGACCGACACTTGGAGGGGACCAGGTTCTTCCTTTCCCTCACTTCCCATATCCAGACCAACCATGACATCTGGTTGGTGTCAGTTTCCCGCCAGCCTTTCAGCTGGCCCGTCCTCTCCACTTCTACTGCCAAGGTCTCAGTGCAGAGCCTCAGGCCTCATCTTCACTGGGCTTCTGCCTCTACCCCCACCTCCAACCTATCTGCTCAACTACCCAGAACTTCCTGAAAATTTAACTGGACCTTGTTGCTCATCTGCTCACCACCATTCTACAGCATGCTGAGTCTTCAGGATGAAGTTCAGACTCCTCTGCCTGACATGCAAGTCACAGGACCCCTGCCATCTCTCCAGGCTTTGCCTTCCATCATTTTTCCTGGAACTTGACCTGCTGGCCCTCCTGATGATGTGCAGTGCCTTGGTAAAGCACCAGGTCAGAAAACACTTGCAGGACCTATGTTGCCCTGTGCCTAAAGGGCTGGCATCTTTCCATTCACTCTTCCAAGTTCAACCAGAGGTCATCTCCTCCATCAAGGCTTCCCACATGCACCACCCCCCAAAAGAGAGTGAAATCACTTGTTGCTGTGAATTTAGGTCACGCACACCACATTGTATTGTAGTGACGCTTCCTTCCTGGAGCTCCCTCAGAGCACAGCTATCATCTTGTCACTGTGCCCCTAGTGTCAGCAGAAAGCCTGCCAAAGCAGGTGCTCAGAAAATGTCCTGGTAACAGAGCAGATTAATCAACTAGCCGGTGGGATTCTGGTCGTCCCAGGCCTGGACGTTTTTAGTTGCATGACCTAACAGATGCCCTCTTTTATTTAAGCCTGTTTGGACTGGATTTTCTGCCGCCTGCAACAGAGAATCAACAATTCTCTTTATGTTCAATGTGTTTACTTGAAAACAAGTACTACCACTTGACACTGACCTCCTCAGTTTGGTCCTTAGTTTACTGATGATATCGGAGCCTCCACTTGTGCTTTTCACCAACGATTTCCCTCGAACGGGAAGGCTCCTGATGGCAGGGCGATCATTACACATTGCGGTTCGGTGTTCCTGTGCCTGCAGAGTGAAACCGTGCCAACTTGCTGGGGGTCGAGAGTTGGGTTGAGATGCGGTGGTCACAGAGTCATTATTTGTTTCTGCAGCAGCTGGTGGTGCTGGATTAGAATCCATGCTGCAGAGGTCAGAAAATTAGAGACTCTTACAAACACAGCATATGAAAATTCACAATCACAACATACCGTTTACGCGCAGTGGAGAAAATCAGGTATAATCAATACAGATCCAACTGGCATTTCACAGAACTTAGGAGTAATAGGTAAGATAAGTGGGAAAGGGTAGTAAAAGAATAGTATATAATGAGACAAAGCCTCCTAGAGTTTCAGGTAATAGTATATATATATTTTTAAGGACAACGTTAATGCTGGGAAATTGTAGGACAGAGACTGGCTAACTCTAGCTTTTCCCCTTTGCTTCCCCCTCAAATTGCTTACACACAGGGAACCATGCCGACAGGACAGAAACGAAGGATACGCAGCCATACTTGATGAATAGGCAACTAAAAAGTTTTTGAAGCACACAAATGGTATGAATATAAAATTCCACGCGCTGAAAGCAAGTAGCAGAAGGGCAGGAACTTCTTACAGCCTTTGTTTGTGTGAGAGGGATGATGTCCTCCAAGCTGTGCATAAAATCATGCTTATTCTAAGAGATGACTCAGTTCAAGTCTAAGTGGTAAAGTGAATATATGACATCAGCATAATGTGCTCTCAACATTTTCCCAAAACACACTGACCTCGTTTAAATGAACTCTTATAATAAGGTTATGGGTATAGAAGCTAGCCGTAATTTCACACTGTATCCTCTGTTGTTTTAACAATATAGTTTAGAATCTTCCTACACAAAGGAAATTTACAAAGAATCCTTTATAAAGCACAGTCAAAATCTCTACAGGGTGAACAGAGCCTTTTTTTTTTTTTTTTTTTTAAACCAAAAAACTTGTTAGAAAAAATTGAACTGTTTAGAGACACAGAAAGAGTGACAGTGGCTAGAAGTCTGCAGTTCCACCTGGCACAGACACCTACTGGACACAACTACCCACAGGAGTCTCACCAGGACAACAATATTCCTCAATTCCAGCTCAGCCATCATGTCCTTGGAATTCCAAAGGTGTAGTTTCTTTCATTTAAGGATAAGCAGACATTTAGAATTCTGATATTATTCTTCCAGTGTCTTTCTCCCGAAATCCTTTTGAAGGACCGACACTTGGAGGGGACCAGGTTCTTCCTTTCCCTCACTTCCCATATCCAGGCCAACCATGACATCTGGTTGGTGTCAGTTTCCCGCCAGCCTTTCAGCTGGCCCGTCCTCTCCACTTCTACTGCCAGGGTCTCAGTGCAGAGCCTCAGGCCTCATCTTCACTGGGCTCCCTCCCTCGGCCCTCCATATCCAGTCTATCCAACTCAATTGCCGAGAACTTCCTAAAAAATCAACTGGAGTTTGTCACTCATCTGCTCACAACCTTCGAGGGCATGTTGAGTCTTCAGGATCAAGTTTAGACTTCTCACCTTGGCGTGCAAGTCACACATCTTTGGGCCCCTGCAGTCTAATCTCTGCCTTCCATCATGCTCCTGAAACTTGACTTTCTGGCTCTCCTGGTGATGGGCAGTCCCTTGGTAAAGCACCAGGTCAGAAAACACTTGCTGAGGCTATTCTCTATGCCTGAAGGGCTGGCATCTTTCAACTCTTCGAAATTCATCCAGAGGTGATTTCCTCCATGAAGTCTTCCCTGATCCACCCTCCCAGTGAGAGTAAAATCACTTCTTGCTGTGATTTTAGTTCACGCATGCCACATTGTCTTCTTGTAGGGACACTTCCTTACTGGAGCTCCCTGTGAAAGCACAGCTATAGTCTTGTCAATGTGCCACCAGTGTCAGTGGGAAGCCTGACAAAGTAGGTGGTCAGTAAATGTTCTGATAGGACAGATCAACTAATAATGTAGCCACAGGGATTTCGATAACCCCAACATAAGAGAGACATGCCTTTGAAATAAATTACTCAAGAAGAGCTGCTTGGCCTTGCATTTCTGTTTGAGAATTCTGCCCTCTGCCTTGGAGAATGGCTCCAGAGAGTCAGAGAAGGACTGGAAACAAACACCTTCAGTTTCCTTTGATTGCCACTCAGTATCACTTCTTTTCCTGTGCCAACAATACTTAAATATTGCTGTAGGGAAAGCAACTCTAGGACCCCGGGCGGCAGAAGAAGTTGACTCCACCCAAGACTTTTCCCAGTGACCTGGGCCAGCAACAGGCTCAGAGATACCCAGAGCCAGCTCACACAGACCATGGAGACAACCCCAGGCTTCGGTTCTAGCAGAGCCACGTGTAGGAAGACGTCAGGTGTAAACAGGCAGAGATCAGCTGTGGAACGACCACAGAGGAGGCAAAACTGGAAGACAAACTCTGACTCTAGGCCTGGACTTTTTTAGTTGTATGCCCTAACTGATGCCCTTTTTTATTTTAGCCTGTTTGCATTGGGGTTTTCTGCCACCTGAAACAGAGAGTCCTAAGTGATTCAAGTCAGTGAAGAAATGCTGGGTTGTTCTCAGTACATGCACACGGACTCACGTATCCAAGAGTACACATAGTTTTAAGGTACAAACAAATACGACTGTCTTCCATGCTCTACTATCTCTCAGGGCAGGTCAGGGGTCAAAAGAATTTATCCCCCTGCCCAGCTACTGACACTTTTTGCCAAAATAAGAAGCTTGGGTCAACGGATGCACCAAATAAAACAGGGGAGGAAGGGGAGGCACGAGTGGTTTAGCTTCTTCCCTGTGAATACAAATGGTCCAAAGGCTCTGGAGAAAGAAAGGATTTTAGGCACCCACAGACCAAGGGGCTGCTCCGGCTGTTCCCATGCAGCACACTGCCAATGGCCAGATGGTGCAGGGAGACCTGGGAGGCACACAAGCATGGCAAGGAGGGGATGGACAGATGTCCCGCAGTGAAAAACTGATCCTCATCAAAGAGACCTTTCTAAGTAGGAAATGTAAGTCAGTATTTTGATTATAAATTATTAAATTTTTTGACATGCTAATTTTAAAGCCAAATATTACTTAAGAAATTTTATTCATGTTTCATCACAAGTTCTACATAGGAATTAGCAAAACAATTTGTTTTTCCGACTTCTACAGTAGGCCTACCACCTTGACGCAGGAAACAGTAAATGCAGCAAATATCCACTGAATTTTAAGTCTGTACAATCAAACTCACAAAAATTCTAATTATGACAGACAGCCCCAATATCACGATGGGCTCCATATTCTACAAGTTCATCAAGCTGGTTGTTATGAAAGTTTGAACAATGTTTTTCCCCCGATATGATGGTTCTATTGCACAGTCTAGATAAGCAATCTACATAAGCAAAACAGTAGCTGTATTACATGTAAATCTTAAAGAAATAGCAATGTATTTCTTAAAATTCAAGTTGCATGAAGTTGAGTTCCTATTAATCTTCTTAATTGTTTTGTATTGAGCAGTGATTATCTTTCTTAAAATTCTGATTGACTTAAAGTTACAAAAGGACAGGCACTGATGATTTGTTAGCTAGAACATCTAGCCCGTATCAGTCCATTCTGATACAAAATGTTTTGGCTGCCGATTGAAAGCATACTCAGTGATTGGGCAAAAGCAGACTTAAAAATGTAGTCCAGATGACACATGTGTTAACTGTCGTCAGCCCTCCTCTGCTCCATCTCCGTGGCTCAGTGCAGCACAAGTGGCTATGTGGATAAAATAATAAAACCACTTGACAATTTTAAAATTTTGCCAATGAGATCCCATACTTCAAACTTCTTTCAAAAGATCCTGTTGCGTTTTATCCTAACACCATCACGTTACTGCTGTGGGCCTCATGCAGATATCTAAAAGCACATGAAAAAGTGGGGCCGAGCGTCCCTGCTGTGTAGGTCCTTCAGCAACTTGAGAGATTAGGTATAGTTACTGTAAACTAACAAAACTCTTCACATTCTTGCCTGAGCAGTTTATAATCAAGAATGAAGCTAAAATTTGTTGAGCACTGTCTGTCAGGCCTGTGCTCCGCGGTTTAAGACTCACTGTGTAACTACACCATCTGGACAGAATCATACCATTAATGACGTAATCAGACCTTCAAAAGCCTAAACCTAGTTGATGTCGACTGTCAGTCTGATGGTTGGGATCAGGCCATGTTTGGAAACGGCAACAGAAGTAGAACAGCAGCATCGTGAGGATTCCCACAGAAAGTAGGCTGACCTGCAGCACGTCTGGTTTCAAGACGAGCCTTACTCAGAATTCCACCCAGAGGTGCTTGTGTCAAAGCAATGACTTGCCAAAAGCTAGGCACCCTGGCCCCCAGACCAAGGATTAGTTGTATTTTTCCCTCACTAAGGGCTCAGTTAAAGCACATAGAACCTTTGGTTCAAACCTTTGCACAGTTTTTATCAGCTGTGATAGAATTCTGTATAAACACTCACATATAAAAAAGTCCAACATATTGAAGGCTGAAAAATGGAAATTAATGTGCTTCTTTCAGAAACTAACATAGGTCCCGACATCCTGTAGCTCACTAGTATTTTCAATTAGTGACGAGGTAAGATGTATAGATCAAAGAGAAGAAGAGAAAGCAATCATCTGCCTGAGAAGTATTCTGTTCAGAGAAGGTGTCATGCATCCAATTGAAGACTCAAGCATCATTTTTTCAGAGACAGGGTCTTGCTCTGTTGCTCCAGCTAGGATGCTGTGGCATCATCATAGCTCACTGCAACCTCAAACTCCAGGGCTTAAGTGATCATCTCGCCTCAGCCTCTGTAGTGGCTGGGACTATAGGCCTGCACTGCTACGCCCAGCTAATTGTTGTAGTTTCGGTAGAGATGGAGTTTAGCTCCTTCTCAGGCTGGTCTTCAACTCCTGACCTCAAGCAATCCTCCAGCCTTGGCCTTCCAAGTGCCAGATTTACACGTGTGAGCCACCACACACAGCTACGAGCATTATTTTTAAGGGTCAAACACTTGTCACACTGACTGCCTTTTCTGAAGGTAAAAATATGACCACCAGTAGTTCAGCCCTCAAATTCAATTATTTTCCACAGTCTTTCAATTCATTTTTCAGATAGAAATAAAGGAAAATCCAGACATTATTACAGCTGTGGGCACTGTCTTATCAGTTTTGGCGCTGAGGCTCTGTTCAGCTAAAGATGAAGACCATACTTTCAAAAGCACAGTATTTCGATCATTCACGGTAAGGGAAACAAGGAGGCCCAGGTCAGGACCTGGAGGCATCAGCTTCAATAAGGAAGGTGTCTGCAGGGGGAACACAGACAGGAAATGACTCCAAAGAAATTAAAGAAGCCTTAAAAACTATTTAAAACTGAACACTCCCTCTCTTGACCTTGTTCTCTATGTCTCCCGGAGGTGTGGCTCCTGCCTCAGGTCCTCATCCTGCTCCCCCACCAACTCCCAGCCTTTGCTCAAGTTATTAATGTGCACGAAACAATCTCTATTTCCCTATTGGCTGTTCTACAATGAAACCATGGCTTACTTGCTATCTGCCTCCTCTAGGAAACCTCCCTGGTTTAACTCGATCCTTTTAATCATCATATACAGCCAGCCAGCCAGGAGGATGGTACCCAAGACAAGAATTTGGAATCCTAGTGTCTTGCTAAAAATTACCACTCAAATTTACCTTACCTTCAGAGAATACTTACTGTTATTATCTGAATTTTGATTTAAAAAGTAAGAAATGGAAATTCTTCCATTTCTCTTCTGAAAAAACAAATTTTCTTGAGAACAGGTAAAATTTTATACCTTTTTGACATTCTGAATCACTGAGTATCTATCATCTGTAGTTCTCTCACTGCAAACGTACCTATGCTGTCTTCCCACTCGCGTCCCACCAGGTCCCGTGTTATTCTATAAAAAAAAAAAAGGGGGCATTTTTGTCTTAAACTATTTGGGAAGTACAGTACAAGGGGGAAAAAAAGAACTCATCTACAGAAACAGGAGTACTCAGTCTTTAAACTATGCTAAAACATCCACAGTAATGGCCAAAAGATCAGAAAACGGAACAAGGACAGCAACCTCTACCCTCTCTTCTGGTAGAAAAGAACATGAAAAACAGCTAACGTAGGGCGACTATGATAACGGTTTATAATAATCAGTAAAGTAATAATGCACAGACTACTAAAAGCAAAGTTGTCGAGGTCACTGCTCAGCCTAACCCTAGCGAGAGAAAGACTGCTGCTTGAACTGGAATCATTAGCACGCAGCTAAGAGAAAATGAGAAAACCAACAAACCACAACACACACCCAAAGGGTTTCTTAGGAAACTAAAGTTCTCGTAACACACAGACTTCTCAGAAACAGTTCATTTGGAGAGATGTGGAATCACAGTGTTAAAAAATGACACCCACATACTCAGGCAAAAGGATTTTTCTCACTGCTGGAAAAAGTCACAAAAGCTTATGTATCTATGTTCTTCTTTTCAGGCTTTTTCAAATAATTTAAAATGTTCCATTTACTTATTAAGGCTTATTATTTTGAAGTTCCAATAATGGCTTATAATGGTCATAGGAGTTAGATTTGGTATTTGCAGGTAAATTTTAAAAATGATATATCAAATTCATTATACACATCTAAACAATAAAAACTAAGAAACTACTAGTTTACATAAGCTGATCAGTTACATAAAGGGTATTTCAGCTCTTCCTCTCTGGTTACTCTTACCTCAACAGATTTTTGCAGTAAAAAGTTATAGGTGGCACTGATTTCATTGGGTCGTTGATGTTTCAGGGACTCCTCAATGTCTTGTTCTTGGTAGCCCATCTGCCGTAGCGTCTCTAAAAGAGAAGGGTAAAATACAGTTTATGTGTTTTGTTTGGGTAAGAAATCATTCTGTTACAGGGTACAACGATTTTCTTTATAAGATCTAAAAGATCACACATTTTCTTACACAAATGAGCACTGGATTCTGAGTTACTGGGTGCTGCTGTAGATTTAGTTAAGTTTCTAAATATGACAGAACAGATAAGCTGATTCATTATATAACTTGGGCTTAACGTTCCATTATTCACATTTTAGGCACACGCATGGATCAGGAGAGAAATCTGTT
Source organism: Eulemur rufifrons (assembly GCF_041146395.1). Lineage (NCBI taxonomy): Eukaryota > Metazoa > Chordata > Mammalia > Primates > Lemuridae > Eulemur > Eulemur rufifrons. The sequence continues at coordinate 202,194,047 of NC_090989.1, read as the reverse complement.
ACTTATGCAAGCACAGGCACACGCAAGCACGTACCACAGAGTACTTACCAATGCATTTTTCATCATTCATGTTCCTCTTGACCTCCCTGTACGGCACCAGTGGCTCCCTGTGTCCCATGTTGAGCCACTTGTCCTCCATAATTTTCTGAAAAGGTGAACTGTTCATTAGCAGCATAAAATAAAATAGTCCGATAATCGCAATATTTAGGAAACTTTATTTTCAACATTTCACTGACTGTAGTCCAAAGGGTAACTTAAATTTTTCTCAATGTCTCAACTCCTGCTTCAAATGTCCCAGGCAAATAAATATTCAGTATGCCCCACAAGCCAAGCTAAGTTCTAAAAATACTCTAAAAACTCTCCAAAGTTGTTACTTATTTCCACTTCTGTGATTACCTGGACAGAGCTTCTTGCAAGTGGGTTTATCACCAGTAAACCCCTCAGTAGTTTTTGGCACTGTCTGGAGACACAGGAGGGGATGTCATACTTGCCTCCTTTTATTTGTCTCATTACCTCCTGTGGGCAGGGAGAGAGGAAAGAAAACTAGTGAGTCAACTTTTAGGTTAAAAAACAACAGAAAACCCACGGAAACCCCTAAACTGATAGAACATTAAAAATATAAACCCATATAATTTTATAAAACTGCTTCTAGTTTTGTGTACTACGTGGATGCAACAACCGCTTCCAATACCTTAAGATTGTCCCCTTTGAAAGGGAGGGTGCCGGTAACAAACATGTAAAGGAGGACTCCTAGACTCCAGACATCTGCAGAGGGGCCGTGGTATGGTTTTCTCCTCACAATTTCTGGCGCGACATAATACGGTGTCCCACAGTAGGTGGTCAGTGGAGTGCCCGGTGTAAACTGTGCACTGAGGCCAAAATCTGCCAGTTTTATTTCTCCCTTGGCACTTAGGAGGAGATTCTCTGGCTAGAGGGAAAACATCAACAGAAATAAAATTTAACCAAAATATAATTAGAACTATGCACGATTAGGCATTTCATAAAGCAGCTTTTTGTAATGATATAAACGTAATATCCCCTAATTAATGAAATGAGAAAACATTTCTTCTAGAAGTAAAAAACAGGAGACAAATTTGAACTCCTAATTTTATCACATTAACAATCACTACCAGACACGAAGTGCTAGAATAATCATCATTAATTCGTATACTAATTTAAGTATCAACTGCCCCAAGATAAAGAAAAGTTTTGACAGGTTTTTTTCATTTGTTTGTTTTGTAGAGACAGGGTCTCGTTCTGTCACTGGGGCTAGAGTGCAATGGTGCAATCACAGCTCACTGCACTGCAACCTCCTGGGCTCAAGCAACCTTCCTGCCTCAGCCTGCCGAGTAGCTGGGACTGCAGGCGTGTGCCACCATGCCTGGCTAATTTGTAATGTTATTTTTCTTATGAGATAGGTTTCACTATGTTGCCCAGGCTGGTGTTGAACTCTTGGCCTCAAACAGTCCTCTTGCCTGTGCCTCCCCAAGTGCTGGGATTATGGGCCACCATGCCTGACCCTTTGGAAGATTTTTTACATGAAAAATAATCAGGGGCTTTTAAAAAAAACTGGGCACTTGATGAAGTTGATAGTCACATTTTACAAAATTGCTACAAAGCTGTAAAATGGCTATCATTGGGGAAGGAAGACTCCCAAATCCCATTGAAGAGACAAATCACAGCCACTTCCATTTATTGCAACAAATATTTACTATGTAGCGACTACACAACAGATGTTATATTAGTGTCTGGACATATAATAAGCAAGACAGATAGGGCCCTGCCCTCAGGAGCTCACACTTCAGAAGGGGAGACGGAGAAAGACAAGCAGCTGCCCTGAGACCCTAGTGCTGTGTAACCGAGGAGGAACGGGGGCTGTCGGCCTGGACCTGAAAGGGAGGGGCTGCTTCCCAGAGGAGGCCATGTCGAAGCACAAGAAGGTGCAGCCGGTCATGATGCGTGTGTTGATGGGCGCTGTTTCAGGCAGAGTCCGAGAACACACAGGTGACAGAGACAGCGCGGGTTTCACTCAAGACACTGAAAGTGTGTGGGAGACAGAGTCAGGCAGAGATGGCTGGGGAGGATGGTCAGGGCCGAATCACAAAGGGCTGTACCCAACAGGTTTGGGTTTTCATCCTAAGGGCGATGGGAAGCCCCTGCAGAGTTGTTTAAGCAGAGAAATAACAATGTTACATGTGGTTTTAAAAGAGTCCATTCTGGGCGCAAGGTGGAAAACACACATGAGAAGAAGAGACAGGGAAAATTGGAAGCAGAGAACAGGCAGGAAACTAGAGTTACAATCAAGTATGAGGTGACAGCGTCTGGCCTGGGATAGTGTAACAGAGACAGGAAAGAGTGAGCGAGTGTAAGCAATAGTTAGACAACAGCAGGAAAAGGACCTGGTCACTGAGGGGATGGCAAACCAGAGGGACACCTCAGGAACATTAGTCACGAGAAGGAGAAGTGAAGGTTCAAGTTCAGGATGGAAGAGTTTAGGCTTTGAACTTGCTGTACCTGAGGTGCCTGAGGGACACTCTGGTGGAGAAAGACACCCCTTGGTCAGCTGGCCCCTGGAGCCTGGGAGAGCCCTGTGGCTGCAAGAAGGGATTTGGGGTCATTGACACACAGGTGGCCACCGCAGCTAATGGAGGAACACGAAGCCACTGAGGGTGGGCACGGAGAGGAATGAGCCAGTCAATGACAATCAGGTAAGGAGAGAGCAGGGGTGAGGAGCAAGCTAAGACTTAGAGTGTAGAAAATGTTTAGGGCAAAGACTGTGACTACGAAGAGAGGAAAAGGGTGTATCTGGAAGGGGACCTAAGGTGGAGAAGACTTTTGGTAAAAAGAAGCTATGCACTTGAGCATGTATAAACGCTGCTGGTGAGAAGCAAGCAGAGAGAGAGAGTGAATGACAAAATGGAGAGAAGGAGGCATCGGACAGCGCACAGCCCACGGAGGGAGAGAGGACCCGGAACACAGAGGCGGGGTCAGCAGAGGTGCCCGCTTTCCTGTAACATGAGGACAGGGAAGGATGCGTGCAGGTGCAGGTACTGATCCATACGAGGTTCTGCTGGAAGACTCAGGGAGTTTCTGCCTGGTGTCTCCATTTTCTCTGTGAAATAGGAAACCTCATCCTATGCCAGGGCGGAGGCTGTGAAAGAGTCTCAAATAGGCGCTGCTGTTAACAGGAGACAATGCTACCTGGAGAAGTAGAAAAGAATGCCAGGTGGCCCCGAGGACACTGTCCAGGCGTGACCACACACTTCCGGAGGAAGCACCACACACATCCCTTTGGCTGTGTGATGACTGTCTCTCCAGAGATCAACCACCAGCACCTTAACTGAAATGTAAAATGCTTCTCATAAACTTCACTTTTATTTATTTCGAATGCTCTACTAGAACTTGATTGAAAGGATCCAATTATCATGAGATTTATTTTTGTTTCATTATGTATAATAACAAAATCTAATCTACGCCTCACTTGTGTGATGAGAGAACTGAACACGTACAAATAGAGCACACACTTAGGACGCTGGTACGTACCTTCAGATCCCTGTGCGCCACAGACATCCTGTGGCAATACTCCACCGCCGAGACCACCTGAGTAAGGAGAGACGGAAGGGTCAGTTCGCACAGGTGCAGATGCATAATTAAGATGAAAGTAACTTCGTTAATGTTCACACATGCAAAACACTCAGTGAGCACCTCGATGTGTGGATTTCTAAAAGCAATTTCCTTATGCTTTGAACTTTTCAATCTGGAGAAATTCAGGCGTGAGGGCAAGAAGAGACAGGTGAGGATGTCGTTCCTGTTCTCTCCAGTTGTAACTGCAAGTGTCTTCGTGGACTCTTCCTGCTGACACTCCACTTGTTTTTGAGCCCAACACCAGGATGCAACCAACGGCCTGCATCTGGAGGACCAGACTGCCCCCAGGCCCAGGGCCAGATGGCTCCGGTGCAACCTTCCCATGACTGTGTAACCAACTCAAAACCCAACTATGGAAGTTAATAGACTGACTTCACTCTCTGAGGGTCAGGTTCCTCTTCCTTAAAATGGAGAAATGAATGTGGCATGTGAACTATGAAAAGTGCAATTTTGTGTGTGAACTATGAAAAGCACTGTTAATTAAACAATTGTTTTACTGAAATTTCACGTCTACTGCCAACTTTTTAGAAACAGTCTTCTTTTCTAACATTAAAGCTTTATGCTCATCATAGAAATTTTAGGAAACATAGAAAAATATATACAAATATATGCCCGTGTTACCATTAAAGGAGGACAGCATCTCTTGTTGTTTTGTATTTGCTTCTAGTCTTTTCTTTGGTATTTTGCATGTAAATTTATTAATATTAATTTTTTTATTTTTGAGACAGGGTCTTGCTAGGTTGGCTCAGGCTGGTTTCAAATTCCTGAGCTCAAGCAATCTTCCCACCTCAGCCTCCTGGCTAGCTGGGCTTATAGGTGTGTGCCACGTTCTTAAGCTATGAGCAGTGACTTCTAAAGAAGGTCGAGAACCTGGATATTGTCTAGGTTAAAATATGAGTGTTAGCCTAATTCACTTATAGTCATACATGAAAGAACAGAGGCACTAACATTACTAGCCCTCCAAGAAAGAGGTAAGCAAAAAAGATAGAGCCAGGAATCTATTCTTTTTCTCTGAAAAGAACAAGAGCTCAACCAAACGACTAAAATGGCGTAAGTAGTAACTGGGCTGGGAATGGTGAAGCAAAACCCACCTGCTCATGAATATGGAAAGAAGGGCCTATGATCCTTGTCATAAAGAGGAAAACTTTTTTTATTTAGTCAAAGAAATGATGACTTAAAAAGCTCCTGGAATGCATGGCAATTAGAAACAGAGAAAAGCAGAAGCACCAATATCACGGTTGTTTCTTCCAGGTCTAAGGGAGCTATCTTAGGCAAACAATGCAAGAAGGAGAAGGGATTACACTAATGCTAAGCACTGTAAATACAGCCATTAATTGTAAAAGCGCACGCACACTCACACACACCTCCCACATCTTCCCTGGTCCAACTAAACAAAGCCAAAACAACAAAAAACCCAGAGTAATTTCCTCAAGATTGAGTTGAGTAGAGGTCTAAGCCTTTCTGATGAACTGGATCCCACCAGGTGGCAGACGGGGCTGGGTAGAGATGGAAGAGAACCGAAGCTGTGGGGTTAAGCACCACACTGCTTCCTTGGAGAGGGTCTGGACACAGACATGCTCTTGCTGGCTGCCATTAGCCTTTCCTCACGGTCAATAAACCATATTCACAGAAATGTTTGCAAGTCACAGTCATCTGAGTAGGAGCGAAATTAAGTTAGTATAAGGCAAAAATATTGGCTAATTTATAAAAATGAAGAGTATAGTTATGAGAAGGGCCAGATTGGTTTTCTAGGAAACATCTGAGTTTCCTTTCATAGACCACAGTTCTAATCAAATATTAGAACTGGAAAGAAAGACAGAATTCATCAACTAGAATTTCCTCTTTTTATAGCTAGAAAAAACTGAGGATCAGAGAAGTTAAAAGACAGCGAAAGGTACTTTCAACTTTGACATTTAATAGATTTTAATTCAAAGTACCATTAGGATTTCTTAAGCTTTTAAATTTAAGCAACAACGGAAGTTAAGAAACTTGGAAATGAGTCCTTAACTGTAAACATCCAACTAAGCAAATCAAAGGAGGCACTGTTCAGAGAAAACTGGAAAATCAGCTAAAAATACCTTTCCAAATGCGAAACTTGAAGTCTCCTACCTATCACGACAAACTTATACGTGAAGAAAATACAACTGTAAAATTCTGCAAGAAACGAGGCCCTACTGCCATTTCAATGTGGACCTTGTCACTGGGGCAGACAGAGTTCATTTAAAAGCAGGAAAGCACTTGCTCCTTTCCTTCGTCTCCATCAGGGGTTGGCAAATCAGGGCCCATATGGGCCACATCTGGCCCATCCCAGTTTTCGCAAATAAAGCTTTACTGGAATACAGTCATGTTCATTCCTTTGGTATTGTCTACAGTTGCTTCCATGCTGTAACAGGAGAGTTACATAGTTGCAACAGAGACCGTATGGACCACAAAGCCTTAATGTTCGCTATGTGGCCCTTTACATAAAGAGTTTGCTGATTCCTAGTCTAAATAATAGCACGACATAATGGTTACAGCTTTGAGGTTTGGAGTCAGAGGGCCAGAGTCTCTGAATCTATGGAAGGTCTGCTACTTGACAGGCACTGAATTTTGGGCAAGTTATTTCCTCTTCTCATGCCTTAGTTGTCTTATGTGGAGCAAATGGGCATAATGCTTCTTAACTCACAAGGCTGCTGCAAGATTTACATTCGTGTAGGTAAAGTACTCATCCCAGTGTCTGGCTTGGTCGATCAATAATACTAACTATTACTAATAAAGACAGAAGAGTTAAGTCACCTTTATGCTTCAAACCTGATGATTAAAGCCCCTGTGTCCCTAAAGGCAATGTAAAGATAAGCAAAGAGGAAAATCACTAATTAATAGATTGAGTTCTATTTGGTTGGCTTCTGTAAGACAAAACTAATAAATTTTGGGATTGTGCCATCCTTCTTGCTAAAAACTTTGAAATGGCTTTAATTAATGTAATCATAGATATTACATCTATAGCTCTAGATTTTTTTTTTTTTTTTTTTTTTTGAGACAGAGTCTCACTCTGTTGCCCAGGCTAGAGTGAGTGCTGTGGCGTCAGCCTAGCTCACAGCAACCTCAAACTCCTGGGCTCAAGCGATCTTCCTGTCTCAGCCTCCCGAGTAGCTGGGACTACAGGCATGCACCACCCATGCCCGGCTTATTTTTTCTATATATATATATTTTTTTTAGCTGTCCATATAATTTCTTTCTATTTTTAGTAGAGATGGGGTCTCGCTCTTGCTCAGGCTGGTCTCGAACTCCTGCGCTCAAACGATCCGCCCACCTTGGCCTCCCAGAGTGCTAGGATTACAGGCGTGAGCCACCGCGCCCGGCCTATAGCTCTAGATTTTTAAGGCTCAATAGTCAAAAGGGAAGAGTCAAAGAGCGAGATTCATGTTGACGTTACAAAGCTAGGAATAGAACCCATGGCTACCTCTAGCACAGTAGCACAGTACCTTAGGTACGAAGGGCACTTAATATGATTTTGTCCAGCTGAATGGCCAATGTCTGCCATCCAGTGAGCCTTCTAAGCACTTACAGAGGCAAACACTTTTTGCTTCAGGGTCTAAGCATGATAACTCTATTAAGTTAACAAACTAAAGATGCAATAATTCCTACCTGGCGAAACTTCTCCCTGGCCTCGTCCTCATACATTCTCCCCACCTCTTGTAAATAATCATATACATCACCTACAATTGAGAGAAATAAAGGTAAGCAGAAGGCCCACTCTGAACATTAATTTTCCCATCAATTGATAATGTGTCACTTTTAGCAATGCTCTCATTTTTAAATATAGGTATGAAGTTAGCCAGGAATATGTGGAATTTAAACTAAGCTGGTCTTAAGTTTAACCATAGGCATGTAAGTTCACTACTAACATCTTTAAACAGGAGAAAAGCCTTAAAATTAAATTCTCATGTGCTTCAATCATATAACTTTTATTTTAAAGGGCATGATGTGTTTTCAATATCCTTTAATAAAAAGTCAGTAATGAAAATTGAAAGTCAAAAGGATAAAGTCAGGTGTGTTAAAAGAGAAGTAGCAGTCAACATAGAAAAGTCCCTTTCCTCATGGAGGTTGCATTCCAGTAGGGGGAGACAGACAATACACAAACCAATACACACTGTGTCAGAGGATAACAAGTGCTGTGGAGAAGTAGGGGAAAGAAACAGGTGGAGTGCGTGAGAGTGCGTTTGTGTGTGTGCCAGAGTGTGTGTGTGCGAGAGTGTGTGTGTGTGTGTACATGGACTTGCCTGCTTCTGTTCTGCTGACTACTTGAGGGAGTGCACAAGGTAGTAATCTAGGGTAAGATTCTATAGCAAGTAACAAACAGCAAGGAGGCCATAGGGTTGGAGAAGCAGAGCAAGGGGAAGAGAGGTAGTTGCTGAGGCCAGGAAGAGCCCTGCAGGCCTTGGTAAGGACTCTGGCTTTACTCTAACAGCGATGAGAAGCAGAGAAGATGAAACTACTTAAAAATAGATCACTGGCTGTCGAGGGGAAGGGGGTCAGGATGAAGGGCAGCGACAGGGAGACCAATTGGGAGACTAGTCCAATAACGGAGCCAAGCATGACAGCAACTGGGACGAGAGAGCAAAGTGCAGTGCTGGTAAGAAGTGGGGGCTCAGGACACAGTGGGGGTGCAGTCAACAGAACTCTTGGATGAACATCTTGGTGGCAGTTTACACAATATTAATTCTTTGAGGAAGAGAGGTGACATTTTGAGGAATGTACTATTAGTACTGTCAACTGCTTACCAATTTAGAATAAAGAAACACCACCTCTGAAATCAACAGAAAAGAATACTCCTTTAGAAAATTAGATATCAACTGTTTCTGGGAAAGAACATGTGCGTAATTCACACACATAACGAATACCTCCATCACCTTTGTGACAACATTCCACTAAAACATTCTTGTAGTTGAATTATACATTAATATCTCTTAACCGTAACTCTGAATAAATAAATTTTAAATAATGGATAAGCATAAAGATTTTTATATTATCATTTGATTGCAAAATGATCTTTTAAAAGGCATTACATACTGTCTATTCATTTAACTATGTTGAATTATGAAGTCAACTGTCAGCTCACTAAAATGTCAACATTTCCTAAGCAAATGGCCTTTCTATTTGCAGAGATGTACACAATGTCAAAACCAGTGGTTAATAAGTGAAAACAACTAAAGATGTGTGCAATCATACAGAAAACACTTTTTACTTTAAAAAATTAATGTATTAAGATCACTGGCTGTTGTATAATAACACAGACAAAGCCCAAGTGTGTCAATATAATTTTAAAATAGTTTTTCTAACTCCAAATGCAATATAAGCTGGTTAAGAGATTTCTGGAACCATAAAGTCACACTCATAATCACTAAGGTATACATCAGGAGTTCAACTTTTAAACCAGGAATTCAACCTAAATCTTTTTATTCTTTATTAAAAATGTATTAACACTCCAATTAAGTAACTGAAATGAAAATCTCTAAGGCTATTTACTGGGGGGGGGGGGGGCGGAAAACAAGCAATGGTTCCCCTGCCCAGGTCAGGGAACAGGTAGCTAGATGGGCGCTGGACAGCACAGTTCAGAGAGCCCTTAGTTCTACTTCAGGTTCTGTAACTACAGAGCTATGGAACCCTTGGCATAGAACGATGTGAGCTTTAGTTTCATCTGTAAAAATTAGAAAGTTGCCATAGATAATGTCTAAGACTCTCTCTAAGTCGCAAGTTCTAGGATTCTATCAAATGAAAAGGTACAAGCCTGGAGGGCGATGGGTAGTCAGTTTAATGAAACTTTTCACAAGGGCGAGCACAACAGTAACCCAGATGTCCTGGGGATGGACAGTGTTTGGTTGAGCTCAATACAGCAAATGGCCCAAGACAAGAAACCACCACCACCATCCATTAAATGCTGTTATAATGCTGCACAACGCACGGAGACCTCTGGGAGGGCTAGGTCACCAAGCCCACTGTGAAGCTCAGTGTGACATGATACTTGTCAGGTCAATGAGGGCCACTGGCTGGTTTTACCCCATGTCTGTCTTTTCCAAAGCCTGTCCTCTTTCTATTAAACCTGAATGCTTCTCAGATCTTTTTGTCTTGTCCCTACATGAGTAATCTCTATGACCTGGGTACGTAAAATAGACAGGAAGAGAAAGCAATGACAGACTACCTCTGACAAACCAGACAGGCTACCTGCTGTCAGAGGCTGGGGATCCAGGCCAGGCAGTGAGCCCACAGTCAGGCTGCCCAGCCTCCATTTCCTCAAGGGTGAAAGCCCATCACTCACAGCCCGGCCACACCATGGAGTCCTTGTGGAAGTCAAAGGAGATCAGGTAAGAGAAAGCACTTTCTACACTGCAGAGGCCCACGCCGCAAGAAGGTTATAAACATCACTCTATGGTGTCTGCCTGGGAGATGAGTAGCAAGGCTTAGAACTCCATATCGATTTCTTGGCTCCGCAATTAACCTTCAGTGCTTCCTACAACACCTGAAGTTTGAAAATCCCAACCAGATTCCCAAACTACACATTTAAAACATAAAATACACAACTAATAGTTAATTAGGACTATGAAAAAGTGGTGTCAGAGGTGTGCCTACTAAAACCTGTTCTTTCTCACAACAGGTTTACAGTCTCTTATTGAATGGCAAACTCACTACAATGGAGCCATGATGTAACGTTCTGTCTCCAGGTTTTACAACGTGGACCAAAATACCAACTAACGATAAAATAAAACTACTCTACTGTAGAGTTCGACAGAAGGCACGCCCAATAGTTTATAATTTCATGCATCTAATTCTTATTTGTTGAGTATCTGCTCTGTGCCAGGCACTGTGCCAGAGGCAGGGGACACAGAAAGATAAACAAAAAAGCTTCTGCCCTCCACAGACAATGAAACTACATATGGCCCACAAACTACAAGCCCAGCCCAACCTCAACCATAAGATGAGAATCTTTATAAAAGAGAGAAGCTATACATGTGCATTTCAGAAAATGTCTACATTTTTACAACCTTATAGGCAAATAGTGACCAATCTTTATTTTAAGGAAAACCTAGTCCTATGTACTGTTAACCGTCATCTGTGGCCTGAGAAAAGAGGGCCATCAATGACATATTAAAATCTGATAAAGAGAAGCATCTAAGCCACAACACACGTTTACTTCAAACAGACTAATGCATTAACACATTTTAAAATCCAAATACTTGGGATAAACAAAATGTGTGTGTCCCACCCATAATGGAACACTATTCAGCCTTAGAAAGGGAGGACATTCTGAAACATGCCACAACATGGATGAACCTTGAAGACCTTAAGCTGAGTGAAATGCGCCAGTCCCAAAAGGACAAGTGCTGCGATCCCTACGTGAGGTCCCCAGAGCAGTCAAACTCACACAGGCAGATAGAACGGTGGTTGCCAGGAGCTGGGGGAGGGGTGAGTGGTTAACTTTGGCAAGATGACAAAGTTCTGGAGAGGGATGGTGGGGAGGGCTGCAAAGCAATGTGAACACACTTAAAGCCACTGAACTGTACACTAGAATGGTTACAATAGTAAATTTTATGTGATGTGTATTTTCCACAACAAAAATCCAGCGTCTTGGCTTGTATCAATTAACAAAGCTAATAGGGAAACACTTAATGGCAACCCATAGAATTGCTAAGAGTCAGCTTTTTGGACTCTCATCCTAGTATTTTATGACTCTGGATGTTAAATGAAACCTTAACAATTATATGGGCAGTGTGCTTGTGTATTCTTTTAAAAGGGAAGAAACAAGAAAACCCCAATATATAATATATAAATGTTCTTACCATGACAGGCATATTCCATAATGAGGTATATGCTGGTCCCGCTGTTGATGACCTCATACAGTTGCACTGGGGGAGGGGAGAGGATACAGGAGAGAAAGAAACAAACGTCTGTATGCACAAGCCATGCACATATAAACTGTAACTATCAAAAGCAACTGTTTCCCTGTTAAAGATTTTAACAGCTGGCCCTCTCAAAAATGCTTTCAGGGAATTTTAGCAAATACTACACAACAGAAAAGTTTTTATAAAAGCATGGAATTCCATAAAAATGAAGATCATTTCTGGGTACTCAGTGAGACTTCAGGATGCGTTCGGCAGTCGAGCAAGGGCTATCTGTGCTTGCTTCTTCCTCTGTTGTCGCTGTCAGTGCCCTTTATTTGCTTCTTGGCTACCTGCCCTCCCACCAGCTCACCCTCTGCGCCTGAGGAAAAGTGGTCTCATTTCTCACAACCTGCAGCAATCGCTCAGATCTACTCGACTCCTATAACTGGACATCCATTCACTTGTCATTATGGCTTTAAGGATATAATTCCACCTCAGACCCTTGTTGCTTGGAAAACTTACCACAACTCCCAAAGAACAAGTTTCCTTTATTACTATTCTGAAGCCAGAGAGGAAAGAAAGTAGAATGCATTATACTGCGATTAACTGGAAAAAATTTTTTTTTTCTTCAGGAATGATTTTTAGTAGGTCAGTGTGATTTTGCTACAGCAGTCCCTTTGTTACAGATAGAACTATTTCTCTTGCTGCTGATTCATAAAACTGTAACACATCAATTAGGAAGATACACATTTTTAAATGAAACTGAAGCAAATCTCTCAGGCTACCAAGTGACCACTGTGCATATCTACTTGATTGTGTTAATACTTACTTTAAAATGAAATTTACAGAAAAAGGCAGGGGGCACACTAGTCTTTTATATTCACGTGATTTTCTGAGGATTTACTAGAGTATTAGGCCAAACAAGTGCCTCACATGGTGATCAATAAATGTTTGACGAACTCATGAATAAAACCATCAGACCATTTCTTAGACTCTGATATGTTCAAATTGCCAAGAAAAACCATTTAAGAAAGTTAAGGCATACGTGGCTGCTGAACAGCATAAAAATAAAATCTTTCTAATATTCCAATGCACATTTTGGCTCTTCAGGGAAGACTATTTTAACGCAAAATGAATTTTTAAAAATTTCAGTCTATTATCAAAGATATGCCATTTAGTAAGTAAAGAACTCTAACTGGGGTATAACTGAAGTAATTAAGGGACAAAATAAATATGTTTACGTTAGCTAGTCCTAGGCAGTAGTGATAAAGTTTTCTGGTGAAAAGTTGGAATTTGAAATCCAGAGTTGGCTGGCTGGCTGGCCCAAAGGGTTGAAAGAAAAAGCAGAGAAAGGAGGTTTTCTTCCTGCTATTCTATTCCTCGTATCATCCTGTTCTTCAAACATCCTGTATTTCACTGATTCTGAGATCTCTATTTTAATTACTATCCCTGGTACTAGGATGATGGCTTGGTAGCATTTTCCTTTCTTAGTAGTATATAAAAAATGATGCCTTTTAAATGATGGTGGCTTAGATTTGATGAAACAGAGCCTAAGCCTTTTGTTAAAGTATACAATCAAAACCAGCAGTTCTGTGTAAAAGCTTTTTCCTGCCTGTGTTTCCATGTTATTCTTATATTCCACGTGCCTCAAGTACTCTTGGTAGGCTAACTTTAACACTGAACATTACCCCTCTCATTTCCTACAACTGACGTTGATATTAAACTTATATGGACTATCTTAAGAGTGATTTCACTCTTGAAATACTCTTTGTAGATTGTAGGAGCTATCACTGACATATAAAATACATTTTGAGATATACGTTATATATAAAGCAGTTAAATAATTTAAAAAGAGCCTTATTGTGATATATGTGGGATCAAAAGTTTCAATTGGGTATATATAGTGTAGGGTCAGTATTGAGTAATTTGTATATGTTCATTTTGTTCTTATAATTACTATGAGGGGAGGTACTTCCTCATCTTTAAACCGACCTCATAGCACCTAACACAGAGTTATACACACAGAGGGCACATGAAACAAACCTTTGCTTTATGAAAGAATTCCGGTCAAAATCCCTTTCAATAGCAAGTATCCCATCTTTTAAATATGATTCAGTGTACAAGTATTTTCTCTGGAACTTAGTCACAGCACAAAGTATTATACCCTTGAAAATATTAATTCTTTCTTTTTTTCTTTTTTTAGAGAAAGAGAGAGAGAGAGAGAGGGGGAGAGATTTATTTTTAAGGAGTCGGCTCATGAAATCGTGGAGGCTAGCAAGTCCAAAATCTGCAAGGCAGGCTGGAGATCCAGGAAAAAAACTGATGTTGCAGCCTTGAGTGAGAAGACAGTCTGGAGGCAGAATTCCCAAAAATATTAATCCTGACTTCCTATAATTCCCTTCTCTCTACTAATGAAATATAATTATATTTTCTAATATATTAAAGAATCAGAAAATTATAGTTATGATTATAGATGTTTCTACTGCATTAAAGCTTTAAATTTAAATGTTTAACACCTAAGCTTTTAAACCTCTCTTCAGTAATTTCAAAAAGCTAATACAAATGATCAAAAGTTTCGGTATGTATTCTATTCCCCTATCTGGGGTAGGGGAAGGGAAAGAATCTCTTTCTACCATTTCTTGAATACATATTTATCTTTATGGCATGCTTTCAACAATGCATTTAGACCCAAAAGTATTCTAAAAAGCAGAAAGTACCTATATGTGGATGATGCAGCATCGTCATAATTTTTATCTCTTGGTCGATCTAAAAAAAAAAACAAAACAATCTCCCAATATGTTATTAAATATTATATTCCACCATTGCAATATAATTGTAAATTCTCTTAGGTAATAAATTTATTGCTAATGTTTATTATTCCATATCTAAGACTAATATCAAAGTCTAGAGTCACTTTCAAGTAGCTTTATAAATTATTACCAAATACTTCCATTTCTGAAAAACAGCAGAGGTCTCAAAGAGGGAAGGTGCCACACCCTGACTTTCATTTTGCTATCTTGAAAACATAAGACTTGGGCAAGAACAGTTTTCTTATGATTAAATTTAGTCTGATTCACTATCTACACCAAATAATTCTATGAGAATATTTGGAACAAAACCACCGTGCAAAACACTCACTGCAGATGACAGGTGATTTAGCACTGAGGCTGTGATAGTCTGTTACATTAGTGACCCTAATGAGTCATGCCTCACATGTCCATGCTTTTGTGGAGTGCCTCTTGCATACTGACAGGTGTGGCCATGTGGCATGTTTGGGCCAGCGGGGCATTAGCAAATTCAAAGCAAGCAGAGGCTGGGTAAGATGTTAGGCATCGCGGGGCTTGCTCTCTTGCAGCAGTGTAAAGAAGCTGGTCGAGCCTCTGTGAGGATGAAGGGTAGTATGTAGGCAGAGGGACCCACTGTCCTGATTGCAACCAGCCCCTGCCAGCCCACCAGCTGAATGCAGCCATACAAGTGAACCCAGGGGAGACCTTACGAAGAATCGCCCTGCCAAGGCCAGCAGAGGGGCCCGGCCATCCCACAGAGTAAGGAGAAATATCAAATTGTTGTTGTATATTCACATGTTATAAATTCAGAGAAGGGTCATATTATCGTGGCCTGGGTTAATATGACCTCGAAAAACTACAAGATTATAGAGGCCACTTTATTCAACTCCCTTGCGAACAAGAGGATGCCAGGGAAAGAAAGAAAAAGATCTTCCAAGGCCCTGCTCTCTTTCTATGGGGAATTTGGCCAGAATTTGACCCGGGATAGTACCACCCACAGGAGGCAAGGGCTGGGAAAAGCCTTGAGAGGGAGGAGCAGCTGGCCCCGTGCAAAGGAAGCTGGTGAGAGATCACAGGACTGTTGCGGCACTTGTCCCTAGCCACTGGGTCTCACCTAGAATTGAATCAGCAGCTCAGGGGAGATGGACATGGGTGGGATTTGACAGACCTAAGCTATGAACCTGAGCTCAGAACTTAAGAGCGTGGCATCGGATGAATAACCTTTCCTGTCTAAAATACTGGCTCATTTTTAAAGGCAGGAGCACTTTTATCTCCAACCTAAATACTCCCCTTGCCATTGTGGTCGCTCCCACATTTTGTGTTCTGAGATGACGGCCACCCACATCCCTGATAACCATCAGCCTTGAGTTCTTTTCTAGCTTCCCTCTGTCAAGCTACCACAAAAATCCTGTTTTCCAATCCGTTGTAGTTGAGTTGGTAGTTTTAATCTGGATCTCCCAATTACTTCCACTAATTGGGAATTTCTAATTTTCTAATTGCTAAATTAGAAAATCTCCAATTTGGATACCGTATCAATATAGCTCAGGATACTGCACTTAGAGTGACACGCTGACCACGGCCACGACAACCCTGCAGCATGTGGCCTCTGCTTACCCTCCAGCACCAGCTCTGGTCACCCCAACCCCTTCCACTTACTAGAACACATTCATACTAAGTTCTTTTAAATCTCTCCTCCCTGGTCATCCTTGAGGTCTCAGGCAGAATCTCTGGAAACTTATCTAAGTCGGTCTCCTTTGTTTTACGTCATAGCCGTCTGTTCACTTCTCCCCTAGAATGTCTTTTAAGTTGTGATGATACATTTTTGTGCACCTTTTATTATCACCTTGTCATGCACACGGAGCATGCCTGTCTTCCTTCGCTACACCTAAAACCAAGCCTGGCACACAACAGGAATGCCTTTGTTTGATAAAGGCCTGCAAGAAAGCCGTCACTACCAAGAAGCCTGGTTTGAGCCAGCCTCCTGAGCATCCTACTGACCACACTGCTTTTAAATCTGCACAGCAAAATGCTTGTCACAGAGTTATCATAGTTCTGATGGCTGAAGAGCAGGTCAAATGAAGGCAATCATTCTAAATCCCTGCTAGCAGTGCAGTGGAATTGAACCAAAGTGAATTAGAGCCAAAGAGCAGGAAAAAGATGGGCTCTGACAGGAATTTAAGGGAGGGAGAGCTCACTTCTGCCGCAGACAGCAGGCACCGTGGAGGTACTAGATTTATACAGGACTTAAAAAAGGATGTTCACAGTTGAAAGTGCGGTACAAGTGCTCTGTGTATGTGAGCAAGGATGGGGAGGTGCAAGCAATTAAGGCATTTAAGGAAGACCAGGACCAAGTGACCTCTTCTGGCCAGGGCAGTGTGTCTCCAAGTGTGGACTGTAGACCACGTGCATCAGACCTACTAGGGTCCCTGGGCAAACTGCAGCTTCCAGAGTCCCACCTATCACTAGGTCTGAAATGAGGCCTCAGAATCTTACTTTTCAGCAAGCACCTCAGGTGTGGTGGTTTTAAGGTATGTCCATAAATTCCTCCCCTCCAAAGGCAGCCCTTAATATCCCTTCCTTTGAGTGTGGGCTGGACTCAGTGGCCTGCTCCCAAGCAACAGCATACGGCAGAAGTGGTGGCAGGGACTTCAGAGACTCACCAGCTCCTAGAAGGCACTGCAGCTCCCTCCTTGCTCTGGCAAGTCACTGGCTCCAGTGTCACAAAGACATTCAAGCACCTTCATGGATAGCCCACTTGGCAATGGAGGGAGGCCATGTGGCCACCACTGGTGAGGAACTGCAGTCTCAGCAACAGCCACATGAGTGCGCCCCCTGGACAGCGGACGTGCCAGCCCCAGTCAAGTCTTTGGATGCCTGCAGCTGTGGCTGACATCCAACCAAAACCTCTGGACAGAGCAGAGCCTGCGTCAGAACTGCCCAGCTAAGTCACTCCCAAATTCCTGACTCTCAGAAACTGTGAGATGAGGAGTGTTTTTCTCTGGAAGTTGCTAAGTTCTGGAGAAATTTTTTTAAACAGCAGTAGATAATACACCACAGACACCACATTGAAGTTTGAGAACCCGAGTTACAGCAGAGGTCACACCAGGAATGCACTAGGAAAACACAAAGGAAAGATGAATGGGACCACACAGAGATGACGAGTGCAAGCTTACTTCCCTAGGCAGAAAGAGCAGCCAAAGACTCCCTAGGAGAGCGGTGTCAGGGTATCACCAAAATGACTTTCCATGTTCACCTTACTATCAGAATTCCGTATTAGGCAGACACTGGCAACACTGGGGTAAGGAACGCTGCGCTATGTGAGATGAGCAGCACGGGGCGGAAGAAGCCGTTACCAGTTACCGAGCCCTGGCTGTGTCTGGCGCACAGAGCCAGTGGCTCCACATCTACAATCTCATTTCACTTAATCACCACAACCCCAGCAGGCGAATACGATCATCTCCAATTTACAGAGAAGGAAGACTGCGGCAGGTGAGGCAGCGCGTTCAAACCCCCAGCTAGTCTGCGCTGGAGCCAGGATGCCAACTCTGAGACGTCTGGCTTCAAAGTCCATGCTCATCTCAGGAATCCGCACTGCTACCTTAGAGATTTCCAACTAAAATAATCAACTTTTAAGCTGCTGATAGAGAAAACTCCAGAGTAACACGCGGGCACTGGCATAGAACTTTTAAAAAAGTTGACAATTTGCATAAAAATGCCAGAGATTTCATAATCTGGGAACCAGATGGCCGAAGATAGTTAAATCTGGAAAGCAATAATTTATTCAAAGGAAAACATGTGCTTTAAGGAAAGTCCCGTAAGGACCATACAACATATATTCAAAGTTTTGATTATGAAAGGACATTTAAGTAAGAGCAATTCAACTCATTTCTTCTATTTTTTTTTTTTTCTTTTGAAACAGGTTCTTGCTGTGTCACCCAGGCTAAAGTGCAGTGGTGCAATCACAGCTCACTGTAACCTCAGACTCCTGGGCTAAAGTGATCCACCCACCTTAGCTGAAATTACAGGCATGAGCCACTGCACCCAGCCTCAAGGCATGGGTTCACCAGAATGCCCGATGTCACAACATGACATGAAGTTGCTGACTTCATGCTGTGGACATCTTTGCCCAAACCCATCAAAACAAGACTCCTCATCACGATAAGACTCTCACTCCCTCTTCATTTTTCCTTATTTATGCCTACCTCTTTCACCTGGCAGCATAATGCTGCAGAGAAAATTTCACAGTTGGTCGCTTCTGTGGGGAACTTGCACTCCCTGCTTTAATTTAACCTGGTCATGGAATGCTAGATTACCTACTGCCTCAAGAGGGAAGAATGTGTGCAGTTGATGACACTTCTTTCTGGACAGCAATAAATACATCAGGTATTGCAGAGCAGACTACCTGGTTAACATGGGTAGACTCCACATCTGGCCATTTGATTTTAGTTCGTTCGATTCATGAAGACTCTACCTAGGGAGCATAGTCCAAACTCTTGGTATTATCCTCCTGACAGTCATGCTAGTCTTCCAATGGGCCCTTCTCTGGCTAGAACAATAAAACGTCAAAGAAACACATGATAATGAGGACACCCTAACCTGTAAGTGCCATGCTGAGACTGGAAACCCAAAATGAGGGGAACTGAGAGTAGTGCTGACACCCTAGGTTTCAGTTACACTCCCCCAGGTGAGAGCTTGACCAAATTGGGAGAATCATTAAATAAAAATCATAAGCCACTGTTTTGGACTAAGCTACTGCATTAGGCCCCAAAAGACCAGACCAATAATCAAAATGGAGTCACTAATGCTAAGGTTTCACATCTTCAATCCTAAACTAACTTACCTGACCTTCCAAGAAATCAGGAGAGAGATGACAGCCAATTTCCCAAACAGGCCAGTTTAATGGGCATGATAATAAAGTTTCCTCCACTTTAATCCTCACACACAGAGAAGCAGCCAAAAGTAACTTCATGTTAATTAAGCAGTTATTCTTCTACTGTTCTATTTCCCTGTCACTGTCCATTCACACATTCCCTGTTCTTTGCTTCTGTTTTCTTCATCCTTTCTCTGTCTCTAAAGCCAACCTCTTTGCTCAGCTCATTGGAAGCTTATTCTATTCTATGGACTAAACTGTTGTTTGAGGAAGCTAGGAAAGAAAGAAGGAAGGAAGGAAGCAAGGAAGGAGGGAGGAAGGCAGGGATGGAGAGAGAAAGGGAGGAGGGAAATGAATGAAGCAAGCAAGCTTACTGAGGTGGGTGTAAGTAGGATTTCCCCACAAAGAGCCTGATGGAAGGATTCTTATACCCGATAACGCTTCAAATAAACATCTGACAATCTACTGGGTATTTTGCATATATGTGTTTTTTTTTCTTTAGTAAATCTCATTAAGTGTTTCAAACACAGGAATTTTCCTTTCTTACAAAAAAGTCTAATTTCAAAAATGGTGGATGAATCTTACTCAAAAAATGCCTTACTGACCAAACACAGTAGCTCATGGCTATAATCCCAGCACTTTGGCAGGCCAAGGTGGGAGGATTGCTTGAGGCCAGGACTTCAAGACCACCCTGGGCAATAGCAAGACCCTATCTCCATAAAAAATATTTAAGAAATAACTCCAACATGTTGGTGTGCACCTGTAGTTCCAGCTACTTGCCCGTAGTCCCATCTGCTCAGTAGGCTGAGGTGCGAGGATGGCTTGAGCCCAGGAATTGGAGCCTACAGTGAGCTATGATGATGCCACTGCACTCTAGCCTAGGGAACAGAATGAGACCCTGTCTCTCAAAAACAAAAAATCTTTACTACTGGGTCAGCAGCATCATCAACTTTCTCTCTCTCTCTCTCTCTCTCTCTCTTCCACCCCTGCCCCCTATTTTTTACAGATGGGGTCTCACTCTGTTACCAAGGCTGGAGGGCAGTGGAATCTTCATAGCTGACTGCAGCCCCTAACTCCTGAGCTCAAGGGATCCTCCTGCTTCGGTCTCCAGAGTAGCTGGGACTATGGGCATGCACTACCATGCCCAGCTAATTTTTAAATTTTTATAGAGATGGGATCTCACTATGTTGCCCAGGCTAGTACTCCTGGCCTAAGTGATCCTTTCACCTTGGCCCTTTAAAGCGCTGGGATTACAGGCATGAACCCCCAGCAGCATCAACTTAGAAGGCTGGATTCTCCATTATAGGGTCTTGTTCCTGCCTTGTTGAATATTTTAATTGGATGAAGACATCCATATTCAATTTAGATAGCACCGAACTACAAGGGACAGCTAATAGAAAAGATTCATTATTTAAAAATGCCCCAATAGACTTGAATTATGGCAGGAAACCAATTAAATGAATTTTAGCAGGAATTAAACAAATTCAGGAAATGGAGGAAAATCAATTCTAAGGATGGAATAAACTAGGCTTCTCTTGAGGGCAACTCCTACGGGTGGCCAAAGAGGCTGAGAGGATTTACTCTGGAAAGTGGAAAACAAAGAAGACCCAAAATAGCTACCTCTAAGGGCTGGCTGTGTATGAAGTGATAGACTTAACTTCTATAGCTCCACATGGCAAAATACAGAACAGTGTCATAGAAGTTTCTAGAAGACAGATCCTAGTCCAAAGTAAGAGAAAAATGCTCTCATGACAAAGATACTGAACACTGGAACAAGATCCTGTGGCAAGGCTGTGCCTCCACCCCTGTATATGCTTAAGGCTGGCTAACTAGCCAGCCAGCAAAAATACAGTTTTTAAAAAATCAATTATTTCATTACATGTTACAAATTTTTTCTTTTTAATTAAGCAGTTTCAGTTAAAGAAAAAGGATAGTACTACTTAAACTGGTTGTAGCACAGTATGGTGACCATTGATTCTCTGGCCCTGAGAAGACTGAATCAGGGCCTCTGCGGCCTGCAGCTGCTGTGTGTCAGCCTCCCACCAACACTTAATGGAAAACTCACACTCAAGCACTCCATTGAGCTCTGCAAGGGTCTTTCCTCTCCTTTTCACTTGGAAACTTGAAAACTCTAGATCCTTTAAGGCCTACATAAAATTCCACTACACACCACGTGGCTTGACCCAAAGTGAATAGCACTTATCTGACCTGTGGGAGACATCACAAAGCTTGGTTCAGAAGGATAAGGATGTTTCTTAAAGGAATTACTAAGAGGATGCCCCTACTTTTCATTTGGAATTGATAAGTTCTTTTCAATACTCCCTCTTCACCCTGTGTTTTAAAATGTAGGTTGTATTATTATTCAGGTATGGTGAGGCCAACAGATCATGAGATGACTGCCACTGAAATAACAGATTGTTCCTCACAGTTCCCAAGAGGAGAGGGCCTGCCCCACCACACAGGGCCACACAGGAATGCACCAGGGTGGGTCAGGGGCAAAAGAGCCAGGGCAAAGTGCTGACAAAGCCTCTATCATGATTTCAGTAGGAAAGGCATGGCAGGCTAAGGAGGCGTAGCATTGGCTCACTTGAATAATTTCAGTAGGTTCTAGGATACAGATGCTGTCCCTAGTTGTCTGGTACCTGGCCCTGGGGTGATCAGGGCAGAGAAATACAGCCTCCTGGAATCAAAGAGCCAGACAGAGGAGGTGGTTTGGAGTAGGACACTGAATTGGCTGTTTGCATCTGAAAGGCATTCTCACAGGGGAGTAGTCTGTTACCTCCAAGAATTAGCTCACCCTGAGAGGGACCAGCAGGGGCCCAGAAGCCAGAGCATGAAGACTACAGAAAGTAAGAATATAACTCTTACCGCACCGTGCTTTATTTTTCCTCATAGCACTGACATGACATTTGTATTTGTTTATTGCTGTTCCCCATCAGTATGTCAATTACATGAAAGCAGGAACTTCATTTGGTTCAATATCGTACCCACAGCACACAGAACAGGGCCTGACACACAGCAGGTGTCTGAAGTGTCACGCTGGAAGTGTAGGAGCATGGGAGGCACACTGTAGGGTCTAATGACCACGGATTCCCATGTTAACTAATATACAGCAGTGAGCCCAGCACGCTGCTTCTCACACGTTCTCTATCACCTGAACGATGACAAACATATTCTCATTTAGAGTTCACTAACACTTGACTCAAAGCTAACTACACCTATCGCAGGATGACCAGCCAGGTACCCATCACTTATGAGTTAGGGGACTTTGAGCAGTTTACTTAATCTTCATGGCTCTTTTTCCTTACGAATAGAACTTACCTCATCAGGAAGTAGTAATGATTAAATGAGTTCATACAGGTAAAACACTTAGAACAGCTCAGCATATACTAGATGCATAAATATTAGTAGTTATTCTCGAAAGTAGTCTACTAGAATTAAGCCCTGCAAAAAAGACCTAGCCACAATCTACCATTCAATTCTCAAGCTTTGATTTTTATCCTGTGTGTTGTATTTGGAGGAGGGGGGAGATTTAAACAAACAAAACACATTCCCCACACCCAAAATCAAAGCAAATGAGAAAACTATCCAGCAGAGCACACAATAATGGCAAACAGAGTCCTTACCATTTCCCAGGCTTTATTCTAAGCTCTTCTAAGTCCTTTTATTTATATATTTGTTTATTTTTTTTAGACACAGTGTCTCACTCTGTCACCCAGGCTGGAGTGCAGTGGCATAATCATAGCTCACTGCAGCCTCCAATCCCTGGGCTGAGGTGATCCTCCCATCTCAGCCTCCCTGAGTAGCTGGGACTACAGGGGAGCATCACCAGCCTCACACCAGCTGGGCTACTTTTTACAAAATTTTCTGTAGAGACAGAGTCTTGCTGCATTGCCCAGGGTGGTCTTGAATTCCCGGTCTCAAGCAATCCTCCCAACCAAGATGTGAGCCACCGCTCTAAGTGCTTTAAAATGATAACTTGTTTAATTCTCATGACAACCCTTACAAAGTACTATTAAAATTTCCATTTTACAAATGGGGAAACTAAGACACAGAGAAGTTAAGTGATTCATCGCACAGCTAAGCAGGGTGAAAGCCTGTTTTGGAATCCATGCAGTCTAGCTTCACCATGCTCCTAACATTACTCATCCTTCCTTCTTTATGTTAACAGTCAGTCTGCTCCCAAGACTGAAAAAGAACATTAGGAACTTTAGTTGGGTTACACTTGGTACACTGGCACATCTTAAAAAATTCTAGTATTAAATATTTTTGAACAGGTGAACATGTTTTTTTAAATGAGCAATGCTTGCTTCGTAATGACAGATTCAGATTTCATAAAACAAGACCCAGAAAAATTACCTGGTATAATAAGCATATTGAAACTGAAAGTGACTTTGTAAGCAGACTAACATTTTTGTTATTCCTGCTGTTTTCAAAACCATTATACGTACACATTACAGAGTTCTGTAAAAGCTGACCTAAAAGATGCTTATGAAGAGACTAGTATACCAGAAATAGTAGCTACAGATCAAAAAGTAGATAGGTGGGTGCTGTGGCATGCACCTGCAGTCCCAGCTAGTTGGGAGGCTACAGAGGGAAGACCAGCCCAGGAGTTTAAGTCCAGCCAGGGCAATAGAGAGAGACTCCATCTCTTTACAAAAAAAAAAAAAAAAAGAGTTAAAAATTATAAAAGCAATGGCGAAAAATAAATCCCTCACTAGAATCTAATGTTTGTTAATCCAATGGCTGGAAAAATACAAAGGAAAAATGAAGAGACTCATCTTTGAAAATAATAACACTCTGTAAATATGCAGTCAATCCACGTTTACTTATATACATTTAGTAAAAGTACATGACCCAATCTGCAAGCCTCAACATTATTAAATTGACACTATTTTAACACGTGTGTTCAAACGCTGCCTGAATTAGCCAGTCCACCTTTTTTGGTAGTGGCAGTAAGAACAGATTGCGTATTGTTCATGGCAGAATGTTCCTTAAAATGAATGTTAACTCCTGTGGCTTCAGGGCTTTAAATCGCTAGCTGAGAAGTGTTCCCGAGGCGAGCGTGATACAATTGTGAATGATCTGAGAAGAAAAAAGGCCGCAAGAACAACTACTCCAAGTGGGGCTGCCAAAGTTGCCTATGCTCTTGACCTTGTTGCCAGTCTTCCATGGAAAAAGAACTCGGTGAAAAAGGCTCTGTAACAAATGTACATGGAATGCTTCTAATTTACATTAGAAGAATATGAACTTACACACACAATTTTAGACAATGCTCTATAAACTGAAACTATTATACTTATCAGGTTATTTAACTTGGATAGATCTAGCATAAGTCTTCTGTGGATGGTTCATACTTGAACTAGACCACAAACAAGTCCTGATGTTGAAATTATTAGATTATTATAAGCCAAATTATAAGCCAAACAATGCTGATGCAAATATGCAAAATCACACTATCAGGCTAACCAGACAATCTACCGTGAACTAAGTTGATGACAATGACACAAACAGTAAGTTGTCATCGTCATCATCGTCATCAAAGAATAGCAGCAATTAAAAACTACGAGCAAAAATAGTGGAAAAAAGAAAGCAAGCAAGCGAAAAGTAAGGGAAAATTGCAGCCCACTGGACACATTACTAGGATAAAATTTTTCCTGGAAAATGGCTAGAATTCCAATTATATCCAGGTACATATGGATAATGGAAGATTTGTAATATCATAGAATACTGAATTAGGGTCCTCAGCAAGCTTCTTTGTATGTTCATTTTAGTTCTGAATACCAAATTTGAGTAACTACTAACTTATTTAGTAGTACCAAGTCCTTAGATAAATGAAGAAATGAAGGTTTAAGGAAATGGACTGGAATTTTTAGATCTTTGTTCTTCAGAACAAAGGACTGGAATTTTTAGGTCTGTTCCAGGGCCACCTGCAGAAGGCTTAAGGCCCAATATGGGCTGCAGGTCACAAAGAAGCACTTGTTTAGATACATTTTCAGTGCAAGAGAAAGTCTATCTCCCTTCCCACCTCCCACACGTATAACACGGACAAGGCTTCAAAACTATCAGGATAGAAATAACCATTAGGAGTATATTAGCAATGCATACAGAGAATTACCCTTATCAAAATATCTTACAACTATACAGTGCTTTGCAGTTTACAAAGCTCTTTTATAGGCATGATTTCATAAATACTCATATCCATCATGAGAAGATAAAATTATCTCCCTTCTAAAGATGAGAAACCCAAAGTCCAGAAAAGTTCGGTGCCTTGCTCAAGGTCAAGTTAGACATTCAGCTAAGTGGCTTAAATTGAGGGACTTAAATTCAGGACTTCCTGTTCCTTGTTCATGGTCTCCGTACCCCCCAACTACTGTAGGCCAAATCTAGAAATCCAATGAAGTATACAAAAAGGCTTTGCAAAACTAAAAAAAAACCAGAAGGATTTTATTATGAAGATCATTAATTATTTACAGATGCACCAATGAATTACCTAGGCCCAGGCCCTTCCTAAGCAATGCAATCTCTACTGTGGTCCAGGCATTAGGACTTTCAAAATCTGCCCGGGGCAGAGATCTTCTGATCTAAGGGAAATGTTACAAATACCAACAGAGCTTTATAAACATGCTTTTTCACTTTTATTCGGTTCTACTTTTACATTGCCCTTTTATATTAATTAGTCATCACATCTTAATTAGACATGGCATGTCAAGAGTTTAAGAAGCCAAGTGGGGACTTGAAAGATTTCAGTCTTAACTATAAGGAAGGTGCACAAATCTACACAATAACCACTAATGTGAAAATATTTTTGTACTGTATTATTTTGTAAAACTCTATTTTGTCAAAATTTAGAATATTCGATTAAAAACTACAGCCTTGTACATCTATAATAAATCAATTCAAAATACACAGAAAGTACAGCCTTTAGTTTGTGCTATTAAGAACATTTAAAAATCATAATCTTCAACTGAAGATGACCCAACTAGTTTTATCAAATACTACATTTCAGTTGTATTCATTTGAGGAATAGGAAGCTTTACAGCACTAAACATAATAAATAAAAGTAATATTATGACTGAGGTACTTAAGGGAAAAATTAGATGGCAATTAGCATTGAAAATCATTTTAAAAAGACTGAATACTGTACCAGTCTTACCATTTGGAGAGTTGCTAGATTACATTTGGTCTTATCAAGTATTTTAATGGCCACCTAGAAAAAAACAATAAATATTTAAGAATGTTAAGAATTTAGTAATTATGGACTAACATATGGCATTGTTAAAAAGCAAGCAGCATACAAACTTGAAAACGTAAAACTTAGCTGGTTATAACAAGTAATTGAAACTTCATAAAAATGTACAACTGAAAACAGTGGCTTCATAAAAAAAGGGTTATAACATTTTATATTTATAGACAAGAGGGGAATTATCTCCTTCAAAGTAAAAAAAAAAGAAAACAGAAAGATATTATACAATGAAAAGACTTCTAAAAAGATACACAATTTAGCAAAGCTTTTCTTCACTATGTACTGACATTTTAATTTTAGCTGACTCTATGATCCTAGGGCAGGAACTATAGCTTTTATAGGTTTACATAGTGCAGAATACTCCCAGAGTGTATCTCACAGTGAGAGCTTAATAAATAAAGAAATAGGTTGGTGTTGAATCTCAAAACTTTAAAATCATTTTATTAAAAAAACCCAGAAAAGCCCTTTAGGCAGTTAAACAAGGAGAGGGGGACAAATCTGTGGGCTAACAAAGGGAAATAAGCACAGAGGCAACAAAAGGACCACCTGGCAGCCTTTGTTCAGAAACGGGTGACTATACAGCATATAAACATAAGCCCCTAGGATCCAGGGAGAAAGAACTATAGCTTCTATTTATGTGCATTTTTTATCTTAAAGAAATAATCAGTTTTACCAATATTTACCAAGAAGACCTGTACCAACATCCTCACCTGGTTGGCTTGTCACTGGTTGGATAAAAATACTTTCTATGGGCTCTGGGTATCCAGAATGAGGGGAGGGTGGGAGTGATGAGAGAAGGGAACATAAGTGGAGAGAGGCGTTGCCATGACAGGAAGCATAAGTTAAATCAGCTGTGAACCTGAAGGCCACGTCAGTAAATGAGCCGCCCCCTAGGAGCAGAGAGGCCATGCTTCCTGCTGTGCATCCTGCAGAGCACACGTCCACCAAGAAACAGCACTGAGGGAGCATCTGCAGCCAAAATGGGGAAAGGGCTCGGACATCCTCTGTCCATGGTTCACACACTTTTTGGTCCCCTTCACACTCCTAAAGATTACTGAGGACCCCAAATGTGGGTTATATTAATGGCTATTTATCGTATTACAAATGAAAATTCAGAAATTATAAAAATAAGTATTTGACAATTCATTTCAAAATAACAATAAACCTATCACATGTTAACGTAAGTAATTTCTTTTTATGAAATTTTCGTCTGTGCTTCTGCATTCAGTCTGTTGTGATTATCATGCATCAGGTAGCCTCTGGAAAATTCTACTCTCCACTTATAAAAGTGAGAATGAAAAAAGCTAATGTATTAATAGTATTACAAATATGGTTTTGACTTTGCAGGCCCTTTAAAAGGGCCTTAGAAAACCTTCAGGTGTCCCCATGCCATTTTTGACACGGGCCACACTAGGCATATTAACACTATGTTTTTAAAAACTGTTTAACTCGGTTCAAAGTCTCCGTGTGCCCTAGTCATTTATTCCCTATGAATCTATAACCTTCAGAAGAGCTATAGAAAGGACACACTGCGGCAAGGCATCCAGGGAGTCCTACCCTGGAGTGGAAGGCCTACCACCCCCAAACCCAGGGGAGGCAAATCAGAATTGGGGAAGGAGTGAAGAGTAAATGAATGTGTGTTTCAATGGAAAAAGTAAACAAGCAAAAGACAATAATGGCTGCTGAAACACGCAAACATTAATTACCTTGTGCATACCTCAACTGGGGAAGAGACACCTGATTCATTTTTATAGCTCTAGCACACTACCTGGTACACAGGAGTACTCGATAAATGTTTGCTGAGCTGATGTGAGGCCTCAAACACCATAATCAGTTAGAGATGGAAACAAGGCGGTGAAGAAATTGGGCTTCTGGTGTTTTCACAGAACAATGTGGTTTTAAAAATTGCATAAATCAAAGGCAAATGAAATAATTGCCTTCAAACTTTACTTTCATTGCCAATTTTATGTGGTACATTTGGATCCCCCAATTCCAAAGAAACCTGTTAGATATTCTGTTCTTTTCTGGCCTCCATCATATTTCCCTCCTACTCCTCCTGGACAAATATGTCCAACAGGCTGCCTTTCCAGTTCTTCCCTCTGGTCTTCCGAGAACTGCTCTCTATTCTCATGACTGCACTCAATCAGCAGTTTCTTTTGGTTCTGCTCAATATCCTCCTAATCTAAGGATTCTCTTCTGATTCTGTGTTTATACATTTTGCTCTTCAGGTACTGCTATTCAAGTAGCATCTAAAGCAACAAGCTCAAATATGTTCCATTCAGCTTAATCAAATGGTAGAAAAACGGTCATTTTATCAAAAGCAACAGCGTCCCCAGAGTGAAACATCATCTAAGGTGACATGTGTATGTGCAGGGATGAAGCCTGAGGGGGAAGTTCCTAATCCCCTCCTCCTGCCAGCTCCCTGCCGGAAAGACTCAACCAAAGTAACCTCGGGCCAGAGCGGGAGCCTGGGGAGTTCAGACAGGGTTGAGACCCCAAGGTCACCAAAGAGGAGGGAACTGTCAGTGTCACTGGTTACTGTGCCTCAGAAAGGTGGAGGCTGGAGAAGACCACCCACTCGTTCTGATGGTTGTGCGGTTGGGTGAAGGGGACACAGTAAGTGCCAAGGGGGTTCACTACATGAGGAAAGAGGAGTGCCACTGCCACCTCCTGTGTGAAGTTCTGGGAAATTCCATTTTCAGTTACCCTGATGCCAGAAACAAAGTGGAAAATTACAAAATAGGGATAAGGACAGCTCATACACGACAAAGGCTTCCCCCAACAAGCCTCCACCAAAAGGGCCCAACAAACTCACAGTAAATACCCACTGGAAAAAAATCCTTATCTGCCACTTTCTGTCAATTCACTGACGGTCTAAGGAGCCTAACACCCTGCTCCTTCAAGGTGTTAAAGCATCCACAACCACCAGAAGAGCAAGCAAAAAAAGATCCCCAATCCTTTAGGGGGATACAGTAGCCTGAAGGATGATGTATCAGTCAGCTTCTGCTGCCATAACATAACACCAGAAATTTATTTTCTCACAATTCTGGAGGCTGGAAGTCCAAGATCAGGGTGATGGCACGAATGGTTCTGGTGAAGTCTTTGTTCCTGGCTTGCAGACAGCCACCTTCTCACTGCGTACTCACACAGGGGACAGAGCAAGCTCTCAGTGACTCTTCACATAAGGACACTAATCCTATCAATCAGGGCTCACACCTAAGACCTCATTGAGCCTTTACCTTATCATCAAATAACACAGTCACACTGGAGGTTAAGGCTTCAACTTACAACTTTGGGGGAATACACTTCAATCCAAAGCAAATGGAGACCAAGCCAAACTACAACAGTTGGCTACAAAAGGAAGTGTCAGCATGGAAGAATGTTACAAGCAAGAAGCGGATACAAAATAATACACTGTATGATTCCATTAGTACAATGTTAAAAAAAAAAAACAGACAAAACTAATCTATGGTATTAGACATGGGCACAGTGGTTCCTTTGGGGAGGGGGGGACAGTGAAGTGATGAGAAAGGGACAGCAGGGAGAGGATTCTGGGTGTGGGTCAGAGCATATTTTTTGCCCTGGGTCATGGTTATGCAAATCTGTTTACTTTGTGATAATTCATCAAGCTGTAGATTTATGGTCTGAGTCCTTTTTATGCATGTTACATTTCAATAAAAAGACTTCTGGGTTTTAAATGTCAATGATGACTTTTATAAAACCACAATAAAAAGTCAACAGACAATGCCTAAAACTGAAAGATAAATAAGCAAGAACACAAGCATGTTATAAACATATGAAAGTAAAACCTAGGCCGGGTGCGGTGGCTCATGCCTGTAATCCTAGCACTCTGGGAGGCCGAGGCGGGTGGATCGCTTGAGGTCAGGAGTTCGAGACCAGCCTGAGCAAGAGCGAGACCTCGTCTCTACTAAAAATACAAAGAAATTATCTGGCCAACTAAAAATATATTTGGAAAAATTAGCCGGGCATGGTGGCACATGCCTGAAGTCCCAGCTACTCGGGAGGCTGAGGCAGTAGGATCGCTTAAGCCCAGGAGTTTGAGGTTGCTGTGAGCTAGGCTGACACCACAGCACTCACTCTAGCCCGGGCAACAGAGCGAGGCTCTGTCTCAAAAAAAAAAAAAAAAAAAAAAAAAAAGTTAAATAAAACAAACAAAACGAAAGTAAAACCTAAATAATCAGTGTGAAAGACAAAGTGGCCATCCCGGGAGACTAGGAAATGGGGCCGGACAGGGGAGGGGGGACAGGGGGTGGGGGAGAATGGGGGTCTAGGGAATTATTGTTTGTAACAAGCCTTGACTCTTTAAACTGTGTGATATACAAGGGCTGTCTGGAAAGTATCCAGCCATGTAGAATGTTCTCCTTATATTAACAATGGCTGGATACTTTCCCCCTCAGCCCTCCTATAACTGGAATAACAACTAAATGAAAAGGTTTTTGTAACCATAATGAGAATGCTTGGCTAAGGATGGCAGACTGATCACAGGCATTTCTCTCTTCTCCCACCTGATAGGCCAATTGAAAAATAAACACAAAATGACAAGATTGGCAAAGAGAAGGGAAGAGGTGCCAACAGTAGACAAGTGGCTCCAAAATTTCTGGGAAATAAAAATCTTATGATGGTAGAGTGGCACTCACAGCAGGGCACAGGAAGACAAGGCTAGAGCGTGCGAAGGAAAAGCTCCACTGTCCAGAGAAAATAACTCTGTGTTGTGTAGGTGGAAAGTCCCAACGTAAACGCCAACTGTCCTCTCAGCCACCATGAAGCTAAGCCAGGCGCTTGAGCAGTGCCTTCCGTATACCCTACCCCACGTACAGGGAACTCTCAATTTGCTTCTTAGGACTCCACTCGGACAACATTCACAGAGAATCAAAAAATCTTCAGACAAATGAGGAAAGCCTATGGTTTTTCCTAACACCATTGTCCATGCATGTGTTGTTAAGGGAAAACACCAGATATAATTAAGCCTCTTCTTTCAAAAAAAAAGGGATATAGTCAATTCCTGTCATGCATGGTAATATTCTACAAAGTCACTGTGATCATCAAATTAGTAAATACTGTACCATTAGCTCCTAGAGGAAAATACAGGGTTAAGTTCCTGCAAGTCTCTGGTCAAACCATTTTCATCAACTAATCAACACATAAGTTTGTTTTATGAGTGTATCTGTCCAAGCACATCTTCTGTTACATGTATTATTGGTTAACACCAAACTCACTGCCAACAGTACTGTAACTCACGCCCAACTGAAGCATTTTCTCTGTAAGGCACATCATAGCCTGGCACTTAGGAAGACTAGATAATGCTTCAGCACCATGAGGGCCATCTTAAATAGTGAAATCCACAACAGAAAGCACAAAAATGCAAAAAACAAAACAAAACAAAACAAAAACAAAAAAACAAAAACATCAAAAACCAGGTGGCATTAAATAGACCATAAAAAGGACATTTGTTTATGCTATGAGGGTTGAAACAAAAGGCAAAGTGTTGCCTTGTTGAACTCAGCTGAAGATGTGCACACACCTTCAAAACTGACTGGCAAAGCACTGTAGGGATTTTGGGGTTATGGATAAACTTTATCCAGTAGGTGAACTTGCAAATAAAAATCCTCCCAAAATGAGTGCTAACTATCTGTTCTGGAAATGGACAGTGGTGATAGTTGCACAATAGTGCGAATGTACTTCATGTCACTGAACTATATGTTTAAAAAATGATTAAAATTATAAATTTTATGTTAGATATATTTTGCCACAATAAGAAAGTATTCACAACTCTATCATAATTAAGTGACTTTTCATTAGGCTTATATGAGGCTTTTCCTGCACATTAATTATACTTCCAAATTGTACTACAAGCATGCTGGTAATCTTTATGCTTTCTAGTTATAACTGTTAACAGAACATTAAGGCTTTCTTTCACCCTTCTGTTTGCTTGCTTCCAAATCAGCTACTATTAATTTTTAATTGAAGCAAATCATTTTGGGCATTAACTCTTTTTGTCAGTCACTAGTTGTTTTAAATAAAAATTCAGGCAGGGCGAAGTAGTTCATGCCTGTTATCCTAACACTCTGGGATGCTGAGGTGGGAGGATCGTCCGAGGTCCGCAGTTTGAGATCAGCCTGAGCAAGAGCGAGACCCTGTCTCTACTAAAAATAGAAAAAAACTAGCCGGGCATGGTGGCAGGGACTTGGAGACTGTTAGTGCCTCTTAGCCCCAGAGACTTGGGAGACTGAGGCAGAAGGATCACTTGAGCCCTGGAGTTTGAGGTTTCTGTGAGCTATGATGGTGCCACTGTACTCTAGCTGGGGTGGCAGAGCAAGACTCTGTCTCAAGAAAAAAAGAAAAATTCAATTAATTGCTGTCTCCCACCACCCCCAAGAAACTACTCTTGCAGTTCACGTGGGGGGAAAGATCTCTGAGAGGCTATGAAAACCGGTGGGTTGGGGGGATTGAACTTAAAGGAAAATCATAAGCTTGAAAGAAATTGTAGTATAAGAACAAACAATACTCCAGAAGCCGAAATCACTTTAAGCTGTGAAAAGCTGGCCACAAGCAAGACAGCGGAGGCAACTAACATCCCCAAATTCACAGTAAATATGGGACAGACGCTCCCATGACGGTAAGGATAATGGGAAGCATTTTCATCCAAGAGCTACATCAGATGAATTTCACAATGATACTTGTGTTTTTAAAAATATATAAAATAAGAATTTTAATGCCCATTTCTCATTGGTTCATGGTCTAAAAATTCAAAATTAAGAATCATTCTAGAGAGTGAAGTCTATCTAAATTGGACTTATGCCACAACCATTTTATTTAAAGACTTGATTCTGGTCCCAGCATGTACATATATACCTTGGTTATAATTCACTATCATAACATGTTTGTTAAATTAAAATGCCTTTCTGCCAAAGAATGCATAGTTTTTCATGACTACCTTTTATGTTCACATCCTATGACTTAAGTGGATGACATAGATGACCCCTACACTCCCTTCTCTGAGGAATTCCTTCCATGACCTAATTCTACTACATCTCTGTTCTGACCCCAAGGATAGCAGTTAAAATTGTCTCAACACAACATGTAATAACCCTTTATCTTACAGCGACTCAGAATGAATTAAATCCCTGAATCTCTAGTACCACTTCCTGCAACCCTTTGGGTTTTCTTTGGAGGTTTTTGTTAGCTCAACAGGCAAGCTGCCTCACGTATCCATCAGGAAAACACTGGCAAAGATACAGACGCTAGCTTTTGGTGGGCTGAGGACGGTAGTAAGTGATAAAAATACCTGTAAATAGACCAGAGGTTTTAGGTTTCTTTCTATTAGGAATATTACACTCTACTATAATAAACCTATAATAAAACCAATTTTCTAGCAACAGTTCGCTTAATTTTTTACTACATGATCCAGTAATGTTGCTCCTGGGGAACTATCCGAGAGAAATTAAAATTTATGTTCACATAAAACCTTGCACAGGAACACGTACAGCAGCTCTATTCATAACTGCCATCACTGGAAACAAACAAATGGCCTGCAGCGGAGGAGTGGATACAAACTGTTGTCCAGCCACACAAGGGAACACATCTCAGCAATAAAACAGAACAAATGATCAATAGACGCAACGGCCTGGATGAATCTCAAAGGCATCATTCTGAGTGAGAAGAAGCCACTTTCAAAAGATTACATACTGTATGATCCCATTTGACTTGACATTCCCAGAAAACCAAAACTGTGGGGATGAAGGACAGGTGGTTGCAGGAGGTAGGGGTGGGGAGGACTAGCCCTAAACAGACAGCACAAGGAACTTTTTTTGGAGTAATGGGACTGTTCTGTATTCTGATCATGGTGGTGGTAACATGAATCTATCCACAAGCTAAAATTCATAGAACTAAACACTAAAATCAAAAATGTACAATTTTTAAAATAACATAAGCTGAATTTTCAATATTCTGAATGACACTGAGTTCACCCAAATACAAGATGTTACACAACTGTTATGACTGTCCCACAAATTCACAGTAGCTAGGGGGGAAAACTCACAATAGAAACAAAAATTGTAAAATGCCTTAGAACAAATTTAACAAGAATTGTACAAAGCCTAGATGAAGAAAGTTACAAACACTGAAGACAAATCTGAGACAAAATTTACATGTCTGGACACAAAGATTTTGCATAATTAAGATACCCGATTCCTCCCCGCCAAATTAATCAATTTATAAACTCAACTAATCCCATCAAAATAATCTAATCAAAATTCCATGTTCCATTTTCAAAACATGGCAATTTGAATCTAAAATTCACCTAGGGTGGGGTGAGCTGTCTGACACCTGTAGTGCCAGCATTTTGGGAGGCTGAGGCAGGAGGATCACTTGAGCCCAGGAGTCTGAGGTTGCAGTGAGCTATGAAGATGCCACTGCACTCTAGTCAGGGCAACAAAGCAAGACCCTGTCTCAAATAAATAAATAAATAAATAAAATTTAAAGAAATAAACAAAAAGTAAAATAAAATTCAACTGGAAGGCCGGGCGCGGTGGCTCACGCCTGTAATCCTAGCACTCTGGGAGGCCGAGGTGGGCGGATCGTTTGAGCTCAGGAGTTCGAGACTAGCCCGAGCAAGAGCGAGACCCCATCTCTACTAAAAATAGAAAGAAATGATATGGACAGCTAAAAAACATATATATAGAAAAAATTAGCCGGGCATGGTGGTGTATGCCTGTAGTCCCAGCTACTCGGGAGGCTGAGACAGGAGGATTGCTTGTGCTCAGGAGTTTGAGGTTGCTGTGAGCTAGGCTGACGCCACGGCACTCACTCTAGCCTGGGCAACAGAGTGAGACTCTGTCTCAAAAAAAAAAAAAAAAATTCAACTGGAGGAGTAAATGGCAAAGAAAACTATGAAAATTTTGAAAAATAAGAATTATCAGTAGAGGATTATACTTCAAAACATACGATCAAAAGCTGCAGGAATAAAAACACCATAGCATGGGCATGATGCTAAATGAGAGATCAGAGAAACAAAATGACATATACGCAAATTTAGTGTGTGGTAAAGCAGGTATCTTCAATCACTGGGGAAAGAACAGAGGGTTCCTGACAAGGGCTCATTCACGTGAAAAAAAAAGTGAGATACCCACATCTCATACCAACTTCTTCAAATACACTCCAAATGGGTTAAATGTCCAAATGTGAGCCATACGAGGAGTATTCGAAGGTAATACAGCCTTTTTTTTAAAGTGGGGAACAAAATAAAACTTTCTCATCAAGACATGAAACACAAATGTAATCAAGAAAAAAGACGAAAAAAATTTACTACGTAAAAACTTAAAACTTCTTTTTAAAAAGATATAATAAACAGTAAAAAGAATAATCTAGGGAAAATGTTCCTTAACCTATATAACAGACAGATGACTGAAACATATAGAGTTTAAATCACTCAGATTAAAAAAGACCAAAAAAAAATACATATACAATGAATACAAGCAGGAAACCTATTTTAAAAAGAAAATATGAACAGCAAAAATATATGAAAATATCATAAATATAAGTAGATATCAGGGAAAAGTAACTTTTGTTCTTTCACGTCATTTTTTGCCCATCAGGGCTTTGGTTGGAATGTTTGTCCCCTCACAAATCCAGGTTGAAATTTAATTGCCATGGAAACAGTATTAGGGGTGGGACCTTCAAGAGGTGACTAAGCCACAAGGGCTCTGCCCTCTTTTCTCTCTTTCTCTCTCCCCCTTTTCCCCCCCACTCCAGGCTTCTTCTCTTTGCCCTTCCACCATGTCAGGATGCAGCCAGAAGGCCCTTGTCAGAGGCAGGCCCTCAATCTTGGACTTCCCAGCCTCCTTGACTAGGAGAAATAAATTTCTTTTTTGTATCAATTACCGGGCCTCTGGTTCTGTTCTAGCAGCAAAAACAGACTAAAACAATCAGATAAAAATTATCTACAATGTGGCAATGGTGTAGCAAAATGGACATTCTCATTCATTTTGATACGACAATAAAGTAGGTACATCCTTTTTCTTCAAGGATGAAGAAAATCAATCTTCTTAGATTTAGCAGTATCTATGACAGTGTCAAATAGTCATCTGCTTTGACCAAGGACTTCCATTTCTAGGAATTTATCCCTCACAAACATTCTTAACAACAGCACACAAAGTTATATAAAAGAATGTTCACTGAAGATCTGTTTCTAACAACAAAATAATGAGAAACAACCCCAGCACCCACTGACAGAGAATAAACTATGGTTCCCCCATGCACTGGAAGACTGTGCTGCCATTAAACTGAGTTCTTTTTTTTTTTTTTTTTTTTTTTTTTTTGAGACAGAGTCTCACTCTGTTGCCCAGGCTAGAGTGAGTGCCGTGGCGTCAGCCTAGCTCACAGCAACCTCAAACTTCTGGGCTTAAGCGATCCTACTGCCTCAGCCTCCCGAGTCGCTGGGACTACAGGCATGCGCCACCATGCCCGGCTAATTTTTTGTATATATATATTTTAGTTGTCCATATAATTTCTTTCTATTTCTAGTAGAGACGGGGTCTCGCTCTTGCTCAGGCTGGTCTCGAACTCCTGACCTCGAGCGATCCACCCGCCTCGGCCTCCCAGAGTGCTAGGATTACAGGCGTGAGCCACCGCGCCCGGCCTAAACTGAGTTCTGTTAGATCTCTGAGTACTGAGACCCAGATACGGTCAACTTACATTACCAAGTTCAAAAAAAAAAACTTACCATTATGTTCCATTAGAGTCCCTTTTTTGTTAAAATAAAGAAAAAGTTAATGTCTATATTGTAAATCTCTGGGAATATATGCCAAATTGCTGAAAGTGATTTCTTTGAAGAGAAAAATTTCAAGGAACTTTTACTTTCTGTATAATAAGACTTCTATAATATTTATATTTTATATGATTTTGGGTCATACCCACAATAGGAAAAAAAAAAAAAACAGGAGTAAAATGGTTTTGCTCATAGCTTTTTAGAAAACTGCAAAAACTTTTAAATTAAGCCACTCTGCTAGTCCTATTCAAGCATTTCTGGAGAGAGAGCCTCGTAATTAAACACAGCCAGTCAGACTCCAGCCAATGCAAGTAAAAGGGGACAGGGTCTGTCTCTGCCCCATTGCCCTGCTAGCCTGCCATCTCTGCGCACGGAAGGAAACTGGCCGGGAACCAACCACCTGGAACTGGTGGGAAGGAAACTCCAAGGTTTGATTCCTTATCTCAAGAAAATTTTGAGGAAGAACTGCAGGGACAGCTCTACCCACTCCTGTTCTTTAGATCCCAAAAGCAGTCCAAGCAACTCAACCATGAGGAGTCGTAACTAAAAATCCAAACGGATTTTGTCACTAAAATTGAGGTGAATTGTGAAGAGGCAAAGTTCTGGTTCCAGTCTTTACTTAAGACTCCACTTAGCGTAGACCCGTGCTTCTCGCCCTTTCCCAAGTCCCGGCACACACAGAAAACAAGGCTATCTGTAGGCTGTGCTGCTGCACACGGGCTGCTTGCGGGCAGAAGGCCGGGCCCAGGGCTCCTGCCCCAGCAGCCCCAAGCCAGGGATCTGTGGGCATCAGTGCCAAGGCACTTCCGTCACACGGTCTTGGCACGTCCACCAGGAGGGTCTGGGACAGGGAGAGCATTTCTTTTAAAAGCTTCCTTCAAAAGCTTTATCACATTCATTCAACAAATATTTATTAAGTGGCTAAGAGGTGCTGAGCACTATGTTAAGTACTTTTGCCTGCCCCTCCAGGTTAGGGATAGCCTACCAGACTGGACGCGGAGAGAGACAAATAAGTAATTCCAATACAATGTAACTTGTGTCCTACAAGGCAAGTGTCAGGATTTTTGCCCAGTCCCATGCCTGAGGAAAGAGGCCTGTCAAGGACTACTTCCTAGAAGTGATCCCTACACGGAAGGGTGAGGAGTATTTGAGGCAGAGAGAAGGGCAGGTGCAAAGACCTAAATGCAGGAAACTATGACGAAGCAGCAAAGCAGACTCCACGCCACACAAGAACGTGAGCAAGAGTTAATTTCATGGTTTGAATGGGTGTATGTTGATAAATAAGGAGTAAGGTTGAGCAAAAAGCCAGTATGACAGAGGTTAGGGAGGTGTGCGCCTTCTTGCACTCTAACCCATCAAACACAGCTATGAGAAAGTATTTAGAGAGAGAAGAGACCTCTTGAGGATAAATCTGTAAATATACACAGTACTATGCATCTGCAAGTACCATGAGCACATACACAGAAGTGCGTACTTGAAGTTCAAGACAATTTTTACTGTGGTGGCAGACATTTACTACTGAAAAAGAATAAAACACTACCCATTTTTAAAGGTGAAGACTATTCAAACACTCTAATATGTACAACATTTAAAGTAACGTGAAAGCAAAAAAACTCCCAGACAACATGTGTTTTGTGTTCTTTTACAAAAGTTTGATTAGCTTAGAAATAAGCCCAAATATATATTCTTCCTCTTTCTCTCACGTGGAAATAAACAGAGCAAGTGTCTTAACAGAAATAAGCATAATTTGCATTTACCTCTCTTGCTGTCAGCACGTGCCTCGCTAGCTTTACCGTACTGTAAGCCCCCTCACCGAGGCTTCCGAGGAACCGGTAGTTGCCAACGACAGCACAGACAGGCTGTTCACTTCCATGGCAACCTCTGGTGTGAGAGGTGAATGTAAGGCCATCTCTGCAAGATGTGTCCTACAACACAGCAATACACAAAGATAAGGAAATCAAAGAACACACAGTACTTGCCAAGCTTTAAGAGCCTATAGTTGAAAAAACAGAACTGCCTTAATTTTAATCCTAAATTATCTAGCACTTCAAAGGAATTTAACCACAAGATACAAATTTGCGAGGAATGTTGAAAGACAAATATCAAGTGTTGAAGTTCAAGTGGGTGTTCAGAAAGAGGCTGGACACGCTGGATATGCGGCTGTCAGAGAGAACAGGAGTAAAAGGACTGTCTTGCAGTCACACTGAGCGGAGCTCCTCCACGTGCTAGCAAACGCGCCCGCACATCTGACCCCCACCACGGGCTGGAAAGCAGCAGAACAGCTGTCACTGTTCCCCAGGTGAGGGTGCAGCCACAGAACTTGAGAGATCCAAAACAAATCTGGATTCCCAATTTCTTTCTACATTATGCTGCTAATAATTCAAAACAATGTGCTTAAAGAAACAGCTAGACTGTGTGGCCCTTGAGAAGTATTTGTTGAATAGATGAATAAAGCACTCGATATGCTCAATAAAGGTAAAACAGAACATATATGCCCGTAGCCCTGTGAAATACTCAGGTCCGAGAGTTGTGCTTCTGGGTACACACTGTGTGCACTTCCACACGCGTCACTGCCTCACTGCTCCTGCTCCCTCAGCCCCTGCGTGTGCTCGAAGGATCACGTGTTCCACTCCCCACGCTGCTGTGGCCGCCACCTTCTGCTTGAGGGAGGCTTCTCACTCCACATGCACACACTGCTGCTTTGAACTGCCTTCATACTTTTCTCTTTGCCAACTTTTTGTGCAGAAAAATGTCCCTTGCTATACCTACAGGTCAAAACAAGCCTCATCCCGTTGGTAAACTCAACAAACTACTTTGTAATATTGTTCATGTCAAAGAAGATGAAAGCAACGTTGTCGTTGTTGTTGTCATTGTTGTTTTGAGACAGGTTCTTACTCTGTGACCCAGGCTGGAGTGCAGTGGCATCATCATAGCCCACTACAGCCTCCAACTCCCAGCCTCAAGTGATCCTCCCTCTCGGCCTCACACAGTGCTCAGATGACAGGAGTGAGCCGCCACCCCTGGCCTGGGCTCCCATTTTTAACGCTCACTTCTAAGCCCAGACTCTTTCCATCACACATCCCTTTAAGAAAGGAGCCTACTCTTTTAAAAGAGGAGAAAGAAGATAATCTCACTGGCATGAACTAGAGATGGGAGAGGCTGAGGACACGGGGATAGAAATGATAAATCAGTAGTCAAAGTTCATATAAGGTCAAGAATAAAAAAAGGAAATGATAAATCAGAAGACCATAAGAGACCATTAATGCTGATGATGACTAACATTTATGTATTACTTCCTGTGTGTCAGGGATTCTTCTAAATGCTTTACCCATTTGTCTCATTTAATCACTCAGTAATTCAACCAATATTTACTGGTCACCTGCAATAAATGACTTGCATGTTCTAGATATTTGGAATAGTATCAGGAACAGAACACATATTCCTGCTCTCACAGAGCTTTTAGTATTGCAGGGGAAACTCACAAAACACAATAAACATTAAGAAATATGTAGGCCGGGCGTGGTGGCTCACGCCTGTAGTCCTAGCACTCTGGGAGGCCAAGGCGGGTGGATCGCTCAAGGTCAGGAGTTCGAGACCAGCCTGAGCAAGAGCGAGACCCCGTCTCTACTATAAATAGAAAGAAATTATCTGGCCAACTAAAATATATATAGAAAAAATTAGCCGGGCATGGTGGCGCATGCCTGTAGTCCCAGCTACCTGGGAGGCTGAGGCAGTAGGGATCACTTAAGCCCAGGAGTTTGAGGTTGCTGTGAGCTAGGCTGATGCCACGGCACTCACTCTAGCCTGGGCAACAAAGCGAGACTCTGTCTCAAAAAAAAAAAAAAAAAAAGAAATATGTAAACTATAGGGTATGTTAGAGAATAACAAATGCAATGAAAGAAATTAAATCAAGCTTAACGGCATTGGGAGGGCCACAGGGAGTCACAGCATGTCTCACTGAGGTGACATTTGAACAAGAGGAGGAGGTGAGAGCATTAGTCATGTGGATATTTGGAAGAAAAGGGTTCTAGGCATAGAGAACAGCTGGTGCCAAGGTCCTGAGGCTGGGGCACCCTTGGTGTGTTTAAAGAACAGCAAGGCGACCCCCTGGGACTACTAGTCCAGCGAGTAGGAGAGAGGAGGAGATAGGACAAAGAGGTAAAGGAGACAAGTGATGGAAGCCCTTGCCCTTTTAACACCTCTATGAGGTCGTTATTATCACTCATCTTGTTTTATACATGAGATAACCAGGGCACACGCAAATCAAATAACTTGCCCAATCTCACACAATAAAATGGTAGGTCAGATTACAAACCCAAAGGGTCACTATTTTGGTGGTTTAAAAACATGATCCCAAAGTCTTTGATACACCTCCCATTAGGAAGGTGGGCCCCTTCCCCTTGAATCTGGGTAGGCTTATGACTGCTTTAGCCAGGACAGAATGGCAGAAGTAATGTGACATGATTTCTGAAGATATTAATAGGCCATGAAAGGCAGGACTAGCTTTTGCCTTGTTTGATGGGACCCTGAATCACCATGGAAGAACTGTAGTCACACTGAGGCCTCCTGCGTAGCTGCTCTGACCAAGAGTCCCAGCTGAGCCCAGGGTTCTAACCTGACCTGCCGAGGTGCCAGATATGTCAGCAAAGGAATGGTCTCTGATGTAGGTCCTCCACCCCAGGTGCTCCAACCCCCCTGTCCTTTTTATATCCCCTGGAACTGAGCTCCTAGACATAGTAGACAAGACAACCTTGTTTGAATTCTGGACGCACAATTTGTGAGTGTAACAAAATGGTTGTTGTTTTACACTAAGTTGTGCAGTGGTTTGTTCCACAGCGATAAGTAGAACTATGTAACAAGCAGGAAATAAATGTTAAGAACCTGAACTAAGTTACCAGATATGGGGAAAAATGCTGGAATACTTTACCATCGTATGAAGAAGGTTGTTTATAACTGAATATCTCAAATGTCTTTATATCAATCTTCTCTTGATGGCTTTAGAGAACATAAAGGCTCCTTAATCCCCTCCTTTAGTAAAGCCAATACACGCCTGCAGCTAGCAATGGCGGGCCTAGGATGGTAAGGGCTAGGAAAGGGAGGATTGGCAGGGGCTAAGAAAGGGAGGATTGGCAGGGGCTAAGAAAGGGAGGATTGGCAGGGGCTATTGGCAGGGGCTAAGAAAGGGAGGATTGGCAGGGGCTAGGGAAGGGAGGATTGGCAGGGGCTAGGGAAGGGAGGATTGGCAGGGGCTAGGGAAGGGAGGATTGGCAGGGGCTAGGGAAGGGAGGATTGGCAGGGGCTAGGGAAGGGAGGACGGGCAGGGGCTAGGGAAGGGAGGATTGGCAGGGGCCAGGGAAGGGAGGAC
Source organism: Eulemur rufifrons (assembly GCF_041146395.1). Classification (NCBI taxonomy): domain Eukaryota; kingdom Metazoa; phylum Chordata; class Mammalia; order Primates; family Lemuridae; genus Eulemur; species Eulemur rufifrons. The sequence goes on along the minus strand of NC_090989.1, from coordinate 202,151,490 downwards.
GGGCAGGGGCTAGGGAAGGGAGGGTGGGCAGGGGCTAGGGAAGGGAGGGTGGGCAGGGGCCAGGAAAAAAGAGGCAGCAAAAGCTAAAAAAAAAAAAAAAAAAAAAAAAGGAGGACTGGCAGGGGCTAGGAAAAAACAAGCAAAAGATTTTAAAAAGGGGCTAAGAAAAAAATAAGCAAAAGTTAAAAAAAAAAAAGGGAGGACAAGCAGCGGTTAGGAAAGGGATGACAGGCAGGGGCTACAAAAAACAAGCAAAAGCTAAAAAAGGGAGAACAGGCAGGGCCTAAGAAAGGGAGGACAGGCAGGAGCTAGGAAAGAAATAAACCAAAGTTAAAAAACAAAAAAAAGGAGGTCAGACAGGGGCTAGGAAAGACGACAATCAAAAACTAAAAAAGGGAGAACAGGCAGGGCCTAAGAGAGGAAGGATGGGAAGGGGCTAGAATAAAAACAAGCAAAAGCTAAAAAAAAAAGGGGGGGGAGGATAAAAACAAGCAAAAGCTAAAAAAAAAAAAAAAAAAAAAAAGGGTGGGGGGGAGGACAGGCAAGGACTAGGGAAGGGAGGATTGGCAGAGGCCAGGAAAGGGAGGATTGGCAGGGGCCAGGAAAGGGAGGACGGGCAGGGGCTAGGGAAGGGAGGACAGGCAGGGGCTAGGAAAAAACAAACAAAAGATTTTAAAAAGGGACAGGCAGGGGCTAAGAAAGAAATAAGCCAAAGTTAAAAAACAAAAAAAAAGGAGGACAGACACAGGCTAGGAAAGACAACAAGCAAAAACTAAAAAAGGGAGAAAGGGCAGGGGCTAAGAAAGGGAGGATGGGCAGGGGCTAGAATAAAACCAAGCAAAAGCTAAAAAAAAAAGAAAAAAAGGGGAGGACGGCAGGGACTAGGGAATGGAGGACAGGCAGGGGTAGGATGAAAACAAGCAAAAGCTTAAAAAAAAAAGGGGGTGAGAGGACAGGCAGGGGCTAGGAAAGGGAGGACAGTCAGGAGCTACGCAAGGGAGACGGGCAAGAGCTAGGCAAGGGAGGAAAGAGGTACAGAAAAAACTGTGAAAAGATGCTGCCAAAAACGGGCCAAATGCCTTCAATAACAACAGCCGCTGCCACAGTAGGAATTATCCCTCTGGACAGTGAACCACAGCCGAGAGGTCTGCTCCTCTCCAGGATTCCTATTCTACAATCTGCTGCGTAGTCAACGCAGTCATAATGGTACCAACTGCATCACCAGTGGGGTTGTAGTCAACGCAGTCATAATGGTACCAACTGCATCACCAGTGGGGTTAAGGTTAACCTTGTTCAGATTTCATATTAAGTCCCACCAATACACATTTTCATGTAAATTGTCCATGACACACAACCCACAATACTTAGGCCCCATCCAAAAGCAGCTGCCTAACTATTAACAAGAAATACCGACAAAACAAACCCCTGCTGTTGGAGCTTCACCTTACAATGCCTCACCTAGTCTACATAAGAGGACATGGACTAACCATGGCTGAGCAGCTCAGGGGGCTGGAGGACAGCTAAAGAACTCTAACTTGAAGAAAAAGTTGGACTCCAACAACAAAAGTCCTTTTCTTCGACCTTGCCCATTACTGTGCACAGTCAGGTGCACACGGGACAGCACGAATCCCTCATTACTATTTGCAAACCAACTCTGCTGCCACAGGCTTTACCCTCTGTGTACAATAAGACATTTAAGAGTCCTAGCTGGGAAATTTATTTTCTCCTTTGGGTTTAATTTAAAATTTTAAATTGGATGTTGAGTCAATCCTCTTTGAAAGCGAAGACAGAAGATACTAGCAATGTGGCCAGGCGTGGTGGCTCATGTCTGTAATCCTAGCACTCTGGGAGGCCGAGGTGGGAGGATCGCTTGAGCTCAGGAGCTCGGAGCAGCCTGAGCAACACCGAAACACCATCCCTACTAAAAATAGTAAAATTTAGCCAGGCGTGGCAGTGCACGCCTGTAGTCCCAGCTATGCGGGAGGCTGAGACAGGAGGATTTCTTGAGCCCAGGAGTTGGAAGTTACAGTGAGCTCTAACGATGCCACTGCACTCCAGCAGGGATGACAAAGCCAGACTCTCTCTGTCTCCGGAAGAAAAACACAAAGAACAACAACAAAAAACTAAACCAAAACACCCCCCTCAAAAAAACAGTAAATTTTTAGAGAAGTAAGAAGACAAAGGAAAAGGACTTTGAGTCTCTATGGGTGCCCACTTGGGGCAAGGCAAATAACTGGCAGAGAAAGTCCAGTTAGTAAAGTTTGTTAATAGAGATTCCTCTGGTATCATCTCTAGGCTGAGAAGGTCTAAAGCCGTCTTCACTGGTTACCCTTTTTCTCTCTGGTAGAAAGCGCAGGCGGGGCCCCTTCTGTTTTCATAAATCCATCCCCTGCTTTAGGCAACAGACGGAGGGCAGAGAGCTCTCCTGCATCTGCTGCTTCTTCACTGTCTGCAGCTCAACAACCCTTCATATTGTGGGAGGCACTTTCTGGCCACCCACACTAGGCCCGCATTCAGATGGCCCTGTTCTACCTCTACCCCTGGTCTGCACAGCTATGTCCCTGGTGACAGGTCATCGGGGGCACAGGGTTACGTGAGATTTACTGACGTAGACAGACGGCTGTTAGGCATGGCCATTGTCTAGAGCACTCATGTCTCCCTCCAGTCCTTGTCCTCTCTCCCTTCTCTCTCTAGTTCCTCTCCCCTCGAGTCAATGCTGGGCCCTCTCCTCCTCTAGTCTCAAGACTCCCTCTCCTCCTCTAGTCTCCAGACTCCCACATCTGAATCTTGTGTTTTTGGCCTACTTATCTGCCTGCTGACACTCACCCCCTGTCCTAGTCAGCTTGATGCTCTTACCCGCTTCTTTCGTGGCACTTTGGCGAATAACATTCCAGCTACCTAAAATATGGTCACTATTTTTCTCTGTTCATCCAGAGCATTCAAGGTTCTACTAAAGTCCCTCAGATCTATGAAATCTTTTCCCATGCCAGTCTGTACTGTTCTTTTTTCAAACTTGATCAACTGTCCTGCATATTTGACCATCTCAAAAGGTCAATTGGCCTATTTAAATTGAAAGTAAGTATCATAGCACTACACTTTGTTTTAACCACTCATAATGCCAATAACGTAAAATGACTTTGGGGTGAGAATTTGGGGTAGCCTTCTAAATTCCACAATATGCACACACAGTTTACATGGCTGCTGGCTGTCCCCTATTCGTGTCCTTCTAGGCTCTGTGAGCTGAGAAGCAAGGCCCCTCCAACCCAAGAGGATGATTCATCCAGCTTGGGACACATGCCCACGACAGACTGGCTCGTTCCTTTGAACAAATGACTGGGGCTGAGGGAATGAGCTACGAGGTTTGGCCCAATCTAGGTAACCCTGATGCCACATGGTTAGATACTGTGACTGATGGTCCCACCAGACTGACAGCGAGCAGGTCACCCCCAGCAGCAGGGGGTGGATGTCAGCAGGCAGAGTCGGCAAGTGGATGGGAGGAAAGCAGTTCCTCACAGGAAGGAAGGTAGTAACAGACAGAAACAGTAACCATCTCCTAAAACAAAGATTCTCCTCAGTTTTGGTCAGTCCCCTCAAATGTATTTGTCCTTTGGTGTAGGGAAAACAAAAACGCTTTACAAAGTTTAAAATTGAGAACTGAACTCTCAACCAGTGGTAACTGCCAGAGGACACCCTCATTCGAACATACTGATTTTCCTTAATTATATCTTCTCTCATCTGAGTGTCTGAACAAATTTTATCATAACCAGATGGCATGGAACATCTAAGACGGTAGCGTTGCTCTCCTTCTTTTAAAGAGGAGCACACTGAGTATTGGAGGAATGAAAATCCAAACCAAACCAATCCAGCCTTGTCTAATAACTTTCACAGGGCCACTGGCTGGGGAGAGTAAAAGCTTTTCAGTCTTGTGTCTTATCATGTCCACAATGGAGACTCCCAAATTTCAAAAGTTCAGAGGATTTTTTTTTTAATTGGAAGATGACATTAGGGCATGCAGTTGCTATGGTCTGAACGTGTATCTCCCCAAAATTTATGTTGAAACCCAGCAATGTGGGGGTCCAAGTGGGGCCTATGTGACATGATTAGGTCATGAGGGTGGGGCCCTCATGAATGCGATTAGAGTCCTTATAAAGGAGGCCCCAGAGAGCTGCCTTGTCCCCTTCCACCATGTGAGGACACAGCAAGAAGGTGCCATCCATGGAACAGAAGGCTGCCCTCACCAGACAGACAATCTGCTGGCACCTTGATCGTGGACTTCCCAGCCTCTACAACTGAGAAATAAATTTGTTGTTTATAAGCCACCCAGTCTATGGTGTCTTGTTATGCCAGCCTAAGAATAAGATGGCAGATCTATTTGTTTTCTTTTCCCAGTGTCTTCAGTGAAAACTCTTCACAGACTTTCAGGAATAAAGCAGAAGAAATTTTTGTTTAAATGGAACGAATACACTCACATAGGAAGGAATAAAAAATCTGCTTTCAAATCTGCAGATTTCCCTGCCAATGTTTTCCTTTCCCATCAGCCACAGATCTCCAATCATGTCTGTTTCTAAAGGAGCCTATTCTCATATAAACTTATTGCTGAACAGACAGCTATTACAGTATTACTTACCACTAGAAGGAAGGTGCAGCAAAACATTCTCCCCTTGTTTTCTTTTACCAACAAGTTTCTGACCCACAGAGCAATTAAACTGACTTGGGGGAATAGGCGGTACATGGGCAACGTATGTAACCTAAACTTTTGTACCCCATAATAAGCTGAAATAAGAAAAAAAAAAAAAAAAAAAGGAAATTGTCTTCTAAGCCCTGTATCTAACTTTGGTGTTTTCTTACAACGTGTTCTTTGAAAACAATTTTTCATAGATAATATTTTCACAGTTAAAAAATTAAAAAATGTGCTGCATGAACAATCTCTTTCACCCCACTGTCTGTTTAGTTCTCACCTTAGTGTACCTAATAGTAACCCCTTTAATTAGACGTATATAAACAGTATAGAATTTTAATGTAAATGTGAACAAACATGAACATATATTCTCATTTTATTCTTTTTAAAACAAGAGGCAAGGCCAGGTGCAGTGCCTCACACCTGTAATCCCAGCACTTTGGGAGGCCAAGAGGAGAGGACCATTTGAGGCCAGAAGTTCGAGACCACCCTGGGCAACACAGTGACACCCTATCTCCACAAAAAAGAAAATGAACTACCCAAGTGTGGTGGTGTACATCTGTAGTCCTGGCTACTTGGGAGGCTGAGGCTGCAGAGTCACCTGAGCCCAGAAGTTCAAGGTTGCAGTGAGTTCTGATCCTGCTGCCAATTCCAGCCTGGGTGATAGAGTGAGAACCTGTCTCGAATGGAAAAAAAAAAAAAAAGAAAAAGAAAAAAATCACACAACAAAACAAACAAGAGGCAGTACCATTGTGAACCTTTCTTTTTTTAGCATTGTGTCTCAAAGATCTTTCATGTTGGTAAATAGAGAGCTTCCTCATTCTTTTTTTACACTTACATAGTCTTCTATCAAGTGGATAGACTGTATTTATTTAACCAATGATCTATTAACTTACATGTAGATTGGTTTCTATCTCTTACTTTTTTTTTTTTTTTTTTTTTGAGACAGAGTCTTGCTCTGCTGCCCAGGCTAGAGTGCTGTGATGTCAGCCTAGCTCACAGCAACCTCAAACTCCTGGGGACAAGCAATCCTTCTGCCTCAGCCTCCCGAGTAGCTGGGACAACAGACATGCGCCACCACGCCCAACTAATTTTTTCTGTATGTTTTTAGTTGTCTAGCTAATTTCTTTCTATTTTTAGTAGAGATGGGGTTGTGCTCTTGCTCAGGCTGGTCTTAAACTCCTGACCTTGAGCGATCCTCCTGCCTCGGCCTCCCAGAGTGCTAGGATTACAGGTGTGAGCCACCACGCCTGGCCTCTATCTCTTACTCTTAACACGTAATGCTGCAATGTTTATTCTTATACATAAGTCATTTATGCACAAATACATCTGTGGGATAAATCCCCAAAATGGAATTTCTTAGGCTTAGTAGTTAAGAAATTTGTCATTCTTCAGGGTTTTTTTCAAACAAGTTCTCACTTTGTTGCCCAGACCCCAGACTGGAGTGCAGTGGTGTAATCACACAGCTCCCTGCAACCAACTCCTGGGGTCAAATGGTCTTCCTGGCTCAGCCTCCAGACTAGCTAGGATGACAGGCATGCACCACCATGCTCTGCTACTTTTTTAAAATTTTTGTAGAGACAAGGTCTCACTATGTTGCCCAGGCTGGTCTCAAACTCCTGGCCTCAAGAGACACCCCCACCCCGAGCCTCAGTGCCAGGATTATAGGCATGAGCCACCACACCCAACTTCCTGCAGAGTTTTCTGAATGCAGTACTACTCTTCTCTTGGTGAACTCTTCCTCATTCTCCAATGCTAATGTTAAACATTAGCTACTCCTTGAAGACTTTCCTAATTCCCTTTCTGAGGATAGTCATTTGCTCCCACCTTTGTGCTCCTATTGCTCCATACATGTAGCTCCATTATAGTTCTCAGCCCTTCGTTCTGACAGTATTCATGGTATGGCAGTCTCCTCTACTAGCCCATAATGCTGACAAGCAGGGATGCTGCCTGCTCTCTTGTTTGTAACCCTGGGACCATGGACAGTACCCAGTGTGCTATAAATACTCAATAACGATAAATGGGTGTATAAAGACATCACTATGACTGGAGTAAGTTCCAAAAATTATGGTCCTCTGGAGAACCTGAGACAAATGTCAAATGCCAGTGTGTATTGTTATGCTTTAGCATTTGGCCTGGCTGTGTCAGTTGACTGAAAGAGTTACTAGACTAGGAACAGAGCACATTGAGCCCAGGTAAGTACTGCATAAGGATCCTGTTGGAATCAAGCATCACAAATCCATCTTTCATCACATAAGCAAAATATACATTGACTGTGGAAGCTTACAACAGTAGACTTGAACAGCCATGTCTCAAGAAGTATGGTAACAGGGTTAGTGCTTTAGAAACAGGAAGATCTTGTGGGCTTCTCTTTTTTTTTTAAAGACAGGGTATCCTCTGTTGCCCAGGATAGAGTACCATGGCATCAGCCTAGCAACCTCAAACTCCTGAGCTCAATCAATCCTCCAGCCTCAGCCTCCAGAGTAGCTGGGACTACAGGTGTGCAACACTACACTCAGCTAATTTTTTCTATTTTTAATAGAGATGGGGTCTCGCTCTTGCTCAGGCCGGTCTCAAACTCATGGCCTCAAGCAATCCTCCTGCCTCTGCCTCCCAGATTGCTAGGATTATAGGCATGAGCTACCTCACCTGGCCCATGGATTCCTCTTTTGACTGTCTCCAGAGGTGACTGGCTCTTACCATTTTCCATCTCTAAGTTTTCAAAATTCTCAGGAAACATCTAACATAAAGAAAAGACATATATTTCAGGTGATGGATATCCCAATTACACTGACTTGACCTTTACAAATTATATGAATGAATTAAATTATCACTTCTACTGTGAACACATGTATATCTGTTATGTATCATTAAATTTTTTTTTAATTCTTGGGAAAGAGCTTGATAGGTCAGCAGGATCTCCCTTTGCCTCATTCAGCCATAGCTACAGGCCAGCATGGGTAACATAGGCCTGGCCTTGGGGGAAATCATGATGTGCCAGGCAGCCACTGTAATTTCTGACACTAGAGGTGCCAAGGAGACAAGGCAGTGGGCTTCCTATCAGGCATATGTGGTAGAACGACAAGGAAGCGAGGGAAAAGTAGAAAGGTTAAGGGGCAGGGATTGGCCGGGCGCGGTGGCTCACGCCTGTAATCCTAGCACTCTGGGAGGCCGAGGTGGGCGGATCGTTTGAGCTCAGGAGTTCGAGACCAGCCTGAGCAAGAGCGAGACCCCATCTCTACTAAAAATAGAAAGAAATTGTATGGACAGCTAAAAATATATATAGAAAAAATTAGCCGGGCATGGTGGTGCATGCCTGTAGTCCCAGCTACTCGGGAGGCTGAGACAGGAGGATCGCTTGAGCTCAGGAGTTTGAGGTTGCTGTGAGCTAGGCTGACGCCACGGCACTCACTCTAGCCTGGGCAACAGAGTGAGACTCTGTCTCAAAAAAAAAAAAAAAAAAAAAAGGGGGCAGGGATTGAGCCAGGAGAGCAAGCAGCAGTCTAGGCATCAGGATTAGACTGGCAGCCAAATGTGGAGTTGGAGCCAACTGAGTACATCTGGCCCCAACGTCAAGATCAGCTCTGGGAACTAGAAGAAGACTGAGCCTACCTTTGGCAAATGAGTGGAGAGCAATGAAATGGATGTTCAGGCTGGAAACCAACCTGGCCCTGGCATCCACCATTCCTGGATACGGAACTTGGAGCAGAGCTATCCATGCACTCCGCTTCATCCACCTGCCAGCTGACACCGTGAAGGACAGACAGGCACAGCCTGCCTTCATCCCCACAGTGTACCCACTAAGCACCTACATGTTTCATAGTCTCCCAACTGTTGGTGCTTGTTATTTTCTCCTACTTGATGTTATCTGCCCTTGAATCCAACTTGTACACTGGTATGACTGAGAAAAGGCAGGACAGTGGCATTCATTTTGTGCCTACTGGGCTCCAGACGTGAGGATGGAGATCTCGTATGCATTATCACATTTTCATTCCTCAAACTGGGCATTTGAGGGAAGAATTAGATTTATGTTTTTTAAAGAACCACTTTATTGAGCTATAATTGACATACAAAAAGCTGTACATGTTTAATATATACGACAATGAGCAGAGAAAAGTATGAAACCAAAATCACAATCTAGAGTTTGGAGACACCCATGAAACCACCACCACAATCTATGCTGTAAACATATCCCACCTCCCAACGTTTCCTCCTATGATTAGGCCTTTTTTTATAGATGAATTAATTGAAGCCAAGACAGGTAAAGTACCTTGAATAAGGTTATCTGAGAACCCACTGCTCATATTCCCCCGCTAACTCATCTTCATTTTATTACATCCACACAGGGCCCAAGGCACCAGTCTGGATGGCACCTATATGCCAGCCATGATGTCATGTCCATGAGTCAGGAAACCTCGACTCTGGCCTCGGCTGTGCTATTAATTGGCTGGTGGTTCAGTTTCTCATGTGGAAAGTGAGAAAACTGAATTAGCTGAATCCAGACCCTTTCACTGCTCTGGAAGTGCTATGCCTCTGGTTTCACAACTTTTGAGGCCATTAGACATTGCTTCTGCTTTAGAGAACTTTAGTCTGCAGATCTATGCCTTACTGAGGCTACGCTGCTTTAGCCTCTGCAAAAATATGCCACCATCTTTGACGTTCTTTACTCCTTTGCTAATCTTTTCACATAACGTGTCATTCAACAAAGCAGAATTGAGTACCACCACACAGGATGATTCCCAAGGAAACTTTGAATTCACCTAAACGGTTTCTCAGGTATAATTTGGTATATTATCTTCTTTACCGCTCTGGACTATAAGAGTTATTTAGAAACTGCCCTCCCTCACCCCCCATTTCTGGTAGTGGAAATCTTTGCCACATGAAGTCCTTATTCAGAATTCTAAGATGTAAACCAAATGTCAATGGGCATGAAAAAAAGTTATATCAACAGCTCAGGAAAAAAATCCTGTTGGGAAAAAAGATTTGGTACTGGAAAGACTTTTATGGATAGGAAGTTAGACAAACTTTCACACACTAGAAGTGAAAAGCAATGTGGAGGTCAAAGGGCGGCGCAGAAGGCTCAGCATAGGCTGGTGGGCTGGAGCTCAAGACTCCTGAAATTGATGGATACATCTTTTTAAGAGTGGACGTGTCAATCATTTCTTTAAAATTGGGCAGCCCCCAAACTACCCTCTTCTTTTTTTAATAAGGCACTCTGTGAACCAGAATGGGTCTGAAGAGACTCCCTAATATTCAATTTATTTATTTATGTATTCTTTTCTTAGAGAAGGGAATCTTGCTATGTTGCCAGAAGTGCTAGGATCATGGCAGTGGGCCACTGCCCCCAGCCCCTACTATTCCATTTTAAAGTGTAAGGTATCTGTGATGTAAATCCTGTCCATTTCCTCAATTTTGTGTGCTATACACATAAACACCCTTAGGTGAGTGGGGCTTTCTGTTTGTGTAGGGTGGTTGTCGGGAGTGAAAAATAAGGAAAAGGACTGAGTTCTGCATAAACTAAATTAATTCACTGAAAGCAAAAACTACCATTTATCAAGTGCTTCTGGGTCCCAGACAATATATTAATGCTTGGTACATTTAATCTTCAAAACCTGAGGTCCCCAACCCTTGGGCCACAGACCAGTACCAGTCCATGGCCTGTTAGGAACTGGGCCACACAGCAGGAGGTGAGGGGGGGGTGAGTGAGCAAAGCTTCATCTGTATTTGCAGCCATTGCCCATCACTCACATCACCGCCTGAGCTCTGCCTCCCCTCCCCACAATCTGTGTCTTCCATAAAACCGGTCCCTGGTGCCAAAAAGGTTGGGGACCACTGCTCTGAACAACTTTGGGAATGAGGTGCTATTATTATTCCCACTTTGGAGATTATCAAACTAAAACCTAGAGAAAATACATTATTTGTACCAAGTTACCCAAGAAGCGAGTGGTGAGAATAGGACGTGAATTCACATTCACCTGACTCCAAACTTCCTTTCTTACCCAGTCACCACTCTGCATGGCTGCCCACGATGGACAGGGACTTAATCACAGGGACTATGAAAACTTGGAACAAGTAGCAAGTTATGCTTTCTACTCTTGTCTTCATCCTCCGGAGCTAGTTTTTGCTATTAAAACATTTTGCACTTTACAAGTAAAAGGAATTTACTAGATAAATATAAACATGGTGTCAACTTCTGTTAGTGCTATTATATAGTGTTTATTAACTTACAAATTGCTCACCATTATACTTTATAAGGCAGATAGATAGTCACATGGCAGAAGGCAGTATAACCATGATGGTTAAGAGTGCGTATCTGAATCCTTCACTTAGACATTTCTTGACTATACGAAAAACCAAGCTAATTAATTAATCTATTTGTGCCGTTACTGTCTCCTTCATAAAATGAAGTTTATAGGCCAATGTTATTACTTTATAGTCACATCTTCATTTTTGACCTAAACTCAATCACCCAGCTTGATCACCCATGCTTTTTTCTCCAGACTTGGATCTTAATATTATTTTTGGCTTATTCTAAAAATATAAAAATCTTTACAAAATAAAAAAGATAGTTACACATAAAGCAAAATCAAACAAAAAAAAACCTCTGAAGACAACTCCATTATTGAAATTTCAAAATATTCCCAGCAATAATATTATTATCTAATTGAACATAGTTTCTTATGGAGGTAATTTTGATTAATATGGGGCAGTTATTACTTTATCATTATCTCAAGTACTATAAAACAGAGAAATCACACACACCCTCCTCTTGTGGGCTCTGGATCCAGATAGCTGGGAGCCCAGTATCACATCCTCAGAGAAATGTCCAAAGTAGTATTCCCTGGTATAGACGCATCAGGAATTAGGGTACAAAAGAACAGAGTTGACTGAGTTTGGGGATGTGGTTCTTAATTTTCCTAATAACTAAATCCTCACAGATACCCAGTGTTCCCAGAGGCTGTCGTCACTCACCGCCACCTCCTTGTCCACTGACTCGATCTACCTCTTTTGGAATTTGCCAATATGCTGCCTCCCCAATTTACACCAACACCCTGGACCTTCTTCCTATTCGGACATTAGCCAGCCAAATTCAAGTCCTGTCTTTGGTTTTCATAATACCTGATTGCCAGATTCAGGTTTCCCTAAATTAACTGACTGCTGCCTTTGTTCCCAAGTTTATACCTAAACTTCTTTGTTTGGCCCAGACAGGTACCACCCATAGTTCAGGTACAACCCAGCCAACCTGTCTTCTAGAGCCTGCAGGTGAAGACAAGTAAGTGCTCACCCTTGGCTAGGAAAATCTGGAAGGTAGAAGACAAGAACAGAGCCACACAGTGACAATAAAACTAGCAGGCTGGAAAAATGAAATAAGCATAAGACCTGTATACTGACAACTTTGAAGCACTGCAGAAAGAAATTAAAGAAGACCTATTTAGGAGATGTATACATGTTCAGAGACTGACAGACTCAGTGTTCTTAAGATGTTAATTATGCTCCCCCATTTCAAGTTATCTATAGATTGAAAGCAATCCTTATCAAAATCCCAGCAGCGTGTAGGTGGACAATGATCAGCTGATTCTCCAATTTATACAGAAGCACAAAGAACCTAGAAGAGCCAAAATCATCTTGAAAAGGAAGGCCAAACTCAGAGGAATTATACTTCCTGATTTTAAGGTTTACAGTATCACTGCAGTAATCAAGACAGCGTATTATTCATATAATGATAACAACTGAACAGAATATCAAGTTCAGAACTAGATCCTCACATATATGGTCAACTGATATTCAAGAATCAATGCAGAACAGTCTTAAAGGGCGCTGGATCAACATGAGAATAGACACATATTAAAAAACCCACGACCTTTACCTTACACCATTTATAAAAAAATAACTTGAAATATGTCACGGGTGTAAAGATTAGAGCTAAACCTATATAATTTTCAGATGAGAGCAAAGAAAAAGTCTTCGTGACGTTGGGTTAGGCAAAGTTTTCTTAGGACACAAAAACATGAACCATAAAAGAAACATTAATGAACTAAACTTCATCAAAATTAAAAACTTTTGCTTTTCCAAAGATACTTTAAGAACATTAATGGTAAACCACATGGAAAATACTTAAAAATCCTTATCTTACAAAGGATGCATGTCTAGAATATATAAAAGTCTCCTATAATTCAATAAAAGATAAACAATCCAATTAAAAATGGGCAAAAGATTACACATTTCACTAAAGAATATTTTTAAAAACCTGGCAAATAAGCACATGCAAAGATGCTCAACATCCTTACTCGTCAAGGAAATGAAAATTAAAACCACACTAGGGTAACACAACAAGGCACCAGAATGATAAAATTAAACGAGTAATGATGCTAATTTTTGGAAAGGATATGAAGCAACTACTACTCTGAATAATAGTTGGGCTTTTCAAAAAATAAATTTAAGGCCGGGCGCGGTGGCTCATGCCTATAATCCTAGCACTTTGGTAGGCCGAGGTGGGAGGATTGCTCAAGGTCAGGAGTTGGAAACCAGCCTGAGCAAGAGCGAGACCCCGTCTCTACTAAAAAAAATAGAAAGAAATGATCTGGACAGCTAAAAATATATATAGAAAAAAATTAGCCGGGCATGGTGGCCAATGGCTATGGTCCCAGCTACTTGGGAGGCTGAGGCAGAAGGATCTCGTAAGCCCAGGAGTTTGAGGTTGCTGTGAGCTAGGCTGACACCATAGCACTCTAGCCCGGGCAACAGAGCAAGAGTCTGTCTCAAAAAAAAAAAAAACAACTAAAGTTAAAATATACTTACTATGCACCCCAGTGATCTCACTGCTATTGACTCAAAGGAAATAAAAACATCCATCCACTCAAAACCTGTACTCAGGCCAGAAGCAGTTGCTCATACCTATAATCCCAGCACTTTATGACACCAAGATGGGAGGATCACTCAAGGCTAGGAGTTCGAGATCAGCCTGAACAAAACAGCGAGACCTCATCTCTCCAAAAAATAGACAAGCCAGCTGGGTGTGGCAGCACTCGACTGTAGTCCCAGCTACTCAGGAGGCTGAGGCAGGAGGATCACTTGGTGCCAGGAGTTTGAGGTTGCAGTGAGCTATGATGACACCACTGCACGCTAGGTGGGATGACAGAGCAAGACTCTGTCTCAAAAAATAATAGCAATAAAATAAAAATAAATAAACAATAATAAAAGAAAAAGAGAAAAGTTAGGTGAGTGGCGTGGGGTACAGTTATAGTCCCACCTTATTTGGAGGCTGAGGCAGGAGACTTGCTTGAGCCCAGGAGTTTGAGGCTGCAGTGAGTTATGACTGTGTCACTACATTCTACCCTAGGCAATACACCAAGACGCTGTCTCTAAAAAATCCCCACCTATACATAGATGTCCACAGCAGCTTTGTTTACTATATTCCCAAACTGGAAATAATCCAAATATTTCCCAACTAGTGAATGGCTATATAGAAAAAAAGTGCAAAACTTAGTGATAATTACATTCCATAAAACACTACTCACCAATAAGATGGAAAGGACTCCTGATACATGCAAAAACATTGATGCATCTCAAAAGGTGCTAAGTGAAGGAAAATTTTCATTAATGTAAAATTCTACAAAAAGCAAAACCATTGTGATAGAAAATAAATCAGTTATTGCCTGAGCATGTGGGTTGGGGGAAGAGAATGACTGCAAAGTGACAGGAGAGAACGTTTTGGGGAGGGAGGAGAGAGAGGGAGGGGAGAGGGAAAAGGAAGGAAGGGAGGGAGGAAAGAGAAGGGAAGGGGAAAAAGGAAAGGAAAGGGAAAGGGAGGGGAGCGGAGGGGAGAAAAGAAAGGGAAGGAAAGGAAAGGAAAGAGGGAAGGGAAGGGAAGAGGGAAGGGGAGGGGAGGGGAGGGGAGGGGAGGGGAGGGGAGGGGAAAGGGAAAGGAAGACAGAAAACATGAGTTTGTGTTTTAATAACATGCAGAGTAAAATGCTGTAAGACTTACTAGAAAGAAAGAGACTGATAAAGAGGCTGCTTGAAGATAGGCCCCTGGGAATTTGTCAACTAGGTTTAAGCACACATCACAACAGGCTTGTGCTCCCTGAATTTTCAATAGAGCGTTATTTATTAACATCTGGCAGTCAAGGTAAGACTGCTTGCTCTTGCAAAAGATTAAGATATCACAAGAGGGTTGCTAGGATCATCATCCCCATACTTAGAATAGCCCCAAGAGAGCACAATTCTAAGTGGAAACATAGGCTGTGTTCAGTCCTGGGTTGGCCCTGGAGGGTTCCCCAAGGGCTGAACACATAGATCCACATTCAGCTCCACTAGGATCTTTCTTATCAGAAAAGAAGACAGCGTGTGATGAAAACCAATTGCTAAGAGCTGGACATTATCATTTCAGAATTTTCCAGAATGAAATTAGCTCTACCATATGTTTACACCCTTGGGAGATGCCCTTTAAATTATATCTTAATGCATGAGAGAACCCTTACACTCACGGGAGAACAAGAACAATAGCTGTTCCTTAAAAAATAACCAATGAGCAAAAAGCACGAGCTAGCAATTAGGAAGGACACATCACATTTCGTTTCTTCAACCAAAGCAGTTCCCAATGGAGATCTCACGTCTCAGAGCCAAGTTCAGTTGTTTGCAATGTCCGAGCTAAATATGCTGATACCAACTTCCAGGATGAAGCACGGAAGTAAAAAGGCAAAACATGATAAATCAAGAAGTACTGTTTTCTCTGTTCCTAGAGGCAACTTGGTACGGAAAGGCACCTGTGTGGCCTGAATAAGTGACTTAACTTCTCTGGGTCGGACTCTGTCTCCACCTCCTCTCTTCCCTCATCATTCCTTTTAATTAAATATAACAGTAACTGCCTTGATGCACTATCATGAGGTTTAAAAAGCAAGCCTACTCAGAAATAGAAATAAACTTTCCCACATCCCCATCAAGCACCTTCAGCAATTATCAATGCGTGATCTTGTGGTTTTGTACCCCATAAGCTTTCTCTGTGCCACCCCTGAAGATTATTTTATAGCAAATTCCAGACATACCATTTCACTCATAAACATTTCAGGATGTATCTATAAAGGACTATTAGAATCACAGTACTACTATCAGCTCCCCAGATTCCAAGTTATTAAACATTTTAGTAGGAGCTGCTGAAGGTAGAAACCAACATTTCAGAAGAAGTTGGATTTTTTTTCTTTTACTCTCATTCATTAGGGAATGGGATTTACAGGAAATCCACCCCCACCATTGTTTACTTAGTAGGCACAAAAACTATATCAATTAGGAAATATGACAATGCTTTTTCTTCTAAAATACCAATAATTATAAATTTAAAAATTTATGATTTGCATTGTTTTTTCTAAGAAGTCGAATAAATCATGATGCACTAAAGAGCTGTGGCACCCTGTAGTGTTCCTGATAATGGTAACAAATGGAATAATCACATTAATAATCTACTTCCTGTACCCAAAGATACACGTAGTAACTCTACTTCTTACGGTACCTTAGCTACCCAAAGGATTTCGGTGATATTAGGAGGAGATAGTACACCTTTTTAATGAAATCATTATTCCAGTTTTTTGTTGGGGGGGATAGCATCAAAACCTAATCCTAAAATTCAAGGACTATATTACAATGTAATTTCAAGTAAAAGATGCTATTAGGAACATGAGGGCCATATTGCAGTTTTGATTTTGGATCTTTAGGGGACATCTTAAAGTATTATTTTGTAAGCTCTAACAGTTTTTCCATTGCAATAGTTCTCATGGTTCACAGACTCTCAGTGGAAGATCTGATGGTCAAGACAGTAATCCGCCACAACATAATGGACATAGCAATGAAGAAAGCAAAGACAACCACGAGGCCAGCAATAAGGAAAAGTGAAGAGGTGTTTTAATGGGTCTTCTTGCATGTTTTTCCTGAATTCTAGTTTTTAATCACAGTACTGTTCCAAGGTTATTTGCACAAGGGGTTATTTTTTGATCAGTCAGTTCCTGAATTCAGTAAGCAAGTTGCAAAAAGGCAAAAATAAAAAAACTTTGTAAATTTGCCAGTGTATTTAGGGGCCAGGTGACAACCTAAAGAAAATA
Source organism: Eulemur rufifrons (assembly GCF_041146395.1). Taxonomy (NCBI): domain Eukaryota; kingdom Metazoa; phylum Chordata; class Mammalia; order Primates; family Lemuridae; genus Eulemur; species Eulemur rufifrons. The sequence goes on along the minus strand of NC_090989.1, from coordinate 202,134,720 downwards.
ATTATTTTTCCCTGGACTTCTTTTACTGATACACCATTAACAAATAACTTGCTTTCACATTTTTTAAAATTTTGAGTGCCACAGGATGTTAAGAATTAGATGGAGAATCACAGCCTATTTTATACTACTTACCCTAATATAACCAGATATGGAACTAGTTATCCAAGTCTTATCATAGTTTGTTCCACTGTCCACCTGAAGGACTTGGAATCAAGCATCCCTTCTCATTCTGAAAGTAAGGGCGTTCCTGTTGTCTCTAAGTATTATTAAGATTTGTAATATGTTGGCATCACAGATAAAACATTCCCATATTCTTTAAAGAGAATTCAATTAAAAGCTAGAAATGATGGAGAAGAAGGCTTGGTCCATTATGCTTCCCTGAGTACTTGCTTGACCACCATAACACTTTGGGAAGACAAGATAAAACATGATAATATAAAAGTTTGAACGAGAAATGATGACAAGTGTCTTAATAACAAATCGGGTAATTTTTGGTTTTGTTTGTCTTTTTAAAAAAATGTAATGCACAGATTTAATGTCTTTTTTTTTTTTTTCCTCATCAGAAAACCTTAATCACCGTTGTCACAACTTTCTTTTCCCCCTTTCTTTGGGCCATCCAGTGAAGAGACGGAGAGACAGAAATATCTCTGAAGGGGTCGGGCGCAGTGGGTCACACCTGTAATCCTAGCACTCTGGGAGGCCAAAGCGGGCAGATTGTTGGAGCTCAGGAGTTCAAGACCAGCCTGAGCAAGAGTGAGACCCCGTCTCTACTAAAAATAGAAAGAAATTATATGGACAGCTAAAAACATATATAGAAAAATTAGCCAACCATGGTGGCACATGCCTGTAGTCCCAGCTACTTGGGAGGCTGAGGCAGTTGGATTGCTTGAGCCCAGGAGTTTGAGGTTGCTGTGAGCTAGGCTGACGCCATGGCACTCTAGCCCAGGCAACAGAGTGAGACTCTGTCTCAAAAAAGAAAAGAAAGGAAAAGAAAAAGAAATACCTCTGAAGGATTCCACACTAGATAACTAGGTTGACATCCCTGGAATATAGAGAATACTTGAGAAGTTTGTAATTGCTTTCATTTGAAATATTTAGGCTGAAGAAAGTTTCAAATTTTTATAAGCATAGGTTTCGATGTTTAAAACTTGTTTTGAGGGAGGAAGATCCCTTTGTCTTCATTTGCAAGTAATTAAACATAATGGCCAACTGTATGTGTGCAGTATTAACGGCTATGTTATACAGTAAATGTGGATCAAAATCCATTTAGAAAATGTTAAACTGTTTTTCCAGACATGGTTGCAGCATGCTTTCTATTAGCGTGTATGTTAATGTGTAACTGATAGTAGAACAAAGTTACATCTTTAAAACTACCACTTGTATAAACTTTTCCTCTTTTCCCAAATACCATGGGTTTTCTGCATATTTTTAACAAATCTTGGATTTACCAGACTGCCTTTCCGCGGGTTGTGGGGTTTGCAGAAGTTGAGCATTTTTATGGTAGATAAAATGTTACTGGTATACAAGTACTCACGCTCTCCTTTTGTCAAAAGCTAATTTTAATCTCACAGTCTACATTGTGCTGCACTATCCTGTTTCTGTGAAACGACGTGTGTTCTGTACACCCTTCTGCATGCCAACTAGAAATGATGCTGAACTGACAATTCTATGAGTTTTGTTAACTTTTGCAGGTTATTTAGCTTTGTAGCTCGGAATTCAGTGAAGTCGTACGATCTCCCTGCAGAGAACAGACTGGGTATACACAGGAATGAATCTGGCTTCAGGGTTCAATCATCTAAGATCCTTTATAGGCACGAGTAACTGATACTGCAAACTAAATAATCTTATTTTTGAGAAATGTCTCATTTCTAAGTTTTCTTAATACTCATTATGGAAGTATTTTTTTACTTGGAGAAAAGTCAATCTGCGATGCTTATGCAGTAAATATAAGTAAGGGAACTAACCTATTTGAAAACATGGCTGTATTAGAGGGGACTTTTTATTTTCATGTCGGTATCATACAACATTAGCTGTCCCATCGCAGTACTTTCAGATAGTCTGTATATTGATGTATAGAGATTATATCAGGGTGAAAACAATGACAACAAAAACTTTAAGGGTATATTCACTAAAGGATGGCATTTCTAAGACATTTTGAATATTGGGTCATTGGGTGGGTTTTGATAGAAAAGGATACTTCTCACGTTTTCAAACTATATGAATACAGGAAAATAACATAGCAGTTTGTGTCTAACATTGTACGGTTTGACCTCTAGGATAATTGTTTTCATCTACAGATTAAAAATTTGGGCCGGGCGCAGTGGCTCACGCCTGTAATCCTAGCACTCTGGGAGGCCGAGGTGGGCGGATCGTTTGAGCTCAGGAGTTCGAGACCAGCCTGAGCAAGAGCAAGACCCCGTCTCTACTAAAAATAGAAAGAAATTATATGGACAGCCAAAAATATATATAGAAAAAATTAGCCGGGCATGGTGGTGCATGCCTGTAGTCCCAGCTACTCGGGAGGCTGAGACAGGAGGATCGCTTGAGCTCAGGAGTTTGAGGTTGCTGTGAGCTAGGCTAACGCCACGGCACTCCCTCTAGCCTGGGCAACAGAGTGAGACTCTGTCTCAAAAAAAAAAAAAAAAAAAAAAAATTTGAATTATTTCAGTAACTGGATTTTTACTTTTGAGAGGTCTTACAATGGAACTAGGAGCCACTGTTTTGAGAGAACCCCCATAAAGACCAGTCATTATCTGTTTGGTTCTTAACTATAGTTTTAATCTGGACAGATTTATTCTAGTTAACCTACAAGTGTCAACGTGTAAACTTGTTTTGATTAAAGAATTTTTCTGTCAAACTCTATTAGTAAATTACTTCTTTGCTGTTTATAAGACTAAGCGATGGAATTACGGATTTGCTGCCAAGGAAATAATTTCTTAGCTGGTCACAGAGATTGTGTTCTGTGGGCAGACAGGGTAACTAAACAATAAGCTAAATATGGCAAAAATAAAGAAAATGGTATTTATCTTTTCTTCAACCTCCCTTTTTTTCCTGAGTCCCAACAGATCTAGTTTTACCAAGAAGCCACAGAATATTCAACTTCTAGAGACAGAGCAGCATTCTAATAATTTATGTCTGCTTTGGCATGTTTCTTAAAGCACAGTTGTCTTCTCAAGAGATTTTCTCTATTTGTCCTAAGCTGATTCACACATAACTAACTCTCTCAGAACTCTTTACGAAAAGTCTTATGAATGGTTATCAAGAACTATTGGGAGCATTGGCTCAGCTTAAACTGGGTAGCTGGTCAAAACTCCACAGCTGAACAAGCCACTAAGTGATAATTTCAATGAAACAGCTAGCCAAAAAAAAGTATGTATAAACAACACCTATTTTGTGCTGGGGTTTTCTTTTTTTTCCCCCTTTATCATCATTGGATAACATTTTAAAGAGTAAGTTGATACATGACCCAGCAGGATAGAGTGTTGAAGGTTTCTCAGGTGCTTGGAGAAATTTCAGATACACCATCTGAATCAGAGAACCTGATTACGACTTTGTGTGTGTGAACATTATAGGGTCCTTAAGCCTTATAATTGCTATTATGCCTAGTGATTTCAAATAGTATGCTGACAGATTTACCTTGTTTTGCTGATGCAGTAACGTCAGTGTATGTTCCTAAACCCACACACTTACCTGGATGTCAGGTCAAGATGAGATCCGCCATCTAATCCTGTACAAGAGCAAAGGCTTTTAAAGGGCTCTGTGAGGGCTTCACTAACAACTGGTTTTGTCTCATTGGCCAGAGAAAGGATGATCTGTCGGAAGTAGCAAAGCCATATCCTTAAAGAATTAAGAAACAAAGAAAGGTGAAATAGGCACAACTGTGTTTATATTTGTGTTGGATAATTTGGCAACACACAGATGATGATAGAGATGACCAACCTTTCTCCCAGTAAAATCCAAATGTTTAATTATTCTTTTTGACAAAGATGTTTAAAGAAATAGCTATTGCTTTTCTATATATAGTGATTTTTGTGTATGTGCATCCAATATATCAAAATGGAATTCATTTCTAACTACAAACAATATTGATAAGTTCATGACATCATTGTCATATTTGCTTTAATTAGCATGTTGTGTTTAATAGGATGAAATAGAAATGAAAGCTGTCTTAGATCCGAGATTTTGTAGCTCCAAAATATACAAAGTTAAGAATTTCTTTTGACTGCAACTTGGTGGGAATAGCTGTATGACTGATATACAACACACTGACAAATTGTGGGAGTAACCTAGTTAGTCTTTCTACTCAGTTTCACCAGGAATCCATAATAGGTATCTGAGTCTTTGGTGACAATGTTAACCTTAAGAACTAACACTTTGAATAAATAATAAAACAGTGTTTTAAATGGTACCTTTCTTCTTTGTCCACTAAAATGAATGCATTGGCAGCACACATGGAATAATGCATTATGACAATAATTAACTTTCTACTAGGTTTGCTGTTTTGAGAGTATGAATTGAATATGATAAAAGTAAACGGACCCTTACATATTCATGCATGACCTAAAATGAATGCAGTATTAATAAAAGCATGAGGGCCAGATGCGGTGGCTCACGCCTGTAATCTAGCACTATTGGGAAGCCAAGATGGGAAGATTGCTTGAGGCCACAAGTTCAAGACCAGCCTGGACAACACAGCAAGACCCCATCTCTGAGAAAAAAAGAAAAAGGAATAAAAAATACATTTTACCTGTGGAATTTTAGAAATTGGATATATCACTTATTTATCTTAAATCTATGGTTTTCCAGTAGAATTTTCAATTTGCTCAATTTTAGCACTCTTCAATACAGGAAAGTAAAAACATAGGAACATTATAAGCTGGCCAAGGAGTGGCCACTTAATTCCCTATAGTGATCCTCTGTGTACTAACTGAATGAATCAGTGAATGAGAACCATGCGAGACATACCAGAAACAGGTGCTTGTCATCTCCAAACCAATCGACTTCACTGATATGTAGCATTTCAAGTCCATAAAACATAATTTCACCGTTGTTTATTTATATGGTAAATGTCTGTTCTTAGCAATCCAGATGAATTTAAATATAAACTAGGAAAGAGAAAGTAAAACTTTATGATGCATTCAAAATCTATTTTATAGCACTCTTGAAAGTCTTAAACGGTATTACATTTTCCACCCAAAAACGTTTCCAGAACATATTTGAATATAGATAGCTACAATTTTCTCTGATGATCTGGACCTGGGAATTTATGAAAAAGTTTCCTTTTCCCTTTGGCTCAGAATGAGAGAAAAGCGTAACTAGGATTATTATAGTTAGAGGACCAGAGGAATGGAAGAGCTGGGCCAGAAACACTCCTGTGTTTACTTGTTTTCTTTTTGCTTATGGAATACTGGATAGTATTAGCTAAGACATAGTGAACCAGAGCTAGTAGTCAGTAGGATCTTGATTGTTCCATGTCTCCACAGTCATATAAACCCTATTTTTTTCATCTTCATACTAAACTGACATATTTTAAACTCATAACACTTATGATTCATAGAAAGTTTCTGTCAAGAATTGAAGCTTCAATTTAAATGTTACTTCTGTGAAGATATGAACATATACTCAAGATCTTTTTACTTTCATTATTAATGTAGTCTCATTAAAATGTCTTACGTGCCTAGTTCCTAACAAAACTAAACTTAACATTACAAAAGAGCCCACTATAAGATTAAATTACACAATAGCTTTTCTTAATATGATATTTATTAAATAATTCACTCTTATTTCTCTCCCTAATTTTTGTGACAGATATTTGAAGGACTTTTACCGTGGAAGCCTCATGGTAGATGGTGTAGCTCTCACATTCTTCAAAGAATTTTCAAAACACTTCCACCACTCGAAGTATCATTAATTGCATTCTATCATAAGTAAAAAACACTCTGGACAGAGAATGAACAGGATTAGGAGAAAGAATCAGAATACGTATATCTGACCAAGGATTCAAATTTAGCACTTCTGTAATGCAGTAAGATACAGTAAGATAAACAACCCACTTACAATGGGTAAAAAGCACTCTAAAGGAAAAAACATACTTTCGAATAACCACTAAATTAAATATATTTCTAAACATTTAAATATAATCAAGTTACTTTATAGGAAAATCTCTGATTCGAGCTTTTCTTTGGATAGCTTTAGCTTATTGTTCCAAGTGGATGATGGTCCTCAGTGGCATTTCTTAGAAATAAAGTAACCATCCAAGAGAACAGTTATTTCAGAAGGCTGCACTTTTCTCTGTGTGTGTGTGTATATGTGGCTATTCTTAAAGGTTCCAGGATCAACATAAAGATAAACAAGGAATTCCCCCAGTTTGTTGCCTTCTGAATCATTGTGGAGCATTCAGAAGCAAACATCACAAAAGAAACATGGGTCCTCTGGTACAAAACTGTCACTGTTGGTCGCCTATCTGTAGTTTTTATAAAAGATATACATGAGGCCCGGTGTGGTGGCTCACACCTGTAATCCTAGCACTATGGGAGGCCGAGGCAGGTGGATCGTTTGAGCTCAGGCGTTTGAGACCAGCCTGAGCAAGAGCAAGACCCCGTCTCTACTAAAAATAGAAAGAAATTAGCTGAACTAAAAATATATAGAAAAAATTAGCCAGGCATGGTGGCACCTGCCTGTAGTCCCAGCTACTTGGGAGGCTGAGGCAGAAGGATCGCGTGAGCCCAGGAGTTTGAGGTTGCTGTGAGCTAGGCTGACACCATGGCACTCTAGCCCAGGCAACAGAGTGAGACTCTGTCTCAAAAAAAAAAAAAAAAAGAAAAGAAAAGAAAAGATGTACATCATTAAGTTTTTCAGGCTTTCACGTGCTGTAAGTTATAACCTTTGTGTAGTAATAGGTAAACATAGCATTCCCAGTATTGCCTTGTCAGTCTACAATATTAAAACATAAGCCTTTATATAATTTTGTATACATATGGAGATACAGACAAATCACTACAAATACTCTACAAGGCAAAAGGGCATCTAACACTAAGAAACATTGCAGAATGCTGTTTCACCCTAAAGGTGAGTAGAGAAGAACATAAGTCTGTACTTGCAAGCATCATACATTTGCCATGACTTATCTGTCCTCTAGGTAACTTACTTATAAAAACCATCATTTTCTTCAAACAGACCATCTTGAAAAATCATCATACAATTAGATGCTACAGATCTGATGCACTTTTGCTTAATTTATCTTTTTAACTGGTAAAGGAGTTCTGGTTAATTTGAAAACTCCAACTGTTTTACTACTTAAAATTCAGGATAAAATATCATAATATAAAACATCATATGCAGCTGGGAATATGGGCAACATTATTCAACTGAGATTGTTTTTGGCTTGAGATGTTACTGGTCACAATAAGATGAAAATGCTATTTTCCAGTGTATTTGAATTCTGCATCTCACGGACTGTTTGCTTTTAACATTCCCTTATTTTCATTTTGATCTGATAACTCTGATTTATCATGTTTTCATATTGCTCTGGTAGAAAAACATATTGTGGTGGGGAAGCCAAAGAAAACTGACGATGTAGGTTAAATATCTCTTATCTGAAAAATGCTCATGGACCAGATGTCTTTCAAAGTTCAGTTTTTTTTCAGATTTTGGAATATCTGTGTTATGTATATACCTATCAATTGAGCACTGAACATCTGAAACCCAAAATGCTCCAATGAACGTTTTCTTTGAGCATCAGGCTGGGGCTCAAAAAGTTTTAGGTTTTGGACTTCTCATTTTTAGATGTGGGATGCTCAACCTGTACCAGATTCTTCCCTTTCCTCTGATTGGTTTCCCAACTTTTTTGACTCTGACCCAAGTAAGAGACACTGTATAATATAAATGTGTACAACCACACGATGCAAAGTTTTATAAAACTTGATTTTGATCTCGCATATGATGTGGTATGATATTTTTTTCATTGAGAAGCTGTGCAATGAAGTTGATTCGGTAAACTACAGACAAGAGGCAGAAAAAACATGGCTCCCTGAGCACTGTATCCACCCTGAAGTTCGACATTTCCTTGACTTATCTGTATATATAATAATACATTGCCTTACTGTTTAAAAATGCTAGTTTTAACACATTAAAACTGATTTTGTGGCACTTCTCTGCCCCTCTTATTATTTACAGCTCCAAGTACAAAAGTACTTTGGAGTAAAAATGGAAAACTGATATAGCAAAAGTACCTAACTATTGAAAACCAACAATTGTTGAAAAAAAAGATATCACTCACCTAGCTGTGTACATGTTACAAACGGAGCCTTTTGTGGTCCACAGCCAGTGTTTCTTGATGTAAAGTGTCCTATCCAAGCAGTCGTCAGGATGCATAAGCCTTTTGTTCATAAGAAAATAAATGAAGACTAAAATTAAAGGGCAAATTTATGATCTATAAAGTAATATATCTGTACCTCAACTTTTAAGAACACAGTAGATGTTTTCAGTTTTTGCTTACAAAAAAGTTAGGTAAACTGCTTGTTATAGCAGATTTGACTAAAATTGTGTTCCACAAAATACTTTCTCCAAAAGAGCATTCTGAAAACAAGGTTTTCTTTCCAAATCACTTTATGGTAATGTGCACTGTGACACTCTATGAGGGAGCTACTGTACGCAGCATTTCTTGAATGTATTCCCTCAGAGAACCCTTGGTTTACATAATGCTTAGTACCTTTTATGGAATGGAGTTTGCGCTTGAGCAGGGTTACCGGTGATATTTTACCCAGATTAACTGGTTGTTACAATGTAGCTCTAGCCTTTTACTATCCACTTTATTAAAATCTAAGTTTGGCTCCTGGTATGTTATGAATGGTAAGATTTTAGTTTTAGGTGTCAGAATTACAAAACTTTTAAGTTTTAAGAAATTATAAATGAAAGTCAATCTCTATTCTGCCACTAATCAGCTGCATGGATTTGGATACACTCCCTAAACAGTGATTGACATCAGATTCTTCTGAAAAATGAAAGGACTGCACAAGATTATTCTAAAGGTCCCTGACAATTCTAAAATTTGATTTTTTTTTTTTTTTAGTAAGAAAGGATAGCAAATATTAAACTTCACCATCAGAAAATTATTGAATTTTTGATAGTTGGTACTGTGGAATGGCACTGAATGATTAAATCCACCTATGAGATGAAAATGACGTATAGTCTACCTTACCTTTAAAAATTTCTAGGCAAAGTCCCACATTACAAACTCTTTTTTTCTTTTTTTTTTTTTCTTTTTTCTTTTTTGAGACAGAGTCTTGCTTTGTGGCCCGGGCTACAGTGAGTGCCGTGGCGTCAGCCTAGCTCACAGCAACCTCAAACTCCTGGGCTTAAGCGATCCTACTGCCTCAGCCTCCCGAGTAGCTGGGACTACAGGCATGCGCCACCATGCCCAGCTAATTTTTTTTTTTTCTATATGTATTTTAGTTGGCCAGATAATTTCTTACTATTTTTTAGTAGAGACGGGGTCTTGCTCTTGCTCAGGCTGGTCTCGAACTCCTGACCTCAAGCGATCCACCCACCTCGGCCTCCCAGAGGGCTAGGATTACAGGCGTGAGCCACCGCGCCCGGCCTCAAACTCTTCATAAATGCCAATTGCTTATTCTCTTTAGCACTGAAACAGATCATTGCTTCTTTTGTTGACCACTGCATCAAGAAATTGCCTTGAGTTTAAGGACCATGCTCTTATCCTTCAGCCTCAGAAGGACACTGTTCCAGCAGTCTGCCCCTACACTACAAGAAATAAAAGGAAAGTAAGATCATCACAGAGAATAGTGGGTTGTCTTCCACCTTATTTTATTGTGAGGCAGCCACATTTCCCCTCACTTGAATAGAAAAGCTGGCTTATATATAATTTTTTAAGACGTTTTTCTTTAGACTAGTCCACTGCAGTAATGAGAACTGGGGAAAAAGTAGAACAAGGAGTTCTGTCTGTAACTGACTATGAACAATCAACTGAGGCAACTCACTGCCTTCGGACCAGCCAAAATTTTAACATTATCAAAGACATAAACACACTGTATATAATTTTAAAAGTCATATAAACCCAATCTTTATGAGCTCTCCTTGCTCTTGCCTCACCATTCCATGCAAAGAACTCAAGGGTTGGGCGCGGTGGCTCACGCCTGTAATCCTAGCACTATTGGAGGCCGAGGAGGGTGGATCATTTGAGCTCAGGAGTTCGAGACCAACCTGAGCAAGAGCGAGACTCCATCTCTACTAAAAATAGAAAGAAATTATATGAACAACTAAAAATATATATAAAAAAATTAGCCAGGCATGGTGGTGCATGCCTGTAGTCCCAACTACTTGGGAGGCTAAGGCAGGAGGATCGCTTGAGTCTGGGTGTTTGAGGTTGCTGTGAGCTAAGCTGACGCCACGAAACTCTAGCCTGGGCAACAGAGTGAGACTCTGTCTCAAAAAAAAAAAAAGAACCCAAGAATACAAACTGTCAAACTGTTGGCTCTAAAAATAAAATGTCAGATAGGCAGCATATGCTTGCATTTATCTTGAGTGCAAGCATAGGAATGTGACTCTTCAAATCACTAAACCCTTTGACAAAAACTACTCAGATTATACATGAAATCCAAAAGGTTTTTCTACTGACCTTATGAAATACAACAGCGTACAAGATATCCACAGACAGGATAAGCTCCCCTTCTTCAACCACATCTGGATTTGCAGGTTTTTTTCCAATGGCATGTGACTCCCGAAGACAGAGAAAGCGACCTTGAAATCAGACATCCTAACTCAGATAAGAGGCGGTGTGGAACAATGGCTCTCAGCAAGGGCTTCAGTCTGACAGCCCTGGGTTTGATGCCTATTTCTACATCAGGAAAAGGGTTGAAACATCACTAAGTTTGGTTTCATCTTCTGTAAGGAAAAAAAAATACCGGAAAATATTTATTTTACAAAACTATTGCTGGGAATGTGTACATAAAGCATCTAATAAGATGGTTGGCACTAAGTGCTTAGCAACTGATAATCAAACAGGAACAGGAACTAATGTTGGCATAACACTGGCATTTCTAGTTACTTTACACCAGAGAGTTAGAATGCAAATACGGATCTGTTGGGCTCTAAATCCCTTGTGCTTCTTACAACACCATCAGATCTCTAATACATCATATTCCCTTTTATATGTTCAATAACTGTAAACTAGGGGCCACCAGGGTGGACTGATTAAGTAAAGATGTAAAATGATTTAAAAATAAGCAGGGGTGATATCACACAAAATGGCAGAGTAGGAAGCCCCGTGGCTCAGTCTCTCTGAAGAAGCAACTATTAAGCTGGAAAGACAACACTGGAATCCACTGGTTTGGAACTCTGGAACCACATGGGACACTTATAACAACCAGAGGAGTGTTTGATGAAGGGAGAAGCTACTGATCTTTTATAAGCAAGCAGCATATGTAAACCAACTAACACCCCCCACATTCCTCAGTCCCACTGCAGATGAGATAGCACCTTGAGTTCCTGGAGCAGCTGGCTGGTGTCAGGGCAGGCACTAGAGACCCTGTCCCTCCAAAACTTAGGGGTTGTGTGTTTAGGTTGGTCTGGTGATGCTCTGAGTGGCTGGCCCAGATGTTTGTCTTGGGTTTGACCCTCCTGAGAACTAGCTTCCCCCGGCAGTATCTATTGGAAGATTTAGAGAAAGGACCCTTCATCCTTTTTTTTTTTTTTTTTTTTATGGAGCCATATATTTAAGGAAATCTTTGTCAGATCATTGACTGACTTCAGAGATAATGGAATAGATATATCAATGACCACTATATTACAAGTATACACTGTAATTACAAGTGTATCCAATACAATACCACTGTATTACAAGTAATACACACACTGCAAAAATGGTTTGGAAAAGTCACAGGCAGCTTTAGCCTTCAACAAAAAAAACACACTCAGAATGTTCTCAGCAAAAACTTACAAAACACATCAAAGAGGAAAACTGTGACACAGTCATAGGAAAATAAGAATTTCATAGGAACCAAGCCTAAAGGAGCCCGAACACTGAAATCACTACTCAAAGATGTCAACTAACTGCTCCTACAGGCAAAAGCTAGATTCGCACGTAAATAAAAGCCCACTAAACAAACAAAAAAAGATGTCAAACCAACTGCCTTAAATGTGCTAAATGAGTGTCCCAGAAATTTATATAAACAGTATGTACCAATTTTTAAACATGTGTTCAATGAGCTAAAGGAAACCACAAATTACTAATGGAAACCAAGTTTCTCAATAAGATTAACAGCAGATTTCTCCATCAGAAACCATGGAGACTAGAAACCAGTGGGAGGACTGACTGACTTATTTAGAGATGGGGTCTCGCTGTGTAGCCCAGGCTGGCCTCAAACTCCTGGGCTCAGGTGATCTTCCTGCCTCAGCCTCTAAAGCAGTTGGGATTACAAGCACACTACCACGCTCAGCTTTTTCTTAATTTTAATTTTTCAGATGACATATTTAAAGCCATGAAAGAAAAAATTATCAATCCAAAATTCTCTATCTGACAAAACTATCCTTTAGGAATGAAGGAGCAATTAGACATTTTCACATTAACAAAAGCTCAGGAAGTTCGTTACCAGTAGACTTGACCTATAAGAAATGTTAAAGAGAGTTTCTCTGGCTGAAATGAAAGACACTAGACAGTCACTTGAGGTCATAAGAAATGAAGGGCTGGGTGCAATGAGAAGCTGAGGTGGGAAGATCACTTGAGGTCAGGAGTTCCATACCAGCCAGAGCAAGAGCGAGACCCCGTCTCTGTAAAAAATAGAAAAATTAGCTGGGCATGCCGGTGTGCCTGTAGTCCCAGCTACTAGGGAGGCTGAGGCGGGAAGATTGCTTGAGCCCAGGAGTTTGAGGTGCAGTGAGCTCTGATGTCGCCACTACACTCTAGCTGGGGCAAAAGAAAAAAAATAAATAAAATAAAGAACACTGGTAAAGGTAAAAAAGATAACTACATAGGTAAATATTGAAGCCAGTATTATTGTACTTTTGCTTTGTAACCTCTGTTTTTCCTGTATGATTCCAAAACAAATGGATTAAACAATATTTATAAATGTATAAAGATATAATCTGTGATAAGAACAATATAAAAAGTGAAGGACAAAAGGTAGGAACAGAACGTTTGTATAATATGGAAACAAAATTGGTACAGATGTTCAACTTACAATCGTGTTATGCCCCAATAAGCCCATCATGAAACAAAAATATTCCAAATTGAACTGCATTTAATACCCTGATAAATCCATCATAAAGTTAAAAAATCATAAGGCGAACTATTGTTAAGTTGCGGACTATCTGTGCTATTAAAGTAGGTTAGCCTGGGCAACATAGGGAGACCCCATCTCTACAGAAAATAAAAACATTAGCCAGGCCTGGTGGCACATGCTTATAACCCTAGTTACTCAGGAGTCTAGGGTAAGGCAATTGCTTGAGCGCAGGAATTCAAGGTTACAGTGAGCTATGAGCGCGGCATTGCATTCCAGCCTGGACGACACAGTGAGATCCTGTTTCAAAAATCAAAATAAAAAATAGTAGGTTGTTATAAGATTAAATTCTAACCCCTAAGATAACCACTAGAAAATACCTAGAATATATACAGAAAAGGAAGAAAGAAGGGAATAGAACTGGTACAACACAAAAATTCAACTACTATATATATAAAATAAGGCGGTAATGGAAGAATTGAGGAATAAAAAATATAACACATACAAATAGCTAAATGGCAAAAGAAAACTCTTCCTTATCAGTAATTACTTTAAATGTAAATGAATTGAACTCACCCATTAAAAAAGCAGATTGGCAAATTGCACTTAAAAAAACCTGATCCACTATGCTGTCTGCAAAAGACTCACTTTTCATCAAAAGACACAAACAAGTTGAAAGTAAAAGGAGAGAAAAAGATATGCCATGCAAATGGTAACCAAAAGAAAGTTGGACGAGTTATATTATTGTCAGACAAAATATACTAAGTCAAAAATTACAAGAAACAGAGTGCAGTGGTGCATGCCTATAGTCCCAGATACTCAGGAGGCTAAAGTGGGAGGATCACTTGAGCCCAGGAGTGGAGTCCAGCCTGGTTAACACAGCAAGACCCTGTCTCTAAAAAAAATTTAAAAGTAAGAGTCATAAGAGACAAAGAAGGACATTATATACTGATAAAAGGTACCACCCAGCATGCATTATACATAGGTATACAGATATATACAGTATAAAACCTATATGCAGCTAACAACAAAACCCTAAAATATACGAAGCAAAAAGAGAATCCAAGAAAGAAACAGTTGTATAACAATAGTTGGAGACTTTACTATCCCACATTCAATAATGGGTAGAACAACCAGACAGCAGATTAACAAGGAAACACCAGACTTGAACAGCAGTATAAAACAATTAGACCTAACAGACATATACAAAACTCTCCATCCAACAATAGCTGAATATAGATTCTTCTCTTCTCAAGTGCATATGGACAATTCTCCAGGACAGACTACCAAATCTTAAATTTTCAAAAACCAAAATCATAAAACATATCTTTTCTAATTACAAGGGAATAATACTAGAAATCAATAACAGAAGGAAAACTGGAAAATTCACAAATATGTGGAAATCAAACACACACTTAAAACCACCCACAGGTCAAAATAAAAAACAAAAAAAAAAACACAAGTGAAATCAGAAAATACTTTGAGACAAATGAAAACAAAAAAACAACATATGAACTTTAGGAGATCCAGCAAAAGCAATAAGAAGGAAATTTATAGCTGTACATACCTACATTAAAAAAGAACAATCTCAGTCAGAAAGTAAATCTCATTTAGGAACTAAAAACAAGAATAAACTAAACCTAAAGCTAGCAGAAAAAATGAAATAATAAAAATTAGAGTGGAGACAAATAAAACCGAATAGAAAAACAGTATCAGTAAATCAGTGACTGGCTGGGCGCGGTGGCTCAAGCCTGTTATCCTAGCACTTTGGGAGGAGTGCTAGGAGGAGTGCTCAGGACCAGACTGAGCAAGAGTGAGACTTCGTCTCTCCCAAAAATAGAAAAAATTAGCTGGGCATTAAAAAATTAAAAAACAAGAAAAAGTTAAATTAAAAAATTAAAATCAATGAATGAAAACATAAGTTGGTTCTTTGAAAACATCAACAAATTTGACAAACTTTTTCTGCATTGATTAAGAAAAAAGAAAGAAGGCTCAAACTACCAAAAACTCAAATAAAAGTGGAGCCATTACTACTGCTTTTACAGAAATCCAAAAGCTGGGCATAGTGGCTCACACCTCTAATCCTAGCACTCTGGGAGGCCCAGGCAGGCAGATTGCTTAAGCTCAGGAGCTGGACACCAGCCTGAGCAAGGGCGAGACCCCATGTCTACTAAAAACAGAAAAAAAAATTAGCCAAGTGTGGTGGTATGCGCCTGTAGCCCCAGCTACTCGGGAGACTGAGGCAGAAGGATTACTTGAGCCCAGGAGTTTGAGGTTGCTATGAGCTAGGCTGACACCACCGCACTCTAGCCTAGGCAACAGAGTGAGACTCTGTCTCAAAAAAAAAAAAAAAAAAAAAAAAAAAATGTGGTTGAACCAAAATCAGGAGCAGAACAAAAAGACCAGAAATATGGTGATGATACATCATAAATTTACCCTAATACTGAGAGAAGGACCAAACTAAATAAAGGCAGAGATCTGAAAGACCCAAATACACACTCACTTGAGTTCTGTGTGTCCTTTTCCCTCACTAGTTCCCAGTCCCAGTGGAGTTTCTCTAGCTTGTTTCCAACTAAGCATATCCAATATCAAACTACCATACAGTCAACACTAACACACAGCCAATGACAGTGCACTGCTTCATGAGAAAACAGTGAAAAAGATGAGAATCTTACCATCTCAAAAGCAAATGTTTCTTGTCTGCAGACACGATCTCTCATAACGGTTTCTTCCCAATGTTCCAAGAACTTATGTCTAACCCTGTTGTAAATTTAAGAAAAATCTAAGTTCAGCAGTCTTTATTGGGTTCCTTTAATATTTAACTTCTTCTTTTGAATTAATTTGAGACTTAAAGTGGCAAAAATAGTACAAACAGTTCCTTCATATCTCTTATTCAGCTTCCAAGTTAACACCTAACATGATCATAGAAAGGTGATCAAGAACAGGAAATTAACACGTACACAATATTATTAGTTACAGGCGGCTTTTAAATTTCACGCAATTTTTAACTGAATGCCTTTTTTCTCTGTTTCACATGCCTACCCAGTACCCCACATGGCATCGGTACTGGGAAATTTCCTTAGTCCACTCAAGTCTGTTAATAGTCCCTCATGGTCTCCCTGTCTTTCATGATCTTGACACGGCCAGGGATCACTAATCAGTTATTTTGTACAATGTCTTTCAATTTGGGTTTGGCTCCTGTTTCCTAATAATTGGAATAAACTTAGCATTTTTGGCAAGAATACAAGAATGATATCCTTCTCAGTACATCAAATCAAGAGGTTCATGATATTAATATGCCGTATTACTAGTGATGTTTACCTTGGTTAAGTTCCTGTCTGCCAGATTCCATTGCTTGTCTTTATTAACACGCACTTGTAAAATTAGCAAACAGAAAAACTAGCCTTTGAGGAAGCTGTCTTGTTGCTTTACTCCAACTCGCAGAAATTGTGCATCAGGGTCCTGGGACTTCTCCCGGTGTTCCAGGAAGGCTCCAGCCGGTTGAAAGCTTCGAAAGCGCGATCCTCCTACCTCAGGCCCCTCCGCCCCCAGCCTAATCCTAGAGGACATCAGGAGCAAGACTGAACCTCGGGTGGCCCCAAACTGCAATAGCCCCTCGGCCCCGCACTCACCCACACATCGCCCTGAGCTCGGCCGCCGCCTGCAGACTGCAGCCCGGACCCCGCGCCACCGCGGCATCCTCCCGGTCCGAGTCCGCGACCTCTCCACGCCCAGGCAGCGCGGGTGCCGGCGGCTTCCTCAGTGACAAGTCCCCAGCCCGCGCAGCCGGCCACGCCACAGCTGCCCAAAGGCGCCCACGTGGAAAGCGGGCGTGTTTAGCTCCGGCAGCTGGTGATCCGGGAAGTTGCAGCCGCCAGTGCTGGCGAGCCGGTCCTGCCTGCCGAGAAACCCGCTGCACGTTGAGCCGCACCGGCCGCCTTCCGCCACGTTCGCGCCACTCCCTCCCTTCCCTGCAACAGCCGGGCCAGCAAGGCCTCGCGGGACCTGATGGGACTTGTAGTCGCCTGCGGCGCCCAGGGAGCCGCGGGATGGCGCGGACGGGGCTGCACACACGACATTTCCCGGCAGGCCCCGTGCGCGGCTCCGCTAGGCTCCGCCCGCTGAGATCCCCGCACAGTTCTCTGTGCCGGGCGCGGCGGCAAGCGGTTGTGGCTGTAGACCCCTGCAGCGAGTCGTCTTGGGTTCCTGACCCCTTGCGGTTTCCTAGCAAGGCCCCTCGCCTGCAGGGCGGCCTCGCCACGCTGTGACCTCGTGGCCTTGGGTCTTTAGGGCCTGAGGATGCGGGACTTTTCTTTGAGTCCAGGGTCAGCAGGCTGCTCTGCTACCTCCCTGCCCTAGAGCCTGAGAGAAAGGGGAGCCCAGGGCCGACACCCTGGAACATGACCAGCCCTCTAGATCGGGACTTTCAGAACTTCCCCAAAGACCCCAATATCTGTTTTGTTGCAATGGATTAATCAGAAATTCTGATAATTTGTTGTCAGAATTTTTTGAAAATGTAATTCCAAGGACTTTCTCTACAGACTGCACAAGCCTGTCCAGAAATCAGAGGGCTGATGAGCGTCCACCATATTCAACTCCAAGCACATCCAAGCAAACATTAATAGACAGCAGATGACCACTGTTTTCATCGAAAAACAATAGGAAGAAAAACATGCAAAATGCCACGTGGTACACAATGACTGGAGTATGTTTTTAGAAGCTGACTGACTTGATATTAGAACCCACCAATTAGATTTCTGATACCTTAATGACTATTATGAATCTTCACGTCCAACAGGGAATTTGAAATTGAGACATTGATAGCTGAATGGACCCCACCTTGGCCAAGGGGATATCCTAAAACTAAATTGCTTGCTGCAATTGATAAAACCACAACAAAGGTGTGGACTCCAGAAGGTGAGAATCACTGAAGGTTCTCTGGCGTGTCTGCCACACCAGAGAAGTAGTGGTGAAGCCTGAGCCTTTGCACTTGAGGCCGGTGTGGGTGCCAGGTGCACATTGCCGCCTCCCCGCCAGGTCCCCCAGATCTCCATGGGCTCTCTGAGTCCTGGCCCAGGTGCCCGTGCAAGTTCATGGTACAGGTCACCAGCTCCTCGCATGAACCCCTGCTCTCCCCGACCCCACACTGTCGAGGTTGGAGGCTACAAGAGCTGGATGCAGGTTTCTGTCTGTCCTCGTGCATTGCTCCTGTTGGCCTTTTCAGGTTCTCTTGGGCTTGTTTTCTCCTACCTCACGTCTGGCTGCTTGGCCTATAGGGACTTCAGGCCTACACCAGAGGCGGGGCAAAGCCTTGCACAGATTCTTTCATCAGCTCCCACAACTGTGAAAGCTCTCCTGCTGTGCTCTCATGTGCCCATTCATCTCCCGGCTCTCAGTGGGTCTGCGTCTCAGTGAATCACACCAGATGCGTGGGGCCAGTGTGCTGCAGCCAGGAGCCAGCATGGCCAGGCCAGGGGCTGTGACCTTATCAGACCATGCCACTGCAGGATGTCCTTGCTGGTCTCTGCCTGTTTCAGGAGCTGGGTCTCCACCTTCCTCCTGCTTTCAGTGTTTGCAGGGAGGAGCTTGCTCCTGATGTTGCATTTCATAGGTGGAGAAGCTGAAGTGTAGGGAGGGTCACGTAGGGGAGGAGCAGCCACCTGGGCTGACTTCAAAGCACCTCTGATGACCACGAGCTGTGGCAACCCCCAGAGCACAAAAGGCTCAGGGAGAAGTCTCCCTGCCTGAGTCCTCCATTTATGTCACTTGGCATGCAGAATTCCTGTGCTGTCAACTGGAAGGGAACTTCCAAGCCATCCGTGGGCTACTTTGCTAGATAGCCCAAGGTCTGTCTCCTCACAAACCCTTCCTTCCCCACCCCTGTGTCCCCACAGATTTATGTCCTCTTTCCTGTGTTCCCTGCAACTTTGCATAGATTTTGCACAAACCTCAGTTGTAATTGCTGGTCTGCATGCCTACCTCCTAGCTAGCTAGTGAGCTCCTTGAAGACAGGTAGCCATGGAGTTTCATCTCTGCATCTCCAACACCTGATACATCATGCACAGTTGACAAAGATTTGTTGAGTGACTTAGTGAAGGAAAAGGAATACCCAAGAAATGAAGTGACTGGTTTGCTCAAAGACCCAAAGGCGTAAGTGGCAGAGATGGAATAAAACTTGGGTCTCACTGTTTACCAATCAAGTAAAACGTTTGGCACTCTATTGCTCTTGGCCAGCTCTAAGAGAAGAGAGAGACATTATTGGCACCAAATGATGAAAGCAACTGGCACCCCAGCTCTTTCTGGACCTTCTGGGTCAGACCAGGTTTTTGTCAAAGATACAGGAGGTTGTCTGAGCCAAGGGCATAGACTCTGGATTTGGTCAGATTGAGGTTTAAATCCTATTTTTGTCACTAACCAGATGTTTGGCCCTGGGGAAGTGACGTGACCTCCCTGGGCCACAGTTTACTCATCTGGAAATGTGGAAATGATAATGATGCCCAGAGCCTGTGAGCATTAACTCAGAGAGGACTGACGAGGGCTGCCATTCATCCACTCGCTCAGCAAGTGCTGACTGAGCTGTAACGTGCTCCTTGCTCCAGGCCGGGGCCTCAGATGCAGAGGATGACGGCCCTCGGGAGCGAGGCTGTGTGGGGAAGCCAGACATTGGAATAGAAGCCGGGGATACAAGGTGGCAACACGGTAGGGCCCGAGCAGTGTGGGCCCAGGACTCACAGACCATGGGCGGCAGGAGATACAGGTGTGCAGTGGGGGTGAAAGAAAATCAAGGAGGGCTCAAATAAACCGACAAGCGGCGTTTCAGCTGAGTCTTAAAGATGGGGGTGGGGTAGCTGCTCAATATATTAATACTGGGTTTGCTCCACTCGTCATCATTTACTTATTTTTAATCAAGTACAGCTAATCCCACCCTTATGTAACTGTTCCATCCCAAAAGGTCTTTCTCAACTTGAACTTTGCATGAGAAAAAAAACCCTCTACTATTTATTCAAACTGTTGCTTTGTTTTTAAAGGTACAGACCTTTTATGGATGCACACCCCTTTATATCTGCAAACTATTTCAACATCCTTCTCCTTGCTGTAGCACCAAGTTGAGTTTGCATGGAGTGGGAGAGCAGCTTTGGCCTTGTTCACACTTTAGTCTGTCCCTTTTGTCTCTAAGTCGATCTCCGGTTTGTGGGCAGATCCCGCCCTTCCCGGCTTGTGCTTCCAATCGTGTCCAGTGTGCAGCAGAGTGTGTATGTGGGTCATTGTGAGCAGCCAGGACGGGGCTGGTGATGGATAAAGAAGCCCCTGCAAGGGACGGGCCAGCTCCCTCTGCAGCCTCAGGCAGGCGCCGCCCTCGGGTGGCTCCATGGTGTGGTGCTGGGGATCTCGCAGTTACCCTTCCAGGACATTCTCCACTCTTCTCAACCGTCAGCACCCCCAGTGACCTCTCTGACCCTTCACAGTGTGAGACCTGCCTCTCAGGGCAGGCCTGGTTCCCAGGCATCTCAGCCCAAGACAAATGCACCTCTGAAACCCTGGTTCCTGGAGAGTGGCACCCCTGCCACCTGCTCCATCCATGTGGCCTCCACTAGGGAACTGTCTCCAGGGAGTGGCCGAGGAGCTAATGTTCTCCATGACACCGGTCTGATCCCCCTTCACCTCCTCTGATCCCCTCTTCTCTCTGAAACAGGGATGAAGTGGGGGACCCAGTTCCCCTGTACCATGGGCACCTACAGAAACAGCTAGCTGGAGGACATCTGTCCCCAAGCCTGAGCTCTGCCCACAGTAAGGAGGCCAAGCACATGACTGTTACTGAGGCCAAGTCACCACGTGTTCATTGTGCACCTGCTGGAGCCCAGCACTGGGCACCGAGGGACCTATGGAGAGAGGAGCACCTCATCTGCCCTAGACCTGACACGGTGCTGGGCCTCAGTGCTCCAGGGGCAGGTCCTAAAGCCCCAGGCTGGCTGAGATCAGGCCGGGATTTGGAGGCAGCCGCCCTCCCCAAACCCTGAGGGGGCTGGAGACTTGGAGGAGCCTCACCTGGGCCGGGGTCTGACTCTCTGAGGAACAGAGGGGAGGACTCTGGAGGGATGGCAGGTACTTACCCAGGTGTGCGTGCTGTGTGTGGCTGTGTCAGCCCAGTCTGGGTGCAGGCCCTGACTGCTGGGCACAGGGCACAGTCTGCGGCTTCCTCCTGGCCTGGGCAGGGGCTGCATGCGCCAGTCAGGCACAGGGGCAGGCAGGTGGCTCTGCTGCGGCAGAAGTGTCCTGGAGGGCATTGCAGACACAGACCGAGAACTGAGGGGAGAACAGTTCTCTCTTTCAAAAGAAGCAGCAAAAGGAAAAGTGGCAAATGCTCCCCAGGCCCTGGCCACACCTGATGCTCAGTGGTCCTGGGAGTGCAGAAGCCGCCACCCCCCAGTGGCCAGGAAGGGGCCTGAGGGGCAGTGCAGGGCCTTCCCCCGCTCAGGGGCTGGTGGCCCCATTGCCAGCTCTGTGCTCAGTACTGTGGCCTTTGGGGAGGTCCTACTGCCCCACTCAGCACAGCCCAGAGGTGGCTGTGATGGGGAGACCCCAACAACACAAGCTGCCATCTTCCTCTCCACAAAATGGGGATCATAAGAGCACCTCCTCCCAGATTAGCTGTCAGGACTGAAAGTGACGTAGCCAGTGTGCCAGGGCTCCACACAGTGCTGGGCACACAGCAAGCCTCCGTGTGTGCCAGTCTCACTCCATGGCACAGGGAAAAGGCTGCCCCACCTCACACCATGTCTGCATCCACCTGCCCCTGCAGGCCTGCTTGTGTCCCCCAGCTCCCGCTGTGCCTGGGGAAACTGCTGGTCTGGCTCTGCTCTCCACTGGCAGCTGGTGTCTGACAGCAGGGCTGCAGCAGCACAGCTTGGCCCCTCAGGCTCCCACTCCCAGATCGCCAGAAGAAATGGCTCCTCCCTACCCAGGAGGCCTGGCTTGGCCCAGCACTCCAGGGGCTAGCCCCGGGGTGAGGCCTTGGCCTTGGCATGCCAAGGAGGTGTCAGCCTTGGGTAGGCAGCAGGCTCTGCACAGCTCCCAGAAATGACCCAGGAGGTTGGCAGTGTCACAACTTGGGGAAAAGTGGCTGAGAGAGCCCATCACAGAAATCTGTTTCCTTGGACCATTTACCCAGGACTAGCCCTGTCCCCAGGTAAGGGCCTTAGAATTGGCCAAAGTGGAGGCCCTTGAGGGGTTGTCCCTGGTACCTCTTTCTCTTCCTTCCAAAGCCTCCCCAGCGTGTGTCTCTTGCAGGGTGGGGGAGTTTCTGAGTCCTGGGGGTTGGTACAGAGTAATGGGATACACATGAATTTGCCTGGACTGTCACACGGTGGTGTGACCCACTGTTTAGTGGACCTCTGGCACTCAGGGAGGATTGGGAGTCCCAGCTCCTGGGGTGCTAGGCAGTGGTACCTGAGCTCACACGGTGGGACCCCTTGGCCCAGAGCCCACATCCAGTGGGTGCATAGTCCCGCCCCATGGTGCCCGCGGGGCAGACCTGCACTGGGCCAGATACCCAGAATGACAGAGCTAGGAGGGGCCTCAAAGGCCACTCAGCTAGGGCCATGGTCAGTGAATGAGCCCAGAGCTGTCGCTGGCTGGGGCAAGTGGGAGTGAAGTGGGAAGATGCTCGTGGCTGCTTCTGTTCTCCATTAATGCTACAAGAAGAGGCACAGTCCCCACTGAATAATAACCTCTGTTTACACAGTAGCCTAGGAATAAATACTTTGTATGTGGTGGTTTTCTGCCAATTCTAAAGAGTTCCATAAGACCATGAAATTAACCATGCAATCTTTTTTTCTTTTTTTTTTTTTAATTCTTATTTCAGCATATTGTGGGGGTACAAAAGTTTAGGTTACATACATTACCCTTGCCCCCCCAACCCCCGAGTCAGAGCTTCAAACGTGTCCATCCCCTAGACAGTGCACATCGCACTGAGTATGTATATATACACCCATCCCCTCCCCCCACCCACATCTGCTCGACACCTGATCAATGTTGTTCCTGAATGTGCTCTTAGGTGATCATCAGTGAAACCAATCTGATGGTGAGTACATGTGGTGCTTATTTTTCCATTCTTGGGATATTTCACTTAGTAGAATGGGTTCCAACTCTTTCTAGGAAAATACAAAAGGTACTATATCACCATTGTTTCTTATACCTGAGTAGTACTCCACGGTATACATATACCACATTTTATTAATCCACTCAATACAAGTAGACCTACCATTTGATCCAGAAATCCCATTATTGGGCATCTACCCAAAAGAACAAAAGACATTCTATAACAAAGATATCTGCACCCAAATGTTTATAGCAGCACAATTCACAATTGCGAAGATGTGGAAATAACCCAAGTGCCCATCAGTACATGACCATGCAATCTTCACAGGCAGTAAGAGGACAACAAACCTCTTGCACATTTCATTCTTTTGTTAATTTTTTTTTTTTTTTTTTTTGCCTTTAGCACTTGGTTTCATTAAACTGTTTACACTTGTTCTGCTGCTCCACTGGTCCAGCTCCCGGGTGAACACCTTTTCGTCCATGGCAGCCCAGTCCCCCTCCCCTTCCCCACTCCTCGCTCCAAGGGTGCTGCTCCCCTCTCCTGCTGCTGCCAGCTCCCAACCCTACAGCTAACTCTTACCAAAAACCTACAGCTAACTCACACTTAATGGTGAAAGACAATGATTTCCCCTCAGATTGGACACAAGCCAGAGATACCTCGTATTCAACACTCGTATTCAACAAAGCACTGAAAATTCTAGCCAGCACAATTAGGCAAGAAAAAAGGCATACAGATTAGAAAGGAAGAAATAAAACTGTCCCTATTTGCAGGTTACATGATTGTCTATGTAGTAAAATCCCAGGGAATCAGACAACCTACAGAATGGGAAAAAAATTTCACATGCTACACATCAGCTAAAGGACTGATAACAAGAATCTATTTAGAACTCAGGAAAATCAGTAAGAAAAAATCAAACAACCCCATCAAAAAGTGAGCAAAGGGCAGGAATAGAAATTTTTCAAAAGAAGATATAAGAATGGCTAACAAACACATGAAAAAATGTTCAACATCTCTATTCATCAGGGAAATGCAAATCAAAACCACAATGAGATATCACTTAACTCCAGTGAGAATGGCCTTTATCACAAAGTCCCAAAACAATACATGTTGGTGTGGATGCAGAGAGACAGGAACACTCATACACTGCTGGTGGGACTGCAAACTAGTGCAACCCCTGTGGAAAGCAATATGGAGATACCTTAAACAGATTCAAGTGGACCAACCATTCGATCCAGCAATCCCATTATTGGGCATCTACCCAAAAGAACAAAAGACATTCTATGACAAAGATACCTGCACCCAAATGTTTATAGATGTGGAAACAACCCAAATGCCCAATCAATACATGAGTGGATTAGTAAAATGTGGTATATGTATACCATGGAGTATTACTCAGCTATAAGAAATAATGGTGATATAGAATCTCTTTTGTTCTCCTGGAGAGAGTTGGAATCCATTCTATTAAGTGAAGTATCCCAAGAATGGAAAAATAAGCACCACATGTACTCACCAGCAAATTGGTTTCCCTGATCATCACCTAAGTGCACATTTGGGAATAACACCAATTGGGTATCGGACAGATGTGGGGGGTGGGGGGAGGGGATGGGTGTATACCTACATAATGAGCGCGATCCACACTGTCTGGGGAATGGACACGCTTGAAGCTCTGACTTGGGGGAGGGGCATGGGCAATATACATAACCTGAACTTTTGTACCCCCATAATAAGCTGAAATAAAAAAATCCCAGGGAATCTATATAGATCTTGTAGAAATAATAAATTATTTCAGTAAGTTCACAGGATAAAAGATCTACACTCTAAAACCCATATCATTTCTATGTACTAACGAATATGTTGAAACTCAAATTCAAAATGCAATACCTTTACAATTGCTCCAAAGAAAATGAAATACTTAGGCATAAATCTGACAAAACCTGTATAGAATCTGTAGGATGACGACAACAAAATGTTGGCACAAGTAATGAAGAACTAAATAAATTCATAGACATGCCTTGTTCATGGTTTGGAAAACTTGCCATAGCAAAGATGTCAATTCTCTCTGAATTGATCTATAGAGTTAATGAAATTCTTATCAAAACTCCAGCAAGATTTTTGTGCACATAGATAAGCTTATTTTTAAATTTATATGAAAAATCACAGACCCTAGAATAGCTAAAATTCTTATTGAAAAAGAAGAATAAAGCACATGAATGATTCTACTAGATAATGAGGTTTAGTGTAGTTACAGTGATCAGACAATGTGATGTTGGTGGAGACAGGGATACACAGATCAGTGGTATAAAGAACCCAGAAATGAACTCATGCAAATATGCCCAACTCATTTTTGACAAAGATACAAAAGCAAGTGAAGGAGGAAGGATTTGTCTTTTCAACAAATAGTACCAGAGAAAACAGACATCCATAGGCTAAAACATCTCAACCTAAACCTCACCTCTTATACATGAATTAACCCAAATGGATCACACTTAAATATAAAATGTAATACTATAAACCTTTCAGGAATAAAAATCCTAGAAGAAAATCTTTGGGATCTTGGGCTAGACAAAAGTTCTTGGTTGTTATTTATACGTACCTTTTAATAAATTTTTATTTTCAGTAATAGATTACTTATTTCTGTCACACTGATCTTTTCCTCACTAAAGAGGAGTCCTTTTACACCTGTCTACAATTTTTCGACTGGAATGTCAAATAGCTAGACCACAGCAAGAGCCCACAGATGAATAAAAATATAGCAAGTTCATCAAATGGAGTATTGGCCAGAGCTGAGAACATCCTTGTGTTTTGTCCACTAAGAGGAGTGACCACTTTCATTCTTGGGTCTGCGTAATGGCACTGAGTTTGAACAGTCACAGCATCCCAGTGGTTTCAGCTGGCCAAACTACCAGGGAACCAGGCCCAATTAGAGTCACCTGTATGAACTGAAGACTAAGCCAGCAGCTTTGCTTCAGGCAGCAAAGTGGGGGATACATCTCCCTTGTAAGAGATAGCTGTTATACTACTATTTCATGCTATTCCCGGCCCCAGAGCAGCGTCACTCTGCAATCTTCAACATACCATTTTCATTTCACCAGTGAGGCTTGTTGAGTCCTTTTCATTTTGTTAACTGTTGCATCCAAGATGACACACCCCCAAACTGAAATTTTAGGCCAGACGCCTCTCTCAGGTCAGAGGTGTCTAGTGTATAAAAGAGTCCAAGAGTAAATTAATAGCTGCTTTTCAAAAGGGGTGAGCCTGGTAACCCTGCCAGGGTATCAAGTCAAGCCTCCCTTCCTCCACTGCCAAGGACTGCCTCTGTTTGCCAGAAGTCTCAATCAACAAGATCACCACTCAGAGATTTGAAGCCCAAAATGGTCATCAGGGCTGTGGGACATCAAAGTTATCTTCTTTACATGCAACTCTTCCTGACTGGGAGAGTTCCTCTATGACTTAAGGCGGAGTACAGCATAATATTAATTCCTACTATACTTTCAGATGTACAAGTAACAAAAAGGGCCTCATCCATAAGGTTGTATTTGTTTCCCTTCCCTACTGTGAACCCCACCCAAACCTCATTAGCTAAATCTACGTCTCCCCTACACTCACATTAAAGCATGGCATCTAAGGTCATCCTAGAAATCATATCCATTTTATTCTGGTAGTTTGTCAGGGAAGTCTTTTACTTTACAAAACTGGATGTGGTATACATCATAGACATCCACATTCCAGTAGCCACTCACAAAGATCCTCTTAGATGAAAGGAACATTGGGATTTAGACTAGCTATGTGCCCATACGAAAAATGAAATTGTTACTGGTGAACAAATTACCAGCTTGTGTGATACGTGAGGTTATCTAATAGGGCACGACTTCATTCAGAAGGACTTTGCATAGTTCCTTCAAAGAAACAGAAGCCTGTGTGAATTCTTTGATGTACTCTTTCCCTTTTGGACAAAATTTTTCCCACATTCATACTCATATGGTTTCTCTCTTTTGTGAATTCTCTGATGTACTGTGAGGGCTGATTTCTAGGAATATCTTCTTACATCACCTTCAACTGGTTTTTCTTGTATCTCTGATATTACATGGCATGTTCTTTTTGTCAGAAGGATTCTCTACAGTTATTGCATCAATAAGGCTTTTCCCCCCTCCCTGAATTCTCTGACATACATTTAGGGATGATTTCTTATATAATTTCCCATATTCATTGCATTCAGAAGATTTCTCCCCACTGTGAGTTATCTGATGTATTCTAAGGTTTGATTTCTGGCCAAAAGTTTTCCCACATTTATTACATTGAAAGGGTTTCTCCCCTGTATGAATTCTCTGATGATCACCAAGGATCGCCTTCCGGACAAATTTTTTCCCACATTCATTACATTTAAATGGTTTCTCCCCAGTGTGAATTCTCTGATGCACCCTGAGGGTTGATGTGCGGGCAAAAGTTTTCCCACATTCGTTACATTTAAATGGTTTCTCTCCCGTGTGGGTTTTCTGATGCTGAATGAGGTGGTCTTTTCGCCAGAAAGATTTTTCACATTCATTGCATTGGTAAGTTTTCTCCCCACTGTGAGTTCTCTGATGTATTCTGAGGTTTGACTTTTGTCCAAAAGTTTTTCCACATTCATTACACTGAAAGGATTTCTCCCCTGTATGAATTCTATGATGATCTCTGAGGGTTGACTTCTGAACAAAAGTTTTTCCACATTCACTACATTCATAGGGTTTCTCTCCTGTGTGAATTCTCTGATGTCCCCTGAGGGTTGACTTCTGGACAAATGTTTTCCCACATTCATTACATTTATAGGGTTTCTCTGCTGTGTGAATTCTCTGGTGTGTACTGAGGTGTGACTTCTGGGAGAAAGTTTTTCCACATTCATTACATTCAAATGGTTTCTCTCCTGTGTGAGTTCTCTGATGTTGAATGAGATGTCCTTTCTGACAGAAAGATTTTCCACATTCATTACATTTATAGGGTTTTACCTCTGAGTGAGTTCTCTGGTGTACTTTGTGGACTGATGTTTGGTAGGATTTCTTATCATGATATTCAAAGGACTTATTCCCAGTTTCTGTTCTGTCATTACATACCAATGGATTCTCTCCTGGGACAGTTTTCTGAGGTCGAGTGAGGTGTGATTTCCTGTTGAAATTATTTCCACTTGCATTATATTCAAAATGTTTCACAGGCATGTTAAATTTATTATATTCTTTCACAGCTGACTTCTGAAAGGATTTCCCATTTTGGTTAAGATGAGGGTATATTTCCCCTGTGCACGTTCTCCTGTGGTCAAAAAGAGTTGTCTTATCACAGTTTTTCCTAAATTCATCATCTTTACAGGATTTTTCTCCTGTGTGAGAATTCTTATGTGTAACATAGTCGGCCTTACCATTAAAAGATTTTCCAATTTCATTACATTCAAAAGTTTGCCCCAAAGTTTCAAATTTCTGATGCTCAGGAAGATTTTCATTATAGCTGAGAGCTTTCATGTTTTTACTATATTCATAAAATTTCTCTTCAGTCTGAGTTTTCTCAAACTTCATTTTGAAAGGCAAATTCTCACATATATTATGGCAACCCAGTTTCTTTGCTGAAGGCTTTCTATTATTAATGATAAATTCAGAAATAGTTTGCAAATTTATTCCCCACGAGTCATATCTGCAGGATATTTTTGTTGAAGAAACAGAAGCTATATACAGATTAAATGGTTTTCCCAAAATTTCCTCTTCCTCTTCCTGTCTAGTCAATGTTTTATTTTTGGTGAGTATTACTTGCTGCAAGTGTTTTTCTTTAATTTTCTTGTTCCTCTTGTTCAGGTCATCATCTCTGTAATATTCTAGAACTGAGAAACAATTGAAAACATCTTATTAATTTTATGTCTCTTATTGGTGGGGCTTATAGTCACACAGCCTATGTTGCAATTTGTTCTTTGGTTTATCAACATTAAATCATTCAAATATGTGTGTTTGAACATATATGCCTCCAAGCTCTCTCTTTTAAAAAACAGTATTAATATAGTGCAAACGGGAAAGGAAAATGATAATAAATATATATCTGTATTTGGCATGTGAACAATAAGATTTTTGTATCTGGGTGGATAAAGGAAAGAAAAGGAAAATAAAAATTATAGTTTTATAGAAGCAGTTATTTCAGGGAGCAGGAAAATCAGAGAATAGGATGAATGCAACAAAGGCTGTAGAATAACAAGAAAAATTAGGAGATAATAGTTTTCATGGAATAGGCCCAATAGGGAAAGGGTTTGGTTTAAGGGAATAAATTACCATCTAGGTCCTGACATTATCTAGCTTATAATAGTTAGAATACTCAATTGTCTACATTCTTCCAATTTTATATCCCTCATCAATTCTTCAACATCAAATTAAATTCATAACAGCACCAACTTCCTTATGAATAAATGAAGAAGTTTATAGTTCAGGTGCTAACCTATCTTACAGCTGTGATTCACAGAAATACAAACAAGTATAAAACTGATGAAAAGAAAATCCATTCTTGCAAATAAATTAGATGCGCTGCTCTATTCTGGCTGTCCTACCTTTGAATTATTCTATCAGAACTAAATGATAAATGAACTTAACCATCCCATCCTAATTTTCCACATTTCAATCTGACATGAGGAGTACAATTTTAAATGGGGTACCATGGGAGGCCTTACTGCAAAGATGACATTTAAGAAATACCTGAATTCTTTATGCATTCTAAATGCCTTCTTACAGGTTATACTGCAAATATAATTTGTCACTTGCAGCTTACCTCTTAACATTTTAAGTATGAAGTAATATATATCTGCATAAAACTTTCATGTGCAACTTAATAGTACTCAGTGAACACTCATGGAATCAGAAACCATGTTAAGAAACAGAACACAAATGACTCTCCAAAAGTCCCTGTTTATCCCTGCCAGGTTATAACTTCTTTATGCTTAGAGTTCACCACTCTCCTCATATTTATGCAATGATTTCCTTGATTTTCTTTATACTTTTACCACCAATATTTGAATTCCTAAAACTGTAATTGATTTTTGCCTGTTTCTTTTACATAAATGTAACCATGTATGCATATTGTATCTTTTGTTTTCTTAATATTATGTTTGTAAGCACTGTATAAGATTTATGCAGTTGTATAATTCTCCCTTAACGAATGCAACTATTTCTCCATTCTACTGCTGACGAGCCCAATTTTTGGCAAATATAAACAATATCACATTAATATTCTTTTATATGCATTCTAGAGAATAAAATCTTAACTTCTTGCAGGGAATATGTTTAGAAAAGGAACTGCTTGGTTACAACGTATGCAAAACATTACCTTTGTTAGAAAACCCTCTTGACATCACAGTGGTTTTACCAGTTAGTGGTATTTTCCATGTTTCCAGTTAGTGGATAAGGGTCTCTAATATTCCACATCCTCACCAGGACTTAGCATTGCCAAATTTGTTCATCTCACTTCACACCAGATCTCTCATTTTCCTTCATGCCTCACTTCCTATTTTATTTTGCATGCCACGAAAGCCAATGAGATTGAACACATTTTCAAAGACTTATTGGCCATTTTGAAAGTTCTTGTTCAAAGTCTTTTGCCAATTTTTCAATTGGGTTGCCTACCTTTTCCCATACTGATTTGCAAAAGTTCTTTACATTTTTAGGAAGCTTGGCCTTTCCAGGTTATACTTGCAGTATCTACATATTGTGCTACTCTGTGGCTTATCTTTTCCACTCTTTTAATGTTATCTCTTATGAACAAAGTGCTTACTTTCAATGGAGTCAAGTTTATTAATCATTTTCTTTTGACTAGTGTTTTTTGCACTTTTGGGCTTACTAAAAAAAGTCTTGTAACATAAAGTTGTTTGCTCCTAAACTGACCTTCTGAAGTCTAACTACCCTTGCAGAATTCTGTCTGTTAGTGCTAAGTGACTCACTTGGGTGACTCTGGTTTGAGAATTCCTCCTCTGAGAACCAAGGCTCTTCTCCTTGCTCCAACCTGAAGATTACCTCTGGTTTGAAAACACAGTACCCTGTAAATAGGAAACAATTGAGGACTTAGGCCAGATATATGAGCTTTATGGTCTACAAAACAGGAAGGAGATACAGCAGCACCCTGAAGGTGCTCCTTTGAATTTATCACTGGCAGTTGACAAAACATTCATCCTAGTCCTCAAAAGGGCTTGGTTACTTTAGACTGGAATGAAAAGCCTAAATAACATTAAACTTTAAGCAAAGTGCTCATGTGTTTTGGTACTTAACAAGGAAATGCTTTCTATATGCAGTCACAAGGGTGAGTTATGCTCATATGCTCACCCACGGAGACAAGGTGGCTGTAGGTCTCCAGCGTCACATCTCTGTACAGGGTCCTCTGAGCAGGGCCCATCTGCTGCCACTCCCCCCGGGTGAACTCCACAGTCACGTCCTCCAATGACACTGATGCCTGTAATGGCACATTGCTGTTCAATCTGAACAGTTCAGAATGAGGTGACATAGAAAAGACCCGTGGAAAATAATTTTTATCATGTTTACTATAAAGAGCTTAAAAGCAACAAATATAAAAGATGCCTATTTTGGATCTAATTTTATACTTTACGGGTACTCAGTAAAAATGTTTATAACATAATTAATATACATATGCTTATGATTTATACACATGTACTATCAATAGTAAAATTTTTAAATTATTTTTATAGTCAAAAAATGTAAATAAACTTCCTGCAATTTTTATTCTCCACCCTAATAGACTACCGTGGACATACTCTAGGGTACAGGTCAGCAAATTATGGCCTGTGGGTCAAATCTGGCTTGCCAGTCTTTTTTAATATATAAAGTTTTATTGGAACACAGCATCCCAATCATTTTGCATTGCCTATGGCTGCTTTCGTGCTGAAATAGCACTGAGATGTTCCATCAGAGAACTTATGACTGTAAAAACTGAAAATATTTACTACCTAACCTTTTGCAGGAAAAATTTACCAACCTCTGGACCAAACAATCCAATTGAAGGAAAGTCTGACAGCATAAAAACAACAACAAAAGAAAACACATTTTATATATAGGAATCTATGGTGATTGAAAGTAAAAGGATAGAATAAAATATACCATGTAATCATTAACCAAAAGAAAGTTGCTGTGGTTCTATTAATATCAAAAACAGTAGATTTTAAGATAAGAATTATAAAAGGGAATGAGTAACAATTTATAACGGTAACACGGTCCTTTCAACAGCAGATATAATAAACTGGTATGCACCTATAAACAGCTTCCAAATATAACCATTTCTCATTATTCATAGATTACATATTTGTGAATTCACCCACGCACTAGTTTATTTGTAACCTCAAAATCAACACTTGCAGTTATTTTGCAGTCATTCGCAGAACTCTACAGAAAGCCATTAATAAAAAATTTGAGTTGCCTGACATGCATGTTCCCAGCTGCGATTGAACAAGGCAATGTTATGCTATCTTATTTCAGCTCTAATACTGTAAACAAGTGCCCTTTTCTCAGTCTATTTAGTGCCACATTTATTGCATTTTCATGCTTCTTCTTGGTGATTTCACGTTTTTAAACAGCCCACATTCATAGTGCTAAAGTGCGGTCTAGTGTTCCTAAACACAAGAAGGGTGTGCTATGTCTCATGGAGAAAATACCTATGTTAGATAAGCTTTGCTCAGGCATTAGTTATGGTGCTGTTCACCATTAGTTCAGTGGTGATGAATCAACAATATTAAATAAGGTTTCTCTAAACAAAAAGACACATAACACAAGATAATGTATTATGAAAATGTGACCAGAGGTTTGCTGGAACTTAACCCTGTATTTCCCCTCTGAGCAATAGTTTCAATATTTATTAGTTCAGTGCAGTGACTTTATGGAATATTACTACTGAGAATAATGAGAACTGACTGTATGTAAACAATTGTTGACAGAAACGAGACAGATCTACAATTATAATTAGTGATTCTAATGCAACTCTCTCAGCAACTTATAGAAAAGTAGATTGAAAAAACCAATAGGGATACAGTACGGGAGTCAGCAAACCACAGCCCCAAAGGCCAAAACCAGCCCACCACTGTTTT
The DNA here is from genome assembly GCF_041146395.1 of Eulemur rufifrons. Classification (NCBI taxonomy): domain Eukaryota; kingdom Metazoa; phylum Chordata; class Mammalia; order Primates; family Lemuridae; genus Eulemur; species Eulemur rufifrons. The sequence goes on along the minus strand of NC_090989.1, from coordinate 202,101,311 downwards.
TTAATAAATAGAAAACACCACCACTGTCAGGGTTTTTGTAAAAAAATTTTATTGGAACACAGCCACATTCGTTTGTGTATTATCCATGGCTGCTGTAACATTGTAACTGCAGAGTTCAGTGGTTGCAACTGAGACTGTATCTCCCACAAAGCCTAATATTCGATATTTACAGAAGAAGTTTGCTGACCACTGACATAGAAGATGTAAGTGACATAACTAACCAACTTGACTGACATATACAGGATAACCTCTACATAACAATATTCTAGTGCACTTTGTACGTTAAACAAAAACCAGACAATATGTCTCACTAAAGTAGAAAAAATTGCAATCATGCAGCAGCATAGCTTTGGATCTTAGCTCAGAGATGTAGAGAGCTAAAAAGAGCTATGCTAACATCCTTACCAGAACATACCTGGGCAAATTGAAAATTAATATCTTCTTTGAGTTTATCAGGAGAGAGAGAGAGGCACCTGCAGGGAGAATCAGGACCTGCTCATTCGCTTACTGAAACAGATGCTACCAAACTCCATGTAAGATAATCAGGAAGATGAAACTAGACAATTTTAACAACTTGCTAAAAGCCAAGTGTGTGCTAGTATGAGTGTGCAAAGTCCCTGGGGGCCACTCATTGGGGGATTTCCACCTTGCTACAGGACCAAAGGAAAAATCAAAAGAGAAATTAGGAAATACACTGAGACTACTGAAAATGAAAACACAAAATACACAAATGTATGGGGGATGGACACGCTTGAAGCTCTGACTGGGGGGAGGAGGGCAAGGGCAATATACGTAACCTAAACTTTTGTACCCCCATAATATGCTGACGTAAAAAAAAATAATAAAATAAAATGAAAAAAATGGAAGGAAAAAAAATGTATGGGATGCCCTTAAAGCTGTGATTAGGGTAAAATTTATAGCTGTAATACCGACATTAAAAAAGAAATCAATAACCTAAAGTATACCTTAAGGAACTAGATAAAGGTGGTGATATTAATACTGACCTTACAGAAATAAAAAGGACAGTAAAAGAATACAATGAACAACTGTACACCAACAAATTAGATAAACTAGATGAAAGGACAAATTCCTGAAAACACACAAACTACCAAAACTGACTCAAAAAGAAAGAAACATCTGAATAGACCCATGCGAGGAGACTGAATCAGTAATCAAAATCCTCCCTACAGAGAAAAGCCAAGACCAGCTGGCTTCACTGGTGAATTCTACCAAATATTTAAAGAACTAACACCAATACTTCTCTAATTCTTCCAAAAATAGAAGAGGAGGGAACATTTCTTAACTCATTCTACGAATTACCTTGAATGAAAGCCAGACAAAGAATCACTAGAAAACTATAATTCAATATCCCTTATAAATATAGGTTCAAAAGTTCTCAACAAAATACTAGCAAACCAAGTCCTGTGGCAAATAAAAAGGACTAAACACTTGACAAAGTATAATTTATTCCAGGAATGCAAGGTGGCTTACTATAAGAAAATGAATGTAACACATCACATTAAAGACGAAGGAAATAAATCACATGATTATCTCAAGTGTTGTAGAAAAGCATTTGACAAAACCCAACACCCTATCATGATAAAAACAAACATGTAACATAGTAGTAATAGAAAGGAGCTTCCTCAACACAATATAAAGCATTTCTGAAAAACCCACAGGTAACATCATACTCTAGGTAAAAGACAGGAAAGTTTCCCCCAAAGATCAGGAACAAGACAAGGATGCCTGCTTTTGTCATTTCTATTCATGGTACTGGAAGTTCTAGCCAGAGTGAATAGGCAAGGGAAAAGAAAGCATCAGATTGGTAAGGAAAAAGTAAAACTATCTCTATTCATAGACCACATGATTTAATGTATAGAAAATACTAAAGAATCTTCAAAAAAGGTATTAAGAGCTAATAAATGAATTCAGCAGTTTTAGGACACATGATGAAGACACAAAAATCATTTGTATCTCTATACATTAGAAATGAATAATTGAAAAATTAAGAAAACAATACCATTTACAATAGAGTAAAAAATAATAAAATACTTAGGAATAAATTCAACCAAGGTGCATGACTTATATATGAACACTAGAAAACATTGCTAAAAGGATTTAAAGAAGATCTAAATACATGGAAAGACACTCTATGTTCATGGATAGGAGGATTTAATATTGATAAGATGGCAATACTCCTAAAAATGATCCACAGATTCAATGACATTTGCGTCAAAATCCCAATGGCCTTTTTGCAGAAATCTTGATTGTACAATTTATATGAAATACATCGGACCCTGAATAGTCAAAACAATCTTATAAAAAAAGAATAAAGCTGGTGGGATCACACTTCCTGATTTCAAAACTTACTATGCTATAATGCAACAGTTATCAAGACAGTGTGTTATGCCAGTGTTTACTGGCATAAATATAGACAAAATTATATCTGGTACTGGCATAAATATAGATCTATGGAATAGCACTGGGAGCCCAGGAATAAACCCATACATCAACAATTTATTCGGAAAGTAATTTTCCCAACAAATGATGCTGGGATAATTGAATAGCTATATCAAAAGAATGAAGTTGGACTTCAACCACATACCACATTAAAAAATTACCTCATAATGGATCAAAAACCTAAATAAACAGCATAAGCTACATAACTCTGAGAAGAAATCAGGAGTAAACCTTCATGACCTCGGATTTGGTAATGGTTTCCTAGATTTGACACCAAAAGCACAAGAAACCAAAGAGAAAAATAAAGTGGACTTCACTGAGATTAAAAAGTTTTGTGCATCAAAGGATACTATTAAGATAGTGAAAACACAACCCATAGAATGGAAAGAAATAGTCACAAATCATATTTAATAAAGGTCTAGTAGCCAGAATATGTAAAGAACTCATAATTGAACAACAAAAAGACAACCTAATTAAAAAATGGGCAAAGGACTTTGGATAGACATTTCTCCAAAGATAATAAATAGCCAATAAGCCCAGGAAAAGATGTTGAACATCATTAGTCATCAGTGAAATGCAAATCAAACCCAAATGATATACCACTTTACACCTACTAGGATGTCCATAATTAAAAAAAAAAAGGTAATAACAAGTGGTGATGATGTAAAGAAAGTAGAATCCTAATATACTGCTGGTGGGAGTATAAAATGGTGCATTTTCTGTGGAAAACAGTTTGGCAGTTACTGAAAAAGATAAATGTAGAGTTACTATATGACTCAGAAATTCATTTCCAAGGTTTATTAAAAGAAAACAGGTGTCCACACAAAAACCTGCAAAATAAACATTAACAGCAAAAAGGTAGAAAATAACCTAAATGTTCATTACTTGATGAATGGATAAACAAAATGTGGTACATCCACACAATGGACAAAATAAAAAGAAATGATGTACTGATATATACTACAACATGGATGAATCTTAAAAACAGTACGCTATGTGAAAGAAAGTTACAAAGACTATATATTAGATAATTTCATCTATTAGAAATGCTGAGAATAGGAAAATCTATAGAGATAGAACATAGATTAGCAGTTGTTTAGGGCTGGGGTCAGGTATGTCAGGATGGGGGGGTGATAGGTAATGATATGGAATTTCTTGTTGAAGTGATGAAAATATTCTAAAATTGTGGTGAAGACTGTACAACTCTGTGGATATACTAAAAACCACTGACCTGTACACTTTAAATGTGTGAAATGAAATGTGAATTATACCTCCATAAAGCTGTTACCAAAAAAGGACACTAGGCCGGGCGTGGTGGCTCACGCCTATAATCCTAGCACTCTGGGAGGCCGAGGCAGGTGGATCACTTGAGGTCAGGAGTTTGAGACCAGCCTAAGCAAGAGTGAGACCCTGTCTCTACTAAAAATAGAAAGAAATTATATGGACAACTAAAAATATATATAGAAAAAATTAGCCGGGCATGGTGGTACATGCCTGTAGTCCCAGCTACTCGGGAGGCTGAGGCAGTAGGATTGCTTAAGCCCAGGAGTTTGAGGTTGCTATGAGCTAGGATGACACCACGGCACTCACTCTAGCCCGGGCAACAGAGCGAGACTCTGTATAAAAAAAAAAAAAAAGACACTAGAAGATTATTTGGATTTTCTATATCCTACTAAATAAATTGAATTCATAAGTAAAAAACAGCCACAAAAAAACTCCAAGAGTCTTCTAGAGACTCTTCTAGACTCTAGAGAGACCGCTTCACAGGTATATTTTTCCAAACATTTAAGGAAGAAATAACAGCATTCTTAAACTCTTTCAGGGAACAGAAAATGAATAACTGTTTCTCAACTCATTTTATGAAAATATAACATTGCTGACAAAATCTGACAAGACACTACAAGATAGGAAAAGTGAAGGCCCATATCTCTCCATAAATGTAGATACAGAATACTAATTGAAATATTAACAGATTGAATCCAGAGATATATTAAAGGCATAACAGATAACACTACATGAGCAGGTGGGAATTATCCCAGGAATGCAAGGTTGGTTAAATATGGATAAATCCATCAATATAATTCACCCCTCTAAAAGAATAAAGGAATAAAATTATATGATTATCTTACTAGATGAAAGAAAAGCACTTGACAAAATTTAATACCCATGGTATGATTAAAAAAAATACCTTAGGAAACTAAAAACAGAAAGGGAACTTCCTTATTTTAATAAAAGGCATGTACAAAAAAATCTATTGTTAAAATAAGACTCAATGGTGAAATATTGAGTACTTTACCTGTCAGGTAAAGTATAAGACAAGGATTTCTATTATCACCACTTGTATTCAATATTTTACTGGAAGTCCTAGCAATAAGGCTAAAAAGAAATTAAAGATACAAAGATTCCAAAGAAGTAAATTGTCTTTATTGTAAAACATTATTGTGCACATGTAAAATCCAAAAGAATCTACAAATAAGCTATTAGAATAAATGAATTTGACAAAATGCCTAGATACAACATCAATACTAAAAAATCCACTGCATTTTAATAATCCAAAAATTAACAACTGGAAAATGACATTTAAAAAACATTATCATTTGCACTAATATCAAAATAGATCAAATACACAGGAATAAATCTAATGAAAGATGTCAAAGACTTCACCTCTATCCTGAAAAACTTCCCAGGAGGATTTTCTGTAGAAACTGATAAAAATTTCTATGAAAATGCAAAGAATCTAAAACAGTCAATAAATTCTGGATGAAGCAGAAGTTGGAGGCCTACACTATCATATTTCATAACTTACTATAAAGCAACAGTATTATGACAGGGAAGTACTAGCAAAAAGATAAAATAAGTGGAAGAGAATACAGTCTAGATTTTGTCTCACATACGGTCACTTGATTGATAAGAGAAAGACTGCCGCAATTCATTGGCTGGAGGATGATCTTTTCAACAAATGGTGCTAGAGCAACTGGACGTGCATATGTAAATATGAACCTTGACGCCTTGTATCAAACACAAAAGCTAATTCTATGTGGATCAAGCTAAAATAATCAAGTATGTAGTAACAATATAGGAGAATATTTTCATGATCTTGGAGTAAGGAAATATCTTTCAAACATGACACACAAAAAACTACCATTAAAGAAAAGTCTGATTCTGACCTTTATTACATTTAAGAACTTTATCATCAAAAGACTATTAAAAAATGAATAGGCAAGCCACAGAATCCAAGAACATTAGCAATACATACATCTAGCATATTCATATAGTGAAGTATTATTCAGCAATAATAGGGAAATATTGAAACACACAGCAAAACTGATGAATCTAAAAACTAATGGCCAGGCACAGTGGCTCACGCCTGTAATCCTAGCACTCTGGGAGGCCGAGGTGGGAGGATTTCTTGAGGTCAGGAGTTCGAGACCAGCCTGAGCAAGAGTGAGACCCCATCTCTACAAAAAAATAAAAAAATCAGCTGGGCACTGTGGCACACGCCTGTAGTCCCAACTACTCAGAAGACTGAGGCAGGAGGATCACTTGAGCCCAGGAGTTTGAGGTTGCAGTGAGCTATGATGATGCTACTACACTCCACTGGAGGCAACAGAGCGAGACTTTGTTTCAAAAAAAAAAAGAAAAGAAAAGTGTTTATATGTATAGAGAAAGAAGCCAGACCTCCCCTTACCTTGAAAAAGAGCACATACTACAAGATTCCATTTATATGATGTTCAAAAATGAATTTATCCTTTTTTTTCTAACATGTGATTCAGAATAGTGGTTGCCTCTGTAGAGGGGTGCAGTAGTTATTAACTAGAAATTGTCAGGAAGGAAATTTCAAGGGTGATGAAATTGTTCTCCATCTTAATCTGGGTGCTACATTACATGAATATGTAAAAATCCATCCGGTGCACTTAAGAGTGCACTTTACTGGTACTGAAACCATGCCTCAGTTAAAGTATGAAATAAATAAAAGGAAAAAAAGTGCATACCAGATAAAAATTTAACAAAATCTGTATAGCTGGTAATTTGGGAAGGTAGGAACATATTTATTACGTTATTTCTGTCTTTCTATATTGTAAAAATTTCTCATTTCCTTACAGGAAGAGGAAATCTAGACATTGACATGTACAGAGGAAAGATGATGTGATCATGGACATCCACAAGCCAAGGAAAGAGACCTGGAGCAGATCCTTTCCCCATAGCTCTCACAAGGAACCCAACCTGCTGATATTTTGAACCCAGACTTCTAGCTTCCACAATGGTAGAAAGTAAATTTCTGCTTAAGCCACCAACCAGTGTGTGGTATTTTATTATGGCATCCATAGCAAACTAATACTCCTAGTCTGGTCATAATATTTATCTCCATCTCCATCTCCATCTCCATCTCTTTTATTCCCTAAGGAGAAATCCAAATTGTAATGGGTAAAGATTCTTACTGGACCTTGTATGCCTTGTTTAGTCTGCTCTCAAAATGTAGTAACCTCCCGTACTTGGCAACAATAAAACATCACCCACTCTTTAGGATTGATACAATGCTTTTTAACTCTCCATCTTTGATCAGCTGAGCCTATACCATCAATCTGTCCTTTCTTGGACAAATTGACAGTTACCTGAAAAACTGCATTAATAAAAGTTCCACTTTGGCATTATGTCCTCTACTTCCACTGAGAAAACAGAAGCAACAAATTGCAATTCTTTCGGGGCTGTTAGTGGAAAGATTTGCACTGTCACTTACATGAAGACCAACAAAGACATTTTTCACAATGTCAGTGACTTTAGATTCCATGAGGAATCAGTTTGGTTTAAGCTTCTCAACAATGCAAGTCTTTAAACAAACACTGCGTGTCTAATTCTCTACAATGGCTATCAGAAAGAATAAAAACTGAACCTCCACTTTGGAAAATCTCTAACATCAGGGACCTACATCTTTCTATATACCAACTCTTTTGTCCTATTCACCTGCTTTTCTATACCTTCCCTGAATGATTCTGATCCATTTCTAAGTCTACTTTTCTATATTAATGTATGGACCCTTAAACACCTATAAAATCCATGATTTAAAACGGTTTTAATAAATAACTTACCTGAGATATGTTCATGTTCTGCTGCTCTTGGAAGAGTGTGGACAACTGTAAAGGATAAGCTGAGGGTAAGGAAAGAGTTATGAGAGGTCTGGTCAGCCTCTGTATTATCCTGCCTCAAACTCTCATCAAACCAGCTAGGGAAAAGTCCTTCCTATGGAACAATGTTGCTTTGACCCTTGAGAAGGGGCAGGAAGCACCACAAAGAGACAGCACCTCCTGAATATGTGCAGATCTGATGTGGATATAACATTGCTGTTTTTCATCAGATGATTGTAAATTATTTTCCTACTGATTTATTAAAAATGTATGTCTCGGGCAATGTATGTAACCTGCAATTCTGTATCCCCCATAACAATAAGATGAAATAAAAAAAAAAAAAGTATGTCTCCTTGTGATTTATTAAAAATGTATGTCTTCTTTGGCTAATTAACAAAAAATTTAAACAGAATTAATATTAATATTATTTACACCAATGGAAAATCAATAGAACACTGGAAAGAAAGAAAGATGCTTAAAGACAGACTATTTTAAAATCTTTTTGTTCTTATTTGTTGCAGTTTCTCAAAAAGATATTTGATAAGAAACTTTAGAGTGAACAGCATGGGGCTTTGCTCCAAGCTCTGTCCTGGGTAACCATGAACAAAACATTCATCTCAGGTTCAATTTTTTTAAGCTTTTAAAAGAGACAGCAATAGATATCCTTTCCTACATTATCATTCTGTGATCCTATATGTTCAGGATAGAGAAAACCTTAGTATATCTCTAGAGGCAACATGTGATGGATATGGCACGAGAGTGACTCAGAATTTAGAAAGAGTGAGGCAAAGTTCAAGAAAATGGGAGCTCTATGAGGAGGATAACAGACAGAATTCCCTCAGCTCTGGCTGGTTATGCCTTCCTTGGATACCATGGAGAAAAGCCCTCCAGCAACATGGCTTTTTCTGTGCAGCCTGACAGTCGCCCATCCCTCTCAAACCCAGCTCACCACCTTTTGCACACTGGTCCACAGAGTTCACTGTCACACAGTCTGTGATGGTTTCTGGATGTGGCGACATCACCACATCTGGCTCTCTCTAGGTCAGGGGATTAAGAACTGTTTCTGTCTGGTTCCACTTGTTGGTTGGGGGGGGGGGGGAAGAACTGCTTCTGGTGCAGCAAATCAGGACCTGCTTTCTGGGTTCTTCTCCAACTGTTCTGAAGCTCTGGTGAGGTCTCTGTCAAAGAGCTGTTCTTCCAGGTGGGACTCCTGTCCCTGGGCTCCCTCCTCCCTGCCACACGAAGAGCTCCTTTGAACCAGAGAGGCTGGGACTTAGGCTTGGGTAAGAAACTCATTTTAGTTGAAACTTTCATGGAAAGCAGTGTTCTCCACCTCAGCACTATTGACATTTTGGGCTGGATAATTCTTTGTCATAGGAAGCTGTCCTGTACATCACAGGATGTTTAGGAGCATTTCTAAACATCCACTAGACACTAGTGCACCTCTCCTCCTAGTTGTGACAATCAAAAATGTCTCGACATTTCCAAGGTTCCCTGGGAACCCTGGTTGAGAACCACTGACATAAGGCCTGAACCTGATTCTCTTGGAATTCATTAAATCTGTGCTATCTATTATGTTAGCCACTAGTCACATTGACTACTGAACACTTGAAATGTGGCCAGTGCCACATGTTGAAATAACATTTTTGTATATGTCGAGAAAAAGAGTATGTCCTTAAAATTAACTTCACATTTCTTTTTAGATTTGAACATAGTTACTAGAACATTTAAACTACATAGGAGGCTCAACCTAGAATATCAGACTGTGCCTTCTGAAGACAAGGACAGCCTGGACAGTGCAGGAAGTGGCAGGAGTCTCATTCTGACCCAAAGGCTCTGGAGATATGCCAGAAATTCCAGAACAAACATACTTGCCATATAGTAAGATTCTGTCCACATTGACTTCACAATCGCAGTCCTAGGGATTTGGGGACAAGTCACTCAGCTAAGTGTTGTGAAGGCTGCAATGCTCAGTTACACAGGTAGAATATTAGAAACTGTGTAATTTGGGAAGTAAAGCATGTCTGTATTTGCGTCCTAGCTCCCTTACCCTTCGTGACCTTGGTTCTATCATTTCAACCCTCATTCTTCTTCTTTCTTTCTTTTTTGAGATAGAGTCTCGCTCTGTCGCCCCAGCTAGAGTGCAGTGGCATCACCATAGCTCTCTTGAACTCCTGAGCTCAAGCGATCCTCCGGCCTCTGCCTCCCTCATTCTTCTTTTCTGTTGACACAGTTATACCTTCAAATAGGGTGGCTGTGAGAATTAAATGAAAAGAACAAAGTGTCCTCCAAATATGACAGGAGCTAACTAACATTTACAAGTTGCTTATTAACTAGCACTTGGCTAAATGCTTTACAGGTGATGAACAAGATCTGAACAAAGCCATGAAGCAAGTTTTCACTAACCCAATTTTCAGGTGCCCAAGTGACAGAGCCAAAATTTACCGAGTCCTTCTAGCTCCTAAGCTCGGGCTCTCACCGCGACCACCGGCCGCGCGTTTTGTGGCAGGTTCACGGTTAATATAACTGTGCATTCCCGTCCCGCTGCCGGCATGGGATTGCCCAAGTCTGGCTGCATTCTGGCTCCCACATCCTGGCCCGCACCGGACAACTTCTGACAAGGACTCAGCACCAACTTCGCCCCTGGAACCCCGCCGTTCAGAGGCCGAGGTCCGGGACTAGCTTGGGCACCAGCGATCGGAGGAGGGGTCGGGTCTACCTTGGGGGAGTTCCCGAGACGTCCAGTTCCCGCCCCCTAGACACAAGCCCACCCCTCTATTCTGGTCCGCAAGCCGTGCGAAGCCCCCATGTCCCATAGCGCTCACCTGAGGCGCGAACCGCCAGGACCCTCAATGCCGCAGAGGGCGGAAGCAGGAAAATGGAGCTGACTGCACATATACGCAGAGGAAAGCTCAGAATATTCGTTCCCAGAATGCTGCGCGAGAATCCAGAAAATTCAAGACTACATTTCCCATAAAACACCGCGCCCGCTTGCCGCGTTTTGGCAGGGGTTATGGAGGTGGGCGTGCGTGTTTGATTTGGAAGATTTAGGGAATGATAGCGTGTTATTTACAGTCTGTCCTGAAAACTGGAGCCCAGGTTCTGTCAGGGCCCTGGCTTTATGACATAACAGCAAATGCAATGTATGGGCCTCGATCGGAAAACAAGAGCTGCAGAAACATTTTGGGGAAATTTGTATATGCACTGGACATTAAAAAATGATAAAAGTAATTGTGGTAACATTGAGATTATGTAGGTAATTTTAGTTTTTTTTAGAGGTGCATATTAAAGTGTTTAGGATTGCATTATATATTTTTAAAAGTTTCTTTTAAAAATAAGAATTAGAAATGGCAAATATGGCAAAATGTAAAGAATTTTGAAACCTCTAGAATTTGAATGTTTATGTTAATATATTCTACTTTTTATGTGTTTGAAAATTTTGTAATATCAAGCTTATAGAGGTAAAAATTTGGACTGTCATTTCCCAAGTATGCCTTTTAACTCAGAGATGCCAAGAGTATATGTAAATGGCTCTGTGAATAAAGCTGTAAAATGTAACAAATACTAGAAAATGGAATCCATTATTAACATAAAAGAATAATTACTGTTATCCTCAGAGTTTGTCTCTGGGGAAAAAGAAATAAAAGAAAAAGCAAGGCCGGGCGCGGTGGCTCACGCCTGTAATCCTAGCACTCTGGGAGGCCGAGGTGGGCGGATCGTTTGAGCTCAGGAGTTCGAGACCAGCCTGAGCAAGAGCGAGACCCCACCTCTACCAAAAATAGAAAGAAATTATATGGACAGCTAAAAATATATATAGAAAAAATTAGCTGGGCATGGTGGCGCATGCCTGTAGTCCCAGCTACTCGGGAGGCTGAGACAGGAGGATCGCTTGAGCTCAGGAGTTTGAGGTTGCTGTGAGCTAGGCTGACGCCACGGCACTCACTCTAGCCTGGGCAACAGAGTGAGACTCTGTCTCAAAAAAAAAAAAAAAAGAAAAAGCAAGTAAGCTGTTCAATATCACGTAATACCTGAAAGTACATGCAACCCCAAATAAAAAAACGATTATCATGCAAATTATGCACCTCCTAGAGATGAACTTGCTTAAAGCTTATGTGTGCACACTTCTGAAATTAGGAACCATTATCAGGAACCTCTGAGCACAATATTTTATAACACTCTTTTTACTAATACACACTTTTCTTGGTTGATATTTTATAACACAGGTTATATTATATGCCAATGATAAAAAGATAAAAAATAAGGTTTGATTAGCAAGAAAAAAGTGATTAATTTTACCAGTAAATTAGTGCAATGTATGTGAATTAAGGAATAAAACTTTACTGTTGACACTGAAAAAACTTTAATAGATACTGGAGGAAACAACTAAAATTTGTTTATAATAATGCCAATCAGCATTCTAAGTTTTCTATTTGTGTTTTTTCTTTTTGACATTTATATATTTTGTTTGTTAATCTAAAGGAACTATACTGACTTTTATCTGAATGAGAACTTATAGTAATGATAAGAAAAGAACTGAAAATGCATAGCAATATCTCTATATTTAACATACATACTATTGTTAAAATATTTAAACATTTACCCTGCTGCAATAAAAGTTCAACTCCAGGAAAAAGAGAAAATGAGAGTGTATGTTTCAGAGTAGGCTTTTAAAGCAGTGGAAAGAGAACATTCAGTAACCTCATTAGAACGAGATAGGGTACTTGAACAAAAGACATATCCAAGGCGCTAAAGTTACAATTAATGTTTTGCACAGGGATTCAAACTACAAGCAACAATTAAAAGACAATTTCTAAGTTTTTTTTAAAGTTTAAAATTCTAAATGTCTTAAGTTCTTAAGGAAAACAAATGTTTTTAAAAGATAAAACCCCTAAATTTGTTTCCTTGGAAACACTTGCCCTTCACTCATATCCCAAGCCTGGGGAACTTGCCCCACGCCCGCAAAATTGCCCTTCCAAGTTCTGGGCTGCCAGCTTAGATGCGCCACCACCACGGTAACTAATAAATGTTTACAGAGAGATATTTTGAGGCTATAAAACATCCTTTTTCTCCTTAATGTATCACCCACTAATTTAGTAGGGTTAATTCATCTACTTGCTGAAAGGTAGCTGGTGGTTTCCAATTTTTGACAATTATTAATAAAGCCATTGTAATATAACATTCACATAGAGGTTTCTGTGTGAAAATAAATTTTCGATTGAATTAAAACAATCTATTCTTCTTTGAATTGCCTTATATGTTTATTCTTTTGCAGATACACTGTTTGGATTACTCTAACTTTAGAGAAAGCCTGGAAATCTCATAGTGTAAATCCTCCAATTTTGTTATTTTTCAGAATGGTTTTGGCCATTCCAGTTTCTTTGCCTTTCCATGTAAATTTCAGGATTAGTCTATAAAAAACGATTGCTGAGATTTGGAAGAACTGGCATCTTAACAATATTGAGTCTTTCGATTCATGAAAATGGTATATTTTATGTACTTCTTCTTTGATTTCTTTCATCTGTATTTTGAAGCTTTCAGCATATACATAGATCTTGCATATATTTTGATAGATTTGTACATAGGTCTTTCATTCTTTCTTTTTTTGTTACTGTAAATGGATTTTTAGAAATTGCCAAATTCCAGTTCATTGCTAGAATAGGAATGGGACTGACTTTTGTATATTGACCTTTTATCCTGCAAACTTACTAAACTTGCCTATTAGTTAAAACAGGTTTTTTTTGGGGGGGGGTTCTTTTTTAGAGACAGGATCTCGTGCTGGTGTCTGGCTGGAATGCAGTGGTGCAATCATAGCTCACTACAGCCTTGGACTCCTGGGCTCAAGCAATCCTTCTGTCTCAGCCTCCCGAGTCGCTGAGATATTTGGTATTTTCTACATATACATCATTTTGTCTCCAAAGAGTGACCATTTTGTTTCTTCCTTTCCAGACTGTATGACTTTTATTTCTTTTTGTTGCCTTAATTCACTGGCTAGGACTCACAGGATGATGTTCAATGGGAGCACTAAGAGATCATTACTGTCTTAGCCTGTTTTGTGCTGCTATAACAATACCTGAGACTGAGTAAAGAACAGAAACTTATTTTTCAGTTTTGGAGCCTGGGAAGTCCAAGATCAAGGTACCAGGAGGTTTGGTTTTGGTTAAGATCTGCATCACTGCTTTCGAGATGACACCCTGAATGCATCCCTGGGGTTAAGGGGGAAAAGGAGCAAGACAGGGTCAACATTGTCTTTTTATGACCATACCAATTCCATGCATGAAGGTGGAGCCCTCATGGCCTAATCACCTCTTAAAGGCTCAACCTCTTGATATTGTTAAAATGGCAATTAAATTTTAACATGAGTTTTGGAAGGGACAAACATTGAAACCATAGCAATTGCCTCATTCAATTCTTAGAAATTAGTTAATCTCTCACCATTGAGTGTGGGGTTAGCTATAGGTGTTTATAAATACCCTAAAAAGTTCCTTTCTATTTTTAGTTTGCTAAGAGTTTTTATAATAAATATATATTGAATTGTATCAAATACTTGTCCTGCAACTATTGACATGATCATATGGCTGTTTTATTTAGTCCATTAATATTGTGAATAATATTTATTAAAAATTTTTTTGTTGTAGTGGTAAAATACACGAAACATGAAACAATTTTAATCATTTGTGAGTGTATAATTCAGTGGCAATACGATTATTAACACTGCTGTGTAACTATCAACACTATCCATGTCCAGAACCTTTCATCACCCCAAACTCAAACTCTGTACCCATTAAACAAATCCCTATTCCTGCTGCCACCAGCCCATCTGTAACTACTATTCTACCTACTTTCTTTGTTTTTTCTTTCAGCATGTTATGGGGGTACAAAAGTTTAGGCTATGTATATTGCCCTTGTCCCCCCCCCAAATCAGAGCTTCAAGCATGTCCATCCCCTAGACGGTGCACATTGCACTCATTATATATGTATACCCCCATCCCCTCCCCTCCTAGTGTGATCCTTTGGGTGTGTCAAAATAGCCTGTTTTTTCTTATTGCCAGTGTTCTTATGATGGTTCCTTCTCATCTGGAACTTCTTTCCTCATCTCAAAACAGAGAGCTTTGCAGTTCACCTGTTCTCTTCTGTTGAGAACCCTGCTGCTCAGTGTAGAGAGGGAGAGGTATGCTGCCTTTCAGCTCATGCAGGTAGGTACCCACTATGGTGGCTCGCACTTTGGGTTGTTGGACCTTAGACCCCTGGGAGAGTGTTCAGGTACCAGCAGTGGTGGAATAGGTTAGGGAATCCTCAGCTCCAAAGCCCCTGGGTGGTGTACTTGAGTCCTGGGGATACAGACCAGACTGTGCTGGCAAACTTGCCTTCGGGGCCCCCCTGACGTTAGGCACTGGCTATGATAGTGAAGGGTCCTGGACTGGAAGAATGGTCGGGCAGGAGATGGGCACATGTACTGTGAGCCTGTGATGGGAGGAGCAGGTCCCTCTTGATGAGGTTAGCAGAGGCAGGCAGCTGTGGGGTATATGAGCCATTCGCACCTCCTTCCTCAGCAGTGACAGTGGTCTCTGTCCTTTGGGGACACAAAAGTACCCAGATTCCCAACGCCCACCCTAGCCCAGCTGCAGGAGATGTGGTAGAGGCAACTCGGCTTGCTCTGTGCAGGGCTGTTGGGCTGGCCGTGGACTGTGGTTGAGATGTTCCAGCAGGAGAGGTGTGGTTGTCCCAGGGCTTGTCTCCAAGGATGATAGGCTCCTCCCAAAAGGGACAGACTTCTGGGGGAAAGGACTGCCAGCCCTGCCCCACCTTAACAGAGGTGATAGTTTTTTCTTGAGTGTAACTAGTAGCTGCTGTAGGCCTGGTGGGTGAGTGAGTTCCAGTAGCAGTGTTGGGATAACCCTCTTCGTCACAAGCAGTGCTGCTGCCCATGGTTGTTGGCAATGGCTGTGGTGTGGGGACACCAACCACAGCCCCAAACACACAGCTCTCAGGCTTTCCTGCTCTCTGTACTAGTAGCACGGGATCACTGCTCAGAGGGAGGCCAGGGGGTCCTGCTCTTCACCGGTGAGCCCTGGGCACAGAGGTCATGCCACCAGTGGGGTCACAGTCCCCACTCACAGCTCCAGTCAGGCAGCCCTATGGCTCGGCTGCCCTGGCCTCTCCTGGCAGCAGCAACAGCGGCTGGGCCTGCCGTGTGTGCGGAGGGGGAGAAGGGATCCTCTTCTCTCCCCATGATCTGGAGCACAGAGGCTGCCTTGCTGGTGGGAGGGAACTTCACTCTGTGCTGGCGAGGCAGAGCACAGAGCTTGTGCTGCTGCTGGGGGCGGGGCCGCCTTTGACAGCCCCAGGCAGGGAACTCTCTCTCAGGTTCCGGAAGGTGCACGCTTTGGTTTCCTTTGTCTCCAGGGCTGCCTTTTTGGCATGCTGCACTGTCCTTTCCCTGGCAAGTAGTGCTCCCTGTGGGCTAGAGCACAGGGGACCCTGAAGCACCCCTGGGTCCAGCCGGTGCTGCGCCACTGCAGCCCTCCAGGTGGACACCAAAAGCTATCGGTGGTAACTCCCAGGATGTGGAGACGTGAGGGCTGTGGTTCCCAGGGGAGGATGCAGTCCCCAGACAGTGTATTCTCACTATGGTACCCTGTCACAGCTGCTCAGGTCTGGGGGGGGAGGGGCGGGGTGACCCAGTGCGAGTTTCCAGTCCAGTGCTGTGCCCTCTAGGGGTGTTCAAATCACTGTCCCTCGCACTAGTGTCAGGGTTCTTGTGGGTAGAGGAGCTCTCTTGCAGTTGGGATCGCAGCAGTCCGAAGCAGGATGTGGACCTCTGAAATGCTTCCACTTACCCTCCCCTGCAATACTGAGTCCCTCTGGGCTTCTGCCAATCTCTGCAAAGTTGGCCTCATGCGTCCTTCTCCTTCCATGCCTCCGGTGTTTCCCATGAGCTCTCCATTAGACTCCATTGTTCTCTCCTTGATATTCTATTTGAGGTACAATTTTCTACTTATAATTTTGGTTCTTCTTTCTAGAGAGGGTGGATGTCCAATGTCTCTAGTCAGCCATCTTGAACTGGCAGCCAAGAATGATATTTGTACCAGTTATGTGAGTGAGCACCCCCAAAGTCTAAAGCAATGATAGAGCCATGATAAGGTACTTTATAAAATTTTGTTTTAAACTCTCAATAATAACCATGATACAAATTGGTTTTCAGAGGTATTCTCCATATCCCCTGTTTCTAAACCCTTCAGGTTTAACAGAAAATGGGCTGTTACAGGCATCGATGTCATTCAAGAGTGTTACTGTGGAGTTGACCCAGGAGGAGTTTGTGAGCAGACCTCCTCATGTGACTCTTTCCAGAATGCAGTTCTGTTTCTCTTCTATATCTCTCTCCCTCCTTCTTTTAATTTTAAATCATTTGTATGAAGGTATAAGTGTACCATTTGATGAGTTTCAGACTTGGGTTAGGTGATTACCACTACCAAAACCATGATATGAAATATTCCCATCACCTCCACAGGTTTTCTTGAAGCCCTTTGCAGTCATTGTTCCCCTAACTCCTAATAACCAGTGATCTGCTTTCTTTCACAGTTTTGCCTTCCTAGAATTTTATATACATCATATTTATTCTTTTTTCTTGCTTCTTAGCATAATGCTTTTGAGATTCATACATGTTTTTGTGTATATCATTCTTTTCATCTCTAAGTAGTATTCGTTTGTATGCATATCCTACAATTTGTTATGCATTTACCAGTTGATGAACACATACATTTTTTGGGTACTATGGGTAAAGCTGCCATGACCATTTGGGTACAAGTCTTGGTGTTGACACTTGTTTTCACTTCCCTTATGTAAATACCCAGGGGTATGGCATTGTTGGTCTTATGGGTAAGTGTACAGGTAACCATGAGACACTGCCAAATGTTTCCAGAGCAGCTGTGCCAGTTTGAGTGCTCATTAGCAATGCAAGATAGTTCTAGTTGCTTCACATCCTCACCAACATTTGGTATTATCTTTTTTCAAACATTCTAGCAGGTGTCTATTAGTATCTTATTTGGTTTTAATTTTTATTTTCCTGATGATTAATGGAGTCAAGCCTCTTTCATGTCCTTTTTGGCCATTCCTCTATTGTTTTTGAAGTGTGATAATCTAGATACAAAACCATTATCAAATAAATATTTTGGTAATGTTTTCTGCCCATCTGTTGCTTACTCTTTTATTTTCTCAATAGTGCTTTGGAAGAGCAAAGTTTTCATTTTTTTTTAAATATATCATAGGTTTTTCTTTTGCATTTCATGGTTTTTCTGTCCTTTTCAAGTAATTTTCACCTATTCCAAGGTCACTAAGATTTTCTCCTATGTTTTCTTGGAGAAGTTTTATAGTTTTAGGTTTTACATGTAGGCCTGTCATTCACTTACAGTTAATTTTTCTATATAGTATGGAATAAGATTGTGATTCAGTTTTTGCATCTTAATGTCCAGTTATATTTTTATTGCTGAGTAGTATTCCATGGTGTGTATAAAACTACAGGTGATTTACTTGCATATTGAAGTACATTTTGGTTGTTTCCAAATTTTAGCTATTACAGATATGTATTTATGAACAATTGGCATAGATTTTTGCTAGGACAGAAGTTTTCCTTTCTCTGAGGTAAAAGCGCAATAGTATGATCATTGAGTCATATCATATGCATATTTTTTAGATTGTTAAGAAACTGATGAACTATTTTACATAGTGGCTGTACAATTTTAAATCCCCACCAGCAATGTAAAAAAGGTCTAGTTTTTCTGCGTTATCCTCAGTATTTGTTAATATCATTAGTTGTTGTTTTAACTACTCTGATAGGTGTATAGTGATATCTCATCATGGTCTTAATTTACATTTCCTTAATGGTTAGTGGTGTAGAACATCTTTTCATGTGTTCCTTTGTCATCTGTATATTCTCTTTAATGAAATATGTGTTTATGTCTTTTGCACATTATCTAATGGGAATTTCTTAAATTGTTGAGTTTGTAGAGTTTTATAATCTGTATACCAGTCATCTATGATATGTGGCTTGCAAATACTTTCTCCTAGTCTGTAGCTTGAATTTTTACCCCCTTCACAGGGTCTTTTTTAAAAGAAAATATTTTAATTTTGATGAGTTCAATTTCTCAGATTTTTTTATGGATTATGATTTTGATGTCATATCTGAGAACTCTTCATCATGCCATAAGTCCTGAAGATTTCTACTTTGTTATTTTTTTCTATAAACTTTATACTTTGACATTTTACATGGCAATCCATGATCCATTATAAGTTATTTATTTGTTTATTTGTCCATTTCTATAAAAACCATTGCTGGGATTTTGAGAATTGCATTAAACTTGTATATCTTTACTCTGTTGAGTCTTATCATCCATGAATATGGTTAAGTCTCTCCATTTATTTCGCTAATCTTTGACTTCCTTTCTCAGCATTTTGTAGTTTTCAGCACACAAGTCCTATACAACTTTTGCTAAATTTACACCAAAATGCTTCATATTTTTTTTGGCAATTATAAATTATATTTTATTTTTAATTTCTGTTTTGTATTTATTGTTAGTATATAGAAATGCCTGTAATCTTCATGTAGATTCCTTGGGATTTTCTATGTAAACAATCATCTGCAAATAGGGACAGTTTTATCTCTTCCTTTCAAATCTGCATGCCTTGATTCCTTTCTCACCTTAAGCACTGCTATGTTGAATAGTGGTGGTGAGGACAGATACCCTTATTCCTTCCTTGTTCCCAACTTTAGAGGGAAAGAATTCAGTCTTTCACCATTAAATATATTGTTAACTGTATGTTTGTTTATATGTTCTTTATCAAGTTGAGGAAATTCTCTTCTGTTCCTAGTTTTCTCAGGGATTTTATTATGAATGGATGTCAATTTTCTTTCTCTGCTTACTTAAGCTTTAATTTATTCTTTTTATAGTCTCAAGAGGTGAAAGCTCAGTTATTGACTTGAGACTTTTCCTATTTTCTAAAGTAAGAATTTCTATCAATTTGTATCTCAGCACTACTTTAGCTGTATCCCACAAATTTTGATATGTTGTATTTTCATTTCATTTTGTTGTATATTTTTTATTTCCCTTGATACTGCCTCTTTGAAGGATTACTTAGAAATTTGTTGTTTAGTTTCAAAGACTTTGGAGATTTATTTTTATTTTTTAAATTTTGTTAGGGACAGGCTCTTGCTCTGTTGCCCAGGCTGGAATGCAGTGGCACGATCATAGCTCATTGCAACCACAGGCTCCTGGGCTCAGGTGATCCTCCCACCCTAGCCTCTGAATAGCTATGACTATAGGCATGTGCCACCACACCCGGCTAATTTATTTTTCATAGAGATGAGGTCTCACTATGTTGCTAAGGCTGGTCTCAAACTCCTAGGCTCAAGCAATCCTCCCACTTCAGCCTCCCAAAGTGCTGAGATTATAAACATGAGCCACCACACGCAGCTGAGCCTTCACCCACTAGTTTTAGCATTTATTTTTGATCATTGTCCAAACAGTTATTACTATGGTTGCAAAAGTGTATTCTTTTTAGTTTCATTATTACTCATGTTTATCATGGTATGGAAGAGTTTTCCTTTTTTCCCTAATTTAGTTATTTATTTTTTATTTATGTTAGTGTAGACTCAGATTCTGTCTTTATTCAGTAGGTAGTAATGCTTAACTAGTAGTGGTGGTGGTGTGTGTTTGTTTTTCATCCTCAAGTCATTTGAGATAAGACCAGTGGAAATTCATTCACATTGGCTCCTGTGTCCTTTTATCATGTTTCTGGTATCTTTTTGCTTTTACCAAACCATTCTTGTACTCTTTCTGATCATGTTTAATCAATCTGCCTTAGTAATAGGTTGAATTATAAAGCAATTCACTTTTTTCATTTTTTCCTTAAAATTTTGATTTTTTTCTTAAAATATTTAGAATTCTAAGCCCCCCTTAAAGAAATCCTTTAAGATTCCTATTGGAATTGCATCTGATTTTGTCTCAGTCAGGTACCCATACTGTGCAACCAGTTAAACCCGCTGGTCTAGACTCCTTCCTTGGAAGCCCAGCACAGTCTAGTGATAGGGGCTGGGTTTTCTGCTTTCGCTCTCTGCTGACACATGTCTGGAGAACAGCCCCTAGTTACCTCTTCATCCACGCGGGAATGTTATCTGAGCCCTGAATGGTAATGCTCTTTTCCTCTCCCTGCCTTACAGATCTTTCTTACCTGTCTCTAAACTTTTGCTCCAACAAATGGTAGGATCATTTGGAGACCCTGGAGGAACTAGATTTTCTGTTTACCTGCTTCTTTCTGCTTTCTGCTACTGCAGGCACATAAGGAGCCTGTTCACACAGGCTTTGCACACTTGCGTGCGGCGACTCAGTCCACGAGGAGCATTTTCATTCTTCCGTGTTCATTCCATGTCACCTTTTCCTTTCCTGTGTGGTTGTTTGAATGTTTCTTAAGAAGGACACTGGATCTTAGCTGCCTGCCTAGTTGACTAAGTGACTAGGTGTCTAGCTCTACCATTAACCATCTCTGACCTGACAGAATGACAGGCAGCCCAGCTGTACAACGCACCGTTACGGAGGGAATTGAGGGAGAGTTGCCAGGGTAAGCAGCTGCTTGCTTCTTTCTCAGGCTCTGTGTTGTAGAGCCTTGTTCTCCCCCATTGAGCACACAGTTGTCAGTGTCCAGTAACTAAGAAATAAACATTCTGAGCCACCTCCAGCGCATTCCTAACTTGAGTTCCACAGATGAGCTTCAGGGAGTTCATTAGCTGCCTGAGATACGTTCATATTTATGGCTGAATGTGGCTCTGCATATTTCTGGCATGAAGGTTAATGGCTTTTGTCAGATTTTCAGAGTGATTGCTACTTTAGTGATGCAAAATTGTCAAGAACCTATGCTCAGGAAAGACCCCCCAGGAAGCTCATGAATAAGTCTCTGTTATGTGTGCATGTTTCTGGGAAGAGAGTGTATGGTTGCCATCAAAATTCCAAAATGTTGAATAACTTAGTTACCTATAATTTTCATCTGCTGTTCAGAAGTGACCCTCAAGAAACTCATGACCCCCAAGTTCGAGCTCACAGCCACTCCAGTATGTGATAATGCCATCATAGAGGACAGAAGTGCCAGGCAACAGGTTAGGGGTCTGGGTTGGCTCTTGAGCACCACCTAGACACCTGTTCCTGTGGGTGGACTCTGATTCCAGTGATTCCTCTCAGTGCCTGTGAGGGGTAAGGCTTGACTGACATCTTCCAGAGACCAAGCCAGGGGAGTCTTGCTGGTGGCCTTTCTTACCATAGGATGATAGCTTTGGGGTAGAAGTTCTTCACTGTCAACCAAGATATAAGAATCTTGGTGTATTACCATCATGTATGGAGCTAAGGAAAGTGCACCTTTGAGAATGACCTGTGAGAAAATGACTTAGGTAAGTTCACTTGTGTATGAAATTACATTCTAGCTATGCATGCATGCAAATGTTTTGTATAGCAGTGTATTAATTCTATGTGTGAGTGTGTGTGTATTTGAAACAGGGTCTTGCTCTATCACCCTAGCTAGAATGCAGTGGCATCACCATAGCTCACTGCAGCCTCAAACACCTGGGCTCAAGCGATCCTTCTGCCTCAGCCTTCCAAGGAGCTGGAACTACTAACGTGAGCCACCACGCCTGGGGCTAATTTTTCTATTTTTTTTGGAGATGGGGTCTCACTCTTACTCAGGCTGGTCTCAAACTTCTGGCCACAAGGAATCCTCCCACCTTGGCCTCCCAAAGTGCTAGGATTACAGGTGTGAGCCACCATACCCAGCCAGTTTTTATGTTTTTAAATGATTGAAAAAAATCAAATGCATATTTTTTGACACCAAGAAATGACTTACAAATTCAGGTGTTTGTGTCTTTAAATAAAATTTGTTGGAACACAGCTATCTTTATTTGCTTCCTTATTGTCTTTGGCTGCTTTTGCCCTATTACAACAAAGTTGAATACTTGCAACAGAGGTGCTTTCGTTGTGGTTCTGAAATTGCTTTGCACCACTGCTGGATAGTGTCATAAATTCTAGTGGTGCTGTTATAACTTGACATTGTTTGGAGTTACACAGAAAGTATCATATTGCAGCATTTTAAAATATTACCAGTGATTATCATGTCTAAATAAGAAAAGAAAATAAAAGTGAACTTTTAAGGTACAGTAGAGCGTGGATTATTTTGTTGTTGAATTAGTTGGCAACACTTTTTAAAATTAAATCAGTGACACTATAGATGAGCCCAGAGTGTGCTATATATGTAGGCATTATCATACTAAGTCCTCATCAACATACTCTCATTTCAAAGGTTAGCAATTGCCAAAAAAAAAAAAAAATTATAAAATTGAATTGGAGTCTCTCATCACAGAATTCCTTCTCAAAATAGGGAATATGGCTGTACAAAGTTTTCTCCTGATTCAACATTTTCCTGTTATTTTTGCAAGGCTGCCCTTTTACATCTATTTGTACCTATTGTAGTCTCGGGGGAGATATGAGGTGACTTCTGGGAAGACCCACAGAGGTGCACAGACCAGACCTGAGAGATGCTCCTCTTTCTTCCACACCTCATCAGCTGCCATCACACGGCCTATCAGCTCTGCTTCCAGAGCAGGAGAGACTCCAGTGACTTCTTGCCACCTGCATGGCTCCCACCCTGGCCCCGGCCCCTTGGACTCTTCTCTCCCCAGGATTCCTGCAGTGCCTCTGACATGGCCTCCTTGCCTTGCCTCCTTTAGTCCATTCTCAGCACATCAGCAGGAGAGATTTATGCTAACAGTGAGGTCATGTGACTCCTCAGCTGAAACCCTCCAATGGCCTCACATTTCACTCAAGAAAGTGTCCCAAGTCCTTGAGCTACAAGTCAGTCCACACCTACTACCTCCCAACACTGGCTCACTCGCTTACCCTTCCTCAGCCACCCCAGCCTCCTTCCTGTGTCTCATACACACTGAGCACCTTGCAGCCCCCGGGCCTTTGCACTTGCTGCTCGTTCCTCTTGTACTCTCATGGCCATGTCTTCATTTACTCCAGGGCTCAGCTCAAATGTCACGTTATCAGACAGCCCTCCCTGCTTTGTGTATCCACTTGTGGCCCCATCACACTCAGCATTGTTCTTCATCTCTAAATACCCCCTTTAAAATCAGCCCCACTACAATAAAATAATTTTGTGCTGATTCTTGGTGTTCTGACTTCTACTTGGACTCCAGAAGACTCCCAGGCCAGCACTTCTCAGACCAAAATGTACATACAAAGCAGGAAAACTTCTCACTAGCACTTCTCACAATGTAATGTGCAAATGATGTGCCTGTGACCCTCATTAAGTGCAAATTCTAACGCAGCCAGTTTGGGACAGGGCCTTAAATTCTGTTCCTCTCACACATGCCCAGGTGATCCAGATGCTGCTGACCCCAATTATTGTGGGTGATTTGTGTCCCCCAATATTTACATGTTGGAGCCCTAACACCCAGGACCTCACAATGCAACTATTTGGAGAAAGAGCCTTTGAAGTAACGAAGTTAAAATGGGCTCATTAGTGTGGGCCCTGATCCAATATGACTGGTGTCCTTATAAGAACAGGAAATTTGGACACAGGTACCCAGGGAAGACTCTATGAGGATGTAGAGAGAAGACCATCTGCAAGCCAAGGACAAACCAACCCTGTCAACACCTTGGTATTGGACTTCCGGCCTCCAGAATTGTGAGAAAACAAGTTTCCATTCTTTAAGCCACCAAGACTGTGGTATTTTGTTCTGTCAGCTCTAGCACACTACACTAATTTTTGGTACAGACCTGTGAGGTTCTCCTGTAACAAATACCTGAAAATGCGGAAGCGGGTTTCGAACTGAGCAAAGGGTGGAAGATTTTGATGTGCTTGAGGGAAAAGTCTGAATTTCCTAGAAGAGACCGTGTATAGAAATATGGACATTAAGGGAGATTCGGTGAGACGTCATAAGGAAAAGCGGAGAGCTGCAGAGACAGTGTCTACCCCCTTGGAGAACACACACATTGTCATGAACAACACGTTGCTGGAAATATGAATGTTAATGTTGTTTCTTGGGAGGTCTCAGATGGAAAGGGGGAGCATGTTATTGGAAACGTGAGCAATGGTGACCCTTAGTATCAAGTGGCACAAAACTTTAACTGAATTGTATTCCAGTGTTTTGTAGAAAGTACAGCACCTAAGTGATGCCCTTGGATATTTAGCTGTGGTGATTTCAAAGCAGAGAGTGGAGGTTCTGCTTGGTTTCTCCTTGCTGCCTATAGTAAATTGTGAGAATAGAGAGACAAATTGAAGAAGGAACTGTGAAGCAGAAAGGAACTAGAACTTGAAGATTTGGAAAATTCTCACTCAGCCTGTCCATATTGCAAAGAAAAAGAGAGAGAGAGAGAGAAAGTGTGTTTCAGAGAGAATACCCACAGTGTGGCTGGACAATGTTTGCTGTGAATGGATTACAGGGTAACTCACAGATCAGTCAACCCTCCCAGCAGAAGTGCTGCAGCTTATACTGAAGGGAGCAGAAGCAGCACAAAATGAAGGAATCTCGGACTTCTGAGATCCACAGGATGAACCGTAGAGCTGTCTGACTGTGAGCATCCTTCAAGGAAAGGGAAGAATGACCCTGAAGCTAATCCAGAAAGCAGCAAGGCTGCCCCTGCCACGGCAGGCCAGAGTGAAAGGTCCAGGGGACAAGACATCTTGTATCCCAATATTTCCATCCTTCAAGGCCAGCTCCTTTCTCCCACTATTCAGGACCCATGCCTCTGCACTCTCCCTGTCCTTACAGGATACTGCCGGCTTCAACCCACTGCACGTTCCTCTTTTTCCCAGGCCACTCTCTGTCCTCTTTGAGGCTTCTCTGGACTGAATGTTCCTTCAGGGATGTTGAGTGAATAGGTAACAGGTAAATGATGATGTTGCCCACCGCTGGCCTTTCCAACATACTTATTCCACACACATGTCCCACAATGACAAGCTCACTATGAACACATGCAAACACTGACCATGCACACGCACACGCAGTTTTCAAATGACCATGAACATTCTGACCACAAACAAAATTTGTGCACAGAGTAATTGACACTCTGACCACATACACACCCAAAGCACTCACACAGATCACACATTTTCTCAGCGCCCATGTTGACTGTATACCCTCTAAATACACACACACATGAACAGATCACACCAAAACACAGATCACACAATGGCCATTCACCCTGTGGCCATACAGAATTGCTGAACACAAATACACACATCCACATAAGAAATATGACTGTGCATGTATGTTTTAAGTATGGGACGTTCTATACCTCAGCATCAACATGGATGTCTAGAGTTGGGAGGGGGAGACACAGGGCACAGGGACAAAACGTGGGGATTAGTGGGT
The DNA here is from genome assembly GCF_041146395.1 of Eulemur rufifrons. Taxonomy (NCBI): domain Eukaryota; kingdom Metazoa; phylum Chordata; class Mammalia; order Primates; family Lemuridae; genus Eulemur; species Eulemur rufifrons. The sequence continues at coordinate 202,075,316 of NC_090989.1, read as the reverse complement.
TTGCACTTCCATCTAGCAAATCAGTTACCCACAAAGCTCACTGCTACGTTCACATATGATACAAGAAACAGGAAAACCCAAAGGATATAAAATGGTACACAAAAGATGTCTTATACAAACCCATCACTAAAACAAAATGTAATAAACAATTATATTTTAATAGAATGCATTAAAGATTCAATGTAATTCTAGATGGTGAAAAACAAGGAATTCTGGCTGAAAAAAGACTCATTATTGCTAATAAAATTTATATTTAAATGTTTTTATGTAAAATTATAGACAAAATATTCATTGGTTTAAAACATTTCAGAGTAAAATATTTCAGACTTTAGTTTTCTTGAATAAGCTTACATTGGACAGCTGTAAAGCTGGACAAAATTAACACACACACACACACAAAAAACTGTTTGAAGGATGAGAGAGCATCCCATGCAGACAGCACTGGAGGGAGTACAATCCCTGAGAAAAGGAAAGCCCAAGAATGTGAGCAACAGGACCATTGACTGTTCCCCTAAGACGTTCACACATTTGCATGGTGAGAGCCCAGACTGTTCAGAAAGGGGCAGGCTCACTGAGCTAAGGAAAAATGGGCTAAAACTCAGGTTAGGCATACTACTAGGACTTCTCCTTCTAATCAGACGTACAAAAGCCTGACAACAATAAAAAATTGATTTAATAAGCACTGTATGTTTTAAATCACCAAAGAAGTGGGAGCAAACAGGACTAGGTCACATAAGCAAGAGGAATAGGGAGAGGGTGAGAAATGGAGAGGGATTTAAGGAACTGGCTGACCCAACTGAGGAGGCTGGCAAGTCCAAAATCCACAGGGTAGTCTGGTAGGCTGGAGACCCAGAAAAGAGCTGCAGTTCAAGTCTGAAGGCAGTCTGCTGTGGAACTCCCTGTTTTTCAGTTCAGGTTAGTAATTTTCATAAGGACTTCAACTGATTGGCTGAGGCCACCCAACATTATGAAGGGTGGTCTGCTTTACTCAAAGTCTACTATTTAAATATTGATCCTCTCCAAAATATGCTTTCACAGAAACATCTAGAATGGTGCTTGACCAAATATCTGGGCACTGTGGCCTACTCAAGGTGACATATAAAACTAACCATCACAGATACTTTGTATGATTTCAGTGGCTTAAATATTTTAAGACTTGTTTTTGGCCTTGCATATAGTCTGTCCTGATGACTGTTTCATATGCACTTGAGAAAAATATGTGTTGTGATGATGCAGTGTTCTATATTTGTCCTTTAGGTCCAATTGGTATATAGTGTTGTTCAAGTCTTCTAGTTCCTTATTTATCTTATGGTGATTCTTTCCATTATTGAAAGTGAGATATTGAAGTCTTTCACTGTTATTGTAGAACTGTCTATTTCTCTTTTCTCTTCTGTGTTTGCTTCACATATTTAGAAATTCTGGTATTTGGTGCACGTATGTTTATAATTGTTTTAACTTGGTAAATTGACACTTTTATCAACACATTATATTGTGTTTTGGGTCTTGTAACAATTTTTGTCTTGAAGTATATTTTGTCTGATATTAGCTTAGCCATCTCTTCTCTTTTATGGTTACTATAATATTTGTATATCTTTTTCCATCCTTTCACTTTCAATCTAGGTGTATCCTTAGGTTTGACGTGTTTCTCTTGTACACTGAATGTATATGGATCACATTTTTTATCTATTCTGCCAATCTATGTCTTTAGATTGTGGATTTTAATTGACTTACATTTAAAGTAATTACTGACAAAGAAGTACTTTTGCTGTTTGTTATTTTTTTCCCCATGTCTTACCTTTTTTGCTCCTCATTTTCTCCAAGTTTGCCTTCCTTTTTGGTTAGTTGAGTTTTCCATTTGATTTCCATCTTATTACTTTTTGTGGATTTTCAATAACTATTTTCTTTGTGGTTACCTTATGGATTATATGTAATATCGTAATTTCATAGCAATCTATTTTTAGTTGATACCAACCTAACATCAATTACATACAAAAACTCTATTTTAACATCAATCACATACAAAAGCTCTGTCTCCAGACCTGTAAAATAGAGTCTGTGTACCTATTAACATAGATTTATAGTTGTTTTTATGAGTTTATCTTTTAAATCCTCTGGAAAATAAAGTGAATCTACAAACAAAATTATAATGATTCTGGTTTTTATATTTGCCTCTGTATTTTCCTTTATAGAGATTTTAAATATCATAATAGAGATTTGAGTGACTTTCAAGTATCCTTTCCTTTCAACATGTAGGACTCCCATTAGAGGAGGTCTATTGGTAATAAGTTCCGTCAACTTTTATCTATCTGAGAGTGTCTTAATTTATCCCTCAGTTTTGAAGGAAAGTTTTACATATAAATTTCTGTGGATACAGAATCCTCAGTAAATAAATTTTTTTTCTTTTAGCACTTTAAATATATTGTCCCACTGCCTTCTGGCCTCCAAGGTTTCTGCAGAGAAATGGGGTGAGACTCTTACTGAGGATGACTTATATGAGAATCACTTTTTTCTTGCCCCTTCCAAGATTATTTCTTTGTGTTTGGCTTTCAACAGTTTGCTTATAATGGATCTTGGTGTGTGGCATTTGGATTTTCATACTTAAGAGTTCTTTCAGCTTCTTGGATTTGTAGTTTTGTGTATTTTTTTTTTTAGTTTTATAAATTCCAGTCATCTCTCTGCTTCTTTCTCTCTGGGTCTCCCACCATGTGTATATTGGTCAGTTTGCTGGTGTATCATAATTTCCTTAGGCTGTGTTCATTTTTTAATCTTTTTCTTTCTGCTCCTCAAACTCAATAATTTCAAATGTGCTGTCTTCTAGTTTGCTAATTCTCTCTCCTGCCTGCTCAAATATGCTACTGTTCAGTTTTAAGGAGCTTTTAATTTTAGCTATTATATTTTTCTTCTTCACAATTTGTTCTTTTTTATCATTTCTCTTTGTTGATATTTTTGTTTTTTCATATGTCATTTCTCTGATTTCTTTTAGTTCTTTGCCCTTGTTGTTCTTTAGCTCTTTCAGCATAAAAAGGCAGCTTTTAAAAGTCTTTTTTAAATGAGTCTGATGCTTGTGTTTCCTTATGTATGAAGATCCACATAAGTAACTTTCAATACTTTCAGTTGTTGCTTCCAGTATTTACCTCTATGCGTCTAAGTAATTTGCTTAACTTGGTAGGTTGATTCATTTATTGTAGACATTATCTATTGATAACCTGTTTAAGTATTTAAGGATTAATTTCTCTTTCTCCATCCCCACTCCTACTTCCCCCTCTGCTTATATTTGCCATATGATTTTATTATAATTTGAGTTTCAAATAGTAGTCCATATTTACATTACTGTAACTATATAAATACTGTTTGTTGCTGAACCCAGAATTCTGTCTGGTGGAGGTTCAGTCAACATACCTCTCCCCAATGGGAGACGACAGTTTATGTTTCTGTGACTTATAGCTAAAGCACACTCTTCATTTATCCTTTGAAGTGAAGTTGTAATATCTTACCAGTTTCCTCATAACAATGAGATCCATAAAATCTGTAGCATATGTTCATTTTATATATCTGTATGAGAGTCATGATTTTATCGTGTTTTGAAAATGATCCTTTTTTAGGTATTTCTGACTGGTTAGAATATCATATCCAAAGAAATGTGGAATAAAAAAAAACACATTTTAAAAATATTATCTATGTCATAGGTATTTTTTTTTAATTTCATCTTATTGTTATGGGGGATACAGAATTGCAGGTTACATACGTTGCCCATGTACTGCCTTTCCCCCCAAGTCAGAGCTCCAGGTGTGTCCGTTCCCCAGGTAGTGCACGTTGCACCCATCATGTAGGTATATGTCCCTCCCCCCCACCCCCCCTTCCCGAGTCAGCACCTTCAAGTGTTACCATTCCCCAAACGGTGCGCAATGCACTCATTGTGTAGGCATACCCCCATCCCCTCCCTCATCCCCCACCTCAGTCTGATATCCGATTGGTGTCGTTCCTAGATGTGTATTTAGGTGATGTTCAGGGAAACCAATTTTCTGGTGAGTACATGGGATGCTTGTTTTTCCATTCTTGGGATACTTCACTTAATATAATGGGTTCCAACTCTCTCCAGGAGAACCATAGAGATGTCGTATCTTCATTATTCCTTATAGCTGAGTAATATTCCATGGTATACATATACCACAGCTTACTAATCCAATCATGTATTGATGGGCATTTGGGTTGTTTCCACATCTTTGCAATTGTGAATTGTGCTGCTATAAACATTCGGGTACATGTGTCTTTGTTACAGAATGACCTTTTTTCCTTTGGGTATATGCCCAGTAATGGGATTGCTGGGTCAAATGGCAGGTCTACTTGAATCTGTTTAAGATATCTCCATAATGCTTTCCACAGGGGTTGCACTAGTTTGCAGTCCCACCAGCAGTGTATGAGTGTTCCTGTCTCTCCACATCCACGCCAACATGTGTTGTTTTGGGTTTTTTTGATAAAGGCCATTCTCATTGGGGTTAAGTGATATCTCATTGTGGTTTTGATTTGCATTTCTCTGATGATTAGGGATGTTGAGCATTTTTTCATATGTTTGTTAGCCATTCTTATATCTTCTTTCGAGACGTTTCTATTCATGTCATTTGCCCACTTTTTGATAGGGTTGCTTGATTTTTTCTTGCTGATTTTCCTGAGTTCTAAATAGATTCTTGTTATCAGTCCTTTATCTGATGTGTAGTATGCAAAAATTTTTTCCCATTCTGTAGGTGGTCTGTTTATTCTCGTGACTGTTTCTTTGGCTGTGCAGAAGCTTTTTAATTTAATCATGTCCCATTCATTTATTTTTGTTGCTGCTGTGATGGCCTTAGGGGTCTTCTTCATAAATTCTTTGCCTAGGCCAATGTCTGTAAGAGTCTTTCCTACATTTTCTTCTAGCACGCCTAAGGTTTAAGTCTGTTATCCACCGTGATTTGATTTTTGTGAGAGGTGAAAGCTGTGGGTCCTGTTTCAGTCTTCTACAAGTGGCTAACCAATTCTCCCAGCACCATTTATTGAATAGGGATTCTTGTCCCCAGAGTATATTCTTTCCCGCTTTGTCAAAAATTAGGTGACTATATGAGGATGGTTCTATATTTGGATTTTCTGTTGTGTTCCACTGGTCTGTATCCCTGAACTTGTGCCAATACTAGGCTGTTTTAAGAACCACGGCCTTGTAGTATAGTTTGAGGTCTGGCAAATTAATACCTCCCATTTTGTTTTTGTTGCTTAAAATTGCTTTTGCTATATGGGGTCTTCTTTGATTCCATACAAAGTGTATAATTATTTTCTCTACGTCTGTAAAGAATGATGTTGGTAATTTAATAGGGATTGCATTGAATCTGTAGATCACTTTGGGTAGTATAGACATTTTAACAATGTTGATTCTTCCGATCCACGAGCATGGTATATTTTTCCATCTATTTGCAAGTTCTGCTATTTCTTTTCTCAGTGTTTCATAGTTTTCCTTATAGAGGTCCTTTACCTCTTTAGTTAGGTATATACATAGATATTTTATTTTCTTTGTTGCTATTTTGAAGGGTACTGAGTCTTTAATTTGGTTTTCCGATTGACTGTTATTGGCATATATAAATGCCTCTGATTTGTGTATATTAATTTTGTAGCCTGAGACTTTGCTATATTCGTTAATCAATTCCAGGAGTCTCATGGTTGAATCCTGGGGGTTTTCCAGATATAACATCATATCATCAGCAAAAAGTGAGAGTTTGATCTCTTCCTTCCCTATTTGGACTCCCTTGATTCTGCTCTCTTGCCTGATAGCTCTCGCAAGGACTTCCAATACTATGTTGAAAAGTAATGGGGACAGTGGGCAGCCCTGTCTGGTTCCAGTTCTAAGTGGGAGTGCTTTCAATTTTTCCCCATTCAGAATGATGTTGGCTGTGGGTTTGTCATATATGGCTTGTATCATTTTTAGGTAGGTTCCATCTATGCCTATTTTGTTAAGCGTTCTTATCATAAAAGGGTGTTGAATTTTGTCAAATGCTTTTTCTGCATCTATTGAGAGGATCATGTGGTTTTTGTTTTTGCTTCTATTTATGTGGTGAATTACATTTATAGATTTACGTATGTTGAACCACCCCTGCATCTCTGGGATGAAGCCCACTTGGTCGTGGTGGATTATTTTTTTGATAAGCACTTGGATTCGATTTGCTAGTATTTTATTGAAAATTTTTGCATCTATATTCATGAGAGAAATTGGTCTGTAGTTCTCTATTTTTGTTGCATCCTTTCCTGGTGTTGGTATCAATGTTATATTGGCTTGGTAGAACGTGTTGGGGAGAATTCCATCCTTCTCAATATTGGAGAATAGTTTATGTAGGATGGGCACCAGTTCTTCTTTGTATGTATGGTAAAATTCGGGTGTGAACCCATCTGGACCAGGGCTTTTCTTTTTGGGAAGGTTTTTTATTGCTGTTTCGATTTCAGTTCTTGATATCGGTCTGTTCAGGTACTCTATTTCTTCCTGGTTGAGCCTGGGAAGGCTATGTGTTTCTAAAAATTTGTTCATTTCCTTTGCATTCTCCAGTTTGTGTGTATAAAGATTTTTGTAGAATTCATAGATGATATCTTGTATCTCTGTGGCATCGGTTATGATTTTTCCTTTCATGTTCCTAATGGAGGTTATTAGAGATTTTAGTTTTGTGCTCTTGGTTAGTCTAGCCAGGGGTGTGTCTATTTTGTTTATCTTTTCAAAGAACCAACTTTTTGTTTTATTAATTTCCCTTATAGTTTCTTTGTTGTCCTTTTCATTTAATTCTGATTTGATCTTAGTAATTTCTCGGCTTCTGCTGGGTTTGGGATCGTTCTGTTCTTCTTTCTCCAGCTCTTTGAGTCTATTCGTTAGGTTGTCTATTTGCATGTTTTCTGTCTTTTTGATATAGGCATTTATGGATATGAATTTTCCTCTCAGGACTGCTTTAGCTGCATCCCATAGATTTTGATAAGTTGTATCTCCATTGTCATTTAATTCAAAGAAATTTTTGATTTCCATCTTGATTTCTTCCTTTATAGAATAATTATTCAGGAGAAAGTTATTTAGCTTCCATGACTTTGAGTAAGAGTGAGGGTTTCTGTTTGTGATCATTGTTACTTTTATTCCACTGTGATCTGAGAAGATGCATGGTATAATTTCTATTTTTTTGAATTTTTTAAGACATGCTTTATGTCCTAGGACATGGTCAATCTTAGAGAATGTCCCGTGAGCTGATGAGAAGAATGTATATTCTGTGGACTTTGGGTAGAATGTCCTATAGATGTCAGCCATGCCCATTTGTTCTAGCATTCTATTTAGGTCCATTATGTCTTTGTTTATTTTCTGTTTAGAGGATCTGTCCTGTACTGTCAGTGGGGTGTTAAAGTCTCCAGCTATTACAGTATTGTTATCTATCATTTGGTTGAGATCTAGTAGGGTTTGCTTTATGAATCTAGGTGCACCTAGGTTGGGTGCATATATATTGAGTATAGTTATGGCTTCTTGTTGAATTGTGCCTTTAACCAGTATGTAGTAGCCATCTTTGTCTTTTATTATTTTTGTTGGTTTGAAAGCTAAGTTATTGGAAATTAAGATTGCCACACCAGCTTTCTTTTGGTTACCATTTGCTTGAAATATCGATTTCCATCCTTTTATTTTCAGTCTAAATGCATCTTTGCAGGTTAGGTGAGTTTCTTGAAGACAGCAGATATTTGGATTGTGCTTTTTTATCCATTGGGCCAGTCTATGTCTCTTGAGCGGGGAATTCAAGCCATTCACATTTATTGAGAAAACTGATAAGTGAGACAGTTTTTTGTTCAGCTTGTTGGGTAGAACTTCATTGCGATGTTTTCTCTCCTGAGCCATTGTGGTATCTGGAATTTGATCTTTAGCTCTTGAGTAGTTTTACATTCGTGGATCTTTCTTGTGCTGATCCGTGTATAATTCTCTTTTGAGTACTTCTTGGAGGGCTGGTCTTGTCTTGGTGAATTCCCTCAACCTTTGTTTATCTGAGAATGTCTTGATTTCTCCTTCGTATAGAAAACTTAGCTTAGCTGGGTACAAGATTCTAGGCTGGGCATTATTCTGTTTTAGAAGCGTGAAAAGGGGGCCCCAACCTCTTCTTGCTTGTAAGGTTTCAGCTGAGAAATCTGGCGTAATTCTGATGGGTTTTCCTTTGTATGTTACTTGTTTCTTTCTCCTTACAGCTCGGAGAAGGGACTCTTTAGTGGATATTTTGGTCAGCCTGATGACTACGTGGTGTGGTGTTTTCCTATTTGCTATGAATCTCCCAGGGGTCCTTTGAGCTTCTTGAATCTGTATGTCTAGAGTATTGGCAAGGCCTGGAAAATTTTCCTCGATTATGTCTTCAAATAGCTTGTCCAACCCTTGCTTATTATCTTCTTCACCCTCAGGAATGCCAATAACTCTCAAGTTAGGTTTCTTCACATAATCCCACATTTCTTGAAGACTCAGATCATTTCTCTTACTTTTTTGATCTATCTCTGTGACTGACTTATTTAGTTGGAAGGAGTTATCTTCAATTTCTGAGATTCTTTCCTCTGTTTGATCTACCCTGCTCTTGAGACTTTCCACAGTGTTTTGTAGCTCTCTGAGTGAATTCTTCATTTCTAGGAGTTCAGTTTGGTTTTTCTTCAATATTTCAATTTCTTTAGTGAATTTTTCCTCCAAATCCTGTATTTTTTTTGTGTTTTCCTTGTGTTGTTTATCCATTGATTCTTGTATATTATTCAGCTTGTTTATGATCCATAATTGGAATTCTTCCTGTGACATGTTGGTGTTTTGAGTCTGGTTTGTGTCAAATGGTTGGGAGCTGGTATTTCTCTTTGGGGATGAGCTTTCCATTTGATTCTTTGTGCTCTCCGTGTTTTTTCGCTGGGCCCTTCCCATCTAGATTTATCGTTGGATCTTTTCTTATAGATTTAGTCTGGTTAACAGCACTCTTTGTGCTCTATTCTTAGGCTGTGAAGCAGTCTAGGTATGTTGCTTCTTTTGGCAAGAGGGGGAGACTGTTGTGTATTGTTTAGAGATCTTTCTGTTTCCGTTGGGGGACTGCTTCTGATGGGTCCAATCCCAGAGGATTGGAGTGATCCAAGACCGCTTTGGCGAGTTAGGACACTGTGTTGTGGTCTTTCAGAAGGCAGGCAGGGTCCACACTAATAGACCGAAATTCTCTTTGTTTGTTTGTTTTTTTCCCTTTGGTTCTTCCTCTATAGGGGAGGTTTCTGTCTCTATCTGCAGGCAAGATACTAGCTATGGGGAGAGGACGGTGCCCTCGCTTGCTCAGCACCCCAGTTGCTGTAGCTCCCACGGGCAAAAGTCTGCCTTGGCCCAATGTCCCCAGGGATCAGGTTCCACACTCTCGCTTCTGGAGAAGTATTCAGTGTTTACACATGGGCGGGGCCCCTATATAAGGTCCATGGACCAGGGGAGGAGGCCATCTGGGGAGCCTCTTGGTACCCTATTGCTCCACAGTGACTTGGCTGTGGGCCCTAAGATGGCGATTGCGCACCCACAGATCGCCGGCGCTGGGGGTGACTGCTCAGGATCCGGTATGTACCAGAGCCAGGGACCTGGCCCGTTCCGAAGCTCACCGTGGGTCCTCATTTAGAAGGTGAAAAGAGAGAAGAAAGAAGGAAAGAAAGGAAAAAAAGAAAAAAGAAAAAGAAAAGGAAAGAAAGAAAAGAAAGAGGAGAAAAAGAAAGAGAAAAGAAAAAAGAGAAAAAAAAAAAAGAAAAGAAAAGAAACACACACAAAAAAACCAAAAAACACCAAAAACACCAACAAAAATGAACAACAACAAACTACATAGCACCACACCACACCGCAAAGCGGACAGATACACAAATCTGAAGTATATAGTTCAGCGACTCAATGATTTTTTTTTTGTTTAGTTTTACGCCTTAGCGCAGCTCCGCCCCTTCACGCCCACCTGGCTGGGTCCCCAGCGGCCATTCAATGTTTTTGTTTCTACGCCTTAGCGCAGCTCTGCCCCTTCACGCCTGCCCGGCTGGGTCCCGGGAAGTTTCCTAGAGGATCTCAAGATGGCGTCTGCATGCCCGCACAGCTCCGAGGGTGGTGGGGATCCAGCCTCCGCACTCAAAAAGGCGTGGCAGCCAGAGGCCCGGAGGGCAAAGGTGCCCGCCGAGGCTGTCTGGCTCGTGAGCCACTGCAAAAAAAAAAAAAAAAAACCCAGAAAAAATTCACCAAGAACAAAACATACAGTTCGGCAAGCCTATTATTCTTCTTCTTTTTCTTTCTTTTTTTTTTTTTTTACGCCTTAGCGCAGCTCTGCCCCTTCACCCCGAGTGCGGCCCCGGGGGAGATTGCCCCAGCATCCAAGCTGCTCCCTTTATTGCTGCCCAGCGTGCTCATGCATATCCCGCACTCCTGGCGTTGGTTCAGAGACCAGCGGAGGGCGCCGGGCAGAGAGAGCCGCTCGGCACTTTATGGCTCCCGAGCGGTTTTGCCCTTGCTTTCAAGATGGCACCTGCAGAGCTCCGGGGCTCGAGGGGACTGGCTCCCCGGCAGGCAGAGACTGCCACTGCCTGGGAGCTGGCCAGCAAGGACACGCACCAGGGGTGACCGGCTGGAGAACTGCCGAAAAAGGCAGCACGGGGTACAACGCTATTTGCTGTCCGGGAATCTTTTGTGTTTTTCCGCCCTGGTGCAGATCCATCCCTCCTCGCCAAGCGCTGTCTCAGCTGAGAGACCCCAGGTTCTAAGGTAATTTCGCAAAAAAGCCTCCTGTCTGCAATGCCCCACGTATCCCTCAGTGATTCTGCGCTGGCCTGGGTCAGGGCTCTATTCAATTGGGAGCGGAGGTCATTGAGGAGAGCAAGCCGCTTTCCCAAGAGGCTGCACCCGCCCCAGCTGGGGGCGGGTATAGCCAACCCGAGCTCCGCTGGCTAGTGTCTGTCCCGCGTTCTGCAGAATCCCGCGTTCCTAATTTTCGTTCACCTCAGACCTCACTCGCTCTGTTTGTCCCACGCTGATTCTCCGTGGATTCACACCGCTGTTCCTGTGTGGGAGCGGTCCTCTAGCGTTGTGGCAGGTCCGGATCGATGCCTTCCTCCCCGGGAGCACAGATCCAGGCAGTCACCACCACTCCGCCATCTTGACACCAGGTATTTTTTTTTTTAATTATGATAATATGTAACCATTTTTGGTGGCATTAAGTGCATTCATATTGTTGTGCAACCATCACCACTATCTCCAAAACTTTTCGTCATCCCAAACTGAAGTTCTATGCCCATTGAACAATAGCTCCCCATTATTCCTTCCCTAAGCCCCCAGTAACCAGTGTTCTACTCTCTGTCTCTATACATAACTGTAATAATAGCTGTGGGTTTTTCATATGGTCTTTATTATGTTGATATAGCTTTCTTCTATTCCTAGTTTGTTAAATGTTTTTATCATGAAAGGATTTTAAGTATCGTCAAATGCTTTTCCTGCATCAGTTGAGATGCCCATGGTTGTTTTTCCCCATTAATTCTGTTAATGTGGTGTATTGATCAATTTTTGCATGTTAAACCATCCTTTCATTCCAAGAATAAACCCTAGTTGGTCACAGTGTATGTGCTGTGTATATGCTACTTTTAATGCTACTAAATTCAGTGTGCTAATATTTTGTTGAGGATTTTTGCATTAATATTCTGAAGGGATATTGTTACATAGTTTTCTTTTCTTGTAATGTCTTTGTCTGCCTTTGGTATCAGGACAATGTTGGCCTCACAGAATAGAAAGAATGACAAAGTGTTTCCTCTGAATTCAACGGTTTGATAGTGTTTTAGAAGGATTTATGGTAGTTCTTCTTAAATGTTTGGTAGAATTCACCCATGAATCCATCAGGTTCAGGGCTTTTCTTTGGAGGTTTTGAATTACTAGTTATACATCTATTCAGATTTTCTGCTTTTTCATGGTTCATTCAATCTTGGTAGGTTTTGTGTTTGTAAGAATTGGTCCATTTCATCTGGATTATCTAATCGGTTGGTATACAGTTGCTCATAGTACTCTCTTGTAGTCATTTTTACTTATAGAATCTGTAGTAATCTCTTCAGTTTCATTTCTGGCTTTAGTAATTTGAGTCCTCTTTTTCTTGTCAGTTTAGCCTAAGGTTTGTAAGTTTGTTGATCTTTGCAAAGAACTAACTTTTGGTTTTGTTGATTTTCTCTTTCTTATTTTATTTATCATTGCTCTAACCTTTATTATTTCCTCAGGAGTTTGAGGTTGCTGTGAGCTAGGCTGATGCCACAGCACTCTAGCCTGGGCAACAGAGTGAGACTCTGTCTCAAAAAAAATAAAATAAAATAAAACAAATAAATGGCCCATTCTGGAAAAGTTTGAACTGAGGTAAGCCATCATTTTGTGACCTTTTAATTGACTGTCTTAACTGGAACACTTTAAAGAGTGAAAAGGGGAGCTCAGGGGTCTGGGCTGAGCAACCGAGTAGATCTGGGCCATTTGAGAGGATAACTGGCAACAGTGCCCCTGAAGAGATGTGCATGGGCTCTGCCTCGTGGATCTGTCCTCCCTGCCCCATCCTGGGCCCCAGCACGCTAATTGCACAGACTTGTGACCTCCACCCCCTGTCCAGGATGCTTCTGACCTTAAGCCTGTGCCTGTGCTGGGCCTTCTGCCAGAAACACCCAGCCCCTTCACGTTCACACCACTCCCACCCCTAATTATCTACGTCTCTGGCAATTCCATGCCTGATCCCAGCAAGGACATCACCTGTGACAGTGCCCCACCTGATGAAAGAGAATGTAGGTTGTAACGTGATCTCCAAGTGATTCCCAAGTGCTGTAAAGTTTGCAGAGCATTGTAATTATTCCCTGCACACCCTGAAATCATCAGCTTGGGGCCACATTGTCTAGAGAGTCCTCATGACCCTGCCATTGCTCCACGGCCACTGTACGGACAGTGAGAGAGGAGAGTGTAGCAGCAACATTGAGTGTACCCACCACATTTGGGAGCCTTTCTAGCTCATGAGGCTTCCCCTTCACCAGCTGGGAGTTCTGGGGGCTAAATTTAGCATTCTTCTCTGTGTGCCCCGCTGGTAGCATCATATCTGCTCTAAACAGGTGCAGATCCTTCCTACTTGGTATTTCTCACCTGGCCCTGGAGCCCTTCCTGTACCTGCCCTTGGAGCCCTGTCCTGGGTGCCACCAGAGAAGTGAGGCCACCTGGTCATGGGCTGGCAGGGATGGCAGACACCAAGCGGAGGTAGCAGATGGACATGTCCTACCCACACTATTCCACAGAAGACCTGCTTCTTGGGCTGACAGAACCTGCCTCACTGCTTCATTCCCAGTCTCCTGCAGAGATTTCAGGAGGGGTTATTTAAGGCAGTCCCCATCTCACACAGGGTCAGTAGGAAACCTCCTACTGCCCTCCCTCATCTTCCTCCAAGATGAGCACTTGGACATTGATCCCACCTGTTCTGCTGCCTGGAATGTTCCCCCAACCTTCCTGGCCACGTCCTGCCTTCAGATCTCAGCTGACATCTGTCCCGGTGGTCTGCAGGCACCCTGGGTGCCCTTGGCTTTGTCCTGAGAGTCTTCAGAACATGTTACCCTCATGTGTCCCTGGGCCCTGATTGTCCTCCCGCCCCTCTCCAGGATGTGAGGTCCACGGTCCTCGAACCTCCTTGGGGTGTTCTGCCATTGCCACCTCCCAAGCACCTGCCACCACGCTGAAGACATGGCAGAAGCTCAAAGATACCCACAGATGATAGAGATGTGAGGGGATATAGCAGCACCCACACTTCCACTCCATAGAGACATGGGTGCCACCCAAGCTCCACAGTGGCCTGTCCCTTTTCCGGCCTGCTCTGGCCCAGGAGGCTGAGTCATCTCCTCTGCCCAGCCTGGCCCCTCTGGGCGCTGGTGCCCAGTGCCCTAGCAGTGAAGGGGGGATGGCAGGAACAAGGGCAGGGGCAGAGTTCCAGGGCCCTGGACAGCTGTGTCCTGAGCTCAGATGACACCAGCCCCTCCCTGCTCCCTTCAGGCTGGGGTGAGGGCGGCTGCCCCATGGCTAGGTCTGGGCCCCTCGATGCTACCCCACATCCTTGTCCTTGTCCCTGCCCCCAGGTGGGAGCACAGTCTCTGCATCTACACTCTGGGGTGCAGAGTGTCCTGTTGCATTCCTCTCCTGTCCCTGAGGCCACCATTCTTTAGTGTGTAGATAATATAGGAGTCTATGGGTATGTACAAATTGAGTGTGCAGGATTTTTTCATTCTCATTTATTTTAAAACCTTATCTATCTTTATTTTTACATTTCCTCAGGTTTAATGTAACAACTAAGAGTGCCTGGGTCTACATTGTGGTGTTATGTGTGTGTGACAGAGTGTTTGCCATCAAGGGAAAACTGGTGTTTGACTGCATATAATTTTTAAATGTTTCAATAACAAGCACTAAATATCCTAAACAAAACATTTTTTTAAAGTTCAAAATGAGAAACAATGGTTGCAAAATGTCAACCTATCTCTATTATTTTACAAAGGGTGAGACTAAACTAGTAAAACTATGATGAACTTTGAATGGTGTGGCAGTAACATTTATGAAGCTATTTTTGCATTGTCACTCACAACCAAAGTTTATTCAGGTAAATTGTGCTGTTTCCTAATAACCATTCACAGCGCACAGAAATGGATTTTGCTTTAAACGACCCTATCCTTGTCAAACTTCACCGATGTTTACATAAGCGGGGCCCTTTATCTAAATCAAAATACAATACTATGTACTTCTACAGGGTCCAGACATGTGGAAATGCAGTATGCACAGGAATTATATTAAACGGTCTATATTTGAAAACTACTACCTTACAATTATAATGCTATCAAACTTTATTAAAAATAATTTCAATATGAATTAAGGAACTTAACTAAAAAGAGTTTGATGAAAGGTTCCCCCAGAGGCAGAAGCACCGGCTGATGTTCTGCTGAAGCTGTGGCCTGCAGGACCCAGCTGCAGGGGAAGCACAATCAAACCAGAAGGTCGCCCTGGACCCTTGAGTGCTCACAGGGGGCGACCCTCCTTGCTCCTGGGGGAGCTGACGGCCCACGGTCTCCCTGGCACCTCCGGGCCCCTGTGGGCTGTGGGTGGAGCCCGAGCAGCAAAAGGGCCACTCGGGAAAGGCTGGAACGTGGTCTCGAGGGCAGCCAGCTTCTGCCTGTTGTAGTTGTTTTCTCTCCTGAGCAACTTGATGTCACACTCAGTGGACACGGCGGCCATCAAGCTGTCCTGCATTCTACACTCATGGAAGTGGATGTCCCTCTGATAAAAGGAAGTGGCCGTCTTCAATTCCAGGGCCAGGTTCTCGGCCATCTTGTCCATGTGTTTTGTCTGCCGAGCAAGGTTTATCATTACTGACACAGTGGCGAGTCTCTTCTCCATCTCTGAGCAGTGGATTTCCTCCTCCGTCAATTTCCTCTCAGGTCCCATCCCATGTTCTTACCCCAAAGCAGCTGGTGTTTGCAGCCTCAGCTCGAGCTCCTGGAGCTCCCTGTCCAGCCGCGCACTGTCTCCTGCAGAGAGGCCTCCTGGGCTTGCAGGGTTTCAATTTGTTCTTCCAGCTCTTCTCTCCCTCAGGTTTCTTCGCACAGTTGTCCGGCTACGTCTCCAATCTCCTCTTCAGGACTTTCCAAGCATGCAGTTAAGTCACCATCGTCACTGAAACTGTTCAGAGGGACTTCGGTGGAGACAGTGGGTGATCAGACTGTCCTGCTTCCTTGTTTCCCTTCACCTCCACATCCTCTGGATGGTCACTCACAGGGCTGGGCAGCTGCAGGGGGCTGAGCAGGGTGTGGGCCAGGGATGACCGTCGTCTCACTTGACCACTCTCGGCCTGGATCATTACTGCCTTTGCGCTCTCCAGCCTTCCCTTCTTCCCCTGGTCCTGGACTTGCTGGGACCGTTCTTCACACTGCTGCTGAAGGTCCCTGTAGTCATCCAAACCCGCCACGGTCCTCTTCTGGAGATCTCCATTGTGCTGTGAAGCGACTGAGACGTGTTGTGTGTCCAGCACGTGGGGAAGTTCAGGAGGCTGGCTTTTCTCTCCTTCGTTAAGCAAGTCAGCCATGTCCTGTAAAGAATATGTGCTCGTTCCATTTAGAGCTGCCAAGCAGAGGGTTTGGAGCCATAGAGGACTGTCCTCCACCATGGCTGATGGGGGGCCAGCATTGGCCTTTGGCGTCGGCCTAGTCTTGGCTCGGGCTTGTGGGTCCACCTTACTGCAGGCTGAACCCCTTTTGGCCGGCTCTTCCCCTCATCTTCCTGAGATGCCTCTCCTCACTATAAAGGCCACCAGAGCAGTGCACACCAACACCTGCTCAGAGAACCGCTCCTGGCACTTGTCCCAGGCTTTTGAACATCATCATCAGAACAGCCCACAGCTGGTCCAAGATCAGCAGTGGAGACATTTCGGGTGTGGGCAGCAGGCCCTTCGTGGCTCCGAAGGGCTCGGCAGCTCTGCCTCCACTTGCCAGTGGCCTGTGGGCCACAACTGACCTCAGGAGGCCCCACAGATTGTTCTGTCACTAACACAAACAAGTGCCAGGTAACCAGGGCAGAGCACATGTCTGGGTGGGGCAGGAGAGGCCACCCAGGATCTAGGAAATCGTGTCCCTCACTTTGCTCTGCAATAGAGTGACATTACTTATGGAGTGTCTTGGGGAGGTGGAAAGAGCTCATGGCCCAGGGACTGGCCTCCTCTGAGGTCCGTCTCTTCTTGTGTTTGGTCAGTGCTGGCATGCTGGGCCACAGGAATGAAAGGCCTCCCCAAAGGTGTTAATCATAACACCTGGATTTCAAGTGTAAGAACTGGAGAGAAATCGACTGGAATGGGCAGGGTCTTACCGCTTAGAAGGATTTTCTGTGGGTCCAGTGTGTCCCTGTTCAATCCAAGAGTCCTGGATGGGGTGACAGAACTCTGGGGGGGACACAGTGACCCAGGTCACTTTCCTCATGTGGCCCTGTCATCCTCAGCTCGTACCTCTCCAGGTGGACCTTGGGACAGTCTCCAAACTCTTCAGAAAGTCCATCAGAGGCTTCAATTCACCACCTGTACTGTGTTAAACCACATCTCACTCTCATATATCTCTATGGCTTATGGGCTCAGGGCCCCTTTGCCGATCCCCTGGGAGTCCCTGTGAACAGATCATCCCTGGAATCTTTACTTTGGATGGAAATGGGAGAAACTTCAGCCTGGACTGAGGACCCAGACTGAGGACACCCGGGCTCAGGCTACAGGAGGCCCATGGATGGAGAGAACAGAGAATCTAACCAGTGTGGGGTTCAGGGAGGAGGTGGCTAAAGAAGAGTCCAGTATATTTTATTTTTTTTTATAGATCAGTTTTAGGTTTGAAGAAATTGACTGGAACATAGGAACTGTTCACATGCATCCCTTTCCTCTGGTCACAGTGACCCTGAGATGGACATCCTGGAGCAGTGTGGGACTTTGTTACAATTGGTGCACCAATATTGAGGCATCATTATCACCTCAAGTCCACAGTTGCAGTGGGACTCACTCCTCGTGTTGTACACAGGCATACCTCGGAGATAGCGCGGGCTGGGTTCCAGTCCACCTCTATAAAGCAAATAGTGCAATCAAGTGAGTCTCATGAGGATGTTGGTTTCCCAGTGCATATAAAAGTTATGTCTGCACTGTACTATAGTGCGTTAAGTGTGCAAAGGCATTATGTGTAAAAAACAAGGTACATGCCGTAGTTGAAAATACTCTATTCATAAAAAAATACAAACAATCATCTGAGTCTTCACCGAGCTGTAATCTTTTTGCTGGTGGAGGGTCTTGCCTCGATGTCGACGGCTGCTGACTGAGCAGGGTGGTGGCGGCTGAAGGTTGGGGTGGCTGTGTCAGTTTCTGAAAACAGGACAACCATGAAGTTTGTCACATCCATTGACTTACTTTCCTGACAGATTTCTCTATGGCATATAATAGTTTTTGATAGCATTTTACTCATGGTAGCTCTTCTTTCAAAATTAGAGTTAATCTCCTCAAAACCTGCTGTGGCTTTACTGAGTATTAAATATTCTAAATCCTTTACTGTCATTTCAACAAAGTGCAAAGCATCTTCATCAGGAGTAGATTGCATCTCAAAAATCCAGTTTCTTTGCTCATGCATAAGAAGCAAGTCCTCATCCATTCAAGTTTTACCATGAGACTGCAGCCATTCAGGCACATCTTCAAACTCCACTTCTAATTCCAGTTCTCTTAGTATTTCCATGACATCTGCAGTTACTTCCTCCACGGCATTCCTGAACCCCTCAAAGCCATCCAGGAGTGTTGGAATCAAGTTCTTTGATACTCTTGTCAATGTTGATATTTTGACCTCCTCCCGTGACTCAAAAATGCTCTTGGCCGGGCGCGGTGGCTCACGCCTGTAATCCTAGCACCCTGGGAGGCCGAGGCGGGTGGATTGCTCAAGGTCAGGAGTTCGAGACCAGCCTGAGCGAGACCCCGTCTCTACTAAAAATAGAAAGACATTATATGGACACCTAAAAATCTATATAGAAAAAATTAGCCGGGCATAGTGGCGCATGCCTGTAGTCCCAGCTACTCGGGAGGCTGAGGCAGTAGGATCGCTTGAGCCCAGGAGTTTGAGGTTGCTGTGAGCTAAGCTGACGCCACGGCACTCACTCTAGCCTGGGCAACAAAGTGAGACTCTGTCTCAACAAAAAAAAAAAAAAAAAAAAATTGCTCTTAATGACAGGTAGAATGGTGAATCCTTTCCAGAAAGTTTTCAATTGACTTTGCCCAGATTTGTCAGAGTACTAATTATTATTTATGGCAACTGAGGCCTTATGCAATCTATTTCTTTAATGTGAGGCTTGAAAGTCACGTTAGTCCTTGATCCATGCCCTACTGAATGGATGTTGTTCTGGTAGGCACGAAAACATTAATCATCTTGCCTGTCTTCATCACAGCTCCTGGGTGACCAGGTGCATTGTCAATGAGCAGTAATATTTTAAAAGGAACTTCTTTTTCTAAGCAGTAGTTCTCCCCAGGAGGTTTAAAATATTCAGTAAACTATGCTGTAAACAGATTCACAGGCAGAGTAGATTTAGCATAAATCTTAAGGGCCCTAGGATCGTGGGAATGGTGAATCAGCAGTGGCTTCAACTTAAAGTCACCAGCGTTAGCCCCTAACAAGAGAGGCAGCCTGTCCTTTGAAGCTTTGAAGCCAGGCACTGACTTCTCCTCTCTAGCTATTAAAGTTCTAGATGGCATCTTCTTCGTGTAACTATGTTTCATGTCCATCGAAAATATGTTGTTTAGTGTACCCCACCCCACCAATATTTCCTACCTTACCCAGGTCTTCTGGATAACTTGCTGCATCTCCTACATCAGCACTTGCTGCTTCACCTTGCACTTTTATCTTGTGGAGACGGCTTCTTTCCTTAAACGCCATGAACCAAACTCTGCTAGCTTCAAACTTTTCTTCTGCTGCTCCTTCACCTCTCTCGGCCCTCATAGATGTTAAGAGAGTCAGGGCCTTGCTCTAGATTAGGCCTTGCCTTAAGGGAATGTTGTGACTGGTTTGATCTTGTGTCCAGACCACTAAAACTTTCTCTATAGCAGAAATAGCACTGTTTTACTTTCTTATCATTCGTGTGTTACTGGAACAGCACTTTTAACTTCCCTCAAAACTTTTCCTTTGCATCCACAACTTGGCCAAATGTTTGGTGCAAGTGGCCTAACTTTCAGCCTGTCTCAGCTTTGAATGTGAACATATTTGTGTATTAATTTAAAGTGAGAGATGTAGGATTCTTCCTTTCACTGGAACACTTAGAGGACATGGTAGGTTACTGATTGGCCAATTTCAATATTGCTGTTTCTCAGGGAATTGGGAGGCCTGAGAGGAGTGAGATAGGTGGGGGAGCAGTCAGAACACAGACAACATTTATTGATTAAGTTTGCCATCTTACATGGCTGTGCTTTGTGGTGCCCCCCCCAACCATAGTAATATCAAAGAACACTGATACCAGATCACCATAGAGTGTCCTTATAAGAAGAGGAGATTAGCACACAGACACACAGGCACAACCACGTGAGGACACAGAAGAGTCTGGACTTGACTCTGAGGATAATGCGGGCCACTGGAGGCGACACGTTCATTGAGGTGTACATGACATACAACAAACCATATTCAAAAGTGTACAAGCTTTGACAGGCATATACACTGGTGGAAACACCTCCACAACCGAGACAGTGAACTTATCAATCATCTCTGAAGTTTCCTTCTGCCCGTCACCCCCAGCCCCTCCCAGTCAACCCTGGTTGTGTCCCCGCCACTGTGAGTTAGTTTGCATGTTCTGCCCGTGTGCGCGAGAGGACTCATGCAGCGTGCGCTCCTGTCCTGTCGAGCTCGTCACTCTGTGGGTCACTTGAGATTGACCATGTTGCCGCGCACGTCAGTGGTTCCTTCATTCCTGCTGCAGGCAGTGTGACAACCCGGGGTGGCCGCAGTGCGCCGTGTCCTTACTTGCTGCAGGACGTCTGGGTTGGTCCCACCTCTTGGCTCTCACAGACAAAGCCCATGTGAACACGCGTTCGAAGTCTCTGTGTGGACATCTGCTCTCAGCTCTCTGAGGCAAACACCTGCGAGCGGAAAGGCTGGGTCACGTGGCATATACACCTGCACCCGCGGATTCAACCAATATGGTATTGAAAATTATCAAAATCCCCCCCAAAATAAAAATAAAAAATAACACAACTTTAAATATACAGTATGACAACTATTTACATAGCACTCACATTGTATTAGGTATTATAAGTTAATCAATGGAGGTTTATCTCTCCGAAGCTGAGGACGTGCCTGGTGGTGAGGGGTGCAGGGGTGGGGGGTGCCAGGGGACATGACGCAGACAAGCGGTGGCTGTTTTTTCCGAAGGGGAAGTTGGAACCTTCAGCACTTCAAAGGCATAAGAGAGAAGGAAAAGGCAGCGGTAGGGCTGCTGATGAAGCAAAGTGGTTACATCCTTGTGAGGCCCAGGAAATCCACATTTTACATAAAACAAGGAAATGTTAGAAGGGAAAAGGGAGGGAAGGAAGCATTAATTATGTGGCTGTTCCTGGTCTGATTCTGTGGGTCTCCAGTTCTGTTACCTATAAACATAAACTTATAATTCATTATTAGTGTGGAATCCAACAGGCTTTACTTTTAGGTGCTGGACATAGATACAATTTGGCATGTCCTTGTTTACGGGAGGTCAGTAAAGAATTTCCTTAATGAATGATTGTGGGGACCAGCTCTTCACAGGTGCCTCAGGCCTTTGCCTTCTCTTTTGCATAAGGAGCTGGGCTGGTGGCTCTCAGATTTTGATCTTCCCTTTACAGTTATGTGCAAATACTGTGCCATTCTATATAAGGGACTCAAAATAGGGATTTTGACATTGGAGAGGAGTCCTGGAACTTTTTTAGAAACTGCCAAAATGTCTCCCAAAGTGCTTGTACTGTTTTACATTTGTACCAGCAGTGGCTGAAAGTCCCATTTCTGCCACATCCTCACCAGCACTTGGTATGGTCAGCCTTTTTAATTTTAGCCCATTAGATCAAACTAAATTTGGCCTGAGAAAGCCTTCATACTCATATACTTGAGTCCTCACTTAGTGAGCTGCAACCTAACTCAGTAAACAAATTGAAAACCTAACTTAGGAATTTGTCTTTGTAACAAATAGCTGAGCCTCAGCCAATCACAGCAGCCGAACTTCAGTCATTCACAGGTGGGCAACTGTTCAGGCTCAATTAAGGCAAATGCCATCTTTTAACCAACTGGTCTGTCTCTGTCCCTCACTGCCATTTTCTGTCTATAAGTGTTATCCAGCCACATGGCAGCCCCAGAGTCTTTCTAAACCTAGTTTGGTTCTGGGCCACCCAATTTGTGAATCATTCTTTGCTCAGTTAAAGTCTATTAAATTTAACTTGTCTACAGTTGTTCTTTTAACAAGCCATTTCAACAGGTGTGCAGTGGTATCTCACTTCGGTTTCAACCTGCATTTTCCTAAAGACTAATGATATTGAGAACATTTTCACATGCTCATTTGCCATGCATATATTTTCTTTGGTGAAGTTTTTTACAGAAAGTTTGGCATTTGTCCCAGAGGCTGCATCAGAAGAATAAGGACAAGTGGTTTAAAGAGAAGGAAAGGGAGGTTTATTAATTTGCCAGCAAGTGAGGAAAAAGCAGACTCCCATTTTAAAGTACCATTTTCGTGTCTATAAGCAGAAATACAGAGCTTTTAAAGGGAGGGTTTTCAGCTTCAGGGTATTGTTTAACTGCAGTTGATGGTTCTGATCCATTGATCACAACTCCAAGGAAGACAATCTCCTGATTTGTGCCTGGACAGTTTCGTTGAGCCATCTCCTGTGGTACAAAGAACAAAGGACACTGCCCTATCCCTCCTGACCAGTGGCCTGAGGCCGGGATGCAGGTTTTAATTCCTAAAAGAGTGGGGGAGGTTTTAAAGAGATGGCTTATAATACATTTTGCCCTCTTCCAGGCTGTTCCCTCTGTTACATATTATCTCCTTAAATCCTTTGCCTATTTTATTTATTTATTTATTTTATTTTTTTTTAGAGACAGGGTCTCACTTTGTCACCCAGGCAGAAGTACA
Source organism: Eulemur rufifrons (assembly GCF_041146395.1). NCBI lineage: Eukaryota > Metazoa > Chordata > Mammalia > Primates > Lemuridae > Eulemur > Eulemur rufifrons. Next base: position 202,052,656 of record NC_090989.1, on the reverse strand, counting down.
GTGGAGCACACATAGCTCACTGCAGCCTCGAACTCCTGATCTCAAATGATCCTCCTGCCTCAGCCTCCTGAATAGCTGGTACTACAGGCACATTCCACTACACCTGGCTAATTTTTAGATATTTTTGTAGAAATGAGATCTTACGATGTTGCCCAGGTTGTTCACAAACTTCTGGCCTCAAGTAATCCTCCCTCTTTGGCCTCTCAAAATGCTGGGATTACAGGTATGAGCAATTGTACCTGGTCCTTTGCCCATTTTAAAAATTGGATTTATTTTCTTATTATCACATTTTTAGAATTCTTTATGTTCTGGATTACATGTTCTTTGTCAGGTATCAATCTGTGGCTTGTCTTTTCATTCTCTTAAGAGTGTCTTTTGAAGAGAAGTTTTAAATTTTGACGAACTCCAATTTATCAGACTTTTAAAAATGTATCATTCTATCTAATAAATCTTTGCCTAACTCAAGGTCATAGATTTTTTTCCTATTTTTTCTAAAAGTTTTAAACTTTAGGCTTTATATTTACATCTATGATCTATTTTGACTTGATTTTTGTATATGGTGTGAAGTGTGGATCAAGGTCTTAATTTTCTTACATATGGATAGGATATCCCATTGTCACAGTGCCGTTTGTTGAAAAGATTATTCTTTGCCTTGTGCATTTGTTGAAAAGCAGGTGTCCATATGTATGTAGGTCTATTTCTGGCCTCCTTATTCTGTCCCATTGCTGATGCCATTACCATACAATCTTGTTACTCTAGCTTCACAAATAAGTTTTAAAATCAGGTAGTGTAAATCCTCCAACTTTTTCTTTTTCAAAGTTTCTTGAGCTATTATATTCCTGTATGAATTTCAGAATCAGCTTATCAATTTATACCACAAAGCCTTCTGGGAATTTGATTTGGATTCATTGAATCTGTAGATCATTTGGGGGAGAAATGACATTTTAACAACATTGAATCTTCCAACCCATGAAGTCAGCATCTCTGTTTATTTAAGTCTTCTTTAATTTCCCTCTGCAATGTTTTATAGGTCTTTCACATCTATCAGATTTATCCCTAAGTATTTCATACTTTTTGGTGTTATCATAACTGGTAATATTGTATAGATTTTTGAAAGTTGAACCCCTTCATGAATTCCTAGGGCAAATCCCACTTAGTCATGAGATATTATCCTTTTCATATGTTATATTCAATTTGCTAATCTTTTGCTTAGAACTTTTGCATTTATATTCATGAAGGATATTGGGCTCTAGGAGGTTTTTTTCTTTTTCTTTCTTTCTTGTAATGTCTTTGTCATAGAATAAGGACAGACGAATTGTCTGGAAGTTTGTGTAGAATTGGCATTATTTCTCTGTTAAATATCTAGGGGTGTTCCCTAGTGAAGTCTTCCATACCTGGAGTTTTCTTTGTGGGAAGGTTTTTAACTATAAAATAAATGTATTTCACAGATACCAGACTATTTAGGTTATCTATTAATATTTCCTCCGGAGTAAGCTGTGGTAATTTGGATCTTTCAAGTAATTTGTCCATTTCATCTAAGTTGTCAAATTTATTGGCATAAAGGTGTTCATAATATTCCCTTTTAATCCTTTTAATATCTGTATGACTAGTCTATATGTCACCTCTCTCATTTGTGATATTGCTACTTTGTGTCTTCTCTTCTTTCCTGATCAGTCTGGCTAGTGGTTTTCCAGTTTTATTAAGTTTCACCGTACCTGGCCTCTTCATGTATTTTGAAGCTCTGTCATTAGGTATATAATCATCTAGAATTTTATGTTTTCTTGATGAGTTGACCACTTTATCATTAAGAAAATGGCCGGGCGTGGTGGCTCACGCCTGTAATCCTAGCTCTCTGGGAGGCCGAGGTGGGTGGATCGCTTGAGCTCAGGAGTTCGAGACCAGCCTGAGCAAGAGCGAGACCCCGTCTCTACTAAAAATAGAAAGAAATTATATGGACAACTAAAAATCTATATAGAAAAAATTAGCCGGGCATAGTGGCGCATGCCTGTAGTCCCAGCTACTCGGGAGGCTGAGGCAGTAGGATCGCTTAAGCCGAGGAGTCTGAGGTTGCTGTGAGCTAAGCTGATGCCACGGCACTCACTCTAGCCTGGGCAACAAAGTGAGACTCTGTCTCAACAAAAAAAAAAAAAAAAAAGAAATCATCATCTTTTCCCTGATAATGTTTTGCTCTGAAATCTACATTGTTTGATATTAATAAAGTCACTCCAGCTTCCTTTTGATCAATGTTAGGATGGTATATCTTTATCCTTGTACCTTAACCTGTGAACTTATATTTAAAGTATATTGGCTGTAGGCAACATATAGTTGAATTTCGCTGCATTTTAAATCCAATCTGATTGGATTTCTTTTGATTGAAGTGATTAGACCACTTACATAACATTATGAAATGTGGTCACTGATATAGTTAGGTTTAAGTCTGTCCTCTGGCTATTTAATCTTTATTTATCTCATTAGTCTTTGTTTTCCTATGAGCTTGAGTTCTAAACCAAGAGCTCTGTGGCCCTTGGCATCTGTCTGGCTGAGTGCCCTTATGCAGCTATAGCCTGATGTTCACCAGTGGCCACTGTCCCGCCATAATCCATGCTTCTGATGCTTCAGGGCAGGGAGGGGCTGTATGCACTCAATATCCTCACACACTTGTGTCACACCCAGGAAAGGGAGTAGTAGGCTAGTCCTCTCTGTAAGTTTTCTGCCACAATACGTCTGGATTTCGCCCCCATTCCTTTTCTCTCTGTGTATTTGGTATTCACTTAATTTTAAAGTATGTGTGTTCAATTAGAGATACAGTTGTCCTTTGGTATATGTGGGGGGGTTGATTCCAGGATCCCTGCATATACTCAAATCTGTGCATACTCAAGTACTGCAGTTGGCTCTTAGGAACCTGCACATACAAAAGTTGGCCCCTCCATATATGTTGGTTTTGCATCCCGTGAATACTGTAATTTCAATCCGTGTTTGGTTGAAAAAAATCTGCATTAAGTGGACCCTTGTGGTTCAAATACGTGTTGCTCAAGGGTGGACTATAGTTTCCACCTTAGAAATGGATTGCGTGTCAAAATTACTTAATAAGCCATGTGTTGTGGACTACATGCTTGTATTCCCACAAAATTCATATGGTGAATGGTGACGTGATAACCCCCACTGTAAATGTATCTACAGACAGGGCCTTTACAGAAGTAATTAAGGTTAAATGCAATCATAAGAGTGGGGCCCTGATCTAATAAGATTAGTGTCTTTTGTTTTTTTAGGAGACATGGTCTTGCTCGTTCACCCAGGTTAGAGTGCAGTGGTGCGATCATACCTCACTGCAACCTCAAACTCCTGGGCTCAAGCGATCCTCCTGCCTCAGCCTCCCAAGTAGCTGGGACTACAGGTGCACACCATCATGCCTGGCTATTTTATTTTTTGTGAAGACAGGGTCTTGTTATGTTGCTCAGGGTGGTCTCAAACTCCTGCCCTCAAGTGATCCTCCACCTCAACCTCCCAAATTGCTAGGATTACAGGCATGGGCCACCATGCCTGGCCACAGCAATCTTTCTCTGAGCACACAAAGAGGTTGTGTGGGCACAGGAGTGAGAAGGAGGCTGCCTACAACCAAAAGGCCTCAGAATGAAACCTACTTTGCAGGCACCTTGATTTCAAACTTTTCAGCCTCCAAAACTATGAAAAATAAATTTCTGTTGTTTATGTCATCCAGTCTATGGTATTTTGTATGTCAGCCCATACTGACTATGACACCATTTGTTTTCCCAAAGAAACAACATAATATATCAAGGCTGGGCTTCCAGGCTAGTGCACAAAACTATTTATGACTTGGAGATGTACTGGTAATATAGCATAACCTCAGTTACTCAGAATCCTTGGGGAATACTTAAGTTTGTATTGCCAGGTTCTCCCAGGTCATAGAGAATTGACCAGCTCTTTAACAAGATGCACTTTTTAGGAAATTGAAGCTGTTCAGTCTGGAGACGAAGTGCGTATATCACCATGGACACCCTGAAGAGCAACTGGAATACTGGGAGCAGCTAAGAACAAAATGATGGCAGAGAGCTGGGTCTGTGGCTTGGCTGCCTGGGCCCTGCAGGAGGAGCTGGTATGGCCCAGGTGACACTGCCCATGCTGTCCTAGCAGCAGCCTGGGCTGGGGCAGGGTCCTTTCCATCCCAGAAATTCTGTAAGCAGAGCCAACAAGCACCCATCGCAGGCTTCATCTGCCCAAAAGGAGAGTCTGACTTCATCACCACAGTTCATCGTGCACCAGCTGTGCTCAGTGATGACTGTCCTGGAAGGTGCAGAGCTATCAAGGACAAAAGTCTCTGCCATCAGGAAGCTTAAAGTCAAGTGTAACAAATAAGATACACACAAGAACCCTCCATCAGGGGCTGAGATCTCTGGGGGTCTGGTGAGCAGTCCACCCCGACTGCACAACAGAAGCCAGGAAAGGGGAGACCCTCAGGCTAGAGGGTCAAGAAGGGATCCTGGCGGGGCCAGCGTACTATCCTCTGGCAGTGAAGTCTGAAGTCCCACGTGTCTGGTGGGAGAGGCAGGCCACCGAGAGCCTTGGATTCTGAGACAGAAGGATGAGGAATTATGCTGGGGGTTCTGGAGGGCTGCTGGGTATTCCTGAGCAGCAGGTGAGGCTGGGAGAGCACGTGCAGAATCTCTGTGCAGGGTGGGGGCTTGACCGTACCGTCACTCGCCCATCCCCTGTCTGTACTGTCCAACACAGCAACTGAGAGCTGCTTCCACAGGGCTGTTCTCATGTGCAGGGAGGACCCAGCCACTCCCAGGACAGAGTGTGCTGGGCTCAGCTATCGAGTCCGGGAGGAGGGCTGCCCACCGGCTCCTGCTCGGAAGACTGATCCCGGGCAAGCTCTCAGCTGTGTTGTGGTGTGAGCAAGGGGTCAATCTATCCAGCTGTGCCCTCTCAACCTGTCCCCCTCACCCCTGCCAAAACTCACCCCACAGTAAAGGGATCTTGGTGCCACGTGCTGGGGAATTCTGGGAGGAACTGTTTGCCCTCTCAGGTGCTTGCTTCTAAGGGCTCCCACGACCACCTACAAGCCACTCCTGGGTTTCCAAACTTCAGCCATCTGCACTTGCAATTTTAACTATTAGCTCGTGTACTATTTTTTACCACTTTACCAACATTTGCTGCTACTCTACCGCTAATTCTTACCATTAGCACCTGTACTATTAACTTGCTTAAAGTGAATGACTTAAATAAATTTCCTGTTTGAAAAAGGCAAACTGCATTGTTATAGTCAACAGAAAACCAGTAACATAAGCCACAAACAGGTGACAAAAAATCAACAACAAAACCACACATTACTAACATTGTGCTGCACATGGCTCCCACTCAGGCCTGGACGAGGCCTGCTCTGCTTGTCACCCAGAAGAAAGCCAGAGGCCTGAGGCCACCTGCTAGGCCCGCATGGGCAGCCCCTAGGGACACTCCCAAGGGGAGGCAGCGTGGATGTGCCCTGAAGACTCATGTTTAAGACGGGGAGCCTGCACCACTCCATCAGCCAGCTGGATGGGAGATAAATCTCAGAAGCTGAGCATTTTTTCCTGATGGATGTAAGTGGCATTTTGGGATGTGTGTAACAGCATGGCAGCATCTGTAGTCTCCAGCAGTGATGAAGTCTAGGTGCCACTGACATGGTCCGCATCCATCACTGGAGGAAATGCTAAACTGCAGTTAGGGATTAATGAAAATGAAGATGCACTTTTCTCCCTCTGTGATCCACGGACCACACCTCAATTCTACCCCAGACCTCTAGATTCCAGCGTTAAGGCCCCTATTCCTGCTGACCAGGCCAGGGTGTGGGGACTTTACCATTGCATGTTTCCCTGGTGAGGCCACTCAACGGTTTCTCATTTTACATGCTCTGTTTTAGACACCTCCCACCACAGGCGGTGAGCCCTCCAAGGAGCTGGTGGTCCTGTTCTGCCACCCCCATAGCCAGAGGTCTCAGACCCCAGACTGACCGGTGCCTTCCCTGCCAGAGCATTTGAATGTTGAAAGGAGGATCATTTTAGAACTCCGTGGATGCTGGCCCTGTGCCCTGGGGGGCCAATAGTAAGTGCCTTCAGCCTCCAAGGCCATACTACATGGAGCTGTGTGAGCAAAGGCCAGGAGTCACCCAGGGATCCTGAGTCTGTGCAGGCTGGGGTGGTGAGGGCTTGGAGATCGGCCTCCCAGGGTCTGCCGCCTCCAGGGCCCTACAGAGAATGGGGCTGCCCTGGGCATGCCAGGTTCCTGGGAATGTCCCCTACCCCATCACATCCAAGTCACCTGCCTATCTGAGGGCCTCCAGAAAGGAGAAGGAGTTTGAAAATCCAACGTCCTTTCTCCCCCAAAATATTTTTTATTCTTGCATTACATTTGTGTTTCCAATTGTGAATAAAAAATGCTTAGAAAGTGGTTACAAAACAGCATGAACTGGACAGGAGGAGCAGGCTGGCCCTGAGGGTCCTGTCACTTCTCCGCTTTGGCGTCTGGGCGGGGTCAGTCGGGCTTCTCACTTTCAGGATCTGGAAAACAAAACCGCCACAGCCCATTACAGGCCCGCCGCGGCCCTCCCGGGAGCTCCGAACAAGGGTGGACGGGTGAGGTGAGGCCGGGCCAGCTGGGCCCCAGGCACTGCGCAGACAGTGCTGACCTCGGCACAGCCCGCAGCCTCTATCATCCGGGCCAGCCTCCTAGCCTGAACAACTGCCCGAAACACAGACAGCCTCGCAGCTCCTGCACGGCCAGAGGTTCTCGGGAGCCAGCTGTGCTCTGGCACCTGAAACGCAGCCGAGGAGTCTGCTGGTTCTGGGATGAGTGTCCCTCCTCCCTCCACGCAGGAGCACGAAGCCTGATGCTGCAGCTCTGTGGGGAGGTGGCACAGCAGCCAAGGCAGCCGCCCTAGCGAACCCAGCAGGAGACACCTAGACCCTCGGCCTGGTCAGGGTCAGGCCTGCGATGTGCATACAGGAGGAAAAGCCACTTCACTTGAGGCCATCGTGGGGGCCAGGGAGCTGGCCAGGACCATGTGCTGTATCTACACAGGGCAGGTCCTCTCCCCAACTGCCACCTTCCCTAAGGCCCCTGTGCCTGCCAGGAAAGCCAGTGCCTCTCATGTGATCCATGTGACCCCAAGCCCTTCAAGAGTCTGAGAGCCCAACAGGGGAACGCCCGCCTCCTCCAAGCTAGGCCCACCTGGAGCAAAGCAGGTGGTTCCAGGAACCACAGCAAATTATGAAAACTGAGCTTCCTGGGAGACAGCCCCCGCTTGGACAGGGGCAAGACATGCTGTTTCACTGACAATGAAACCCTTTTTTCCACTGTGGGCAGGGCCCACTGCACTGCTAGACGACATTCAGTGCAGAGTGGTTGGAAGTCCAGCCAACAGCCTGACTCAGGCTGGGAGCCAGCAGAGCCCAGCCGTGCCTGGGGGCCAGGCAGCCCCGCTGGATGCCCTGCTCTCGGTCCCCCATGGCTGGTGCAGCCCAGCCTGTCACTCAACACCCCCAGCCCCCTCAGCGCCCCCCTCCAGAGGTGTGGGCAAAGCTGAGCCCAGAACAGGCCGGCTCAGGCCTCTCTGCTCCTGCCCTCCCTGCAAGCCTGGCCAGCTTGGCTTTCACATGGGCAGAGGATAAGAAAAAGATGTTGTTTCACACTGTTTTCGAGCAAAGATGTTTATTTTTCTCCTTCACGTGTACAATCTCTTGGGGATTCCGTGCCACTGACGGTCAGGTACGAGGAAAGGCCTAACAGGCAAGAGGGGAAACGGGCGAGAGCAGCCTCTATTCCACTCAAGAACAGGGCAAGGGGCCCGCTACGGAGAACAGAAATCTCTTACGACAGCATCGTGCCCTGGCAGAAGATTCTGCATAATCACCTAGAAAATTCAATTCTAACTGAATTGATGGAATAATATATTTAAACCAAAATAATTTAGCCAGTTCTAATAAATACAGAAACTGTTCAGTTCACAGCTGGGCAGCCCCAGGCAGCCTGCTTTCCAGCAGGGGGTGGGACACATCTGCCAGAGAAGCCATCCTGGGGCCTTCACCTCCGACTGCTGGGGACGAGTCCCAGCGAACCCCCCAGAACAATCCTGTCCCCCAGCAGACCAGCCTTAGGGGTGGCCAGGAGAGCGGTCTGCGTGCCAGGGCCAGGCAGAGCCACAGGCCTCCATGAAAGTCATGGAACAGGAAGGAAAGCAGGCAGGACAGGACAGTGGGCAGGGCCCCTGATGAAGGCGCTGTACCGTCTCTGCAGGGGGCGCTGGAGTTTCTGCACCCAGCACACCCTAATGGGCGCTCACAACAGCCTGCCAGCTGCGACAGCGTGTTTGCTCACCTAGCGCTTGTAGCCAAACAGAGCTGCTGGCATGCCTTACTGAGACCAACTTCTGCACACATGCCCTGTCCAAGTGTCTGTCATCTCTCAGTCCCTGAACGAGCCCGGAGAGACAGTGTTCCACTGAGGACAAAGCAGGGCTCACCTGGCATCTGAAGTGCTTCAATATTTAAGGTTGCTAATTCATTTTTTTTTAAAGGCATTTACAACAGAAAATCAAGATCAAAATGCAGCTTCTGATTTGTAAACCATTCACATTTCTGCAAATTAAAACAGTAAATAAGGATATGAACGCACAAGCCAATTATAAATGAAATACACCTTTTCAGATAAATGATTTTTTTAACATCTCTTTTCGTCAGGAAACAGAAAAGCTGGAATTCAAGGCACTGTGCTTCTGCAGGGTGATGACAAGGTTCTACCCATCAACTCAAGTACAGGAAGTGGGTGTGAAGACTGTGCGTGGACCCTGGGAACCTAAGAGCGAACGGGTCTGAAGCCACAGAGGAAGCCAGTCGCGCTGCCCACATGCTGTCCCCCTCTTGGCTGAGCACTGTGCCCACACAGGTTGGGGAGGGAGTCAGAGGCCAAACCACAAGGGGCAGGGCAGAAGGCTACGTGATTTGCAGCCGGGGCCCGGGCGTGCTGACGGATGGCGGCCGCCAGAATGAGGGCAGCACTGGCACCTGGGCGGGACTCCAGCTGCCCTGTGTTTCCGGCTGACCCACCTGGGCTTCCCAGGACCCCCAGGACACTGGGGCTGGGAGCAGGCCTCTGAACTGACACAGAGGCCGTGCACAGGGTGGGGCTGGGAGGCTGGAAAGGGCAGTACCTGGTGTGGGCACGGGCAGGGCCGGGGCGGCTCCAGGAATGACTGTGGAGGACAGAGGGCTGGGTGCTGGGGCCAGACGCGGCATCCCCACTCCTGCTTGAGGTGTGGTCATCTATGAGACATAAAGACAAGAAAAAGGTACACTTGGTTGCAATCAGCTGGCCTCCCCTAGTGGTCCCTGGAGTCCCCACAGTTTCTCCACCCTCAGGAGACAGTGGTCCTGGGACCTGCCTCGGATAGACACCCCTAAGGGCTGATACCCAAATGACGGTGCAAGGCAGAAAGCATTGCCCTCCCTTACTTGCTTCCCAAAACTTCGGCCTGGCCACCTTAGGGGCCACACACCTGAGCTGTCCACCAGCCAAAATGGGCCTTGACGCAGGACCTGAGGGGCCTGGCCCCTGAGGGCACACAAGTGGCCCCACACCCCTCCACCCAGCCAACAGGAAGGCCTTCTGCTAGCCTGGGCGGTGCCACTACGGGAGCTGGGAACAGCCCAGGAGCTGGGCAGTGCAGGTGCCCCAGCGCCTGGGCAGAGCCTGAGTGCAGGGGGGCGACAGTAGGGCAGCCCCCACTCTCCAGCCAGCCAAGGGGCGGCAACTGCCGCAAGACCAGCATGGCCCGATCCAGGAACCTGACGAGGCTGCTGCAAGAAAGATCCCAGACCAACAGCCTTTGAATGCCCTCGGCAAGATGCTGGCAACTCAAATCCAGCAACTATAAAAAAGATAAAACATCACAACCAAGTGGGGTTTGCCACAGGAAGGCAAGGCTGCTGTCCCACTGGGAATCACTACACTTCCCTCCACAGACGCAGGGAGGGCGCTCGGCCATTTCCACGCCCCTGCATGGACAGCTTGTTCAGCAGCCAGCAGCCAGAGGGAGCCCCTGCACCTGCAAAGGGCTTCTGCAGAATGGCAGCTAAGCCTCTGCTGTGGGTGAAACAAGTGCTTCCCCAAGGCGGCTCCTCACTTCTAGTCAGCACTTCAAGGGAAGAAGACAAATAAAAGGTACAGACTAGAAAGGGAAAAGGAAAACTGTCCTTATTTGAGGATGATAAGACTATGCATGGAGAAAACCCACAAGAATGGACAAACCAATTGCTAACAGCAAATGAACTAACAGCAAATTTAGCAAGATTGCAGGATACAAGGTACAAAAGCCTACTGTATTTTTATATACTAGCAACATACAACTGGAAAATGAAATTTAAATTTGTAACAGCATTCCAAAACATCAACTACGTAAGAGATAAATTTAAGGAAAGACTTATAACATCTTTACACTGAAGAGAATTAAAAAAGATGTAAATAAATGGAGAGATACCGTGTTCATAGGAACACTCAATATTGTTAAACATGTCCAATTTCACTCAGTTAATCAACTCCCATTAGACTTAATAAACTCTCAGTAGAAATCCCAGTGGGTTATTTTGTAGAAAGTGACAGGCTGTTCCTAAAACATACATGTAAATATTAAGGACCTCCCCTAAATCAAGAAATTATTGAAAAGGATCAACATTGGAGTTGATCCTTTTTTATTTAATATTTGATCCCTACCAAATATTAAATCTACTATAAACCTTCAGCCAATAGGAGAGTAAGGTATTGCCATAAGGATAAAGGCATGGCTAAAGGGAACAAAATAGCAAACTCAGAAATGGACCTACACATATGTGGTCACTTGACCAATATGCAATTCAATGTGGAAAGAAGGTGCTGGAACCACCAGATATGCAGATAGGAAAAAAGACAGATTGGCCTCTACATCAAACTATATACAAAAGTGAATTTGAGATGGCTCACAGGACTGAATCCAATAGCTAAAACTATGACGCTTTTGGGAAAAATAAAATTAAAACTTCTCCCATTTCACTTTTACCATTAAGAAAACAAGCCACAAATTGGTAGAACATGTCCATTATATATATACAAGGAGACTTCAAAAAGTTCATGGAAAATGTGCATTCTGACACCCAAATGCCCATCAATACATGAGTGGATTAGTAAAATGTGGTATATGTATACCATGGAGTATTATTCAGCCATAAGAAATAACGGTGATATAGAATCTCTTATGTTCTCCTGGAAAGAGTTGGAACCCATTCTACTAAGTGAAGTATCCCAAGAATGAAAAAATAAGCACCACATGTACTCACCAGCAAATTAGTTTCCCTGATCATCACCTAAGTGCACGTTTGGGAATAACACCAACTGGGTGTCGGGCAGATGTGGAGGGGGGAGGGGATGGGTATATACCTACATAATGAGTGCAATGAGCACTGTCTGGGGAATGGACACTCTTGAAGCTCTGACTCGGGAGCGGGGGGCAGTGGGGGAGCATGGGCAATATACATAACCTAAACTTTTGTAGCCCCATAATAAGCTGAAATAAAATAAATAAATAAATAAATAAAATATTCAAAGCATTTATCTGTGGATCATGGAAAAAAAATGAAAAGACTATGCATGGATTGCAAAATTTTTTTGCACCAAAATAAACTCCTACTAACTTGTTATAATATGTCTGAACAGGATCTAGTTTGAAGCAGGAAAAAGGATAAGAAATCAGTTTGAAAAGTAACAGGAATTCTGCTGAAGTTGGAGCAAGAACAAAACATCAAATTTATGGTGAAGCTTGGGTGGAAGAATAGTGAAATCAGTGATGCATTATGAAAAGCTGACGGGGACAATGCCCCAAAGAAATCAGAAGTTTACAAATGGATGACTTGTTTTAAGAAGGGACAAGATGATGATGAAGATGCAGCCCATAGTGGCAGACCATGCACGTTAATTTGCGAGGAAAAGTTAATCTGTTTACATCCTCATTGAGGAGGATCAACGATTAACACTAGAAACAATAGCCAGCAGCAGACATCTCAACTTGGTTCCCTGTACACAATTCTGACTGGAAAATTAAGGTTAAGCAAACTTTCCCCTCGATGGATGCCAAAAACCATTGCTCCCAGATTGGCAGCAGACAAGAGCAGAGATTTCAATGGAAATTTTAAACAAGTGGGATCCAGATCCCGAAGTATTTCTTTGAAGAATTGTAACGGGACATAGAACATGTCTTTCTGAGTACGATCTTGAAGACAAAGCATAATCAAAGCAATGGCTCCCAGGAGGTTGAAGTGTCCAGTCAGAGCAAAAGTGGACCAGTCAAGAGCAAAAGTCATGGCAACAATTTTTTGGGTGTTCAAGGCATTTTGCTTCTTGACTTTCTGAAAGGCCAAAGAACAACAAAATCTGTTTATTATGAGAATGATTTGAGAAAGTTAATCCAGGAAAGCTTCACCAGAGAGTCCTTTTCCACCACAACAATGCTCTCGCTCATTTCTCTCATCAAACAAGGACAATTTTGTAAGAGTTTCAATGGGAAATCATTAGGCATCCACCTTACAGTACTCATTCAGCTTCTTCTGACTTATTTTTGTTCCTGATTTAAAAAAAAAACAAAACTATAAATGGCCCCTAATTCGCTTCAGTTAATAATGTAAAAAAGACTGTATTGACAAGTTTCAGTTCCCAGGATGGACCCCTCAATTCTTTAGGGATGGACTAAATGGCTGGTATCATCACTTACAAAAGTGTCTTGAACTTGATGGAGCTTATGTTGAGAAATAAAGTTTGTATTTCTAATTTTTATCTTTTAATTCCATTTTTCCATTTGTAAAGTCCCCTCGTATATGACAAAAGATATTTAATGAACTCCCACAAATCAATGATAAAAAGATAAACAAAATCAACATTTAAATGGCCACTATCCTTGACCAGGAACTGTATAAAAGAGAGATGATAACAATATGAGAAGGTGCTTGAAGACAAATTAAAACAATAATGAGAAACCTACTACTAGGCTTCAAATTCCTTTTGCAAATAAATTTTCAAATACAATATCCTACACCCAATATAAAATAAAGTCTCGAGAAAAGACAAGGTGATATAATGAAAAACTAGGTCAAAAGGAAAACAGGAACTATAAAATATTATGTGAAGGAGATATAAGATTGAGAATTTTGGCAGAGAGTTGGAAACTATAAAAAAGGATACAGCAGATGTGGGGAAAATACAAATTCTTCAACTGAAATATATAATAATCAAAATTAAAAACTCTAAGTAGGTTTAAAAGCAGTTTGGACACAAAGAGAAATTTAGTGACCTAAAATCTGAAGAAAATAAAACAGGAAGGTAAGACCCACTCAAAGGAAAAGATTTAATCAACAGAAACCATCCCTGAGGAAACCGAGACATTGGACTTACTAAACAAAGACTTCAAATCAACTGTCTTAAATGTGCTCAAAGAGCTAAAGGAAACCATAGACAAAGAACTAAAAGAAATCAAGAAAATCATGTGTGAACAAAATGCACATATCAATAGATAGAAACTATAAAAGCGACCAAATAGAAATATAAGGGCTAAAATGTATAATAACTGAAATTTTAAAATCCACTAGAGGGGCTCAAAAGCAGATTTGAGCACTTAAAGAATCAGCAAACCTGAGATATTACAACTGAAATTATCAAGTACGAGGAGCAGAAAAAGAATAAAGAGAAGCGTATAGAGCCTAAAGGATCTGTGGTACATCGTTAAGTGGACCAATACATGCATCATGGGTGCCACGGAACAAGAGAAAGCCCAGAAATAAACTCTAACCTAGATGGAGAAATAATTTTCGACAAGGGTACCAAGACCATTAAACGGGGAAAAGACTGTCTCGTCAATGTCAACAAATTCTGCTAGGAAAACTAGACACCCACATATAAAAAATAAAGGCGGATCTTTACCTTAAACCAAAAATTAACTCAAAATGGACCAAACATCTAAATGTAAAAACCAAAACTATAAAACTTAGAAGAAAACAGAGGGGAAAACTTCATAGCACTAAATTTGGCAATGATTCCTTGGATATGACACCAAAGGCATAGGCAACAAAAGAAAAAAGATAAATTTAAAAACTTTTGTGCATTAAAAGGCACTATCAATAGAGAAAAAGGCAATTAACAGAATGGGAGAAAATATTTGCAAAGCATATGTCTAATAAGGCCTTAATATCCAGAGAATTCCTAAAACTCAACAATAAAAAAATGAACAACCTGATTTAAAAATGGGCAAAAGACTTGAATAAACATTTCTGCAAAGATATGCAAATAGCCAATAAGCACATGAAAAAATGTTCAACATCACTAATCATTAGGGAAATATAAGTCAAAAACCACAAGATCAAAACCACTTCACTTCTGACAGGATGGCTGCTATCAAAAAGCCAGAAAATAAAGTGTCAGCACAGATGTGGAGAAATTGGAACACTTGTGCACTTTCGGTGGGAATGTCAAATGGTATAGGTGCTGTTGAAACCGTATGGTGGTCTCTCAAATAATTAAACACAGAATTACCATACGATCCAGCAATTTTAATCTAAAACGATTAAAAGCAGGGCCTTAAAGAGATATTTGTACATCCATGTTCATAGCAGCATTATTAATAATAGCTAAAACTGGAAGCAACCCAAGTGTCCACTGACAGATGAACAGACAGACAAAATGTGGTACATATATACAATGGAATATTACTCAGCCTTAAAAAGAAAGGGAATTCTCACACGTTATAACATGGTTGATCCTTGAGAACATTATATTAAGTGGAATAAGCCAGTCAGAAAAAGACAAATATTCCATGAGTCCACTCATGAGGTACCTAGAATAGACAAATTCATAGAGATAAAAAGTAGAATGGGGACTGGGGGAGGGGAATGGGGATAGAGTTTCAGTTTTGTAGGATGAAAAGAGTTATGGAGATGGATAGTGGTCACGCTTGCATAATATTTTGAATGCATTTAGTACCACTGAACTGTACACTTGAAATGGTTAAGATGGTAAATTTTATGTGTATTTTACCACAACAAAAAAAAAATTCGGGGAAAAAAAGGAATGAAGTTCTGATACATACTACAACATGGATGTATCCTGAAAACATATCAAATGAAATAAGCCAGTCATAAAAGGACAAATCCTGTATGATTCCAATTCTATGAAGTACCTAGTACGTCACAGAGACAGAACAAAGTTGCCAGGGGCTGGGGGATCAGAGGGATGGGCAGGGGCTGGCACGTTAGTGTTTGGTGTAGACGGAGTTTCAGTTTGGCATGCTGAAAAAGTTCCGTGATGGATGGCGGTGATGGTAGCAAAAAAACGTGAAGGTATTTAATGCCATTGAACTGTACATTTAAAAATGGTTTACATGGTAAATGTTATGTTTTTTATATATGTATATAAATATAACAATAATAAAAAGAATAGTTAAAAAAGACAACCCAAACCCTAAATACTTAATAAGAATCCAAAACATCTGGATAATAGGATTCACTTTACTAATCCCGAATGCCAATGTGACAGGAGCCCAGACAGCAAAGCAGAGACAAGCCTGCCCGCCTCAGTGTGCAGCCCTGCGGGGCCTGGGGCCACATTCAAGATTCTTGACTTCGTCCTAGAATAACGGGGTTCCACGGAGAACGGATGTGGGGAGGCAGAAGGACGGCTATGTGCCCTCAGGAGGGTTCTGCGGCCTTCAGAAAAGAAGTAGGGCGCTTGACCTTGGGGGCAGGGAGGTGAAGAGGGAAAGAAGCGGATTTGCTCCAGCACCCCCCGAACAGCAACAAAGATTGACAACACAGGTCAAGAGCAAGTCCTAGGAAATTTCCAAGAATGGAAAGCACTCCAAGTCTGTTCTCTTATCACAGTGCAGCTAAACTACAACACACCAGTCAAAAGGTCCTTAGAAAATTAACAACTATACTTACTTCAAATCACAATGGAAATTATAAAATATTCTGAAATGAAGGTTAATAGAAATGCTGCACAGCAAAACTTTTGTGATGCAGCTAAAACCATTAGAGGAAATTTTATAGCACTGGATGCCTACATTATAAAAGAAAGGCTAGAAATCAATGAATCACACATCTTAAGAAACTTTCTAGGACAACAAAATCCACCCAAAGACAGAAGGAAAGAAATAATAAAAGGAAGCAATTAATAAAACATACAATAAGGACTATCATCAAAGACAAAATGTGTTCTTTGAAAAGGCTAATGAAACACACACCTCTAAGGAGACAGTAAGGGAGGACGGAGGGAGAGAGACAGAGAGGAAGCAGAAACCACCAGCATTAAGGACGAAAAACAGGACATCACTGTAAATCCTGCAAACTATGGACAATTTTATGGAAATTAATTTGAAAATTTAGAGGAGAGGCACCAATTGCTAGAAAAGCAGAAATTAATACAATTGTCACAAGAAGAAACAAAATCCAAATGGTGTTAAAACTGTAAAAGAAATTGAGTCTATAATAACAATCTTTACCCTCACGGGATGTGTGATACATACAACAAAATGTCAGTTAGAGTGTAGGTAGTGTATATGGGTGTTCACTGCAGAATTTTCAGCTCTTCCGTGTTTGAAATTTTTCAAAGTAAAAGGACACATAGGAAAGTTTCCCACACTAAAAAAAATAAATAATAATAGTACTCCAGCCCAGATGACTTCACCAATGAACTTCACTAAATGTTTAAGACAGAAATAGCACCAATCGTCCACAAACTCCTCCAGAAAGGTGGAAAAGAGGAGATACTCCTTCAACTAGTCCTCATATAAAAACGTGCTATGTGCCAAAACCTATGAGAGCAGATCCCCCTTCTGCCCCGTGTTGGTTTGGGTGAGTGTGAGCTAAAGCCCAAGGCTGGTGTCACTCAGGAATGGTGTACACACCTGCCCCATTCTCCAGCCTGGGGACAGACAGAACTCAGGTGGAGATGGATCTACCTGCCAAGGCAAGGCTGCCCCTGCCAGCTCTGAGCTGCAAGACTAGGGCTGCCCAGGCCTGAGCTCTGGAGTCATAGTCTGGCCCTTTCCTGTCCCTTCCACCTGCCAGCCACAGGGTATGGGCAAATCATGTACCTCCCAATCTATAAAGTGGGAAAGCCTGATTCCTGAGGCTGTGGTGAGAATGAACTCAGATCATGACAGTGAAGAGCTTAACACAATGCCCATCTGTCATGCAGGAGGCTGGTAAATACCACAGGCCACAGCTACCCAACCCTGCCAGCACCCGAGCCCTGCCCTGTGCTCACAGCCCTCACCAGGGGCAGCCCAGCCCACCTGAGCTTCCATGTCGTGCAGCTTCTGCGTCTGCTTCAGCTGGTTCAGCGTGGGCTTCAGCTGCGCGGCCCCCACCGTCTTGCTCGTCCACTCATCCACCAGCTTGTGCAGATCATCCGTGAAGGTGCCTTTCTTGTTGTTGCTGTTGTTCACCTGCGCCTGGACGTGCAGGGTGGGCTGGGGGCCTGGCTCAGGGCCTGGGGCCAGGCTGCTGGTGGAGGACCCTGGGGAGTCACATACAGGCCAGGATTGGTGATGCCACATACTCTCCATGCCCCCGGTGGGCTGGCTGCACTCATTCTTATGTGACAGCCGAGACAATGGTCTCACTTCAGCCAGGCAGCACCTTGCTTCAAGAGGTGGTCTGGATTAAAGGGCCCAGCTGCCTTGTTTTAGACATGGTGGGGCATTTCCATGGGCTGTGGGGAACCAGACTATGCCAGGTGGCTGTCACTATCTCATAAGCCAGGCCAAGGGACTGGACCCTGTGGCAGCTGTCAGGCTCTGCTCAGCATCCACTCTGTGCCCACTGCTGCCCGTCCCCAGACTCACGTGTGAGAGAGCTCAGGAAACTCTTAGCATGGCCAGACACACGTGTACTGTGGCCTAGGGTCGGATTCCTCAGGCTCTCTCTGGCCTCTGCATCCTCAGCTGTGACACGAGGACGCGGGGAGCGGGGTGCTACTCTGTGCAGAGTGCTCAGCACACAGCAGTTACGGCTGGCTTGCCGGCAACCCCCGGCTTATGGGAAAATGCTTGCCATAGGCTGCGATATGGGCATTCCCGTGAACCCTAATGGCTTGGTTGTTTGGAACTCAAGACAGAGAAATTGTGCCTTTCCTTACCAGAGCATTTGGGGAAGATATTAATAAAGGGTACAAATACCTAAAGCCACCTGACGTGGGCTCCACCAGCCCTAGCCATGGGCCGGGGCGGAAGCAGGAGGGAGCAGGGAGCCCCTCTGGGGAGATGAGCACTCAAAGATTTATTTTTAAATGACCAAAATGGGATTTCTTAATTTTTTAAACTGTGTTCCTCCCCTGCACGCATAATTTCTGGTTAACAATTTTGAAAAGCCAACTTAAAATTTTTCTGCCTTGGAAAAATAACCTAACGACCAACTCTTCAAACAAGCTGTCCTGAAATGTAGTGGACTTTAGTGGATAGCAATGAAAAAGCACAGACGCAAACAATTAAAAATTAGTGATGAGATTTTACACACACGGAGCTATTCCTACATGAAAAGTTCAGCCAGAAAAGAAAAAAAATTAAAAAAGAGAGAGATGAGAGAGAGAGAGAGAGAGAGAGAAGTGAGTGGCCCAGGTAGACTAATGCCCACTTGGTCCTGGTATCTGTCCTCGTGGGAGGCACTCATCTTTAGGACTTCAAGGAAATACTCATCCCTATGGTTTTGGAAAAGGAGCCAATTAACGATTGGTAATTTGTGGATGTTCTGGAGAAGGACAAGCCTGTTAGATGTGAACTGGCGAGACTGCACAAACTCTAGGAGCCATGGAGACACAAAAGGGGGCTGAGGGCAGCTGTCCCGCCAGGCAGAAGCGAAGCGGTGCCCAACAGAGGGGCACGGAGGGGCCACGCCCGCTTGGCCACGGGGACCCTGATGTGCACTAGCCACAATAAAGCCCATGCAATGAGAGACGACAAAGGGGGAAAAAAAAACCCGGATAATTACTACTGCTGTGTTCTTTGCCTAGGCAGAGACGCTTCAGGGCAGACCCTGCAAGGGAAAAAGAAACGACACAAGACCACAGGGTTAGGCAGAACAGCACACACCAGGACACGCTACCACACTTTAAGCAAAAGTCGTCAGTGTGCAGGGAGGGGCAGACACAAGGCAGCGGTTCAGAGAAGAGGGCCGACCCGGCTTGGGGTATCTGGGCAGCCCCCCAGAGTTAGTGTGCAGGCTCACACGAGCTTCACCCAGGTGGCAGAGGTGCCAGGGCCAAGCCCCCCAGCTGAGGGAGCAGTGTTTGTCTCTAGAAGCATATTCCAAGAAAAGAAAAAGAGAAAGAAAAAAAGGGGGGAGGAAAAAACAGCAAAGCATACTGGCTGGCTTTCCAGCGTCGGGCTGTTGGGAGCCCCACTGGTTGAGGCAGGAAAACCCATGGACGGTTGCCACGAGAGCTCTGGAGTGGAGCTGGGCGCAGCCTGGCTTGGCCACTGAAACCCGTCGGAGGTTTTCCAAGTGCAGAAAGATACATTGTTTTGCAGGTTTGAGGCCAATTCTGGATCCCAGATGGTTGCCTTGGATGAGGTCAGCGGTGGGCGTCGAGAAGGGGAACACAAGGGTTTCTACCTAACGGCTGACCCCGACATTTTGGGACATTGATTGCTGCCTCTTCTTTAACAGTCCACATCCACAAGGGGCAAGGTGAGGCCTCCATTTGGAACAGTCCAGCCTCCTTGTTATTGGACCACCACTAAGGGGACCAGCCCCACGCTGACCAGAGGCTGTCTGGTGTGCACTAAATGTAATGTGCTGGCCGGTCAGTGCCCAGCCCGGGCAGTGGCCATACTGGCTTATCCTGTGGCCTTCCAGGGCGCTGGGCAGGCGGAGCTGGGATGGGCAAGAACAGGCTCAGACTTCCCCAAGGTCACTCGGCAAAGCCACACTAGCATGGAGGGTCTGTCCTCGCTCCAGCCCAAGGCCCCCTCGCCAGGAGCACACGCCCTCCCCAGCAGGGACACGTTCTCCAAGAAGGGAGCCCAGAAGACCTAAAAGGCGATGCTTCAGCCTTCCAGGGACTTGGAAAACCTGGCAATGTCCACATTCCTTTTCTATAAGGGCTTGCACCTCTTGCCTTGGGGGACAGCAGGCAAACCCTTGGCCCAGCTCTGTGGCCCGAGTTTGGCCCAAGCTGTGTGTACAGGACTTGGAAACCTAGCTCAAATCAACTTATTATTTTTAGCTGATTCTGTATGTTCTCTGAGGCTAACGTGGGGAAAGTGAGGTGATGGACTGTTGGAGTCTTTTGTTTTATTTTTGAGACAAGAATCTCACTCTGTCACCCCAACTAGAGTGCAGTGGCATCATCATAGCCCACTGCAACCTTAAACTCTTGGGCTCAAGCAATCTTCCTACCTCAGCCTCAAGTAGCTGGGACTACAGGTACGCACCACCACACCCTGCTAATTTTTCCATTTTCAGTATAGACGGGGTCTCACTCTTGCCCAGGCTAGTCAGAGTCTTTAAAGTTCAAATAAAAAAGAACTGGGCAGGAAGATGGATACACTTGGATGAGAAGCTTTGAAGGGCTGTGCCCTTGCTGGTCTATGTTCTAAGATGAAACCCTACCAGGAACAGCACTGGTGTCCTCTTGGGAGCTCACTACAGCGTGCAGGGGAGGTTTGGTTTGCTTTCTACAGTACAAGAAAGACCCCTGAGGTCTGCACCTGTGGCCTGGGCTTGAATCCAGCATGCAGCGGACTGGGTGAGCACCATTTGCTCCATCAGGCTCCGTGTGGGGTTGCAGCCCCTTCTGGGATGCAACAGTCCCATGTGGACGGCCCTAAGACACAGGGGCTAGTGGTCATGCTGGGTCGCCTGGCTGCAGTAGGTACTTTATAAAAGCTGCTCTGTGCCTGCCTGGCAGCTTTTGGTGTGGTTGAAACTCTGCATTTGGGGCTAATTCCTGGCTGTTGTCATTCTGGGAAGAACTTGAGACAGGGCAGCGGCAGGCTGGGAACCACCAGAGGGAGCCCAGACCTGCCATCAGAGCTGAGCCGGACTCCCGCTCTGGGAACCCAGACACATGCCCAGAGCCAGGATCACACCGCCGTGGGGGCCTCCACAGCCTTCCCAGACTCAGGCCCCAGGTGCCCAGAGCACTGACTGCTCCCGGCCCTTAGGGCAAACTGATGGATGCCTGCCCCTCGACATTAAGGACACGCTGTCCAGTGTCACTACCTGGCTGGGGGCAGACACTTTGCCACCCTCTGACAGCTCCATTCATCCTTAAGTGGCTCCTTAGTCCATGTCCCCACAGCACCTCTGTCCTGGCCCAGGTCCTGCCCCTCACTCTGTGTCAGGACAATCCGCCCTCACCCCACCCCAAAGGAACAAAGGAAACTGCAGGAGGCTGATGGCTTAAACCAGGCCCACCCCAGCCTCTCCGCAGGGCTCTGGACTACTCAGGCGGGTGCTGAGGATGGGGCTCGGTGGCCTCACCCCAGCTGTTGGGAGATACAGCATTTTCTTCCCACAATATAAACGTGGCCGCACAAAGACGGAAGTAGGGCCCATTCTTGGACGTGGCATCCTCTGCTCTTGCGCAGATGTCTGGAAGAGCCCCTCAGCACGAGCTGCTGGCCGCCTGCCTCTCAGGGCACCAGGTGAGGCCCCTGCCCTGCTTCACCCTCAGTCCACTCTGGCACAAAAACAACCTGCTCTGGGGTTGACGGTCCCGCCCTCTCCATAGCCAGAGCACCCACCACTGTCCACACCCCTGGCTGGCTGCAGGGAGGATGCCTCAAACGTGAGGGAGTCAAGCCAAGGGCATCTGATGGGGACAGATGGCTTAAAAAGTGGGTCAGCCCTTCAGCAGCTCCCACATTTGCATTCTACACCTCAGCGTTCATACTGTCCAGTCCCCACGACACAGCGGGAGCTACGACCTCAGCACGACGCTGGCCGGGGCAGCCCACCTCCCCTCGCAGGCTGGGCTGGTGGCTTCGCCTCACCCCACTCACGACTTCGGGGAGGGGGCTGGCCTCACTCCACAGTCAGCATTGGCTCCCTTTTCTGGCACAGGAAAAAAATGGGCATCAGATACCCCTTCGGGTATCTACACATGGAGCAACCATGTTCTTCAGCTGAGAAAATGGCCAAAAAGATTGTCCATAAAGCATCAACTGGGAACTGAGGATGTGCCTCAGCTCTGCCCAAGGTGATCTGGGGATGTTTTCATTCACCTTGAGCTGCAGACCAGGTCCCACAGGGCCCCGAAGCACACAGGCCTGCTCCATGGCCAGCCGCAGAGGCGAGCTGCACTGACTGCCCGGCCTGACCACCTGGGCTGCCCAGGATGCAGAGGTCGGGGCCCATAGGTGCGGTGGGAGCCCTCCTCTCTGGGTGCCCTCTGCCCCAGGAGCCTCCCCGCACCCACTGTAGAGGGCCTTGCTGAGCACTCACTCTCCCCACGCCAGGGAGGGATGAAAACACAGCAGGGGAGGGCAGGGCCAGAAGGGCCCCACAGGGGCACCGGAGGGTCCCTGAGTGGAACGTGCTGCAGCCAACAAACAACCTGAGGAAAACGTGAGACCCGTGGTTCCTGCAGGCACAGAGAAAGACCCAGAAGGGTGTCAGCACCTGCTGGTCAGGTGGGAGGATCCAAAAGGAAAGCTCAATCCTGTTGAGCTTCTGATCAACAGAACCACCAGGGTGCCCTCTCGGAGTCTGCACCAAGACCCCTCCTCTCCAGTTCAGAGTCCACCATCCTTCAGCACACACAGGGTCACCTGAGCTCCCCCCAGCACGTGTGACCACAAGAAGGGGTCCCAAAGATCTATAGGTCTATACCGAGAACCCGGCTCGTGGGGATCCACCAGGAGGTCTGCACTCCCTGGGGGCCTGCCCACCTGATGCTCCTGACCTCCGCCTACTCCCTGTCCCTCTATGCAGGGTCAGCTCCCGGCCTCTGGAACTGCCGGCTGCTCTGCTGGCCCTAGCCCAGGCACAGCCACCTGGGCACCCCGTGCCCCCAGCCCACCCTCTGACCTGGCTTCAACCTGCCCTGCCTGGGGCTGTTTCATCTTCTCTGAGCTTCACAGAGGCAGGGCTCTCTGTACTTCAAAGTTTAATGCCCACTTTGTTTTCCTGGAGCTGTTTCTCTTCCAGAAATTAGGGAGCAAAAACTTCCCCTCCTCTTGTGGGCTTTCTAGTGGGTTTACCCAGGAACCAGCAGATGTATGAACGAAGCGGCAGCTCAAAGAGAAGCTCCGACCTCTATAGCCCACGGGCCAGGGCCACATGGGACAAGACGGGAGGGGCAGTCCCAGCTCCTGCAGGGAAGCAGGGGGAGCTCAGAGGTCCACAACTGACTCTAACGGGCCTTGAGAGGCACCCAGGGCAGGAGCCCACCTGGGCTCTCCCTGACCTGCAACTGCAGGGCCTAGGGGGACACATTATGGCCTGAAAGGACTAGGAGGCAGCCAGGGCTTGCCTGACGGGCCCAGCTGTGAGAACAAGCAAGACCACGGGCCTCACAGCATTGAGGCAGAAACAAAGCCTGGACCACACCTGAAATCAACCCACCCACACCAAACCTCCCAGGGCCCCTCACCCCTGGTGACAGTGCCAGGACAGACCACACAGGCATGAACCAGCAGAGGAACAGCAAGTGAGGTGTCAGGCGAGCAGGGGAGGACAAGGCTGCTGCAAAAGGTTTCAGCGCTACACAGAAGGGGCTCTTCTATCCCTCCCCAAACTCAGCCTCTAACCAGCCGCCAGACTGCAGAACCGATAGCCCGGACAACACTGTGACTGGACAAGGCACGCTGTTAAACGACCGAGAAGCCCCTGGGAAGTCCCCGGCATTTCTACGTGGCCCTTGTGTCCTCAACCTGCCCGCCTGGAGAATGGTGACCCACGTGGACCTCTGATGGGGGTGGGCTGATGGCAATGGACGCCTCCCGTGGACGTGGCCTCTGGCTCCTAACAAGCACAATGTATCTTTATTGTACAAGCAAAAAGTCAAGTGCCCCAAACCAGCATATCCAATCCAATTGTTTAAAAGCTTAATTGTTAAAGAGCTTAATTTTCCTGTTAAAAAGATAAAAACCTAAAAGCTCTACAGCTTTTGATTCATTTGCCAATCATTCTCAGGGTTAAAAAAACCAGCTGCACAATTTCGGATGGCCCCAAGCAAGTGTGCCTTTCCTGGAAATGGAATTCCCGGGCACTGAGAGCCTGTTCCAGGGTATCTGAGTGACTGGAACTGAGTTTTGGTTTAGTGGAGATTCGAGGAACTGTGTCACTGACTTCATTCCTGCGGTCACATGAGCTCACAGGAAAATACACCAGGTAAAGTGCTTCAGCTGGATGGAAGAGGAGGAGGGGACAGCCAGGAAAGACGCACGCTCCACAGAAGAGCTGCAGGGGAGGCTGTCAGTCTCATCTTTCAGGTTGGACAGGGCAGAGAGATGACAGAGGGGACCAGACCTCCCCTCGCGGTGGGGAGGGGCTCGGGCCGAGCTGGAGCACACTCTCTCAGCATTGCCACATGCAGGGAGCGGGCGGGGTATGCGCAGCGCTGGGTGTTGGGATTAGGCCCTGGTACAGAAGCCACACCCTCCAGTGACCTTTAGAACCATATGGACTGGCTACATGCGTGTCTTCACAGTCCAGACACGTGTGACACACACCATGCGTCTGGAGAAGGTTGGGGTTGTCTTTTTGTTGTCGCTGGAACTGGGGACAGTGGACATGTATATTTGCCACAATTGCAACAGAAAACAAACTACATCCAACATAAAAAAATTAAATAAATGAGGTGACGAGAAAATGCGAAGGGCCCCCATACGTCCGGGCAGAGGTGCCCAAGGCGGAGCGTAGGCACTCCGCTGCGCATGCTTTTGGTGCCCAGGCATGAGCCAAGAGCATGCACACGCGCTGTGTGGGGCCAGGGTGGGGGCGGCAGCCACTCCCAGGGACCGGCTCGCAGGGTTCCACTTTTGATATTAAATAGGTGACTTCAATGGGGTGGGGGAGGCATCCTATGAAATGTATGAAAGGTAATGAAGACAGGGAGAGCGTGGGGTGGGGAGAAACCAAGGGCCAGGAGGTGATAAAATACAAAAGAACAAATACAGACAGATGGACACAGATACGGGTCCACTGAGGAATCGAGCACGAGGTTTGCTACTAGACTTATAGGTCACTCTCTCAGACGTTGGGTGGTAAACCGTCCAGCCTGCAAATGAATATAGAGGGAAGAAAACAAAGAGACACTCATCAAGTACAGGTTGCTGCGATTCCTCCTCCACACCAACAGCCACACCAGCCTCGTCACTTAACATCCACGGCTCCATCTAGCCCAGCCCAGAGCACCAAAGCCACTGACCACGTAATGGGAAGGTGGAGTGTAGGAGCGGAAGAGAAGCGGCCCGGAGGAGGGCGGGTGGGGCAGGGTGCCTTCGTGGTCACCATGATTTCTCTGGACAGAGATGGTGAGGACAGGAGAGCACCTTATCGAGCAGCTGCTGCCGCCCACGACAGCATTGACGAGAAAGCATTTCCTCCTCAGGGCCAACTCCCAGCTCGAAAGTTGTGCCCTTGTCCCCCAGCTGTCCCTCTGGACTTTGGAAGGACCCGGTGTTTAGCACCGTCTGGCTCTGCTGTGAGGGGCATGGTGGGGGCGGGCAGCCAGTGCCTAGGAACACGTGCTACTGAGCACACAGCTAGACGCCAGGTCCCCTCCCCTCCCCGGTCCTGGCCACTTCCCTGAGGTCTGCTCTAGCAAAGCATCACCTCCCCCTGAGCTTATAGCAGGACTTGGTGGTGGTTGGGGCAATTCCATTCTTTTCATCCAAAGACTATGTCTTTTTTCCTTTCTTAAGAAGCTACTCGGCAGCCTTTGCTGCAGCTTGTGCCCCTCTACACAATACAGGCGTGCTCCTGGGGACACCACTGAGGCCCTATGTGGCTAGCACATGCTCGGAGACAGGCAAGCTGGGAATCACCTTGGCCACGCGCTCCGCCTCCGTCACTGGCTAAGCCGGAGCAGATGTCCGAAGACAGGGAGGCCCGGACGGAGCAGGGCTGCTGAGTCTGCACGGCCTTCCCGCTCGGGCCGGTGCTGGCCGCAGCGGGCCCCGCACTGGCTTGGGCAGGGTCCTTAGCAGGAGGGCCTCTGCTGGAGTCAGCCAAGTGACCTGGGCAGGGGGAGAAGAGGTGACAGGCACGATGAGGCGCTGCCGGGCAGGGGCCATGCGGGCTGTCTGTTCTGCCTGCTGGTTGCTGGGTGACCTTGGGGAAGTTGAGTCTCCTGCAGACGAAGGGCACGTGGCCCGATCTCCCATATGGGAGTGTTGGGAAAGATCACAGAAAGTGCCCAGTCTCCACCAGTCCCCAGCACTGTGCTGGACTTGTGTTGTGCAAACATGGTGACAAAAGCCACACACCCAGGCTCGCAGTGGCCTGTGCACGTCTCACCCTAATTAGTCTCCTCTTAGCTGTGAGAATTGGCACTGAATTCACATAATTTGTGCAATCTGTGGATGTGTGTCCTGCAGGTGGTTGGCTCACAGGTAGCTTATAATGGCTTCCCGCCTGGCATACGTGGACACTTGGGCTCATGGGGTGTCCACCTCAGAGCACCAGGACTCTCAGGCTGTACACACGCAGCAGTGCCACTCGGGAGGCCTCAAGAACGCCTGACAGGCATAGGCATGGGCTCCTGGCTGCCTGGAGCCAGACCAGTGCCAACGCAGTGACCAGGTCTCACCTTGAACAAGACCAGGAGTTTGTCATCATTCTACCCCCCACCCCCAAAGGCAGCTGCTCGGCTGGCAAGCACCTGAGAAATGCAGCTGGAAGGAAGCAGTTGCCACCCTTCTGAGGCAGTGCCCTGCAGGGAGGAGCAGGTGGGGGGAGCCACCTCGAGCTTCCCTGGCACCCCCCGCCCCTCACTCAGGGGTTAGGCCTGGCTCCTCGCGGCCCCTGGGCAAGCACAGGCCTTGCCTCTCTGCACCTCGGCCTGCACTGACGTCCCTGTTGCGTGAAAGGAGACTCAGAAACGAGAAAACCCCAAGTGTTCTTCCAGGTCTGAGGGTGGCACCTCTGCACTGAGCACACCTCCCAAGCTCGCTTGGGGATCCCTGGGCCCTGCTCCCATCCCATTCCCCGACCCCAGCGCGGCCCTCCCCCTGGAGGCCGACCTGTGCTGGAGGCCACGACCTTGAGCTGCCGCACCAGGGGGTTCAGCAGCTTCCCCGCCTTCAGCTTGCTCTTGCTGGTTTTTCTCCGGCGGCCGGTAGGGGGCGCCGTGTGGAAGAAGCCCACGTTGGGGGGCAGTGGCTTGCCCAGCCGGCGGTACAGAGCCTCGATCTCCTGCTTCTGCTGGCTCTGAAGCTCTGAGATCTCCTTCAGGTGCCTGGAGGAGGGGAGAGAGGAGCAGGGCAGGTGAGCACCCTCAGCGAGTTCCAACACCGCCATGTGAGAACAGGTGGTGTGGGGTGGGCAGCTACGTCTGTGCCTTGGCCTAGGTCACTCAGAAGGGCCACTCTGGGCTTTAAAATGGCAATTGTTTATATTTAAACCAGGAGGGCACCACGTTGGGGGCCTCAGGTATTACCATGCCCGATGACAGGGGTGAGCCTAAGGAACTTCAAATTTTCCCACATCCACAATTTGTTTTAATGGTTGTTTCAGTGGTCAGGGACTCCACGCTTACACTTGCAATAAAAACCCTAAACATTCACACGGGTGGACAGAAAATCAGCTGGTGCCTGGCAATGAGGGACTGCCTCAGTTCACCAGGCAAACATGCGTTACTTCCTCAAGGCAACAGAGAGTGTGGGAGGCAGCTCAGAGGAGGGGCCAGACCTGCAGGAGCACGTCACACAGACGCTTGATTCCGGCCAGCCCACTGGGTCTAGCGTGGAAGGTCACATGCCATTGTGCAGGTGAAATGCAGGCGGATCACTGGTCATGGGCCAGGGCAGTTTCCAGGACAGCGGAGGAAAGGAAGCCATGGCTCCCTGCTGGGCCTCCCTGCTGCATCTGGGAGCGCTGAGCTTCCACAGGCCTGAGGCCTCCCATGGGGCCCCAGCTGCCCAGCTAGGGGGCTGCAGCACCTCTCTGCCACCCCAGGCCCTCCTCTTATGGCTAGGAAAACAGATGGTTGCCACAGTTGGAAATGAGGAAGCAAGTTCTGATTTTACCTCCTGTATCTTCAATAACTGCCAAATTTGCTTTAAAAAAAAAATGACTTTCTTTAGCTACTAAAAATAAATAAAAATAAAACTCTGAACGGCTTTCTCCATATAAACTCCAGAGAGGAACAACAAAGGACTGTCTGCACCAGATTATCTTCTGAAAGCGAGATCTGTTTCAAGGGAAAGTGCTGACCGCCCGCAACGGCTGTTGTGTGGGCAGAGGCAGCGTCTTATCCAGAAGGACTTCAGGCCCCTCCGAGGCCCGAGCCCTACGGCTCAGCTGCAGCTGGCTGCCCTGACTGCAATGGGATTCCTGTGCTGGGGTTCCCCAGCTGGCTCTAGCTGCCCTGGGGCTGCTCCCTACAGAACCAGGGGCCCCGATGTCTGCACACACAGGCTGGGCTGAGGACAGGGCTCCTAGAGCCCTAAGAAACCCCAATGCTCACACCAGAAACCGCGTGGTGGAGCCCAGGCACCTGTGTTCTAACGAGGTGTCCAGGGGTGTTAATGCAAGCAAGGTTTGGGAACCGCTGGCTACTTCCTATCAGATGCCACCAAGTCCCCTCAATTCCCAGTTGAGGTTCAAAATTTCCCTTATTCTCTTTGAAATGGTCTACCCCTTTCCACGGGGGCTCCATGGTCCTCTCGGTGTCTATTTCCCCTGTCCTAGGTTCTGTGAATCACCTCGTTTGTCTTTTGGGGTGCTTCTGGGCTCCTTCCCCTCCCTCTGTCCTTCCCTTACTAGGCCCCACCCCTTTCCCTAGGCCCTGCCCACTCCTGACTCCCAACCATACCTGCCATTTAGGCCCTGCCCCTCATCTCTAGGCCCTGCCCCACATCCAGGCCACACCCCTGGCTCCCCCGGGGTTCCCACCTGCTCTCACCCAGGATACAGGCTTTCCTCAGAGCCTGCAGCAGCTTCTGTCCCCAGTGTTCTCACATCCAAACTCTCCTTCCCCTTCTGCAAGGCTGCCCTCATGGTGGCTGGCAGTCATCTCAGCTCCCCTTTGTGCCTGCTGACCACTGGCTTCCCAGGGTAACACACCCGCTGAGAGGCCATGCCCAGGATCTCTTGCCCTTCTGTCCTGAGAGGTTCCAGGTCATGTCCCCCTTGGGACCCATCCACCCACTTGCCTCCACAAAGGCTCTGCTGGGCTGTGAGGCCGCAGGGGCTGCCTTCCTGGGTGCCTCCAAGACCAGCACCACGTCCACCAGCCCTGCCCTCCTGCCTCTCCCAGCCGGCTCCAGCTCACCCCTCGTCAGCTCTTCACAGACCAGGGGACACTCAGTACCTCCTCAATGGCAGCTCTGACCACCCCACCCAGACGGGCAGAAGCCACGCAGAGAGGACGGCAGGAGAGAAAGGAGGCCCACAGCCCCTGTGCCGCTCTGTGACCTCAAACAGCACCCAGCTCTCTCTCTGCTTTTCAGTGCTGGCGAGTCCTGTATCAGCCACAGCTTAATAACCTCACTGCTGGGCTCTATCTCCCACCCCGAAGGCCATCTCAGGGTGGCAAGTGCCTCATGGTACCCCCTGACCATACTAGGGACAGAATAAATATTTGCTGGATGAGAGAGACAGAGGGTGAGAAAGAGGGAGGGAAAGAGGGAGAGAGAAATGGGAAGGGAGGGAGAGACAGAGATGGAGAAAGAGATATGGGAGTGAGGGGGAGAGGGAGAGGAGCGGGAGAGAGATGGAGGGGAGAAAAAAGGACACAGAGCGAGAAACAAGGAAGGAAAGAGAGGGAGAGAGAAGGAGAGAGAAATGGGAAGACACAGAGAGGGAGAAAGAGGAGGAAAAGCAGACAGACACGGTGAGGAAGGCACATGACCCAGTGACAACTCAGTGACGCCCGGAGATGTCCCCAAGGGTGGCAGAAGGAAGGAGTGGGCTGCAGAAAGCCATCGGAAGGGCGGCATGGCCCCCAGGGCCACTAGGCAGATGGCGGGGCAGGGGCCGGCCCAGCCTGGAGGATGCTCTAGGCGGGGAGCTCTCCACCCAGAGCAGCAGGGGTGGGTCTAAGGTGGCCTCATCTCTGCCTGCCCAGCCGCTGCAAGTGGCTGCTTGGCCAGGACCTCAGTCCTGCCCCATCGCTGCCCTCACACACTGGAGGGCCCTCCCCGCAGGACCTACTTCTCCCGCAGACTCTGCAGCTCCTTCTTTATGTCAGCGTCCTCGAACTCTGAGTCATTGTCACTGCTGATGTAGGATGACTGGGAGTGGAAGGAGGTCACGCTGATGGTGGGGACCTTCACGCCTGCCCTGCCAGGCGTCTCTGGGCCCAGAGAGCCGGCCTGCGAGGGCTTGTGCAGGAAGGCAGTGGCCTTCTTCACCAGGTCGCTGGCCATGCCCCCACCGCTGGGCAGGGACGCCTGCTTCTGCACCGCAGGCCGCCCCTGAGGGCACTCGTCCCCGGAGTCACTGGACATGGGCTCGCCCAAGCCGACCTCGATAGAGGATGCTGTCTGCACCCGCCGCACGGCCAGCTTCATGTCCGGGCTGGAAGGCGCCTCGTCCAGGTAGACGTCCGGCGGGGCGGAGTACCTCAGGCTGTGGGGGGAGGACAGCGTCCACTCGTCCTGCGTGCTGACCACTGAGAAGCGGCCCACGGTCTTGGCTGGTGAGCTGCCATCCTGCTGCCCTGGCCGCTTCCAAGGGGACCCTGAGGCCCGAGCGCCGTACGTCTGGGGGTGGCCGGCCTGACCACCCTCTGTGATCGTCCCCGGGCGGCTCTGAAGGAGCTCTGCCGAGCTTTCCCCAGGGACCTTGCTGTCCATGGCTGTGGGTTCCTTAAGTGCAGGGCTCGCATCCTTGGGAAACAAGTGGAAATGAAGAGATTCCACGAGAACAGCAGCAGAGAGCAAACCCCACCTGCCAGCCAGGGGCCTTGTCAAAGAAGTCAACCTTACCTGGGGGGCCCTGGGCGCCATGGAGTCTGAGGCCACCTGCCCTCCGTCTCTGTCAAAGCCCAGCGTGCTGCCGGGAGACAACTCTGCTGTAGGAAGATCAGAAATGTTACTGGGCTGGTGAAGGAGGAAGAGAGGTGGCGCCCGCCAAGCAAACAAAACCAAATCCCACGGAGCACCGCCAGCTGGGCGGGAAAAGGGAGCTGGCACTTGGAGGAGCCACTTGTGTGTGCTCATGGCAGTTTTGAAAACTGAAAATACACCATGATGTCCCAGCCCCATGGCATTCGCGGCACGTCACTGTGTGGAAGACACCCTACAAACCCCCGGCAAGGGGAGAAGCTTCAGCCCCGGACACCCAGGTGCAGCCAGGCCCTCTGTGCACCTGACGGCCAGAACCCAGTCTTGCCCCGCTGTCTTCTGACGGCAGAGAGTTGCACAGAGCAGACAGACAGGGCTGGAACCAGCCCTGCTCCCACGGTGGCTGGGGAACATCCACTGCACCTGCAGCTGTCTCCATGCTCTCCTTCCACAAAGACTTTTCTGACCATCTTTTCCAGGGGTGCCATGAAGAGCCAATGAGAGGCTGAGCAAGTTGGTGAGGGGGTCCCCCCTGCAGCCGAGACCCCCACATGGCAAAAGAAACTTGTGGGCAAGCAGGGCATGAGCCACATCTACATGCCACTGGCGTAGGCAGCAAGAGCCAACAGAGCCTCCGGGGAGGCTGGGGCCACTCTACGCACAAACACAAGTCTCCTTTGCACACCCCAAGAGGAAACTTGCAAGGGAATGTTAGTCCACATTCCTGAGGAGACTCGGTCCAGCCTCTGTCACGCATCCCCAACCCGTGGGCAGTGATCAACTTCCCTCCTCACATCCCTGCAGTGGGGATCATCTGATCTTTCTTTGCATACCTTCAGGGACAGGCGGCTCACTACAAACTACAATCCTTCTATTTCTAAACAGCTATGATTGCCACAGAAGTTCACCTTTTCCAAACTGGAATCTGTCTCCTCAGAGCTTCCCCCACGAGTTCTGCACTCTGGGAAGAGTGTGAAGTGGGAGTGCAAGTCACACTGTTACTGAAGCTCAGTTTCCTCATCTGCAAAAGGGGCCCATGGGATGCATCTCACAGCATGAGGTCAGAGTCAGATGCAGTGACAAGGGCAGCCTAGCGCGTGGCCGGGCACAGGTGCTCGAACACAACCTCTCGTTTCTGCCCTTTCACAGACACTCCCGCTTCCCCCTCATCTTCCCCAGCCTGAATATCACCAGTTCTTCGTGTGCTCGGCTTCTGACCCCAGTGCCAGCTGTCCCATACCCTCTTAAAGTATGGCATGTAGAAATAAACACAGCCTGGACTGTGGGGCCCCACCTGCCACTGATCCACACTGAGGTTTCTTTTAGGAGGCTTGGCTGGAGCCCTCCAAAAATTCCAGACTGAGAAGGAATCTCGCTCCTTAGAAGGTCAGCCCAGCTCCCTGAAGAAGGAGACTCGGGCACTC
Organism: Eulemur rufifrons; assembly: GCF_041146395.1. Classification (NCBI taxonomy): domain Eukaryota; kingdom Metazoa; phylum Chordata; class Mammalia; order Primates; family Lemuridae; genus Eulemur; species Eulemur rufifrons. Next base: position 202,019,989 of record NC_090989.1, on the reverse strand, counting down.
AGGTAATGAAATGAAACCAAAGCAAAGGAGTTTCCAAGGAGATGTGCAAAGCCAGGAGTCAAGGGGGACTCTGCATCAGGTCTTCAGGGATGGCCCTGGCCTCAGCCGCTTCCCAGGAGCTGCGGCATCCCCCAGCCCCATGGCTCTGCTCCTGGCAAAATAGCCCTGGGTGTTTTGTGGGCATCCTGTAGCCCTGCTGAATAAGCGCAGGGCCTGGGGGAGGTCCACCCAAATGTGTTTAGATGCTCAGTTCGGGAGAATCCAGGGCAGAGACACAGTCCCTACCCCATCCTAGCATCCACCAGTGGGGCTTATCCATTTCAATGAGAGGACTTTCTCTCTTTGGAGTGTGAGCATGTGTTTCATTCTAGAACACAGTGGGTTTTAATTAAGCCTCACCCTAGATACTGAAGGATCACTTAAAGATAAAAGGGATGATTTTATCCCTCAAAAGACAAAGCGTGGGGGTGCAGATGCAGAAGGTTCTGGGGCAAGGAAGGCTGGTGGCACCTCAAGAGCATGGGGTTGGGTGGCCATCATGGGCTCGGTTACCTGTCATTGATAAAGATGTGCCCTGCTCCGTCACACCCCCTCGAGTAGGGGCCAGTTCTGACTTTTCCAACTGGAGGAAGAAACACAGAGGAAAGAGCTGAGGCTGGCTTGTCAACATTTCAGCAGCTAAATCTACAAATCCATTTCCCCTCCTGTCTCTGGAGTTGCCCTCTGGTGGCCCCTCAATGCACACCAAGACCTCAAACAGGGCTCACTTGTTGCAAGATGTGTGTGGGTGAGCCAGGCACAGGCAGGTGGGTCACCCAGAGTGGGACAGGCCCTGGGTGATGGTGGCCCTGCATAGCTGGGATGCCTGCCCACCCCCAGGCACTGGCCCCTGCCCCTGCCCCAAGACGGCGCCTCTGGGATGAAGGTGCTACTCACCGAGGGCTGGGGCAGCCGCGCATGCCCTGGAACTGCATCACTGGGCACCAGGGACAGGGCCGGGTCTCCCCCACAGGCCTCCGTGCGAGGCCGGTCCCCTCTCAGGAGATCCAGGGAGAAGTCTCTGTCGCCCACCTCCACGGGGGTCCCAGCTGAGGCTGAGGAGGTGGGCACGTGCTCCTGGTAGAGCAGGGTCCGCAGCTTCTCATCCAGGCTCTTGATGGTGCTGTCCACAAAGCCCACCCTGGGGGGCGGCCCTTCCCCATCTGACTCCAGGGCAGAGAGTGGCTGTGGGACGGCGGCAGGCCCCAGGGGTGGGCTCGGGAGCTGGGAGGCTGCCAGGCTGATGGCCCCCACTGCGGCGGGGAGTGGGGGAGGGGGCTGCCCCAAGCCAGGCTGCGGGGCCCCACTGGGGGGGCTGGGCTCAGGTGCAGGAACCGGCAGGGGTTCCCCTGGGACACTGGCCTCCCTGGCTGAGGCGGGCTCCCCCAGACCCACGGCACAGCAGGAGGGCTCCACAGGTGGGGCACAAGGTCCTAGGCCCACCACAAGGGGCTGTGCAGCAAGCCGGGCATCGTGAGTCTCCACTAGTGGCTGGGGGGTCTCGAGCTCACTGGTTGGCCCCTGAGGGGTCCCTGGACCCCCTGCCTGGATGGCAGTCCCTGACACTGGCTCTGGCTTGGTGCTGGTGGCTGGTGCAGCTGCGTCTTGGGGCAGAGCAGTCACAGGAGGGGAAGATGGTACCAAAGGGGCGGGTGCCCCGCTGGGAGGGTTGCTGGGGCCCGCCTGGCTCAGGAACTGCTGACCAGCTAGGAGGCCAGGTTGCTCCTTCAAGGGCAGCTGGTCTTTATAGGGTGCTGGATCTAGAAGAAATAGAAAAATGCCTTTGTACCAACCTACTCTGCTCCTATTTTCCTGGCTCTCCCTTGGCTGAAAAGATGCCTTGCACAGCCTGGCCGTGGCCCCTGCATGCTGGGTTTGTGTTTCCCCAGTACACCAGGTCCCTGCCTGCCCACAGCGCGGGCTGGACACTGGCTGCTGCTCCCGCAGATCTCTGAGCTGCCGCCGTCTCACCTCCAGTCCCTGTGCCAATGGTGTCCCCTTTGGCTGAACGGCACCTTCCCTTTGTGTGTAGTGTGGGACCATCAGGTATGGCCCGCTATCTGTCATCCACCTGTCCTTTCACCCTTGAGGAGAGTGCTATGAAAACATGGCTTGTCTATCCTGCACTGGCCCATTCACAAGAATTTTTAAAATGGACTTTTTAAAAATTAAGGTGTTTAGGTAGTGAGCTGTGTACACCCCCATGCCCAGGAGTGAGCCGGAGCCTGGAACCGTCTGTCAATCAGCCCCCCAGTCTTCGGTACAGTCCGAAGCATGACCTTCCAGGGCTGGTAAATGATGCTGGGGGAGAAACCTGGAACCCAGGCAGTGAAACAAAGTCCAACAGCGTCTTCTCCAGGAACTCAGGGAGCTTTTAACACCCCCCCGGGCACTGCGGACATCTGAGCGGAGGACACAGGATGCAGCATTTCTCAAACTTAAGTGGCCTTGCAGCCCATTTTTCCTTACTTTAAAAAACAAACAAACCTTTTGTCCTTCTAAAAAACACAAACTAAATGCACAATACAAAGATGAAAACTGTAAAACAACAAAAAAAGGTGGGGATGGGGAGATTCCAGGACCTGGTGCCCGCTATGCCCCCAGACTGACTGCCCCTCCCCCCACCAGCCCAACACAGTCAAATACTTCTGACAAGCATTTCCTCCACTGTTTTTCTTTGTGGCTTTCCCATATGTGTCTCTAAACACCACAGTTCAGTTTTGCACATCCTATCAATGGAATGGTACTCTATTCTTTGGTGCCTGGCCTCGCTCTCACACTGTGTGTGTGAGATGCTTCTGTGTTGTCGTGTGTCTGTGCAACTGTACCACAATGCACGCGCCCATCCTGTGCTGGTGCCCGCTGGGCCCCTGCCAGGTGGGACCTAACACTGAATCACAGTGTAGGTGGGCCCATGTCACGCCAGGTGCCCAGGGTGGAGCTGCTGATCAGAGAACGTCTTTGGCCTTCAGTAGGGAATGCTAAGGGGCTGCCCAAAATGGGAGGCAATTTCCCCTCCCATAGGCAGTCTCTGAGCATTCCTAGAGCTTCCTGCCTTCCCAAGTTATCCTGAGGGTGTGTAACAGGGTCTCACTGTGGTTTATTTTTATCAGTTGTGGCAAAAACACTTAACATGAGATCTGCCCTCTTAATAAATTTTTAAATGTGCAATCCTGTATTGTTAACGATATAGGCACCATGCTATGTGGCAGATCCTCTAGAACTTACTCAGCTCACATAACCTGAAACTTTGTGCCCAATGAACAGCAACTCCCAGCTCCCCCTCTCCCCTGCCTCTGGCAACCTCCCTTCCACTCTCTGCTTCTGTGAGTTTGACTGTTTTAGTTTTCCACACGTAAGAGGAATCATGTAGTATTTGTCTTTCCATGTTTGGCTTATTTCATTTAGCATAATGTCCTCCAGGTTCATCCATGTTGTCACAAATGACAGGGTTTCCTTCTTTATGGCTGAATAACGTTCCTTTTGGAATATACACCACATTTTCTTTATCCACTCATCTGTCAGCAGACACTCGGGTTGTCTCCGTATCTTGGCTATTGTGAATAATGCTGCGATGAACACGGGAGAGCAGGCACTTCTTCCAGACCCTACTTTCAATTCTTGTGAGTATACGTACACTCAGAAGGGGACTGCTAGAGCATATGGTAGTTCAGTTTTATTTTTTTAAGAACTTCCACACTGTGATCCATAAAAGCTGTACTAATTTACATTCCTACCAACAGTGTACAAGGGTTCCCTTTTCTCCACATCCTTGTCAATACTTGTAGTCTTTTGTTTTTTGACAACAGCCATCTTAACAGGTGTGAGGTGGTATCTTGTGGTTTTGATTTGTGTTTCTCCAATAACTAATTCAATGGAGCCCCTTCTCCCATGCCCACTGGCCGTCTGGGTATCTTCTTTTGGGACATACCTGTCTACATCTCTTGCCTATTTTTCTACTGAGTGGTTATTCTTTTCTTTTTGATTGGTTCCTTCATGTATTCTGGAAGAGATCTGTTTGCTGGCCATATGTGCTGCAGAATCTTTCCTCACTCTGCGATTCACCTAAGTGCCCAATTAGTGGTATCTTTTCATGACCAATAGTACTTAATTTTAATACAGTCATATTCAACCAATTTTTTAGCCAGTCTTCCCTTTAGCATTTTTTGTTGAACTTAGTTTGTTCTACCCTGGGTCTATAATGTTATTAGGTGATTAAGTATGGAATGTCCAATTTCCTTAAGTACCAAGTTTGACAGTTGATATCTCTGACATTTCCCTTTGACATGTCTTATTTGTTTTTTTATTGTGAAAGTACATCCTCATTCTTTCAAACACATATTTTGCCTTGTGATTATCTTTCAAAATTTTTTTTAAGAGCAATTTTTGTGAAACCATGGATAAGTAAAAAATTCGTGTTATTTTCAAATATGAGTTCTGTCATGGTATCAGGGCAGCGCAGACAGCTCGAAATATCAACGAAGTGTCTAGGAAGGATGTGGCTAATGAAAGCACAGTACGTTGATGGTTTGAGAAGTTCCATTCTGGTGATTTTAATCTTAAAAATGAGCCACATGGGCAACCTGAGACCAAGGTGGATAATGATGAACTGAAAGCTGTAGCGGAAATGAATCCATCTCAACCTACACATGAATCAGCAGCAAGGTTTGACATTACTATTCCAACAATACTGGATCATTTGAAACAAATCAGCAAGGTACAGAAGTGGCATCGATGGGTTCTGCATGAATTAAACTAGCGTCTGAAGAGACCTCAGAAGCATCATCTCAAAGCTTGCCTTTCTTTGCGATCACAACATAAAGGTGAACCATTTCTACACCGTCTTGTTACATGTGATGAAAATGGATTCTTCTTGACAATCCCAAGCATTCAGCACAATGGCTGGATAAAGATGAAGTGCAAAAACACAGTCTAAAACCAAATATTCATCAAAAAAACAGCTAATGGTGTCTATTTGGTGGTCCAGCGCTGGTATTATCCACTACAGCTTCATGAAACCTGGTCAGTCGATTACAGCAGATGTCTACTACAACCAATTGGACAAAATGATGAGGATGCTTATGATTAAGCAACTGAGATTGGTCAATAGAGACTGACCAATCCTCTTGTAAGACAATGGTCAACCACATGTCACAAAAAGCAACAATGTTCAAACTACAGAAGCTGGACTTAGAAACTCTCTGTCACCAGACCTTGTACCAACTGACTACAACTTCTTCCAGGCTTTGGACCACTTCTTGCAAGGAAGAATATTCAATTCTCAACAAGCTGTAGAAAATGACTTTCATGATTTCATCGCCACTCACTCTCCAGGCTACTTTGCTGCTGGCATAAGCAAGCTACCCCTAAGATGGCAAAACTGTGTCATAGTTTAGGTGCATACTAATTGTACTGCTTCTTGTTTGAGATATAATAAACTGAACTTTTGATTCTAAATCAGACATTTCATATTTAATGACCTAATGTGTCTCTCATTACTTCTAGGAACTTCACTGTTTTACACTGAGAGTCACAAGCCACGTGTTACTGAGTTCTGTATTTGGTACGAGGTTAGAAGCAAGGATCATTCCCCATGTGCACAGTCTCCTACCCCAACTCCTTTTATTGAGAAGACCATCCAGTCCCTGCTGTTTAGCAGTCTCACCTTTCTTGTCAACAAAGTGTCCAAAGATGTGGGCTCTCTTTGACACTCCATTGCTCGATTTCTCTATGCTTGTTCCAGTATCGAACTGGAACATGATTGCAGGTTTATATATAATGAGTCATGATATTCAATAGAATAATATCCTTCCCCTAGAGATTGTCTTAGTTTTCTCTTGCCTTTGCATTTCTACAAATAGTATATGATCACCTTGTTGATACTCATTAAAAAATTGTCAGAATTTTAACTGGGATCACACTGAATCGATGGATCTATTTGGGGAGAAGTGGAGTGTTTATAATACTGAATCTTCAGTCGATGAACATGGTATATATCTTCCTACTCATTTCTTTTTAAATTTCTCTCAGTGTTTTAGTTTTTCGTATAGAGGTTTTACATATTTCTTGTTAGATTCACCTCTGGTGTTTGATATTTTTGTGTTAATATAAATGGAATTTTTCAAAATTTCTCATTTTCTGACTTTTGCCAATATACAGAATGATAATTGCATTGTGTATCTAGCTGCCTTGCTAATTCACTTATTAATTCTAATAATTTAGAATTAATTTAGATTTAATTTAGAATTAATTTTAGAATCAACAATTAGTAATAGTTTTATTTCTTCCTTTCCCATTCTTATCACTTTTTAAAACAGTAACTACTTAAATGCCATTAAATAGAGGTGAAAACACAAAATTATACTGTTATCAAAAGGCCACAATAATTTCTACTTCAAAATGGGAAAGGTTTCAGCGAATGCATTCCTTAGAAAGAATTGCAATTTAGCCCAATAATTTCACAGGTAGAGTTTCTGAGTCAAAGATAGTTATCTTTGCAAGACCACATGTCCCAAATAAAAAGTATTAATAGTAATGTTAAAAAGGAACATTCCCTTTTACGTAACACTAATACGGAATTACACTGAGAGATCAGAACAGTCATTCACCTCTGAGTGTCTATTACGTGGCATGCATTAGATATTTATTTCCATTTACAGAGTGGTTACTATTGGAGTAGATAACAGCAGAATGCCCACCTCAAATTGGTCCCAACTCAAATAAGCAAACATTTGCTTTGGAAAACCTTGTTTCAAGATGAATGGCATTTTCTCCAAATGAAAAATAAAGCTATTGTGCCACCACCATGACACTTCTTAAATACTTACTAAAAGTGGTCAGGGTACCAGCTCTTAAATTTGACTGTAGATTGGAATTGCCTAGAGGGTTCAAAACAGGATGATGCTGGGTCCTATCCCCAGGAATCCAGACTTAACTGTATGAGGCAGAGCCTGTGCGTCTTCAATCCTATTCTTTCCTTCCTTTCTTTTTTTTCCCTTTCTCTTTCTCCCTCTTGTTCCCTCCCTCCGTCCTTCCCTCCCTTCTTTCCTTCCTTCCTTCTTCCCTGCTCCCTTCCCCCACACTGCACTACCTCAGCAGTAGGATACTGAATACAAGTGGTTATAATGGGCATCCTTATCCTGCACCCCATCTCAAAGATAAAGTGTTCAACATTTCACCAATAAGAATATTTGCTATTGGTTTTTAAAAAATGGAATTCCCTATCTATTGAGATGATCATTAGCTTCTTTAATCTGTGAATGCGGTGAATCACATTATTTATTCACATTAAGTTAAACCAACCTTGAATTCCAAAATCAATGCAACTTGGTCACTTGTCATGCCCTTTTCATATATCACTGGATTCAATTTGCTACTATTTTTTGTTTAGAATTTTTGCACATGTGTTGATGGGAGAAACTGACCTGTTAATATTTCTATCTTATAATGTCCTCAGTCAGGTTTTGGTGTCAAAGTTATGCTAGTTTCATAAAACAAGCTTCTTTGTTCTCTGGAAGAGTTGGGTTAGATCAGAATTATTTCTTCCTTAGACATCTGTGGTAAAGCCATTGGGCTGGAAGTTTTCTTTATAGAGTTTTTTTTCCCCCTAAAACATGTTTGTGTGTGTGTCACACACGTACCCCTAGAAGGAAGCAAATGGGACCAAACTTACATGTTTGATTTCTTTCCCATTATCTTCCGAGATGTCTGTTTTCCTTTTTTTTTTTTTTTTCTTTTAACCTGGGCAGATCCCCACTACTTACCCTCAACTCCTTTTGTCCTTTTCCTTTCTCAACAATTATTACCTCTCTTTCTTCAACATTTGGATGAGTCCACCTTGCAGCATACATTCCCTCCCTGCTGGGGAGCAGCACTCTGAATTTCCTCACAGTAACAACTGTCCCCTGCTTCAACCCCAGGGCTGTGCCTGTAATTTGGGCACGAGTTGGTGTGCATTCCAGCTGCTGGCCATGTGACTGCTTCAGAGATAGATATGTGTCCTCGTTCTGCATAACGGGAGTCAGGGCCAGACATCTGAAACCTTTTGAAAAGAAACTCTTTCTTTTCTGCCTGTACTTGATCCTGAAGACTATATACTGAGCTGTTCCAACAATCTTGCCACCACAAAGGGTAAGTGTGAGAAGGTTTGTAGTTACCGATTCAACTTTTTAATGTTTGTAGCACTTTTCAGATTTTGTATTTCTTCTTAAGCAAGTTTGGTGAGTTGTATTTCTCTAGGACATTATCCATATAAATATTCAAACTCTTATCTTTAACGTTTGTAAGATTGTAGCAATGCCCTTTTTTATTCCTGACATCAATGACTTATGTTTTCTTTCTCCCTTCTTTTAGCCTGTCTCACCAGGGGCTCAGCAATGTTAGCCATTTGAAAGAATAATAGTTAAGCTCTGTTGATACTCTATTGTATATTTAATATTCCATTTATTTATGCTCTCATCTATTTTATTTCCTCCCTTATTTGGGTTCCATTTTTCTTTCTTTTTCTAACTTTTTACAGTGGATACTTTGATTACTTTTAGCCTTTGCTTCTAATATATGCATTTAAAGACTACAAAGTGTCTGTAAATACGGTGTTAACTGCATCTCACAAATTTTGATATGTAATATTTTTATTAGCATGGCTTTCATATCATTATCATTCAGAATATTTTAGCAATTTCCATTATGGGGGGAAAGGCGGTACATGGGCAATGTATGTAACCTGCAATTCTGTATCCCCCATAACAATAAGATGAAATAAAAAAAAAATTCCATTATAATTTCTTCTTTGCTTCATGAGCTATTTATAAATGCATTGCTTAACTGTCAAACGTGAAGATTTTCTAGTTATCTTCTTGTTACTGAGTTCTGGCTTACTTCCAACTTTAATCAGAGAACATGTGTCAAATGATTTTGGTCCTTTGAAACTTGTTGAGATTTGTTTTGGATCTGCATATGGTTAAATATTTAAATATTCTATGTGTGCTTGATAAAACTGTGCATTCTTCAGCTTTTGAGTACAGTGTTCTACATATATGATAAGACACTAATTCTGTGGTTGAAATCTCTATCAATTCTGTCTTCCTATTCCAAAAGTTAAAATCTCTCATGATGATCATAAATTTCTCCATTTCTTATTTTACATCTGTTAATTTTTATTTTATGTATTTTGAGGTTATATTATTAAATACATGGAAACAAGGAATTTTATCTTCCTGGTGAGCTGAATCTTTCATCATTATGTTTTTACCTTAAAGTTTACTTTGTCTGATATAAAAATACCTATACTAGTTTTCTTTAGGTCAGTATTTATATGTTCTTTCTCCATTTTTTACTTTTAACTTTTTGTATTCTTATATCTTCATTTATTAATGGTTTGTTCTGTTTGGTTTCCTTTTCCACTTTTGATAGTCTCTGATATTTAGTCCATTTACATTTAATTACTGATCTATCTGGGTTAAACTACCATCTTATTAAAGATTTTTATGTATTCTCCATTTTCAATGTTGCTTTTTATCTCCTTCCTTGCCTTGGTTTATTTTTTATAATTCCTTCCCCACCCTACCCCTTTACCATGTGTGGGAGTTATCTACTATTTTATGATTCTCATGAGGTTATTCTAGAAACTGCAGTATGTGTTCCTGATTTGGCAGTCTGCTCAGACAACACAGGAACCCCAGAGCACTTTAAGTGCATTGCCCTCCCCCTGGGAAATATGCCCTATTTAATATATTTTAAACTTCAAATGGTATTATCTTTTCATATAATCAATGTTCATTTAGATCTATCTATGTATTTATAATTCTATTAGTTTTTATTCCCACCTGTATTCTGATCTTCCATCTGGGGTCATTGTTCTTCCACCTAAAAATCTTCCCTTTTGTTATTTCGTCAGTTGAGATATGTAAGTGATGAATCCTTTTGCCTTTGTTTCATCTTTACTCTAGCAGGATCCTACCGCTGGGAGGCAAGGCTGGTGCTGATTTCCTTCCACACCTTGAGGACAGCAGTATTCCTGTGGCATCTGCTATCCTTACCGAGACAGGAGCTTCCAAGCCTTTAAAGGAGATCCTGTTTCCGCTAGCATCCTTTACACTTTTCCTTGTGCCTTTGGTTTCAGTACTTTAACTACAATATAATTGTGGATTTTTTTTTTTTTTAACTTTCAGAGTTTGGAAGCTTCTTGAATGCCTTTCAATTCTCTGATTATCTCTACAAACTTGCTTTTGCCTCATCCTGTTGCTTTCTGGGACTCCAATTGCATTATGTGTTTGATGATCTCACTGTAACCCCTACAGTTCTTAGCTCCTCTTTTCTATTTTCCAGCCTTTTCATTATCCTTATTTTACTTCCAATAGTTTCTTTTGAGCTATCTTTTACTTTGCTGCTTCTCTCTCCAGCAGTGTACAAATCATCCATAAAGGTCTTCATTTTAACTACTGTATTTTTCAGTTCTACAATTTCCATTTAGCTCTCTCTTCTTTCTTTATTTATTTTTGGTATAGTTTTTAATTCTTTGGGAAAAAATTCAATCTAGTCATTTGTTTCTCTTAACACAGTAAGGAAGCATAGTTATCTACCTGATAATCCTACCATCTGGAACTTCTGAGGATCTGCTTTCTTTTGTCACAGTTGTTTAGTTTGTAACAGCTTTACTGAGGTGTAATTGTTGCTGTAAACTGCACGTATTTCAAGTATAGTTTCATAAGTTTTGACACAGATATATGAGGAACACAGCCACCTTCTCCTGGGTGTTTCCTCGTGAACCTCGGATCTCTCCCTCCCTCCCTGTCTTGCCACACCCACGTTCCCAGGCAACCACTGATCCATTTTCAGTCCCTAGTGATGAGTTTGCATTTTCTAGTAGTTTATATAAGTGCAATCACATAGTATGCATTCTTTTTGTCTTCTTTTATTCAGCATAATTATTTTGAGAATCATCCATGCTGTAATGAGTATCAATAGTTCATTCCTTTTTATTGCAGGGTAGTGTTACAATGTTTGGATAAATCACGAAGTGTTTATGATGTCCACTCACTGATGGTCACCTGAGCTGTTTCAGGCCTGTGAACATTCCTTTACAAGTCTTTGTAGGGACATCTGCTTTAATTTCTTTTGGGCAAGAACTTAGAAATGAAATGGCTGGATCACATGGTACAGTACATTTGCTTTTCAAAGAAATTACCAAACTATTTTCCAAAGTGGCTGTACCATTTCATATAGTTATAAGAGGTCCAGTTCTTCTACAGCATCATCAACACCTCATCTTTTAAACTTCAGTTATTTTAAAGGTGTAATGTGGTATCTCATTGTGTTTTTAATTTGCATTTCTCTACCAAATAATGATCTTTTCATATACTTGTTTGACATCTACATATCTTAGGTAAAGCATCTGTACAAATCTTTTGCACTAGCTTATTTTCTTAGTATTATATTTTGAAGTTCCTGATTTTATCTGATACAAGTCCTTCATCACATATATACTTTGCAAATATTTTCTCCTAATCTCTGGCCTATCTTTTCATTCCCTATCTCTCAAAAAGTAGACATCTTACATTTTGACACAACTCAATTTACCAATTTTTTTTGTTTTACAGATCATGCTTTGGTGTTGTATCTGATAAATTTCTGCCTAATCCAAGGCCACACAAATTTTCTTCTATGTTTTCTACTATAAGTTTCACAGTTTTCAGTTTTACATTTAGATCTACGATGCATTTTGAGTTGATTTTTATATATGGTGTGAAGTATGGGTTGATGTTCATTTTTTTGTTATATCGATGATCAACTATTCCAAGGGTAAAAAGACTGTCCTCTCTTCACTGACAGTCCTTTGCATGTTTGTCAAAAATCAAGCATCTCTACGTTGTGTGGGTCTATTTCCAGACTCTCTATTTTGTTTCATTCATCTATTAGTCTGTCTTTTATGTCAATACCATACTGTCTTGATTACCATAGTTTTATAATAATTATTAAAATCAGGTATTGTTAGTTCTTCAATTTAGTTCTTTTTAAAATTTCAATGTCCCTTATGTTTTCATATGAAATTCAGAGTTGGCTTATCAATTTCTACAAAAAGCCTGCTGGGATTCTGACTGCAGCTCATTGACTCTATAGGTCAATTTAGAGAGAATTAACACTGCAACAATATTGTGTCTTCTGACCCAAGTACGGAGTACTTATTTATACCTTTTTAAATTTCCATCAGCATTGTTTTGTAGCTTTCATTGTACATGTCTGGAACATATTTTGTCAGGTTTAACCCTAAATAGTTCATATACTGTAAAAAATAGTTTTTTAGACTTTTAAGTTTTGATCATTGTTAGTATACAGAAATACAATATGTTTTTGTATACTGATCATGTATTCTACGACTCAGCTCACTTACTGGTTCTAGTAGCTTTTTTGGAGATTCTACTGGATTTTCTACACTATTTTCTGTAAATAAGGACTATTTAAGTTGTTTCTTTCCAATCCAGATGCCTTTTATGCCCTTTTCTTGTGAACTGCTTAGACTTTCCAGTAAAATGATGAATAGAAGTCATGAGAACAGACATCTTTGTCTTGTTACTGATTTGGTGAGGGGAAGGTTTCAGTCATTCACTATTGAGTATGATGCTAGCTGTAGGATTTTGTACATTCCCTTCATTGAGCTAAGGAAGTTCCCTTCTATTCCAAGTTTTCTGATGTTTACAGTTGTTGGATTTTGTCAAAACCTTTTCTGCGTTCTGCATTTATGATATCATATGAATTTTTTTGATTGTTTTCTAGTTTATCAATGTAGTGAATTACATTCCTTTTCTATAGCTTTTTGAACACATGGAATACAGTTATAATTGTCTTAATGTGCTTGTCTGCTAATTCTAATATCTGTATCAGTTATGGATTGCTTTACAATGTGAGATTTTTTTTTTATGTTGCCCTGTGTGGTAATTTTTATTAGATGATAGACAATGTAAATTTTACCTTATTGGGTGCCAAATGAATTTATAATACTATGAACATTCTGGACCTCCGTTGTGGGATGCAGTTAAGTTATTGTAAAACAGTTTGATCTGTTCGGACCTTGCTCTTAAGATCTGATGGGTGGGATGAGAGGAGCATTTAGTCCAGGGCCAACTATTCTCCATGACTGAGGCAAGCTCCTTTTTCATACTCTACCCAATGCCCCTTGAATTAGAAGGCTTTCCAGCTGGCCGGCAAGAACATTCCCAGGCCTGTGTGATTTTTCAGTTACCATTCCCTCTAATGCTTTGGGCTGGGTCATTTCTTGGTATGGGCAGTTTCCTCCCTCAAAGTATTCTCCTAAATAACCAAGGGGAATCCTCTTATGATATTCAGACTTTCCTCTCTGGGCAGCTCTCTCCTCTCCAGAACTCCATCCTGAAAACTCTTGCCACCTGAGTCTCCCCAGACTCTCAGGCTGGTCTCCTCACCCCAGAGTCTGCTAAGCTCTGCCTGGACTCTTCTTCTCCACTCTGGAATGGAAACTTTTTCAAGAGAGTAAGCTGCTTGCAGAGGTTTTTTTTTTTTTTTTTTCAGTCTCACAGAGATCAATGTCCTACATTGATTTATGTTCAAAGCCTTAAAAATCATTGTTTCAAACATTTTGCATGTTTTTTAGTTGTTTTCTGAAGGAAAACAAGTCCAGTGCCTGTTATTCCATCTTGGCCTAAATTAGAAGTATGAGGGGTCTCTTTTATTGTCTATTGTTTCAGCTGCTTTTCTTCGATGCTATCTTGCCTCATTATCCTAGTATGGTAAGATTTTTTTTTTAAGAGACAAGACCTCACTCTTGTTGCACAGGCTGAAGTGCAGCGGCTACTCATAGGCAAAATTATAGCATCCTGAAGCCTTGAACTCCTGGCCTCAAGCAATGTTCTGTCTCAGCCTCCCAGCCTCCCAAGCAGCTAGAACTCCGAGTGTGCACCACCACGTCCGGCTAGTTTGCTGAGAATTTTTTATCACAAATAGATGTTGTATTTGGTCAAATACTTTTGCTATATCAGCTGATAAGATCATGTATTTTCTCCATTGTTGGACTATTAATATGGTGGATTAATTGACTCTTGAATATTGCCCTCCCAAGATACATACACTTCCTCATGGTATATTGTTCTTTCCATATATTTCTGGATTTAACTTACCAATATTTTATTGAGAATATTTTCCCTCTATGTTCATGAGAGATACTCGTCTATGATTCTCTTTTTTGGTACTGTCTTTGTTTTTAAAATCAGGGTAATGCTGGCGTTGTAAAATGATTTGGGAAGTGTTCATTGCTCTTGTATTTTCTGGAAGAGACTGTGTAGAATTGGTGTTATATCTTTTTTAAGTGTTTGGTAGACTTTACCAGTGAAACTATCTTGACCTCCTGACCTGGAGAATTCTTTCTGTGGGGGGGGGGGGGATTTGTTAACTACCAATTCATTGGTTTTTTTTCTTTTTTTTAATGTTTTTTTTTTTTTTTTGAGACAGAGTCTCACTCTGTTGCCCAGGCTAGAGTGAGTGCCGTGGCATCAGCCTAGCTCAACAGCAACCTCAAACTCCTGGGCTCAAGCGATCCTACTGCCTCAGCCTCCCGAGTAGCTGGGACTACAGGCATGCGCCACCATGCCCAGCTAATTTTTTTTTCTATATATATTTTTAGTTGTCCATATAATTTCTTTCTATTTTTAGTAGAGACAGGGTCTTACTCTTGCTCAGGCTGGTCTCGAACTCCTGAGCTCAAACAATCCGCCCACCTCAGCCTCCCAGAGTGCTAGGATTACAGGCGTGAGCCACCTCGACTGGCCCAAATTCATTCTTTTAAATAGGTATAGGACTATTCAGGTTATCCATTCCATCTTGGATGAATTTTAGACATTTGTAGCTTTTGAGGAATTAGTCCCTTTTATCTAAGTTGTCTAATTTATGTCTGTAGGCTTGTTCATAACATTCCGGTTTTATCCTTTTACCCTTTATCTACTGTGATATATCTCTTTTATTCCTGATATTATTACTGTATGTGTTTTCTTTTTCTCTGTCAGTCTTGCTAGAAGTTGATCATTTTGATTTTTTTCAAAAAACCAGTTTTGGGTTTCATGGTTTTATCTGTTGTTTTGTTTTAAATTTCATTGATTTTTGCTCTTTATTTTCTTTACTCTTCTTGCTTTGAATTTATTTTGCTCTGTTTTTTCTTGTTTCTTAAGGTAGAAGGTTGCATTATTGACTTGAGGTCTCTTTTCTCTTCTAAACATTTAGTGCTACAAATTTCTAAGTACTGCTTTAGCTATATCCCACAAATTTTAATGTACTATATTTTCATTCTTGTTCATTTGAAAGTGTTTTCTAGTTTTCCCTCAGACTTTTTCTTTCACCTATAGATTGTTTAGAAGTGTTCATTTTTAATCACATTACATTGGAGAACATATTTGGTATAATTTCAATTCTTTTAAATTTATTAAGTTTTTGTTTTATAACTCAGGATATGGTAATTGTTCTATAAGTACTTAAAAATGTGTATTCGGTTATTGAGTGTCCTATAAATGTCAATTAGGTCAAGTTGGTTGATGGTGTTGTTCAGCTCTTCTATATCCTTGCTGATTTTCTGTCTACTAGTTTTATCTATTACTGTAGTTGTGGATTCATCTATTTCTGCTTTCAGTTCTGTTAGTTTTGAAGCTCTGTTGTTAGGTGCATACCCATTTAGGGATGTTATGTCTTTTTGATAAATTGACCCCTTTATAAATATGCAATGTCTCTTTTTAATCCTGGCAATTTTCTTTGCTCTGAAGTCTATTTTGTCCAAAATTAAAATAGCCACTCCAGCATTGTTCTGACTTGTGTTTGCATGGGCTATCTTTTATGATACTTTGTCTTTTAACCTTCCAGTGTCATCATATCTAAGGTTTCTAGCAGATAGTATATACTTAGGTCAAGGTGTTGCTGTTGTTATCCATCCTCATAATCTGTGTCTTTTAATTGATGTGTTAAGATTGTTTACATTTAATTTAGTTATTGGTATATTTAGGTTAAGGTCTACCATTTTATTGTTTGTTTTCTGTTTTATATCCCCCCTCAGTTCTTTTAGTTGTCTTTTTAAACTTTTGTTTCTCCTTTCTGGCCTTCTTTTGGGTTATTTGAATTTTTTAAGTCCATCTTAATTTATGTTATGATTTTGACCATACCTCATTGTACAATTATTTTAGTGGTTGCTCCAGGAATTCCAAAACACATATTTAACTTTTCACAGTCTACTTAGAATCAGCATTTTACCACTACAGTTGAAATGTAGAAACATTACAAACATATAGGTCCCTTTACCCCCCATATCATAGTTGTGTTATACATTACATCTGCATACATTGAAAGCCCCATCAGACAGTGTTATAAGTTTTAAATTTCAACTGTCAGACATGTTTTAAAGAACTCAAGAGAAGAATAGTCTATTATATTCACCCAGGTATTTATCATTTCTGTTGCTTTTCCTTCAGCCCTGATGTTCCAAGTTACCTTCTATTATCACTTCCCTTCTGTCTGAAGATCTTTAGCAATTCTTTTAGAGCAGGTGTACAGCCTATGAATTCTCTTAGTTTGCCTTATTTGAGAATGGCCTTATTTCAATTTCATTCCTGAGGGACTTATGTTCTGAAAACAGAATTCTGGGTTGACAGTTCTTTTCTTTCAACACTTTTAAAATGCTGTGTTGCTTCCTTCTAGATACCATGCTCTCTGGTGAGAAATCTACGGTCATTTGGATTGCTGTTCCCCTCTAGGTAATGCAATATTTTTTCTGGATGCTTTCACAATTTTTTCTTTGTCTTTAGTTTTTAGCAGATTGATTATGTTGTGTCCAGACATGAATTTCTTTGGGTTTAACTATTTAGGGTCTTCTTAGCTTCTTGAATCTGTAGGTTTATGTCTTTCACCAAACTTCAAAAGCTTTTAGCATTATTTCTTCATATGTTTTCAGCACTGCATGCTTTCTCCTTTCCTTTTGGGACTCTGATGACACAAATGGTGCATCTTTTACTACTGTTCCTTAAGGCTCTATTGATTTTTTTCTATCTTTTTTCCCTATTTTCCAATTGGATAATTTCAGGTATTTTAATTTTCAATGATAAAATTACCATTTTTTTTACTTTGTACCTTCTGTTTCTTTGCAGATACTTTCTACTTTAACATTTGTTTTAAAAATGTCCATAGGCCAGGCGCGGTGGCCTGTAATCCTAGCACTCTGGGAGGCCGAGGCGGGTGGATTGCTCAAGGTCAGGAGTTCGAGATCAGCCTGAGCAGGAGCGAGACCCCGTCTCTACTAAAAATAGAAAGAAATTATCTGGCCAACTAAAAATATATATACAAAAAATTAGCCGGGCATGGTGGTGCATACTTGTAGTCCCAGCTACTCGGGAGGCTGAGGCAGTAGGATCGCTTAAGCCCAGGAGTTTGAGGTTGCTGTGAGCTAGGCTGACGCCACGGCACTCACTCTAGCCCAGGCAACAGAGTGAGATTCTGTCTCAGAAAAAAAAAAAAAAATGTCTGTGATTGCTTGTTCAGACATATTTAAGGTTTTTGTCAGATCATCCCCACATCTGTATCATCTTGTCATTGGTACATGTTGGCTATCTTTTTCCATGCAAGTTGGCAATTTCATGGTTTTTCTTTTGCCAAATAATTTTAGATTCTATTCTCAACATTTTGAATGATATAATGAAATCCTGAGTCTTGTTTAAATCCTATGGTGACTGCTGATATTTTTGCCTTAGCAGGCAACTGACCTGGTTAGGTTCAGACTGTAAGTTGCAACCTGCCTTCTATGGGCTGAGGTTACATGTCAGTTCAGTTTTAAATGCCTCCACAGTACTAATCTGATCTGAAATAGGTGTGTGTCTCTTGGGGGCCAGTCTGAAACCTCAGTGGGGTTGGAGCTATCTATTAAGTCAGGTCTCAACGTTTTTCATATGCTAATTAGGATCGAATCCATATACACATAGGTTGAGAGTGAGTGAGCCCAAGAGTCCATAAACAACTTCATGATTGCTTTCCCAAGCTCCTCTCTTTCTGTGGGCTCCCTGGTACTTCCTGGTTCCCTGAGACTCTCCTTTCTGAACCTCTGGCCAGAAACCACCCAATTCCATGACTGTGCCAGGCAGGACCAGGTGGCAGGAAGACAGAGAGAGAAAAAAAGCAATGGTTTTAGTTCTGCGCGCCTAGAACTCTGGCTCCCCTCAACAGAGAGGCGGGTTCTCCCTTCTCATAGTTTTGTCTCCTGCATACCCCTGTCTCCTCCTGTTGCCCCTGGAATTATCTAGGGGCTGGTGTAAGAGAAGGGAGAAAAAAGAAAAAAAATGTGGATGGGCTTCCCCCTCTCTCTGAGCTTCAGGAGTTCCCTTTCCTGCTCTGGGAGCTGGAACTAGGCGGACTCTCCTGGAGCCCTCCGTGGCTGCACGCACCACAGCACTCACCTCTGGTCCTCGGGCCACACTGAGTTCAGACCAGGGGATACCAGAGGAAAATGTGCTAAACTCACCACTGGCTCAGTGGTACCTTGAATCCTGGTGTACTTCACCAGTCTTCCCACTGCTGCTATTTTCCCAAGTATTGGGACAGCTGTGCCATACGTCTGTCCAGGACTTACGGTACAGCAGGAAGAAAGGCTGGTGGGTGTGCTTACTCCATCTTACCCAGAACCCCACTCTTTGCCTAGTTGTGTTTTACTATGTGTCAGATATTGTTTGTATAAGTCACATGAGGCCTAGAATGATGACATTCCTTCCTGCAGAAATGACTTTCCCTAATGAGGGGCTGAGATGCCCTGAGGTGCGTTTCTTTCTCTGTAGGTAGGTGTCCTTCCTCTTGATAACTTCCTCTTCTAATACAATGCTTCAGCAGGGCCACCCGTAGGGCCTCAGACTCTAAGGCCTGTTCCACGACCTGGTGAAGCTGCTGGAGCAACACAGCCTCTCAGCTGCTCTTGCAGAACTGGGAGACATCCCCAGGGAAAAGGCTTGGCTCACATCCTGTGCCTCCATCCTCCCCTGGACCATGGCCGGATAATTCTCCACTATGTTCAGACTTCAAATGCCTTCACACAGATGATTTTTATAATTTGTCCAACATTTTTGGTCATCCTCAGTAGACTGTTGATCCAAATTGACAGATCTGTCACCAATTTTTCCTTTATTGTATTAATAGAAAAAGAAACTGAGTCTAAAAGGTTTTCTGAGGTCACTTGGCACATAAATGAAGGAAAAAGGGTTTAACGCTGTTCTTTGGACCCTACACTACACTGTCCCCTTAACCTCTGCATCATACTGAAAGTTAGCTTTACTTTTATAGGAATTTATCTTATAACTGGGTGTGCGTGTATTAAAATCCAGAAGTAATACACGAACATATTCTTATTTTAAAATGGAATCTTGCATGTAAGGCTGTTTCTCCCTGATCACTTAGTCCAGTTTGAGCCCAGGCCCTGCACCAGAGATCATCTCATCTCATTTATGGCTTTGTTGGGATTTTATTATTAGCCTGACTTTTTCCCCATGGGAACAAATCTCTAAAAGATAATGAAAGTCACTGGAAACACATGATACAAAATTAAAATTAACTTACAGGTATTTTTCATGAATGCACCATAATGTTAGGTCAGGTTATATAATCAGTAACTTTTCCCTGCCAACTGAAAGAGAATTAAACCTTAAATTTGTTCAAATGACTATTTTCAGCCTCCCAAAAGACCATAAAATCAAGATTTAACTGATAGCCCAAACTGTAAGCTTGCTGGCATCTGCATAAGCAGGTGCAGGTGTGGACCAATGCACAGTGATCACTGTGTGGACAATTTTAAATCAGTCTCAGTGCTGAGAGGGACTCCCGCTCCCCCCAGTAAAGCAGAACCAGCAGGGGTGCGTCTGCCGCAGGTGTACTCCACATAGAGAAGGGAGGAGGAGTCACCAGGTAACAGGGGTGAGAAAGGGCAATAGAGCTCTTTAGCACACACCTGTGCAGCCACGAGTGTCACCTGCATGTTGGAGGTAACAGGGCAGGCTCCAGACTGGATGCTGCCTTGACTTGGCTGATTTGGTGGAAAACAGGGACAGAGATATAGTCCCACAGGCTGCTCTGAGTCCTGGTGACGGCACACACCCACTACGTGATACGCAGGAGGCCTGTGCGTTACCTGGGGCAGGGGCTCACGGGGGCTCTGGCTGCTCATACCTTGGCTGGCTTCTGGCTGCAGGGAGCTGAGAGGAAGTGGGGGCGAAGATTCCAGGGCCTCAGGCGCCGAGTGCTCGGCCACTGGACAGATGATAAACCACCTCTTCCCGGTGTGCAGGACTGCAGGGCAGGATAGACACAGCGTGCTGAGTGAGCTAGGCCAGCGTGACCCCCACCGCCTGCACCAGACTTGCCACAGGGGGATCTGGGGGACTTAGTTGTTTGGGATTTTTGCCAGCAAGGGTATAGGGAGGAAATTCAGTTCCCAGTCATAATCCTAAATGGCTTCCCTGCCTGAAGCAGGCAGCCCCGGGGCCCTTGGTGAGGGGCGTCCATCTGCTCTTCTCTCCCACCAGAGGGTGGGGGCAGGCAGGCAGCCTGGGACATCTCACAGGCAGCCTGAGATCTCAGGAGTGCCCCCGGCACCATCCATGAAGGCGCTGATGCCAGTCAGCAGGTGACAGCTCCTCAGACAGGGCAGCTGTCCCCAGATGGGGAACCCTGGTCACCACACCCACCCCACAGCCCTCCCCAGTGCAATGGCTGAACCCCTGGCTATATGCTCAGTGGGGCTTTTATTGACCTCCTGCTGAAAAAGAGAGGAGGGAAGTTAGGGAAATGCTTCTTTCCAAAGGCCTGTCTGCTCTCACAAGCACGGCCAAGAGGGCAGACTCACCGTTCTGCTGATACACAGGGGCGTTGGCTTGGGACTGCCTGCTCTCCTGAGTGAGGTAAGAGGGCCAGAATCAACCCACTGAGCTGTAGTGCCCACCCGCCCAACTGCCATGCCCCGGCCACTTCCCGTGTGGACTTCACACTCTCACCTCCCCAGCGCCCAGGCCACAGGTGCCGAGGTGCGGCGGGCTGGCCCCAGGGTCAGAGCCACGGTCGGCATCTGTGTCCTCACTGAGCATGTCCTCTGCCTTGTCCATGACGTCCTTCATCTGCTCGATGAAAGTTTCCCGCTCGGCCTGCAGGATGAAGTCGTGCTCCACCTGCAAACGGACGCACAGCACTGCTGGCAAGGACCTGCCACAGGGCCGGGGCTGCCAGGGTCTTTAGCGGGGATTGACTGGCTTCTATCCTCACTAGGCCCTAGGGGAACACACAGTGAAGGGACGTGGTCCCCGAGTCAGGGGCAAAACAGCTCACCAAGAGAAGCAGACAGCCTCAGGAAGGGAGGAGAATGGCTGTGGCTCGAGGGCAGGCCTCCTGAGCACAGGACCCGGGCTGCACTGCCCTGCCCCACACGGGGGCTGGTTGCAGACTCCAAGGCCAGTTCATCCATCTGCAGGGCGGGCGGGTGCACTGGATGGAGGGGGCCAAGGACTGGGACCAGAAGGAGGGGAAGGGGGTCCATCTGGGACACAGCCACCCAGGTGGTTGTGAGACAAGGCAAGGGGTTGAAGGTGGGGCCTTGGGGGCACAGAAGTATCTACAGGGACAGCAAAGCCACAAGGGGATGGCCACATGGCACATGTCTGCAGCCCCTTTGCTCTCCCAGCCTCAGCCTGTGACCTTTGGCTGCGGCCTACCACACAGGTGGGCATGGCCCAGTCTCCATCGAGCAGCTCTTGCCATGGCCAAGGGGAAGGCGGCTGGCAGGTCCTACACTGCAGCTGGACACCACACAGGTTGCAGGCCAGGGGCTCAGGAGGACACACCTGCAGTCCCCACCTCTCACTGTGGGCACACGGCCCCCAGCTCACACCCTGCTCCAGCTGCATCCACGGCCACTCAGGCAGATAGGACACTGTGCATCTCAGAAAACCAAATAAACAAGGAAAGAGGACAGCCTGTCCTCTCACCCAGTGAGGTCCACTCCCCGACCCTCTTCTCCCACCCACACCCCTCTGGGGTCACTGAGACGCCCTGGGCCTTGCATGGGGCATCCATCCTCCCGGATCCCTCCTAGGCTAGGTCCATCTGCCCCCCAAGAAGCTGGCTGCAGAGCACAGCTCCCCCGCACCCCCAGACGCCACTCCCGGGAGCACCACTCACACACCGAAGACGGGAGCTAGCTTATGCTGTGTTCTGTGGGCCACCTCTTAACTTAGTGCAGTGATTTCAGTGTTGACTAAGAGGAGTGTGATACGGCCAAAGGTGGGGCTTTCAGCTTAGATGTAGTTGCCGTGTGCAGGAATTTAAGCAATATTCCAATTTCATGCAACTTTCACTTAATGAAACTGAAGTAAACCCCTTAGCAACTGGAGAATCGTTTTCCTGTTGGCTATGTATTTCTTTTTAAGTATAATGAGATTAAAATTAATGTAAAAACAAATCAGGGAAACCTAAAAAAGACAGGGTCCAGGTATAACCTTGGGATCGATGCCAATTAACTCAAACCTCTACAACTCCTCCTCCACTCCAGGGGTCGGCAGCGGGTCCTGGTCAGGACAACGAACTGAAGGCCCCACCCAGCCTCTGCCACTGACAAAACATTTAGGGACTGCTGGTGCCCCACCCTCAGAGGAAGACAGTCCACAGGGTGGGGAGGAGCTGGCCAAATACCCTTTTTCACCTGCTGTCCCTGAAGCCCATGCGTCCCGGGGCCAGGACAGGTGAGAGAGGGGCTGGCGCCCAGCAGAGGCCTCATGTGGACGGCCGCTTTTATGGATCAAATTTGTGTATTTGCATCACACTTACTTCATAAAGGTATCTTGGATCACTTGGTTTTAAAAAGATGAGAGAAAAAGCAATGAATCGAGAGGAAAATCAGAGTGTTGAGTGAAAAAACTCAAACTCAAAACCCTCATCTAAGAAGATGCCACGTTTCCAAAGCTCACAACCAAGTAACAGCCACATCCCTTTCCGTACAGGGATGCGTGCGCACACACACGTGCACAAAGACACAAAAGAAAACTATTAAAAACAAGGGGACGCTGAATGCACAATGCAAGCAGTGAGCAGGGCAGGATGGGAAGCCGTAGCTGGCAAAGTGGCAGCCAGAGGCCAAGTGACAATCTCACAGACATTCACTTTATTATGACGCTTCATGACATATGATCAGGTATGGACAAAGTAACGTGAGATCCATGGCAAGGCATAGTAAGGTGAGAGAAGAGGTGTTCTACAGTTTCAGCGGCTGAGCACGGACCTTGTGTTTGTTTCTGCTGCACCCAAGGAACCAGTTGCTCACCCCTGACAAAGACCCTCCCTGACCCAAGCACAGCCAGGCACCTCGGACTCTCCCCTGGACCAGGCCCTGTCCTGTCCTGAGCCTCACCCAGCAAGATCCTTGCTAGGCGAGTGCAGTGACAATCCCCAGCTTCCACGTCTGACCAAATGGCTCAGCCCCACTCTGAGGCCAAGCTTCTGACCCGGATGTCTCCTCTGGGCTATCTTCTCCCCACCACCCACACCCTGCGCCTTGGCTGCAATCCCGCACCTGTCTCTGCTGCATTTGGAGTTGTCTGTTCTCTCCCATGGCCATAGTCCTGAAAAAAGTCTTCCTGATCTTTTCAGCAAGTGTTAGAATAATTTCTTCTTTAATGCTTTGAGGGACTGTGCCCTGGGCCTGGGCTCTAGGAGAGGTTTGTTCAAGGTGTCTCTGCAGAGCAGACACTAAGGCACGACTTGCCCCAGCAGAAAGCCAGGGATTCCCTTGCAAGCCCAATGTAGGGCCTTAAGGAAGCCAGGGCAGGGGTGGCCAGGAGGACACAGTCCAGGGGGGCAGCTTCCTTCGGCTTCTAATGCAGCAGCCACTAGGCAGGTGAGGGAACTCATATTACTGAATTAAAATCCATTTAACATTCTGTTCCCCCTTCACGCTAGCTCCACTCTGGATGCTCAGTGGTGAACATCCTCCCATGAGGTGGTCACACATGGAACAGTTTGTTCGGGGAACACAAGTGTATCCTTTTCTCCTGTTTTTTTGTGTGCTTTCAGCAGGATAGTTTCTGAAGGCCCGAGATTCCCCCATTCCTAGCCTGGGGTCAGGTGCTGGGGACACGGTGGGTCCCCAAGGAGAGCAGGTGACGTTTCATGGACTTGGGGTGGTCTGCATGGGCAGGGAGGGGCAGCTCTGCGTGGGGGAGCAGGCAGAGCTGAGTGGGGTAGTTGGGGGAACAGGGGCAGGGCTCTAAGCAAAGACCACAGGACATTAGACTGTAAGGACACAGCCTCTCTTTGCTCACTCAAATGACCTGCCCACAAAGCCCCTTCTTTTATTCTGAGGGGCAGACTTAGGCTCTCCAGAACCCTTGGGGAACACCATCTTGAGGAGACTATGAACACATGCTTCAGGTTGTCCTCCCAAACCCAAGGGGTCTCTGCTGAGAGTGGGGAGGAGCCCGTGGAGGCCAGGTGGCCGGGAGTCAGCGCTCACTGTTGAAGACCCTGGGCTGACCGGTGCCCCCATGTGGGGCCATGCTCCACGTGGGGCCATGCTCCACGTGTGGCCTACGGTGCTCTGCTTGCCCCCACACAGGGCCAAGGAACATGGGGAGTCAGCCCGCCACCTAGACCCAGCCTCACCATGTACGTGGCGATCTCGTCGGGCGCATCCCCATCCAAGTCGAACTTGAAGGTCACCATCTTGTGGTTATGCGTCTCCAGCTGGCACTCCACCATCTTGTCCCCCGTGTTGCACACCTGAAGCCACCAGCACGGTCAGACCTCGGAGGACGCTGCACCCACACATCCCACACCCTGGCCACTCACGTTCAGGATGGTCAGCCGGGGCCGGCTGGCCCTCTCCTGCCGGGAACGCGCGCGTGTGGACCTGCGGTGGTGCTTCCGGGCGGCCCTGCCCTCCAGCCTGCCCCCTCCAAAGGTGCCTTCACAGCTGTCACTCAGCTCTTTTCCAGAAGTGACGTCAGAACCTCCATAGCTAAGTGAAAACCAAGAATGTTAATGGCACCTACAGACAACCAACAGGGTGGCTATGGTTGAGAAGGTTGGCTTGTACGGAAAACAGCCCAAAGACCTTAAAACCTCCAGGGTCCAAAGGGTGACCTACAGAGGTGGTGACCACCCTGCAACAGGACCCCAAGCCCACTTCAGGGCCTGTGCCCCCTCACCTCCCCGCTGTGCCCAGGTGGCACAGGGCCGGGGGTAAGAAAGGGTTTCCCAGCTACTGGCTGCATGACCTTGGTCCTCCCAGTCTCCTGACCTGTGCATCAGCCCCCATGCCTCAGTCTCCCCATCTATGCAATAGCAATAAGAACACACCAGCCACTTGGGGCTACTGTGAGGACTGGAGCAAAGTAGGAAAGTCTGAGTGCGCACAGTGCCCAGTGTCCCAGGAGGGTGGGACAAATGATCACTTCTGTGACCACCCCTGGTAAGGACACCATTCCCTTCCCAAAACACAAGCGCCTGTAACCAAGAGGCCAGCAGCCCCAGGGTCTGGGCTGGACTCAGCCCTGTGCACAGGGCCACCCTCCGGCCCTGGCACTGCCGACTCTCCGCCCATGGCCTCCCCCTGCTCCTTAGGACTGCAGACCAGCGCCAGACCCAGAACACGGACCAGCACACAGCCAGGAGCCTCTCACACCCTCTAACAACAGTGGCTGACAAGACCACGAGAGGAGATCCCTCAGCTTCTATCAGATCAGGTCTGAAAAAGGGGGCGATGCTTGTTGAGAACCCTGAAAGCACCAGGGCAAACTGGAGCAGGCTCCGCGTGAAGCGGTGGCAGAGCCGGGCTGAGTCGGCGTCTGGGCCTGTCCCGCCGTGCCTGTCCCTCGAGGTCGAGGCTTGGACACGGTACCTCTCACAGCTCTGCGGGAGGCCAGGTGGCTTGTCCTGCGGGGCCTGCTCCTGAAATAAAAACCCAGAGAAAAGAGAACAGGTCGTTCTAGCTCCCGCTCTTCTCCCCGCTCGGCCCAGCCTGCCACCCGCCGTCTTCTCACTGCAGCCGGGGGGCACCACTCGGAGGGGGCAGGCACGGAGGTTTTTATCTTGTGGAGACGCTTGGGGCCAAGTGGATTCCTAAAAGCTGGGGGCCACTTCCTTTCCAAATATGTTAACCCACTTTGATCATCTTTCAAAGAGGACACACTGCTTCTGTGAAAGATTTTCAAAGGCTTTTGCATCCTGTTCAAGTGAAAGCAGTCTGCAAAATCATCTATAAAAATCACACCCTCCCCCTGGATGTGGGTTTACGGAAGTGTGAAATCTAGGGAGAGAGATGCGAAGAGGCCCCATGTGCCTGTTCCAGAGCCGAGTGTCCATGACCTATAGGACCAAGACACCAGATCTCCTTGCAGACGCCAGGTGGCCATGATGCTGGGTCACTGGGATGGGCAGGGAACAGGGCACGCACCTCTTGGGTCGGTTCCACTGTCAGCTGGACAGCAGGGCAGGGGCTGGCAATCACGGGCCCCCCAGGCAGTGGCGGGTTTGCCGGCGGCAGGAGCGTGGCAGTCTGGGCAGGCACACTCTGAGCAGCTGCCACCATCGCAGGGGCCAAAGCGCTGGGGAACTGAGGCAGGAGCTCAGGGGCAGTGGGCAGCAGCATGTCCGGCAGAGGTGGGGAGAGGACAGCAGCTGGCGGCACTGGAGCAGCAACATCTGCAGCGTAGGGAGGCGGGTGGCCAAGCAGGATCTGCGGGTACGGGGGACAGGGTGGAAGTCAGCCGCCAGCGTCACCTTTGCTGAGGGGCCGGGGCTATGCCCAGGTATGTCAGTGAGCACAAAGGGCAGAGGACGTCCCTCTCCAATCCATACACTCCCCAAGGGGAGTCCCTGTCTCCGAGCACACTTGGTAGACGGATTTAGCAGAAACAAACAAGAATGGGCTTTCTCACACCCCTTCTGTGTGACAGTCTTTGTGTGGAAAGGCCTAGAACTGGGCACCGCATGTGAACTCCTGGCTAAGCCTGGCTGAAGAGCCACAAGGCGAGGCACACTTAGTGTCAAATCCATGCCCCACCACCTGCGAAAGCCTGCCGGTCTCACCTTGCCAAAGAGAGCCGTCCCCAGGGTGACCTACAGGTCAGGCCTGGCTTCCCCACTGTTCTGGTCTCTCTCTAAAAGCTGGTCTGAGGGAAAAGGTGAGATGAGTGGGGAAGAAGGGCCCACCGATCTGAAAGAATGAGTATACTCTGTCCTCTGCCCTGATCCGGGGTTGCGAAGGCTGAGAATTTAGGGCAACTTCTCCACCTCTCAGGAACAGGAGGAACAGCTGCACTCATGTGGGCCTGCAGGCCCGGAGGCGCCCTGCTGGCAACCGCGCAGGCTCTGATCCCAGGCCCCAGCCAATAGACGCCCCAGCTGCTGCATTCAGAGGACCCGGTTGGTCGGGTGGCCAGCCCAGCTCCTCAACAAACTTACAGACCCTCTGCTGGCCAGACTGCAGGGACGACCAGGAAGCCTGGCTGTGCCTCCCAGGCTACCTGTGCTCTCTCTAGCCACTAACTGAAGGGCCCAGAAAGGCCACCACCAGGCGACAAGGCCCTGCCTTCCTGCTCCCTGCCCCACCCCTGGCCTTCCTGAGAGACAGACCTGCCCCGTGAGTGAACGGGCTCCGAGCTGCTGCGACACCCACTGGAACCGACAGCCTGTGCTCAGCTGGGGCAAGGGACTGATGTGCTTCCTCCCACTTGTTCCTAACCAAATGCCATCCTGCTAGCCAATAAATACGTCCCCTCCTTCTCCAACTACAGATCCCTCTGGAAATAAGACAGCAAGAAGCAATGGCCAGGAACGACATCTCAGAACAGAGTGTCTTACTCCAGACTGGATTTGGCACAAACTGGACTGGGGGGCACCTGGCACCCAGGGATGCTCCATCCCAGACCCCTCCACACAGTCTGTGTCAGCTGCTTTGCTGAGAGGCCTGGGGCTTGAAAGGCAGGAGTGTGCCATGGCCCAGAGCTGGGGGGCTCAGAGCCAGGGGGGCCAGGTCGGGGGAGCAGCCAGGTAAGGAGCTCCTAGGTGGGGGGCACCCAGTGAGCTATCACGGGGGTCTCCACCTGACACCAGGACAGGGTCCCCTGGTCCCGCCACAGTCACCCCTCCGGCCAGCAGCCCCATCTGCCCCAGACTCATCCTTCTATCTGTCTCATTTCCTCACCCTAAGAAGGGAGTGTCTGCCCTGCCTCACTAAGGGCTGGCCCCCGGCAGGTACAGCAAGGCTAACAGACCAGGCGTGGGGGAGGGCAGATGCGAAGATACGGGGCCCCCTGGGCATCCTTGGCCATGAGAGCAGGGGCTCCTGGCCCTTAGGAATGGAGAGGCAGTGGACCCCATCAGCCACCATTTCCCAATGCTCCTGACTATGTGGGAAACGGGCTCCACCTCCCTCAGCGTCCGACACATCCCTTTCCAAGATGGGCGACGGCAGGCGTGCCTCCTTGCTCAGCCCGAGCTGCCTCTCAGTCCCAGAGGAAGTGTAGGCCCAGGGAAGCTTGTGGGAGAATGGAGCGGCCAAGAATCCCTTGCATCTCTGGGCCCTAAGGGTCCCCCAGGTACCAGGAGGGCGGACCCCTGCTCTGCGGGTGATTACCTGGCTCGCTGGGACTGCAGCCGGAGCAGCTGGCTCAGGAAGGTGGACGCTAGGCTGGAGGGGCTCAGGATGCATGGGCAGTGCTGGCTGCAGGGGGGCAGCCCGCACGTTCTGCGCTGCATGGTGAGGGGAAGGCGGGACATCGCCAGGCACCATCTGCGGGAAGGCTGCAGGGTACACAGGCTGGGCCGGGAGCTGGGCCACAGCAGGGTGAATGGACAGGGCAGCCACGCCCGGTGGGGCCACAGCCAGCAGGGGGATGGTGGCCGACGCATTTGGCACGATGGTCTGGCAGGGCATGGCCAGGGGCGGCCCGGCAGGGTGGGGCAGCTTGACGGCCTGCAGAGGCAGAGCTGGGGATGCAGGCGGCAGGGGGCCGGCGAGGTTCGGCAAGATCACGGCCGGAGAGAAATATTGAGGCGGCGGCACCGGGGGCACATTCGCGGCCGGCAGCTCAGGGAGGGCTGGAGGGAGGCCGTCGATCCCTGCCACAGGTGTGATGGGGGGCACGACAGGAATCGGAGGCATCTGAAAGACACACAGGGGTGAGTCAGTGCAGCACCCTCAAGGGGTGCCCCCACCCACAGCACCTGCACACGGGGACAGCCACAGTCAGGGGGGTCAGTGGGATGAGGGTAGTGCAGCTTTTTCCATCCAAGACACTCTCGTGTAGCTGAAGGGGACCCAAATGTAACCCAAT
The DNA here is from genome assembly GCF_041146395.1 of Eulemur rufifrons. Lineage (NCBI taxonomy): Eukaryota > Metazoa > Chordata > Mammalia > Primates > Lemuridae > Eulemur > Eulemur rufifrons. The sequence continues at coordinate 201,990,599 of NC_090989.1, read as the reverse complement.
CGAAACAGAAACCCCAACTGTGGGAAGCTCTTCAAATAGAATAGGGAAGTCGGCAGCCTGAAAACAACCTGCTGCAGGTCCCCCTCGGCCTCAGCACGGAGGGGCTGCCCTGCATCCCCCACTGCCCGACGGCCATGCTGGGGGCTCCGAGGGAGTCAGGGGCAGCACAGATACTGAGGGGCCACAGTGGTGACCACAGGTCACAGCAGAGTGGCTTCAAGGCTTTGGAGGATTTTCATGTGGAAGGGCTGGGACAGTCGGCACTACCAGGCTAGCCCCAAACATCCAAAATGATGTCAGCCTGATCCCCCCAACCTGTACAAATTCACACTGAAACTAACTCCTGGGAGGATTCTCGGTGAAAGCAAATCTCTGAGGCCCCCTTGGCTGGCTGAGGCAACACCCTCATCCTGCCCAGCCTCCCAGCAGCAGAACTCCCAAAACGTCCCGTCGGTGCCCTCTCAGCGATGTATGCGGCTGACAGGGGGTCTGGTGGATCTAGCACCTCACTACCACGTGTTCTGAGCACCACCCGACGCGCTCCTCCGTGGGACCATCAGGCAGCAAAAACGCCCACATCGACGTCTGTCTGTTTGAAAGGCAACTAAATATACACCACAGCTGCTGCCCAGCAAGATGATTTATTAATAACTAGACTCTTGAGCTGAATCTAACTGGGCGTGACAATGACAGGGCCTGGGAAGCAGGTGAGACGACACCGAAGAGTCTTCCAGATGGGGCCTGTGGGAACCACCATCTTCGGAGGGAAGCACACCGCCGGTGGTACCACCGAAATAACAGCCCGTCCCCATCAGCAAAGGCTTCTGAACATCTGCAGTCCTCAATGCCACTAACCTGGGCTGACCCCGGCTACATTCTGCACCAGTTCCGTCTGGTTAGGTACCACTAGCAACGGACAGTGCTCCCCAAAGAAAGACATCAGAGATCGCTCCTGCTGCATCAATTGAGCCCCGGAGGCCGGGCCTCCCTGTGGTCAGCAGTGCCTCCAGCTTGCTGCTGGGCCTCCAAGGGGCCACATTCCAATGAACAGTCACCTAGGACTAACGCGCCCACTCCCTGTGCCAGCTCAGCAGCCACTTCATAACTCCTGTCCTTGACATTGGATGTACCTGGGACTGACACCAAGGGCAGACAGGCACACTGGTGGGTGGCTGCTGGGTGACAGGGTATCACACTGCCCACCCTCCCTGGGAGACTCCATCTGATGCTCACAGCCCAGACATCATGGCCTAGAAGGACCAAGAAAGGCCTGCAAGGTTGGGGGAGAAAGTGAAGCTGGAGGGCAGGAGAGAGGAGCCAGGCCGGCTGCCAAGGGAGACTGTCACCACGCTCACCACGGTAGGCGGGCAGATGACAGGTGGCCCACCGTGCTGGTGCCCGGAACGGTTCTGGTGCATGTGACGGTGCACAAACCCCATGCTGCTCAGCCCAACTCCCCAGCCCAGTCCCCACCCCAGGTCACAGGTCACATGGAGACAGACCCCCTTGGGTGCCCTGGTACACTGGCCAGGGCCCGGCAAACTAAGGGCCACCGAGAGCAGCTGTTGACCAGGAGGTACCTGCGGAGGGACTGGAGCAAGTGGCTGCAGGGGTGCCTGTGGCATCTGAACGGGCTTCAGCTGAGCGGGGGCCACCACCTGGGAGGTTGGGGCCAGGTACGGAGGCAGGTGGGGGGGCACCGGCTGGAGGGGGCCCACAGGCTGTGGGGCCAGGACCTGCGGCAGGGGTGTCGGCTGGGCCAGTGGAGGAGGCTGCAGGAAGAGAAGGGGCTCCCCTTAGACCCCAAACCTGCTGAGAGAGAGGTGCACCCCACATGCTTAGACAGGACAGAAAATCCACACCCTCGCATGTGCACAGTCATGTGCACACAGACTCGCACGCACATACACAGCCTCACACACATTCCCTTGCATGCACACCTGCACAGTCTCACATACACATACACTCACACACCGACCCTCGCACTCCAGCCAGTCTGGAGCCAGGCACAAGGCAGACCTTACAGCAACATTCTGAGTGATTAGAGCCTTCCGTGCACAAGGTCCCATAAATGCCACATACACACACATGCACATGAGAGCCACCCCTACCCCCATCCAAACCACAGGACTGGGGGAATCGCAGAGCATGAGAGCAAAGGGGCCATGGCTGCTGCTCACAGACCTGGGCCCCAGGGCCAGTAGAGCTGCCGCCTGCTGCAAGGCATGGCGGGCTGCAGCCACACCAACTCACCTGCTGGCTGGGGGGTGCTGGCTGGCCTGGGCCTGTGGGCACAGGGGCACTGGGCGGCGGCAGCACAGGGGCGAAGCTCATCACCGGCTCCGGGAAATGCTGCTGGAGGAGAGGAGGGCAGGCGGGGGCCAGGACGGAGCCCACCGCCAGGCCAGGCTGCGGAGAGCACCAGGCCACACTCAGCAGCTGCTCTGGGCCCAGCAGGGCTATTCTCCCGACCGGGGACCCCTTCCCAGGAACATGACGCAGAAGAAGCAAAGTGTGGCAGCCCCTGCAGCATTATTCACGACAGTGAAAGGCCGCAAACAGCCACAGCTCCCAGCGAGGGAACAGTCTGGCACATCAACCCCATGGAATATTAAGCAGCCAAGAAAAAGGTCATTGCAGAGGCTTTGCAGAACTGTGGAGAAAGAACTATCAGCATGAGGCATGTTGAGGAAGACCCCAGACCATGCAGCCTCAGGCAGCAAAACCAGCACAGTGGGCACTCAGTAGAGCTGAGCTCCTCCACCACTCAGGTGCAACAAGGGAAAGAAATGGGGCCCCACAGATGTGACATGACCCCCAGACAGTGGCACTGTGAACACAAACTGCAAAAGAATTAGAAATCTGAGCATTCACAAAGCGGATGCCATTAAGGAATTGCTGCTCATTTGTTAATTTTGTTGGTATAATAATGGCATTGAGTTCTGTTCTGTAAGAATCCTTATTGCGCAGAGACAGAAACCGAAATATTCATGGGGGACGTGTCTTACTGTCTGGGATTTACTTCAAAACAAGGGGAACCTGAGGAGCAGGCAGGCTGCTGAGGAAACAAGTCTGAACGTGGGTCCCTGATTTTGAAGCTGGGCTCACAGTTCTTCTACCCTACCACGAGCCCATGAGCATTCATTCTCTCCCGTGGGGTCCTCTGGATCATGTAAGCAACAGTGATTCTCAAAACTGTCATCATTCACTTTTTTTTTCAAAATCTGTGCTTTATGAAAAGCAGTGTGGGGTGAAGTGGGAAGAACAGGTGTGTTTGGGATTGAGCTGCGCTTCTGGATTTACCTGAAGCCACAGAGCGGAATGAGTGGGCCCACCTGGACCAGACTGTCCATCCACCAGCTCTGGGTACCGTGCACAGCTGGGGACCAATGGCCTCGTGTTCTAGGGGCCCCTGCTGCTGCTGGTTCTCTTCCTTCACTGGGTCCCGGGGGCATGTCACCATAACAACCCTCCCCAGGAAAGACACAGGGGACAGGCTAGCACACAGTACACCTAGGAGCCCCCTCCAGGCCCTAGCCTTTTTGTCTGAAGTGTCTCCACATCACTAGGCAGAGAGACGGGAGAAAGAGCTTGGGCCTCCAGCCCATGGTAGTGGCACCTGTGACCAACTTGCTCAGGCCTCCTGGCTTATACACTGACATTGGGACTGGCTTCATCACCCAGGCCTCATGAGGACTCAGCCCAGCGGGAACCCAGGCAGGGCGTACATGGCATGCCAACGGGGAAGCCCCACCCTGGGCTGAGGGATGAGAGCTGGGCAGAATGTTCTGGCTTAGCCCCAGTTTGGGTGAGCCTCAAAGCCAAGAACAACCACTCTGGAGTAGCAAGTAGCCTATTTTTAAGGGAGCTCTTTCTGCCACTTAAAATCATATTTCACTTCATTTTGTAAAATGCACAAAATTGCAAATGCAAATTGCAAAGGAGTCCTGGGGATCCGGTCAGCAAAGGCACACTTGGCAAATGACTTCAGCTGCTTTTCCAAAGGGACTTTCTGGGTCTTTACGACAGCCCAGCCCTGCGTGGACAGAAAGGGAAAGGGAACGTCCACAGCCAGTGCAGACAGCCTTCGTGCAGGGGCGCAGCAGGGCACCCAGCAGGACAGAGGTGGCCAGAACAGCCCAAGCACCCACACTCAGCCAGCGCCAGGAAGGCGGCCACAGCTCTAAGAGTGTGTGAGTGAGAAACACGTAACCAAAGCTCCAGACAGGAGTGGCCCGCTAGGGAAGGGGTACAGACGGCCCACCCCACAAATCGCCCTCAGAGGACCCACTGCCTGGGTTCACAGGCAGCCTCTCTGTGGCTAGGCACTGGGACTGGGAAGTGAGTGTTTTACTTTCTTTAGTGTTAAAAAAAAAAAAAATCAAAATCAAAAATAAATGCCCAATGTGACCCCACTCATCTTAGTCTCTCCCAGATCTTAGGAATCATCTCACACATGCACTCATGGCCCGAGGCTCCCTCCCTCATGCTTCTCCAAGCAGGCTGCCTGAAAGTGTCCCCCACGTCCTGCCCTGGCTTCATGGCTCTGACTTTAATGGCCGCCAGGGCTGGACAGTGACAGGGGTCTCAGGTTTCATTATTAACCAGTGATGCTTCCATCATCTTTGGAATCTTTAAAACAGTCTGAGGTAACATCCCAGGCCCAGGGCACGGTCACTAGGAGCCATGCTGTGGCTACGAGTTGACACTGTCACAGCCTCTCAAGCCCTGGTGCTCCAACAGCATGACTTCCTATCTAGCAGGGCTTCGCAGGGGAACTGTGGTCAGGGACGAGCAGTGCTGCGCAGCCTGGACGGCCCACCGCAGGGGCTCTGGAGCCCCAGTGCCCTCAGACTAGGTCGTGGGGACAGGGTGGGGCTGGCGCACTGACTCACCGTGGCCGCGGGCTGCTGGTAGGCCCCCAGCGAGGGCAGGCTCTGCGGCAGGCCAGGCCCCTCACTCACGGGGGGGCTGCACACACACTGGGCCTGGGGCGGTGCTGCATCCGCCAGGGAGCCCAGCACCACGCTCTGCTGGCTACTCTGCGAGTCCGAGTACACCGTGGAGCCCTGGCCACTGTCAAAGGTGCTGTCCGCTGGGGAGGACAAAAGCAGGACTTAGAGACAGTATCTCCACACACTACACAAGCAACACTGGCTGGTCTGGATATTTTCTTCTGTAAAAGAAAAGCTTGGCTGTTTTTCCAGATCACACAAATAATATGTGCATGTGGTTTAAACAATCAACTGCTACAGAACAGTACTGGAGAGGCTGTCATTGTGTGCCCACCCCAACACACTGATGTCTGGCCAACACAGCTGATGTCTGGCCAGCACGATGCCAGGGTGGCTCCATCTTGCCAACCCTCCCAGGAGGCAGGTGCAGTCATCCTCCTCATTTACAGACAAGGAACCTGGCATGTAACTGGCCCGGCAAGGCCTGGACAGCAAGCACTCAAGCCAGCTCTTAAAGGTCTGAAGAGACTTGGGAGGCTTCTGGAATGTTGAAGTTAAGAAAAAGCAAATTTCTTAATTGCAGAGGAAACAATAATCACTTGTGTTCTATAAGCGGGGGAGGGTATCTCAGGACTCTGACCACCTTCACACATGGTCGCAGGGGGCCTGAACTGGGAGGATCAGAGTCATGGGACCAGGTCTAACTTGATTGGAAAATGGAGCCATGGCCCCCCGCCCCTAGAGATAGGCCTTGAAAGGCAGATGCAGCTGGCATGCAGAGGACGTGAAGGAAGCGGTGGCACCAGGCGTCCACGGCCCGAGCCTCCCCAGAGACTCCTCACACGAGTCAGGCCAGATTGGCCCCACCAAACCCAGATGCATCAAACCCATGGGGGAGAAGACAGAAACCCCACAGCCCACAGGCTTGCCTCACCCAGACGTGCCTGGGAATGCTGTCGCCTGCGTGGCCGTGCTGTGAAGAGGGAAAAGTGACAGCTGTCTGCAATGGTACTTTGGGTTTACTGACTTCCAGGTTCCAAAAGCTACAAAAACATGAGCGTTTGCCACCTGCGAATACCAAGCTATTTTCACGGGGGGGCAGCATTTCAGAGTGAGTATTGTGTCCATTTACAATTTAAACAAGGTAAAGGGGAAATCTTGTTGGCTTCACACTAAAATGATTTTTTTCCAGGGACTGAGTACGACTTATTTCAACCTAGGAGGACATAAGGAATGCTGAGGTTTAATTGTGCAAAACCAATTAGACACGCAGCTCTGATTTTTAGTGAGCTAACTGGTCATTAAAGTGGTCATTTCCACTTAGAGAGAGGGCGGGAGGGAAGGAAAGAAAACGTGTACAGACCTGACACGTTTCAAGTAGAGCAACTCTAACCATATGTGTTAATGCAAATGTGTTCACTTCTTGTGTAACTACAGATTTTAGAAATCATGTCTGAACCTATTGACAAACTGTGCTATTGCAGCCACCAGCTGTGTAAATGGAGCTGGGGAAGCCCCGCTGAGTCTGATCAGGATGGCTGCGGGGCAGATACGCTGTCGCATCTTCCAATGTGCGAACATGTGTCTGTCTGCCAGTCTCACGCCACAAAGCAGGTCCTTCTCAGCTCCCGTGTGTGCTGTCCGGTAGCCCCACCGTTCACCTCAGGAAGCACAGCACGCACTGCCACCCCGGGCACCCTGCGGTCGGATGGGAGAGTGAAGACAGGCCTCCTCTTCCAACCAGAACAGACCAGTACAAGGTGCAGAAGAGCATGCCGGGGGTGTTATCCACCATTGAATAGAGGGGGATACAGGAGTGTGCATGTGTGCACATGTGTGCCTACAGATGTGTGTGCATATATACATGCACACATGAGTGTGCACAGGTGTGGGTGTGTGCTCACATGTATGTGTGCATGCATGTGCCCATGTGGGTGGGCGGTGGTGTGCATGTGTGTCCATGTGCGGAGTGTGCATGTGTCTGTGTACCTGCATGTGTCCACATGTGTGCATGTGGGGGGTGCCAGTGGATTCATGCGTCTGCATGTGTTCATGCATAAGTGTGTGATGGGCTACATATGCAGATTATCTCCAGAAGGACAGTTAAGAGACTGGTAGCATCTGTTGCCTCTAGGGAAGACAATTAAGTGACTTCTATATACCCTCTTAGACTTTCTGAATTTTATACTATGTGACTATATTATCTATTTTAAAGAAACTTCAAGAGCATTTTTGAGGAGTGTGGCTGTAGCCTCTGCACAAGTCAGACTGGAAATGAGTTCGTTTGCAGAAAGAACACCTACACCCCCATTGAGCTCATCAGTTGATTCAACATCTCCATCTGATTTTCTCACAGTGGATCAAACCTGAAGTATGACATCTGACCACAAGCAGAACACATTTCCAGATCCCAAACTATCTCTCTTCAAAGTACAATAAAAGCAGATTTTAAAATTCCCAACCTAGAAATTATTTACCCAACAATTATAATTTTAAAGTATGCATTGCTATGTCGAATATGGAGAAAGAACTTTTTCCTATAAAAATTATGTGCTCTTTAATTTTTTAGATTTATCAGAAAATAAATGGAACAATGATGTACTAATTTTGTTCTCCAAAGCAAACCTGAGCAGGTTCGATTGAAATAAATAGTAGGCAAACTATTAATATCTCAAAGCGATGACTACTTGTGAATTTAAATTGCCTACTTTGAAGAACTAGCTATTTTAATGATAAATGAAGGATGTGCGTATTAAATAAATTAAACAGACTATTTCAGTCTTTCCACATGAACAGCTGAAATACTGGCCCAGGCAGGTCCCTGGGCTCTGTAATTCTACTCCATGTGTATTCACAGAACGGATGAAGCCATGTCCCTCTGTCCTGAGCTCACTGATGAATTTTTAGGGCATCAAGGGCGAAGGCAGGACATTTCTGTCCGTATGTGCAGAAGACACTAGATTCTCTCTACTTGGTCTTAGATGAAGTCAGATTCAAAGTTATTCCCACCAATTCACTGGTAACACCCCCTTTAAAAATGTATAAGAGGTTTTGTCACTAGAAAGGAGATAATATTGGCGACAGATGATCCCTGGGACAAAAACCACAAGCCAAGACAGTGGCATACTCCATCAGTGGGACAGACCCCATGCAGCAGCCACTGCCAATACCTCATCTGGCCCTCGTGTCCCCCCATGAGGCAGGGACTGTAATTCTCCTGACAGGACAAGGAACCTGCCCCAAGTCCACAAATCCACAGCAAGGAGCGGGACTAAACCATCAGACCCTACTGGCTCAAGGCACATTTGTCCCCATCTGTCCTGAGAAGGTGGACTTTAGCAACACTTAACCTCTTCTGGTCGCCAATCACTGGGAAATGTAGGGAAAGCCCTAAGCCCTTCCCTAAACCAACACTCACCCGCACCTGCTGGCCACACCCTGCAGGGTGGGCTGGGGGCGTGGGCCCCAGACTGGTCAAGGCATCAGGACCCACATGTCCCAGTGTCTGGGGACTATCTGCAGGCCCCACCACCTTGCAAGCACACCCTCTTCTGAGGCTCCTGACATGCCCCAGCACAGAGGGTGCTGGCAGGAAGTGAGCTGTCACAGGGCACATTCCAAGGGCCCACTACGCTGACCTCCCTCCCTTACAAAGCATTCTAATAAAGAGAGAGGACTTCATTTTTCTTTAACCCACAGCTGATTTTTGCAGTGGGGCTGGGAGGGGTGCCCACGGAGATCCCACTCTGAGCACTCACAGGCCAGGGAGGTGGCGCTGGTCGGCAGCGTGGGTGGGAGGAGGTGCTGGTTGACCTCCGGCTCCTCGGGCTCCGGTGGCCCAGGCTGGCCAGTTTGGGTATGGTAGGTCACCTGGACCTGCAGGGGCACAGGCGGACCCTTGGCCTTGTCAGGGCTGCCAGAGTCCCTCTGCTGCTTGGGCTGAAGCGCAGGCCAGATCCTCTCTCGCCGCCACTGGATCAGTGCCACACGGTCACGGATGGACTTGGCCACAATCTTCACATCACTCTCGTGGAAGAATCCAGACTCAATCTGCAAAGGCAGTCACATTGTTAGTGTCACCAGGGACTAGCCCACCCGACCCCACACCCCTCACCTAAAGTGCTCTCCCCTCACCCGGCTCATTCCTCAAAGGACACTCTTGTCATCCCACGAGTAATTATTCCACCACTGAGTGTAAATTCCCCAGGGCCCAGCTCTGGGACAGCAACTGGCACATGGCAGGTGCCTGCTGAGTGAGGAGAAGAGAGGCCACCGACCGGGCCCAACCTGCCTCCCACAGGGTTGACAGCAAGAGTGAAACCCAGAGCAATCAGGTGGCAGGTCCTGGGGGCTTCACAAGCTCTCAGCCCACCCAGGGCTGGCCACACACAGGAAGGGGTTCCTGGCTGTCTCTGTGCTCAGGGACAGGGACAAGAAGGTGCGGGGCCAGCACTTTTCCTCAGCATCTTCTCAGACATCTCAGAGGCTGGGGGGCTGCCCAAAACGGGGAATGGGGACACACCCAAGTTCTAAATGGAGCAAGCAGTTCATTTTGTAATTTGAAACCAGAAAGGTGTGCACAGATGCCTGACAAAATTCTAAAACCGATTGACCAAGCAGAGCATTTGAGAGCATCGTAAAGGAGCCCCGAGATCACCAGGAAACATCCTGAGCATGCCGAGAACAGTCGCGGCAGGCTACATTCCTTCTCTCTGAAGAAAGAGACCCCTTTTGGAGGGGCTGCCCTCGCTAGGCTGCAGGTGTGGTGACAATAGCAAACACATGAAAACTTGTCAGAACTAAGATTCCAAATCCACCTGAGCTTTCCCTCCTTCCTGAGAACTTCAGCCCTAAAGTTACTGGGTCGGGCAGGACGGGCCAGACATCTGTGGGAGGGAGGAAGGCCCATGCTGGACGACAGGCGTCCTGCTGGGGGCCAGCTGCACAAAGCTGACCGGATGAGAAAGTATACTAGGAATAGTGGGAGCCACGCTCCTCCGACATGGAAAGCTGGACTCGAGAATAGGAACCTTCTGCTGGGTGGGAATTGGAGCTATTGGTATGAACCATACAACAGACATGAATAAACACAGACACAGACTGCACATGCATGCATCGATGTCTGCGTGTGCGTAACCATGCAGACACACAGGCCCTTGTGAACTGTGCCCACTAGGAGGGAGCAAGAAGCACCCAGAGCTCTGCCACAACAGGAAGCCAGTGCTGTTCAGAGAAGTGGTGGCTCAGTGCTGGGCAGGACAAGGACAAGGACGAGCCCGACAGTGAGGACATGTTCAGAAGATGACGGGGACATGCAAAATGCCACGGGAGCCAGCACCAAGGACCTCCTGCTGGCAAATCTGGGACATTTTGAACATCAAAATGAACAGTGATACGATGATGGCTTGAAGGACGTGTCCACAAATTCTGACACATATTTTGCATCTGGGGGATGTAAATAATCTGTGGCAGCAGAAGGGATGAGGTGTCACTGCTGGTGTCGGGTGGGAGGCCGTGGGGGCCTCTGATCTCCCTGCCTCCTCCTGTTTCTCCCTCCTTCTCTCTCCTCTGTCCCCCCACCCTCGGTGTGTCTCCATCTCCCTCCCTCCCTCCCTCTCTCAGGGATCACCTGCTCTAGCAGAAGCTCCAGCACGAGCAGCATTCTTACGCTCGCACCACCTGCGGGGGAACTGAGGTCTCCTGCCCCAGCCCAGCCCATGCCGCCACCGCACTTCATGAGGGACCCTGAGCCAGAGGCGCCTGCTGAGCTGTCCCATCCCTGACCTCGGAGACCGCGAGGCCAGAGGCATTTTAAGCACTACATTTGGGGGTAATTTGTTAGCCAGCCATGGGCAGCTCATTCGTGGAGTATAATCCATTGAGGAAAACCAAAAGCTGTGAGTACGTAGAGAGAGAAAGAATTAAGTAAATGGAAAGTTTGACAAGAAACAGGCCATTTATGGAGTGTCCAAGCACCTCCCCACGAGACATGCACGGTCACAAAAGTCGAGAGCACCAAGCGCTCAGAGCCAGTGTCCTGCCTCGCAGAGACAGGCGGAGCCACGTGCCCCAGGGGGACACACACAAACCCAGCCCCTTCGGTAAGACTCTCGCAGAGACATAAGGCCTGACCGTGACCCACCCACACAGTGACGCCTCAGCCCTTCCCCAGGGTCAGGCCGCGGAAGTCAGGGGCTGAAGGGGCCAAGGGGACACGTGATGGCATCATCGGCACATCTGGGGACCTGAGCAGCTTGAGGGCGGGGTTGGGGTGGGCACACGTTTCTGATACTTCCCAGTGCTGGCTGCCCGCCTGGCGGTGCAGAAAAGTGTCCCAGTTAGTAGGAAACAGACATGAAAGTGTTCATGGGTGAAGGGGAATCAGGTCGGGCACTTACTCTCAAATAGCTCATGGAAAATAAACAGTTCTTTGTTGTAACCTTGCAATTTCTCAGTAAGTTTGTGATTATTCCAACAAACTTTATTTCAAAAGGCAATTCTGTTTGACAGAATGAAGTTCCCTAATGGAAACTTCTCCTGACTCAGGAGAGGGGTCAGCTGGGTGTGACCAGGGGCTGACAGCTCAGTCAGTGGGACCCACTCACATTTGGGGTCCCCACTGACCCAAGCCCCAAGGCTGCTTAGTGGCAGGGGCAGCCCAGCTAGAGAGGAGGAGGGTGGTCTGTGCTCTCGGAGGCGGCACCGGGTGCCAGGTCCTCTTCTGGCCTCAGAGTCGGGAGTGGACTTTTTCCAGGGAGCCCCAGAGAATGATGCCAACCCTAGGCAGCCTCACCGGGAGGTCGAGACAGGTGTCCTCCCTGTCGCTGGTACTTGGGGGTGGGTGTGTGCAGGAGGCCAGCCAGAATTGCTCTGCCGGGGCCTCTGTTCTTGGGAAGCACACAGCTCGGTCTGTTCCGAAGGTACCCGGTGACCTCGGGGTCACACCCAGGCTGGCAGCCCCACCCTCACCGCCTTGGCCCAGACACCTGACCAGAGGCTGCTGAAGACCAACCCACCATCATTTCTATTTTCTGCTGCTCGGCAGCCCACAGCCCGTTTTTTCTTCTGAGTCTGTCTTCACCGTCAACCCCAGCCTTCCTCTCCAAGGCGTTTCTTCTATTTTTTCCCAAACAGGGAAGAAATTAGCCACATTATCTGCCACACTGCCATGTTCCATCATTGGAGGTCATGCAGGTGGAGGGAAGGGCTGGGGCTGCCATCCCCTCCCCTCGAGGGTCCCGCTGCAAAGAGGTCACTTCCAGATCAAAGCCAGCCCAGGTCCCACAGAACCTGCCCTTCCCTCTGCCTCTCTCTGGGGCATCTTTGCCCTACACCACCCCCTCGTCATATTTGCTGAGAGCTGACTTCAGAGGGAGCAGAACTGCGCCCCATCCTCATCCTCTCCTGCCCTCAGTCCCCTCCAGAAGAAAGTCTAGTCTGGATTCCAGGACATTCCAGACCTAACACTTGCTAGTTTCAGCTTTAAGAACAAGCACAGCACTGGCATTTCCCTAGCCTTGGTGAGGGGCTGCCATCATTTTGTTTTCAGGGCATTGTGATGAGGCCCCCAGCAGGGCGGCAGGACCCCAGGGAGGTGGGAAGGCCCCGGGGCCCACTGAAGGACTCCGGTGTCTCAGATGGACGGGAAGGAGGAGGGTGAGGTTAGAACCTGGAAAGGCGCTGGGCCCGGCAGGACCTGCGAGGCCTAGCAAGCGGCAGGGGAAGAGCTGAAAGCACAACGGGACACTCAGGGCCGTACTCGCAGCATGATCCCCACCGTGCATGTGGCGTTCAGCTCGTCACAGGTGGCTCGTGAGGCACTGGCCTCCCCTGTTCCTATCAGAGTCGGGGATGTACACTATTTCATTATTGTTCTTTAACTGAGCACGGGTCACGTCCCTTCTTCTGCACGGATGCTCTGTTTCACAGGCAGCATGTCTCACGGTGAAAAAATGTGGGGCGGGCAGAGGTGCCGGGCGCAGAGGGGCCTCCGCTGTGTGCTGACGCAGAACCCAGCCCAGGAGTTCAGCCAAGTGCCAGGCACTTGTGTGGTAACAGGCACAGGAGGCCGTGGTTGAGGGGACAGCCACATCCACAACGGCCCTGCAGGAGGCAACGGGGCCAGGAAGCAGTCTCCGTGTTGATGAAAGCAGGGACCAGCCGGATCTCAGGAGCCTCCTCCTGGCTCACCTGCTTCGGAAGCAGCTGGGCAGAGTCCAGAGCATGAGGTCCAGGGCACACCTTGGGCACCGTCATGATCTGACAGCGGAACCGAAGCCAAACTGGGAGGCAGCGAGGTCTGGCTGAAGCACAGACGTCTGGTGCCGCTTGTGTGCGGTCGTGGGCACCTCCCAGGATGCGCCACCCGTGCAGGAATCAGTGCTCAGCTCCGGCTCAGTTCCAAATCCCTTTCGCCCTCCCCAGCCCAGCACCTCGACTATATTCGTGGAAGGAATGGGAGAACCTCATTCCACCTGTCCTTCCTAAGGTGATTTCCCAATAGCAACCCCCCCCCACCCCATCCCTGCCATCAGCCCAGACCTCAGCACCCCAACAGAGACACACCCTGCAAGGCCAGAGCCAGCGCAGCCAGCCCAGGACCCTGCTCATCCTCACCCGCCTCACCTGTGTGAGACTCCTGCAACCTGTCCCTCCGTGAAGCCGCCTTCCCTCCTCCCTGGTGGCCCTTGTGTGGTCCCTAGCCCTCCTGCTGAGTGGCCAGCAAGATCCCCCAGAGGGACGCTCCCAGCCTGTGGCCAGCACCCCAATGCTCAGCTCACAGCTGCACACCACCGCCTGCACAGCACCGCACTCAGCACTTGCTATCTGTGATGAAAGTGTGAAGGGACACTATGGTATCAACGAATAGAACTGGTGCTCCTGAAGTCACAGGACGGATGTGCTAGTAATTACGTGAATGCAAGTGACAGCAAACCTGTGGCGATTAAATTTGAAAATGTACCTCTGTGCACCACATAAGGTCATCAAGAGCCATGAAAGATCCCTCCAGGAAGCACAGAGCTAAATGACCCCATTACATCTGCTCACAGCAGAGCTTTCTGTGTCTGGGTCAAGATGTGGCCAGAGACAAGCCAGGTAGGGGTGGGCTGGGCGAGAACACAGGTGCCACCTTACAGCATCTAGGGTGACTCTGCAGCCAGTTCGCAGGAGGAGCCCCACAGAGAAGCCAGCCTGAGGGACATTGCAGCCATCCACACTGTGTGATCACAGCCCCAGACACAGGCCACCGTCCAGGGAAGGGCAGAGCCTGGCCAGCAGCCTGAGGAGGCATCTCCTCCCTTCCAGGAGCCAAGGCCCTGCACTCAGGCACCCGCACTCACCACCCCTCCCACAGCTGTGGAGAGGCTGGGGGTGGCCTGAGGCAACAAGGCATGTCCCGAGCAGCCCGGCAGCCCCAGGGCCCCGGACCCCTCAGCCACATGGCAAACCCCACCAGCAGCTCTGTTCCAGCTTCCCTCCTGGGAGGTCATGGCTGCAGGAAGCCCAGCTGCAAGGCTGCCGTACCCTTCCTGCACCGACCTCGCTGCACAACCTACACCCAATGCCCCATCGAACCCCTCATGCACCACATACCCCGATGGACGGGCAGCTGCCAGGAGGAGCAGAGTCTCCAAGTCAATGAACCCAAAGCTCACCACACCTACCCCTCCTGGCTCTGAAGGCTCACACACCTTTCAGGGCGCCGCCCAAGCCTCAGTTTCCTCATGCGAGTAGGGCCTCCTGCAGCGTGGCTCCGCGGGAGCCGGTGCAGGTAGGCCACCCCTCCCGCCTCCGCGGACCCCACCCAAGGGCACAGTCCGCCCCTCGCGGAAACTCAGCCAGGCCTGGAGAAGCGAAGCTCGTGAAGAACCATCAGCCCGAGACTTGTAACATACGGACATTTTCAATAGATGTTCTATATTCAGTAAAAAGCTTATTCAAACAAAAATAGAAAAAAGAACACGCAACTTTGTGGTCATGCCACATGAACAAAGGGCTCTCCAGCAGTGAGCGTGCTGGGTTTATTTCTGCTCAGTCCTTCCACTAAAAATTAGTAGCTCATTTATTTCTAAAGCTCAGCTATTTAACCTGCAATGCTGAGAGACTTTCTATACTCGCATTCCCACTGGTTTTCCCCCTTGTGACTTTCTTGCTTTTGTCTGTTCCAGTGCAGACTTTCATGCCCTTGTTTCAATTTGTCTAATTGTCTGTTTGTTCATCTTTGGTAATTTACAACAAGGCCCCACACGGGGGCTCTCAAGAGGCACCACTGGCCCTGTGGCCCCTCCCAGGCCAGGCTCTCACCACTGTCCCTCTCTGGGGTCAGCTGCCAGTCAGTGCCCAGCAAACAAGCCCTATAACCCCAGCAGAGGTGTGACCACACCGTGCTCATCCAGACACCTTAGCTGCCCCTGCAGCCTAGGGCAGCACCACCCAACAGAGCACGTCAATGATGGAAATGTCCAGTGTTCGAGACAAAGGCCACTAACATGTGGTACTGAGTACTTGAAATGTGGCCAGTAAGACTCCAAAACTGAATTTTAAATTTTAATTAATTTTAGTAGCCACACATGGGCAGTGGCTACCCCTGAATGGCGTAGGCCTAATGAATCGAATCAAAATAATCTAGCCTGGCATTCAAGTCTCTAGAGCTGTCCCACCTCCGCACCCCTGCACCATGCACCCTGCACAATTATTATGACCACATTGCTACCACCTGGCATCAGCCAGGCCTCTCCTCCAACCCAGACCTGCGCCTGGACCTCTCCTTTCCATCTCTGCCAGCCAGCTCCACCTCACCGGCCCTCTCACCCAAGCCCACCAATGCAGCCTGGCCTGACACCACGACAGAAAGTGGTCATTCCTGCACCCCACCACCCTACCAGCTCCTCACCCAGACAGGAGGAGCAGGAAGGAGAGAAAAGATGGAGATGGACCCCATCCACTGCCTTTCTGGGTGGAAAGTACCAGCAACCAAAACAACCATGACAGTGTCACCAAAACAAAAGGAAAGGCATGGGCCTGGTGTGGTGGCTCACGTCTGCAATCCCAGCACTTTGAGAGGCCGAGGCAGGAGGACCACTTGAGGCCAGGAGTTTGAGACCAGCCCGGACAACAGAGAGAGATCCCCATCTCCACCAAAAAAAAAAAAAAAAAAAAAAATTGCCAGGCATGGTGGCATGTGCCTGTAGTCCCAGCACTAGGGAGGCTAAGGCAGGAGGATCACTTAACCCAGGAGTTAGAGACTGCAGTGAACTACAATCGTGCCACTGCACTCCAGCCTCCAGTCTGAGTGACAGAGCAAGACCCTATCTCCTAAAACAAAATGAAAATAAATAAAAAATGAAAGGCAGAGATCCCAAACTCAAAGCCACCACACTGAAGCAAAGTCGGCAAGAGTTTGGCCAAAGCAAACGAGGCCTTTCCAACCCTTCAAAGTTCTCGTTCCACCCTCTCCACTTTCACACACGAGTCCTCCACTGCACCACCTTGAGCTGCTCATCCCGAGTCCCATGCAGGGCAGGAGAATTCCCACCTACGCCACGCCACCACCATACAGACGTGGCTGAACTGCGAGACCCTCCCAGCCCATGCCGGCCACTCCCCACTGGACGGTTCACGCTCCTTCTGGAACAAGCTCCCCTGAGGACTGCTTTTGTTCCAACCTTTGCAAACCACATGCTCCCAAAGCCTGCAGCCCAGACTCGCCTGTGGCTTGTCTGAGACCCACTTACCAGGCACGTGTAGCTGCAGGAAGCGCGCTTACCATTTCCTGGGCCACTTCATCGGGTGTCTCCTTCTCCAGGTCAAAGGTGAACTCTATGGCTCCGTTGTCCTTGGGCTTTCCCTTCAGTTTCTTGGGGTCCTCAACCCAGAGCCGCAGGGCGATAGTGGACTTCCTGCCATGGTCTTCCTCTGCAAGCTCCACTCTCACGCCCGTGTCCTCTGCGAAGAAGGCGTGGCTCAGCAGGTCCTTGATCTCATACCTAAAGGGAGAGCAGCTGACAGGCAGGGGCATGGGCGCTGGGGGCCTCTGTACCCCCACTCCTGCTACCGTGGCTGGTGCGGCCACACGCGCCATGGCTGAGGATGTGAACCTGCCGAGCGCCTGATTGTCAGAGGCCTCAATCCAAACGTCTCGGCCTAAACATTGTGCTCCCCGGCCTGTTCCCGTGTCAGAAAGTCCTCTGACTTTACTACCTGGTAGGCAAGCTCGGCCTGAGTTGTATTTCCTTAACTCCCAGGCGGCGAGGAAAAAAATTACAACCTGAATAACAGTCTTACTACATAGTGTTTTAAGACTTCCTTTTTTCTCCCTCATTATAAAAAGAAAACACGCTCATTGAAAGAGATTCAGTGAATGTAAAAAAGAATTTTAAAAAGCACCAGGCCTCCCACGATGCAGATACAGCCCCTGCTAACATGCTGGGGGGCTTTCAATTGTCACAAGAGACATCTGGCCTCAGAAAGGACTAGAATGCAAACAGAGGAGGTGGAATCCCCACCCCGAGCCCCCCACTCAGTGCCACAAAGCGATGACATTTTTGGAGGGCCTCATACAGAAGGAGAAACTGGTGAGGCAGAGAGGAGGGAAGAGTGGGTACTGAGGGTGAGCAAGGACCTGCAGAACCTGGGGGTCCCGAGCCAGTGTCCAGCCACGGAAGGGTCCTATACAGGGAACTGGGGCTCTGCTGTTGGTGTCTCTCTGCTGCCCATTTCTGGGCTCTGCACAGCTTTGCCACCCAAACAAGCATCCCTAACCACTAATGAGCTCTCTTCTCTAGTATAAACAGAACCACACAGCATGCACTGTTTGGGGTTAGGCTTTTTCCATGTATGATGTCTGCAGAGTCATCGTGTGGCTGTGAGTATCAACAATCCATCCCCGCCTACTGCTGAGGGGTGTCACACCGGATGGTGGGTGTACCCCAGTTTGTTTGCGGGGAGGGAAGACCAGCTGTGAAGGACGGGCCCTGCTCTGAGGTGGGGAGCTGGCTTTGCAGAGTGGCTGGAGTTATGCTACTTTTGAGATGGGTCAACCAGCCAGATGCATAAAATATACAGCTTGGGGGTTCAGAAGGGAGACCAGGACTGAAGCCTCATCTGGAGTCCCTGGCACGGAGACATCCTCTAAGGCCATGGGAATGGGCAAACCCACCTTCCATGATGCAGAGAAAAAGCAAGGAGGGGCCGGGCATGGTGGCTCGCGCCTGTAATCCTAGCACTCTGGGAGGCCGAAGCGGGAGGATCGCTCGAGGTCAGGAGTTTGAGACCAGCCTGAGCAAGAGTGAGACCCCCGTCTCTACTAAAAATAGAAAGAAATGATTTGGACAGCTAAAAATATATATAGAAAAAAAAATTAGCCGGGCATGGTGGCGCATGCCTGTAGTCCCAACTACTCGGGAGGCTGAGGCAGAAGGATTGCTTGAGCCCAGGAGTTTGAGATTGCTATGAGCTAGGCTGTTGCCACGGCACTCTAGCCAGGGTGACAGAGTGGGACTCTGCCAAAAAAAAAAAAAAAAAAAAGCAAGGAGGGGCAGGGGCAGGCCCAGGCACTCAGAAGCCACAGGCTGGCCTGGTGAGCACCAGCGAGCCAAGGAGGGTGTTCTCGAACAGCACAGAAGGATGTCGGGCCTGACCTCCTTGCCTGCATCCGCCACGTGCACCCAGAGCCAATGTGCCCAGCAGCTGCTGCTGACATGCCCGTGCACCCTGGCCTGAGCCCACTGTCTTCTGAAGTTCTCTCTTGTCAGGAACACGGCGCTAACTGCCAGCTGGAGTGATTTCAGCTGGAGACCCCAGAACCCAACACCACATTGAAACTCACCTTTCCTCCTTGTTTTTGCAAATACATTCCCCAATGATCTCCTTGATTTCAGGATCGTGCACCTTCTCAAAGCTTGCCGGCTTGATGCCCTGGGAATGGGAGAGCAGAGTTACCTGACCCTGACTGGCTGCTGTCCACAGTGCAGGGGACCCCTCTCCAGCCACAACCAACTACATATGCTGGACTTAACCTCCACAGACTACTAGGAAAATGGACAAAATATGCAAAATGGCCATGTTCAGACACCAAATGATGGGGCAGTGCCTGACATGGACTCTGAGAGAAAGGGATAGGTGAGCCAGTCCCTCCCACAGCCCCGGCTCACTGCCCGGAACCCAGCAGAGCCCAAGCATCCCACTGAGCTTTGGGATGGAGCTCAGAGTTCAGGGAGGCTAAGGAGGCCACAGGGAAGAGAGCAACACAGCTAAAACAACTCCAGATATCTGCACATGGGTCCCACAAGTGCATAGTCAACCCCACAGGGCTGGGCAAAGAACAACAGGGAGACGCAGGCAAAACAATTCCCAGAGTTCACACAGGTCAGGAAATGACACATTATGTACAATGTACAGCATCCAATCAAAAATTATTAGATATGCCAACAAGCAGGAAAACATGATCCATGACACTGCAGAAAAACTATCACCAGAAATAGACCTGGAAATGAGAGAGAGGATGGAACTTGCAGACAAGGAGGTTAAAACTCATTATAGCTATGTGCAAGTATTTAAAGGAAATGAACATAAGGAGGAACAGAAATGACAGAAAAAAGAACCAAATGGAACTACAGATGAAAAGCACAACATCTGAATTGAAAGTTTCACTGGAGCAGATGAACAGCAGATTAAATACTGCAGAAAAAAATGAATGAACTTGAAGATGTAGCAATAGATCAGATGGTCGCTGAGGCTCTGTCCCATTCATTTCAGAATTGGGGACGCTAGCAAGGGCAAAATATGCACATGACATATACAAAACTGGAGTCACAGAAGGACAGGATTCAGGGGGGCAGGGTATAAAAAATACTTGAAGAAATGATGGCCAAAGATTTTCCAATTTTGATGAAAACTGTATGCCCACAGATGCAACAAGCTCAAGCCCCAGGCAAGACAAAGCAGAGTAGGGAATAAATTGGAGAGTTATTGGACACGGGGATCCTGCCTTTAAGTCTCTGCTCCCCACTGTGTGAAGCCAGAAGCCTGGTTTCCTACCATTTAGGTCTCCTATGGAGGACACCTTCTCAGGTTCCCCCTGCATCTGTCAAAGCAACCATTGCCCCGGCAACAACACGCAGAGAGCACCTCCACCTAAGCTGCAGAATCTGATACTGAGGTTAACACCTTAAATATAGCAGTCAGTTTCCAGAAAGGTGTTGATCAGAGCTTGGCTGCGAAGCCTCCCAGGTGGGGCCACGAGGGCCTCCTGTGCCAGCTGCCCCATCACTTCAGAGGCTGGTGGAGGAACTGCGGTGACCAGGTGGATGGGATGCTGCCCAGAGAGTGGGGCCTTTCTAACCACACCTGGGCTTCTCTCCGACTCCCCTCCCTGAGGGTGCAAGAGCACTATTTGTGGTCACTGCTGGCCATGGGCCAGGCGGCTTTGAGGTGGGAAGCCCCCCTCGGCCAGCCAATGGCCATGCCTGAAGGGAGCAGAGTGCAAACCCAGCAGCCAGACACAGGATTTCAGGAGCGGGGGTAGGCAGGTTTTGTCTGCAATCTGCTGGGTTGTTGGTTTTTTTTTTTTTTTTGAAGGGAGGTACGGACAACTAATTTAAAAGTTTTTAAACACATCGAGAGCATCAACCATCACATTCTCCTCCTTCAATAATATTTAGCCTTCAAAAGCTTCACCTGGCTTTTTTTTTTTTTTTAAATATAGAGAACATAAAGCATAAATTTCCCCAAAAGTGAGGGGGAGGGAGGGAGGAAGCCATGCCCACTGAGCCCTGGCTGCTGGAGCAGATACATGAGTGAAGACCCCCAGGGCCAGAGTTAAGGAGGAAAACCAGGCCCATGACCCAGCCAGGTCCCTGAGAGACCACCGTCCATGCCCCTCAGGGAACCCAGAGGCCCCTCCCCCACCCCACACCAGCACCATTGAGGCCTCACAAATGGAGCCCTAAGTCTCTGGAGCCCCCCAGTTCTTCCCACCACAGTTGGCCCTTGCCCCCCTTAAGAGCTGCTGCCCACAGCTGGGGGTGCCCCCTCCTCCCAGCACCCACAGGGATGCTGCACCGCTCTGGGGTTTCTGACTCTGGCCCACAGCACCACCCAGCAAGGACTCTGCCTGCCTTCCCATGTCCTCAGGGCTACACAGCCAAGTGACTGACAGCTTAGAATAACCAAACACATATAATCTGCAAGAAGGGCTTAGGCAGGAGGGTCGAGGACCATGGCCCCTTGTGCATCCGCAGAAGCAGCCAAGGAGCCACACAGCTGCCCAGGGCAGAGCGGTGTGGAGGCGCAGAACAGCCCTACCCGGTCAGGCATCCTGCAGAGCGGGGCTGCCAGGCTGGGCCTGCACCCCAGGCTGAGCGGGAGGCGGTGAGGACTGCAGGGATCCCAGCAGCCAGGGGGCCCTCGGTGCAGACCCTGCACCAGGGCCTGCCCTGCGGGCCTCCCGGCCTCACCACAAGAGCAAACGGACAGTGCAGAGATGGGCACAGGGGCCCCGGCCCAGCCACTCCACCTTGGGATGTGCTGTTTGAGCTCCCTCCACCCAGCCGGGCCCGCCACAGAGGGAGGACAAGACCGATCTGTTTGTACAGCTGAAGCCGCCTGATTAACTCAAAAATCACAGCGACAGCAAAACAGGGATTAACGTTCCCAGCTGCCCGATGCTGACAACTGCCCAGAGACTCGCTTGGTCTAGGGGTAATGGCTCAAAAAGAAATCAAACCATTGTTTCAAAATAAAGAAGATGGAAAATTCAACATCCCTGGGGCAGCCCAGAGGGGCCTCTGCGGTCAGGCAGCCTGGGCACCCCTCCGGCCTCTTTGAGTCTCAGTTTCCCTGCTGTCCCGGCTGCACAAGTGACCCTTCATGGCTAAGCACTGCCCATGGTGCCCTGTTCATCACCATCTCGGTTCCCCATCTGTAAAATAGCCTGGTTCCTTCTTTACACAGCTGCCATGTGGACTTCACGAAGGCACACAGAGCCCAGCCAAAGACATGGCCCTAGCCCATCACTGTGTCCCTGTGAGCAAGGTGGCCAGGTGGACTCACACAGGTGACCTTCCTGTAGATCTGCGCAGCATTCTGGCACTCTGAGTAGGGGTACTCCGAGGTGGCCATCTCCAGCATGCACATCCCGAAGGCATAGACATCGACAGACTCATCGTAGTGCTCCTCGTACATCTCAGGGGCCATGAACTCAGGGGTACCTGTGCCCGGGAGCAACAGACACAGCAGTCAGCCGGACTCTGGCTCCTGGGCCCAGGAATGCCAGGAGCCAGTGTCCCAGGACCCTCGGCCACCCAGAGCCCCATGTCCCCCTGCCTGTCCCATGGTGCCCTCAAAACACCAGGCCCCCAAAGCTAGGCCTGCCCCACACTCAGGAAAAAGGCATGTTCTACAAATAGCAGTTTCCAGAAATTCCACCTGCAACCTCATGATTCCCGGCATAGCACCATCCCCTGCCCACAGAGCCGGGAGACTGGGACTTCCCAGGGGACACTGTCCGGACCCATAAGGAGGCAGAACCCTGGGCACACTCTCATGTGTGGACATCATGATCCTGATGACAGACTGAGCCTTGGCTGGCACTCAGACACCCTGCAGCAGACAGAAACTTGGCAGTTGTCACAGAGCTACGTATAACTGCCAAAATCCAGAAAGGCCCTAACTGTCCCCCAAACAGGGGCATGGCTAGGTACCCTGGGAATGCCCCCACGACACAGTGTCATGTAGCACGAGACCACCAACACCACTGAGGACAGTGCCAGGGGAGGGACAGATACCATCCACCTGACAGGTACCACAGACTTGTTAAGACAGTAACCGCTCTCGCTATATTAAACACAAAAGGTGCAAAAACAATATTTGCACTGAGTTGTTTTTTTTTTTTAAGAGACAGGGTCTTACTATATTGCTCAGGCTAGTCTCTAACTCCTGGCCTCAAGCAATCCTCCTGTCTCGGCCTCCCAAAGTGCTGGGATTATAGACATGAGCAACCACGCCCAGCCTGCACTGAAGTTTCAAGGGCATGGCAAACCTATGACAGCTAAGTAAAATGATACAAGATGACACACACATGCTCGTTGGTCTCAATCTATATAAAACAACACACACACAGTGAGATGATATCTGGGAGGTGAGGCGATAGCTGATATTTCTTTTACTTACACTGGTTTGGGGTTTCTAAATTTTCTATTATAATCTTTTGCTTTAATAATACAGCAGTTGTAAAAAAAAAAAAAACTTTTAATTAAAATAGGTCCTACTGAATGTCTATCAAGCTGAATGCAAAACAAAAATAAAGGGGACCAGAGACTTCAATAAGGCTGCTTTCAACATCTCTGTATTTGCTGACTTTGAAAGATTTTCAAAATGTTCTAGTTTCTTTTAAAGAGCAGATGCAAACTCATTACTGCATTAAAAAGCACATGCTAGAGTTTTGTTTACTCATTTCAATTTAACATGTATTACATGTTCATCAGAGAAAAGTCAACATTTTGGATAAAAATGGGGAAAACAAGAATGTATGTTTAGATGTAAGTATATGCATAAAGAACTCTGGAAGAATTCATGAGAAATAACAGAATTTGAGTCAGAGGGACCTTCCATTGGGAATTTTACCCTTTTGGATTTTTGAGCCACATGATTATACTGAAAATTTGCTACCCTGGGAATTTTTAATTTACTATTTCAAAATTTCTTTCTATCGCTAAGCTTGTCACTGAATAGTGAATGTGCTACCCAGGCTGGGGCAGGAAGCACAGATGCCACAAAAGCCCCAGGTGGGGGGCCACAGGCAGGAGCGGCTTGAGCTACAGCTGCAAGCCCAGCCTGGTGACAATGTGAACACCTGCTCCCTGTCCCCTCCCACCCTGCTGGCCTGTCCCGGATGGGCCTAAACCATCACGGCCACTAAGGAGGGCCCTCCACGGTGGCACTGGGCAGACAGCAAGATGCAGCAGCTGACTCACCAGGAAGCCCCCGGCTGCAGGAGGGAAGCGCTCGCTCCCCAGGGCCTTCTCAGTTATCCACAATGACACCCACACTACCTGAGCCCTGAGACCCTGAGGGATGACTTGCCCTGTGACAGCAGAGAAGACCACTACAAAGCCCTTTCCTGCTAGGAGGGGCCAACCAGAAGCCTCAAGGGCACATCCTGAGCCCTCACCTCAGCCCAGCCACTTCTGTCCAAAGGGAGGAGACTGCAGGGAGCCCCATCCCCAGGGCTGCTGGGCAGGAAGCCAGGAGCTGAAGCAGCCAGTCCCTGGTGCCTGTGGGGACCCCACTCGCCCAGCTGCCAGCACAGCGCAGGGTCCAGACGGGAGGCAGCAGGGTTCCTGGGCTCTGGCTGGGCTCTGAGACTCTCAGGAACCAAGGACCCTGCTCCGCAAGAAACACCCAAGGCCTGAACGGCCTGGCTCTGGGGGCGAGCTGGGGTTGCCAGCAGGTGGGGGGGCAGCTGCAAGTGGGGGCAGAGGAACCCTGATAACTAACGCCCACTTTTATACATGCGCTTGGATGCTGATACTTGGACATTGGCACACATTCCCTCACACTGTGGCCATTTAAATCTGAATTTTAGCCTGGCCATGGTGGCTCACGCCTGTAATCCTAGCACTCTGGGAGGCCAAGGCGGGAGGATCCCTTGAGGTCAGGAGTTCAAGACCAGCCTGAGGAAGAGTAAGACCCTGTCTCTAAAATAAAAAAAAAATAAAAAATTAAAACAAATCATAATTTTAAAAATAACACGGTTCATACACATACATGTGCGTCCAGTGGACAGTTCCACCTACCATGCTGCTCTGTGGACAGCTGTCAGCCCCAGAGTCCCCGCCCACAGCCCCCTCCTGCACACCTGTCCACACCCGAGGTCCCTGTAGATAGCCGTGTACGTGAAGGTGAGGATGTCAAGCCCCGTCTCACTCTGCCAGCCGAGACCCACGTCATCGGGTACTGTGAGCCCCTGCGCTGCCCCCCAGGAGGCAGACAGGGCTCCGTCAGAGTGGCCTTTCTTCTTTTTAACAAGAGAAGTGGCTGCAGTTCAGCCTGTGTGGCTGTGAGGCCGTCTCAGCTCCTGGAGGGTGGGCGGTGAGTGAGAGGAGGGAGGGACCTGATCTAGCCTGGCGCATTTAAAATCACCTTTTAGCCTGTGAAAACCACCCTGCATTAGAGTCTGCCTGTTTCCAGATCTGTAATAAAAGACAAACAACTTCCCTATGGAAATCAAAGATTTCTTAGCCCTAACTATCCAACCAACACAGCCCTCATCCATGTTCTCACTAGACAGGCAGAACTCACCTCCCTGTCTCTCAGTGGGGTGCACGGGCAGGTAGCACCTGCTAGGGGGACTGCACACCACCCAGAGTCACCCCAGGACTTCTCTATGGCTGCAAGGAAGGTCTAAATGATGTACCCATGGCCGTCCAACAGCGCAATCTCTCTCCCATCCTTTGCCTGGCACGCCCAGCTCATCTCAGGCAGCCTGAGACTTTTTCCAGAACAACTATCTCCAGAGTTCACCTTGGCCTCTTAGTTCATCCACCGCCAGGCCTGGTTCCATCAATAACTTCCTCCAGGAAGCCCTCCAGATGGGCAGGGCACCTCCAAGGCCCCCAGGACCCTGCTTACTCACGTGGCCTGTGCAGCCGTGGACACCTGCAGCAGGACTGTGTTCCCTCATCTCCATGCCCCTCAGGGCCAGCCAGGCCCGGCCCAGCACACACAAAGCAGCCAAACGCACTCTGTGAGGGTGGGTGGCCCAGGAGGCCAAACCTGGTTAGCAACATTGAACACACATCTGTGTAAGAAGCTGGCACCTGGGCGGGGCCCAGGGGTAATGTCCGGGGCCCTCACAAGGAAGACAGCTCCAGGCACAGGAACACCATCCCCTCAGTCCTTCCACTCCTCTCCCGGAACCGCCCTGGGAAGCCGGCCCCGAGCCAGGCCTCTCACACAGGACACATCGAAAGTGCAAACCACAGCACCTATGACAGGAGACCTGCACAGCCACAGCAGGAACAGCCACAGCACCAGCTGCCCCCAAGGGCATCTCAGAGGGGGACCCTCCTCCTGCGGAGATGGAGCCACGGCCTGAGGCTGCCCTTCTGATGGCACCATGGACCCCAGGAGGACACAGACCCAGGAGGGCTCAGCCCGTTTACCACCAGGGTCACAGGTCAGGGTACCCTACTGACAGGCCTGGGGCAGCTTCCTATTAATAGGCCTGAGGGGAGCCCCTGTTCACAGACTGTGGGGACGCCTGGGTAAGAGGCCTGGGCTACCAAGGAGGGCCCTCCATGGTGCTGGTGGGCACCCCTCACCCAGCCACAGCCCCCCACCCAGCTGTTGGCCCCTTGCTAAGGGCCTCTCTGCCCACTGCCCCAAGGGCGTCACATGACTCATTTTCCAGGAGTGTGGGCAACCCAGGACACTCCTGGTCACAGCCTCTCTAACCACAGTTTCCCGGGCTCCGGCTGAGCAAAAGTATGTGACACCCCGTGTGGGGCTCAAGGTCCCACTGTGCCCGCCAGAAACACCCAGACTTCAGCTCAACCTGACCCCAAAACTTCAAATCTCGTTTCCAAGAGGCCAGGGAGCCGACCAGCCAGGGGAAGCCGGGGGGCTCTGCCGGGCACCTGAGCTCTGGGGTGTGGGTCGTGCTTCGTCCTGATGTCTACTTCTGAGGTGGAAGACCCCCAAGCAGCCCTCCTGCCTCCTATGCCCAGGGCCTGAGACCAGGACCCCACCACTTCCGAGGCCAAATTGGCAAAACCTGCCCAAACTGTGGGGAGCTCAGCACCCCGGGGTGTGGGCTCTCCACAGCCTTGGCCGCGGCTCCCAGCCCCTCCGGGATGGAGCGCAGACCCTCTCCTACCCCACCCATTTCACAGATGGGGAAACTAAGGCCTGTGTCAGCCCCTGCTCCCCATCACTTGGCTCCTCACAGGACTGCCAGAGGCCCCAGATGTCACATTCCAAACATACCACACACGAAAGCAACTCCTAGGGTTTCATTTTCCCCAAACAGGCCAAGCTCTGTCCCCAGACGTGCAGCAAAACCATGAATTCTGAAAGCCCCGAGATTGACCACTCGCCGTCCTGCTTGTGGGGAACCAGCCCTCACACCGAGGGGCTCGCCAGGTCTGCACACAGGGGCATCTCCCGACCTGACCCCATCTGGGCTTCCTGAGCCCCGACCCGAGCTGCTGGCCCTATACATGTTGGAGCTTTCTGGGCATCTTAACCCCCAGAAATAGCTGCTCCGAGGCCCCTCCACAAGCTTGTTTCAAAGCCCACGAGAACCCATCCTGGACCAGTGGACACTTGGTGCCCACTGTGACAGGAGCACGCCTGGGGCCAGGCACACGGCATGACGCAGCCCCATCGTCTCCGCACAGCAGCTCTGGGCTGGCTGCCCCAGGGCCCAGTACCTCACCCCAAAAGGCAGCTGAGAAGGCTGCTCAGAGTAGGGGGGTCTGAGCTGAGGACTGAGGATGAGGAGAGGCCAGAGATACCCAGCAACCCGAATTCCTCATCCTGAGCATAACATCCACTCTATGTCTTCCCCTAGGTATGTGTGTTTCCCAGACACCCCAAGTTGTCACTTCCCTGGGCCTCACAGCCTGCGTGCTTACCTCCCCGTCTGCTGAGACCAGCTCCAGCATCGCTGGCCACAAACCTCCCTAGTTCCTCTGTGGTCATGGCCTCCTTCCCCCTCCGAGTGCCCACAGCGCCCACACGCACCGCGGGCGTCGGCTCCCGGCCCACCTCCCTCGCAGACAATCAGAGCTAGCACCTAACCCACAGCCAGGGAGTGAACTTGAAGAGCCGAAGGGCCGGAGTCTGGAAAGAGCGGGGGCTGGAAGCAAGCGAGGGAGTGGGGTCAGCATGTCCTGGCTCGCGTGGCAGCACATCCACCCGGCA
The DNA here is from genome assembly GCF_041146395.1 of Eulemur rufifrons. Classification (NCBI taxonomy): domain Eukaryota; kingdom Metazoa; phylum Chordata; class Mammalia; order Primates; family Lemuridae; genus Eulemur; species Eulemur rufifrons. Next base: position 201,962,718 of record NC_090989.1, on the reverse strand, counting down.
GGCAGGGCCCCCAGGCTGAGCCACTGGAGGCTTAGAGGGGCCACTTGGGATGCCCGGCCTGAGGCCCCCCTGCCCGAGGCCCCCCTGCCCAGACACTTCCCCACGGGGCCTCCCACACCAGATCTGCGGTGTCTGAACAAAACCGGACACTCGCCGGCCCCTCAAATCCTGCCCAGTGAGGAGGAGAAACAGGTTTACCTATCACACTTTTGGCAAACGATGCTCTTTTGAGGGTGGCCAGGCCCAAGTCGCCAATCTTCACAGACCCAGTTGGTCCAGTGATGAAAATATTGTCGCACTTCAGGTCGCGGTGGATGATGGGCGGCGTCCTCGTGTGCAGGAACAGCAGGCCCTTCAGGATCTGCCGGCACCAGCTGCGGAGCACCTTCGGCTTCATCACTTTGAAGCGCTTCAGGTACCTGGGGCGGGGGGAGGCTTACCACGCGGCTCACCAGCAGCGGCCCCTAGGCAAAGTCCCCGCCTAATGCTGTTCAGGCCCGGTACTAAGTCTGTCCACGTGCACGCAGGGCCCACCTACGACAGGCAGTGAAGGTGACAGAGGAGAGCTGGACAGTTCTGCCCCTGCCAGGGGTCACCAGCCAGACCCAGGCCCCTGGGCAGGCAGCAGGCCGGGCTCACCATCCTCCACCACTCCCCTCACACTGGGGACTCACCTGCTGAAGCTCCTGCCAAACACCATCCTGATCTCACCCTGAAATGGTGCCAGGCTGGCTTTGTAAGTCATCTGAGGCAGGACAGAGTCCCAACCAGCAGGTGTTTAGGGTGAGGGTGAGGATGAGGGGATGTGGGGGCCAGAGGTCAAGAATGCCAAGCCCACAACTGGCCAACCCCTGCAACTGGCTACCTGTGTGGCCTGCTCTGAGCAGTGCCCTGGGAGGTGGCAGCAGGTGAGGCTGGGAGAGAGACTGTCCCATCACTATGCATTCACCTGTGAGAGAAAATGCTGAGGCCTTGCCTGAGGCCACAGGGGTCAAAACGATTCAGATGGACCCAGGGTGTGCACCCAGAGGAGAAGCCCCCATCCCCATAGTGCAGACAGAGGACTCAGCGAGGAGAGACAGGCTGCCATGGCCACCGGCTCCAGACCCCTCCCTGACCATGTCCACATCCTTGGGACCCTGTGCACCCTGCTCAGTGCTCTGCCCGGCCTCTTGACATCTGCTGCAGCTGCTTTCTGAGCCTCCAGAATGTGCCGGCTGGCTCCCAGGCAGAAACAGAACCCAGAAGCAAGGCCCAGGCACCCCAGACAGACCAACCATCTAACGGGGGCACAAACAACCTCCTGGCGTCCCATGCAGAAAGGGAAAGAAGGGACAGCTCCCGTGTCTGAGGGACAGGTCACATTTGTCACAGGAGACCAGAGAGAGCCAAATGCTAGGAGTAACTGCCGGGTTGCTTTGATTTGTTTCTTCCCATTTGGGGAAGGGGCTTCCTATTGCCAGGAGGACACAGATTTATCACACCTCTAAGAGGTGGGATGCTGGACCTCAGGCACAGCACAGGACTTTGTCCTACCCAGCTATGGTGGCCCTGTGCCCACACCAGGACCTGCCCATTAGCAGCAGCACTTACGTCTTCAGTGTCCCTGAGGTCATCAGCTCGGTCACCAGCACGATGCACCGCTTGCCCTTGGCGCTGGACTCCCAGAAGTCATAGAAGCGCACGATGTTGGGGTGCTGCAGGCCTTTTAGCATCTCTGCCTCCTCCTTGAACCGCTGCCGCTCCAGCTTGGTGAGCTTCCGGTCCTGGAATGAAAGAGACATGCTGAGTGGGCAGGAAACTGGGTGCAGGAGGGGACTGGGCGGTTTGGCCCAAGGCCTCAGAGGCAGCGGCAAGTCCTGGTAGCACCACGTGGCAGGACCAGCCCTTCTCTACCCACAGAGAACTGAGTGGCTGCAAGAAACGGGCACTTGGCCACCTGCACTGTGACAGTCAAGCTCCCAGGACCCCTGGATGCAGACCATGCAAAGGGACCTCAGCAAAAAGAAGTTCTGGGGAGCCAGAGAGGTCCCATAAATCCACCCTGACAAGCTCGTGTACTTTTTCCATAAAAATATCTCGAGGCCTTTGTTCCCTCAGCAATCATTCACTTTCTGAGTGTTTGTTAAAAGAACAAAATGTCAGTTTACTTCTAATGTATACACAACTTGGAGGAAGTGCTCAGGACCCAGTAGATTAACCAGAGGAGACGCTGACAGGTGCCTAAGACCAGAGCTGAGGACAGAGGAAGAAGAGAAGCCCCAGTAGACCAAAACTGACGAGCAAGCAGCCAGGGCCCTCTGGTGCAGGACACAGCAGACACCTCCCTGGACCCCCAAGCCACTGTGCGCAGCTCGAGCCAGCCAAACTAACCACTGACTTCAAGTTTAAATAGGGAGCAACAGACAAACATCACCATCATCATCTGGGAACCTTCGTCACGTGCATGCTGCTGGGTGTCCCCCGTATACACCCTCTGCCCACAGTCCCAAGAAGGGACCACCAAGACCATACACCACATTCGTACACACCCCAGCACCACCCTCCCTGCCCCCACCTGCTCCAGCATCCACCATCCCCCCTCAGCTCCCACCACCCTGTCCACGCTCACCCATCCGTCAACACCCCGCCCCTGCCTCACTGCCCCCAGCAGCCCACCTGGATCCTGCCCTTCTTTTCCCGAAATCCTTCAATGGATTCTCACTTGGAGCACTCAAAATAAACCCAAAGAGCTCACACAACCCTGAAGGTTCTGTGTTTCCAACTTCATCCCGTGGGATGAAATCCCACGTCCATGGGCCTGGCTGAGGCCTCTCCCCACCCCAAATACACACCACTCCTCTCACCTCCACCCAAGCTCGTGCCCCCAGCATTACCTCCTGGTCCTTGTCCAAGAGGCCCACAGACCAAGGCCTGCCTCCCACAGGAATGTCAGAAAAGAAACGTGTATTTTCAGAAGGAAACCATAAGCACAAGTAAAGACAGAACAGCAAAATTCTGAGGAATTCCAGGGAGACAGAAAGCAGGTGAGTTTGGATAGCTGAAGGGAGAGTTCAGAGCTAAAAGGAAATGCAAACCAATACCCCCAGATCCTTCTGAAAGGGCCTAAAGAACATCAAGCCAGACTAATACAACACAGAGAGGAGAAGTGGGCCACAGGATTACAACCAAACTCATCTTGTTAAGGAATCATATCCCAAACGGCGGCTGTACCATTCAGGCCATTCCTCCTCCTGCCAGCCCGCCAGACCCCTCTCCCACAACAGAAACCCTTATAGGCCCTTCACTCCTCGGTGAGACTGCACAGGGATGATCACAGACAGGGCCAAATGATACCAAGAGAAACCATCAGCATGGCCAAACCCAGAAGAACAAATAATTCAGAGACCAAGGTCAACTTCAAAAAATCTAATTACTATTCCCATAAAGACCCAAGAAGTTGACATATACAAATAAGAGCAAGTTTCTATTTAAAAAGGAACAACAACAAAAAAAGAGCTCTTGCAAATAAAACCTGGCGCTGACTTCAATCTTTTAGAAACAAGATATTCTGTAATCCAATGAAACATTAAGTATAATACGAAAAAGTTAATGTTTACTCTAGATAATAAAATGAAAACATGTTCTACTCATCAAAACCAATTATTTAAACCAAGCATGGTGGCATGCACCTGAAATACCAGCTACTCGGGAGGCTGAGGCAGGAGGATCACTGCAGCCCAGGAGTTAAGAGACCAGCCTGGGCTACATAAAGAGACTTTATCTCAAAATAAATAAATAAATAGATAGAGTATTTATTTAGGAATATAAAAGTCAAGCCACAAGTTGAAAGAAACTATTCTCAGCGCATATATCTGACGAAGGACTCAGATCCAAAATACAGAGAGAACACCTATAACTCAATGATAAAAAAATACATGAACAAATATTTTACCAGAAAAGATACAGAAATAGCTAATAGCATACGAAAAGGTGCTCAGCATCATTAGTCACTAGGAAAATGCCAATTAAAAACCACACTGAGATACTACTACCTCAGACCCCCCAGAAAGGCTAAATTAAAAAGAGTGATAATTCCTACTGCTGTGCAGCTGGGGAACAACTGACACCTCCTCGCACACTGCTGCTGGGAGTTCAGGTGGCACCACCCTCGGAGAAGTCTTTGGCACCTGCTCTGTGTCTAGCCACTCCCCTTCCAGGAACCACACGAGAGAGGAAAACATAAGTCCACAAAAGACGGGCACACGGATGTTTGCAGCAGCTCTGTTCATCACAGCCCCACCTGGAAACGCCCAGATGTCTACGGCCAGGTGAATGGAAACCAACTGTGGTACACCCACCCAAACAGGAACACAGTTCAGGAACAAAAAGGGACACACTCCTGATTCTCAGCACCACAGGCAGACGCCAAAAGCATCACGTTGAACAAAAAAAGCCAAACACAGAAGAATTATGTCCAGTGTGATCCCATTTTGATGCGAAACTCTGGGAAAGACAGAACTAATGCACGAGGAATGGCATCAGAACAGCTGCCTCTGAGGTGGGTAGAAGCGGAGCTGAGAGAATTTGGGAGGGGCAAAGGAAATGTTTCATGTCATAACAGAGGACATGGGTTGCACCTGTGTGTGCATTTGTCAAAGCTCAACTTGCATAGTAAGTTCTGTGTGTTTCATTATATGTAAATTACACTTCAATTTTTCAAATCTTAAAAAAAAAAAAAAAGATTGAAAACATCCAAAGACCAAATGAGAGAAGTAGAAGAAAGAAAGAAAATAAGAGAGAAACATTAAGAGACATGAAAGAACCACCTGAAAGTCAAACAACTGCCTAACAGGAGTTCTAAGAGCAGACATCAAAAGTATAAATAGATAGCAGATTAGCATTTCTCTGAGCTGGAAAGGGAATAATTTAGAATAAAAGGGCCTGCCAAGGCCAGGTCAGAGAAAACGAAAAATGACCCACCTCCAGACCTGTTCCAGTGAAATTTCAGAATCCCAAGGACCAGGAGCAAGTCCTATCTGCAAAGGAACGGTCCAGACAGGCTGCGAGTCTCATCAGAGACACTGGGTACAGGCAATGTCCTCAAAGTGCCGACTCTGAATTCTACACCCTGCCAAGCACATCAAGTTGGGCGGTCCAAACTCATTTTCAGACATGCAAGTACCCACAGTTGACTTCTCACAAACTCTAGGTAAGACAAGTTACTGGAGAAGCATTTCGACAAAACAGCACAACAAAACAGAAAGGCATGTGGCCAAGATGACCCTCAAGGTCCCTGGGGATGAGGGAAGCTGGGGGGCAGATGGGGGGCTTGGCTGGGCCAGCTCGCCCAGGAGGCCTTCTCTGGGCAACGGTGTTTAAGTTGCAATCCCCTTTCAGTGGGCCTAGTCCTTGATTCTAGACAAAACTCACAGACTCATATACAGCGTAAGTTATTTTTGCCAGTATTTTAGCATCAACCAACAGCAACACATAAAAGATATCATTGTGGTTTCACAGCAAAATGTTCACATTCTAAATAGATAACAAAAAATGAGAGGTGGAAGAAAAGTATCCCGAATGTGCTACCATCTTCATTTTCCATGGTAGACGCCAGCTAAAGTTGATAAATTAAAGACAAGAAAATCATAAACGGTTAACAATGGTGCCTCTTGGAGATGGGCTGGGAAGGGAGGAGGAGACCTTATTTTTATTCCACACCACCGGGCTATTTTTAATCCACGTAACACATGGCTTGGTAGTCTAAAGGTCAGTTAGCATCTCCCCCTCAGCACCACCAGAGCCCACCTGTAGGGCCTGCTGCCCACGGGCCCCACACAGAGCTCATCTAAGTCTTTGTCACTTGTCCACTGCTGGTCGGCCCCCATTATATTGGTGAGTCCAGGACAACAGAGCCAACCCAGCCACCAGCACATCATAAACATGTGGAGTGAATTCATTCATTAATCAGTCTACCAGGATGGCTCATGGCCACCAAGCAAGAGTAGGAAGGATGCATCTGATTCCTAGGAAATGATTTCCAAATCCTGCCAGAGTCACATTGTTCTTAAAGGTTTGGTGGGGGGAAGGGTGAGGTCACTTAGCACCACTATTCCTCCTACCGAGTCCCTGGTGCTACATAAATTAGTGGCTCCCATTCCCTCATAGATGGTGAAAGTCATCAGTCAGATGATAAAGAGAAAAAACATTTCTGGCCAAGCTGGGCAGTGAGGCCACACAGGGGGTGCTCCGGTTGGATGGCCAGGTGGCCAGAAGATGATGCCTGGCCCCAGTGGGCCTTCCCAGCACCCCAGGGCTGCCTAGGGAAACACACCAGATGTTGCTTTGGGTGTTGACTAAGAGGATCTTAGAGGTTCCTACCCTGAATGTGCCAGGGTGTCTGCAAGTGGTCCCCTCCTGAGACTTCTTGGGGCCCCCCAATCTGCCAGAACAGCTCCAATGGGTGATGACCAGAGTTGCAAGCTGCACACCTGCTGCCTTTGGGATTCTGTGGCATTCTCCTTTCAGGTGGGCAAAAGCCCAAGAACCAACCCCTTCGAGGGGCAGAACTTCGTGGCAACCCCAGGTCCCACCAGGAGAAAGTGAAACACACACACACACAGGCAAAGGAAGGTGCCCAGAACCAGCAAGACCACAGTCCTGGACACAAGCTTGCTGTGAGCCTCTCTCCAGCTCCATGTAGGCATGATTCAAAACCAAAAAAAACCTCAAGCGTCTCTGTCCAGAACTGTCCCAAGCAGGCAGAAGTGGCCCAGGATGGGGGCCCCAGGTGAAGTGCTGGGCTAGGATTGGGGGGTAGTAGGCCTCCCCAAGGACTCACCTCCCTGCATATCAGTAAGTGCTCACACCCAAAAGTCTCGACATCCATGGGGCAGACAGCATGAGGCCTCAACCACATGTGTGTGCTCCCTGTGGCCCTGTCACCGTCCGGGGGCAGGAGTGTCCCCACTGCTCCAAGGAAGCCCAGAGATGCTGCATGCTCCATGCCTTCCTGGTTAGCCCCAGGTTAACCCCCTGCCACTCCCAGTTAGCCCTGGCTGGGGGCCCAGCAGGCTCTTCACCCACCCTTTCACCCTGAAGTGGGGAGAGAGTGGGGGTCTGGTTCCGGGAAGTCTCTGGGCTCAGTGAGTGCATAGGGAACAGAGTGTCAGTAGACAGCTGGCTGCTTTGTCCCCCAGGCTCTGAAGCTGGAGTCACTCAGATAGTCATGAAGGCTTTGGGTGTGTGGGAAACCACTGTTTATAACCTCATGGAGAAAACAGACAGTAGATGAGAAAACACATAAATATGCAATGATAAACTGTGCCAAAAATTAGTGCAAAGGGACAGGTGGGCAGTACCAGCCAGGACACCCTTGGCTCCGAGGAGAAGAAGGGCAGCTCCCCATCCCACCCAGGACATGGGCAGGTCTGGGGCACTTGGAGGAAGAGGCCTTTGGGCAGGTGTGAGGTTAGGGCAGCCTGTGGTTTATGTTGCCATAGCGCCCGGCGACAGGACACTGCTGGAAAACAGGCAGGTGATGGGCCTGCTCTGAAGCTAGTGACCACTGGGACTCAGTGGGGCCACCCTCACATCAAAACCCAGTACCCACCACAAGCCAACAAGCCAGCGAATGGGAGACCTGTAGGGCTCTGTGATCTGCTCCCTCCAATATTCACTGCAGGTTTAAAAGTAAACAAACTCACTGCTTTTAAACCCAAGTTCCCTCTCTTTACCTTCATCTTGAGCAATAAAATATGTGATCTCACAGGCGAGCTGCTGTAAGTGTTTTGTAATTCACATATTTAAAAAGGCATCATTATCAAAATGGAAAATTTCCCTGCTACTACCAAATACAAGTGGCAGAGGAGTCACAGAGAGTGACATGACCCTGGAGTCAGTAGCAGAAAAGGGACACTATGAAGCACAGGATCCCCCCATCCATCAGGGTGAGTCTGGCCGTGTGCACAGACTGAGAAGGAAGCACTCGGCAGTGGGTCAGCGGGGCTGGGCACCTCCAGGACTCAGTCTTCTTTGTCAAGAATGTCAAGAAGTTTATAATTCTCTGGAGCAGAAACATGAACTTGAATCTCTGGCCCTTGGCTGCTTCCGTAAATACACTTTTCTTTAAAAGGGGAGGCAAGGGGCAGAGCGAGGAAGGGGAGGTGCCAGGCGAGGCTGTGAACTCTTAAAAGCCCGCTGGGACCTGGGCCCTCTCCCCTGTACTGGGACTCACCCTGTCGCCCCACACAGAAGGAACTGGGTGCCCACCCTGAGGGGTCAGCAGGGATCTAAAACATGCTTCAAACAGTTGCAAAGGATGCCATTCCCAGCATTTTATAAATGCTGACTTTTTAAAAATGTTCTTTGAAATGTTTCCCACGGAATCCAAATACCAGCAATCTGATACCCTCCATCAGCTGTTTCACAAATACGTGAACAGAGGTGTCTCTCACTCCAGTCGGGACTCCAACTTCCATTCCCACAGACCCAGCAAACAGGATGCAGCTTTTCCTGAAAGTCTTGCGCTGACTGCCCCCCACCCCCACCCCTACTCCTCTGCCACAGACTTGCTCATAGTGGAATCTGGCTTTTTAAAAATTCCCTGTGATGATAATGCTCTGAGGGCAAAGGTTATTCTTCCGGATTGAGTGACCATTACAAATTAGCAGCACGTAGCTGACCAAAGCAAAGGGCGAACAAACTTTATGGAAAGCAGCTCGCTCACGGAGCCAGATGGAGTTCTCCTCCCAATTACATGAGGCATCCATGGGTGAACCTCAGTCATCTCCAGAATGAGGCAGGGACCAGCACTGCTCTGTCCACCTTCTGCTTTGTGGACGGTGAACAGCTCCTGTTGGTCAGTAGAACAAAACCCTGAGCCGTCCTTCACCAGGACCAGCTGTGGCCCTGCCAGGGCCTCCTCCGGTCTCACTGAGCGCATGTGATGGTGGTCGTGCCCAGTGCGTGGAGGCCCCCATGCCAGGGGTCTAGCGTTGGGCTTTTTGCTCAGGTGGGGTCCCCCAAGAGGGGAGGTCCAGGATGCATGGGGGATGCCGCCTACCTGCCCATTAGGAAGCCCCCATCCCTGGCACGGTGGTCAGTTTTAGGACAGGCCCTCAGTGCTAGGCCCCACCATCCCCACCCCAGGGCTCTGATCCCAGGGCGGGCTGCAGGAGCCCACCCGACCCCAGGCCCACCCATCATCCCATCTTGGGTACAGACAGGGCCACCATGGGGAGCCAGTGTAGCCGTCACTATGCAGCAGGGATGGCGTGGGGCAGCCAGCAGTGGCCTTTCCTGCCTCGAAGGCCAAGAGGAGAAAGAGGATCCAGGGGACACAGGGCAGGTGGCCCAGACACACCAGGCACCCCCAAGGCCCTAAGCCATGATGGGGTACAGGTGACAGGACATGGGCCACCTGGGGCCAGATGCTGGGACAGCACAGCCACCCGATGGCAAGCACAAGCCTTCCCGAGGTGCCCACCCCCTAAGCCCACCACCCCCATGAAACTTCTCCAGGACCTGTGACCTCACACAGGCCCTGGACAAGATGAGGCCCTTCCTCCCAACAGGAACTTGGCCCAAGGCCAGCCGGCCGGCCCCCAGTGCCCCCCTCAGACCACCCCCAGAGCAGGTCCTCCAACCAGGGCCTCAGGGCGACCCAACCCTCTGCCCAGCAGCAGTCAAGATGCTGCCATCCAGGGAGTCTCTCTGCCCGTCTGCTCCTGCCCCTTATCCCCTGGTCTGTGGGCTGTCAGCTCTGCCTTTCCTGGCCTCACTATGTTCCACTCCCCCTCCGCAAAACAGGAAAGGTCGTTGGCGTAAGGCTGCACTGACACACGGTGTCATCAAGAGCCTCGGCCGGCAAAGCCAGCCTCGCCCTCGGCCCCTCCGCACCACACACTGTCCTGTGCTGGTCCTGGGGAGAGCACACAGAATGGAAAGGGCTATTCTGATTTCAGAGACCAAAGATGGAATCCAGGCTTGGGCGCTAACTCCACCTCTCAGAGCTCAGTTTCCCATATCTGTACAATGGGTAGATAGCAGCACCCACCCAGGAGTTTCCAGCCCTCAGCCAAAGGGATGCACCCTAAATACAACCCCCCAGGCTCTGGACAGTACACGTGCTTCAAGGGGAGGCCTGGCCCCCCAAGTCCCCCCAGGGCCCCAGCAGGTTGGGCTGGCAGGGCACGTGCTCATTCACACCGTGGGGGAACAATTTTAAACAAATGAGACCCCCAGCCCTGCAGACAGGGCCTCAGAGATGGGACACCTGTCCTATAGGGAGATGGGGAGAGATGCCCTTTGGGCCCCCAACCCTCCCACGCCAGGTGATACGAGGTAATGCCCCAACCAGGAAGAGCTGAGTGCTGAGTGGGGCGGGGCCCAGACTCCTGCAGGCACCATCTGCACCTGTGCTCAGCTGCCTGGGAAACAGGAGACTGGAGCAAGGAAGCAGGGGAGCAGGCTGGGAATAGGTGGAGCTGGGCTCAGGGCATGTGGGTGTTTTATTTCCAAATTAGTTTTAAAGCTCACAGGCTTGACCTAGAGCTCCAGAAAAAACAAAGGGGAGCCCACATGCAGCTTCTTCCGCTCTGTAGGACAGAGCCAAAGGGCCCCTTCTCAGCACCATGACCCCCCAGAAAAGCTGAGCCCACACCGTGCCCCTGAGCAGGCGCCTGCCCGGCCTTCTGCGTGGACGGGGGTTTCCCAAGGACCAGCATCCTTAAATGAAGACCACGAGCTAAAAGCCGATCACAACTTGGGAACCATCCACATCTAATCCTTAATGTTAGGTTTCTCCGCAGGGGAACTGAAAGTGCATACTCCCACAATTCACATCCCGACTTTTTAAAAGCAGGTGTCCCTGTTGGAGTCAGAAAAACTGGCAAGTGTTTGCCTGTGGGTGCACTTTTTGAAACAGAGGGGCAGGAGGAACTCCAGCCCCAGAGCCACCAGTGGCTGCCATGGCCCTCCAGGACAGCACCCAGCCCCGCCCACAGTGCTGACCACTGGGGACTGCAAGTGTCGGTAGATGCAGACTATTCACATGTGGGGGAAATGGCTGAGAAAAACCCACCTCTCAGAGGGTCCTAAAACATCAGGTGGGAGGGAGGGTCAGAGATTACCCCACACCCTTCCAGGGACATCCAGGCATCCTCCTCTCCTGACCACGGGCCGCAAGCACAGCCCCTGGCCTCAGCTTCGAGGCTCAGTGCCACATTACTGGGTGGCTGCCCTGCTCTCCAAGGCCAGCCCGGGGGTCAGCAGGGCAGCCCAATCCTGCACAGGAGTCCCAAGTGCTGACCCATGTTGTCCAGGCTCCCAACACCCGACTATTCTCCCCCAGAGGCAGGGAGATGAGGAAGGGCCGGGCAAGAGGCCACTGCGGCAGAAGGTACAGTCAACTTGGGACAACTGAACCCGAGGAAGCCGGGGCAGCCGTGGCCCCAACAGCGAGGCAACCCAGATGCACAAACCAACTATGGACCGGCAGCCCCCACCGGCAGCAGTCACCGTGCAGGGATGGCCACAGGGAAACAGGCCTTTCCTTTTCTCCAGGGAACACTATTTCCTCATAGGCAAACATCTGCTCTGACCCTCAGACCCTGGGTGAAAGCAGGGAAGGCCCAGTGGGCACGCACGCCAGGAAGAGAGATCCTCTTGGGCCCATCCTATCCCCAGAAACCCTGCTGAGAGCAGGCCTGGCTCCTCCCCAAGTGGACGAATCAGCACTCACCCGAGGTGACCAGAGGCTCTGCAGCAGAGGGCAGGTGGCCACCGTCCGCATCTGACCACACCATGCATCTAATTTCCAGGAAGGGCCAGCCTCACCCTACAGCCACCTCCCCAGAGGGACACCTAAAGATAGGTTTGGATAGCACCATGGGCACAGGTCAGCAGGATTAACAGCTCAACCATAGAGGGCAGCTCCCATGGGGGAGGGGCAGGGAGGACAACGCTAGGGCAAGGCCTGTGGAACTCTGAGCAAGTCTGCAGAGACAGCTGCAGGGCCGAGCTATTGGAGTCGTCCATCTGCTTTGGGGCTTGGCCTTAGAAGGTCAGCCCTCACTGCGTGGCTGCCCTGCCCCCACACAGGGTGCACAAGCTCAGGGCACCCCAGAGCGGCAGTGGAGTGCAGGGTCTGGACAGTCTGCTGAATGCTGTGGACCCTCCCCAAGACAGCAGACCTTCCTCCCCTCTTCCTTCCAACATGGAGGGATACCCAGACCCACAGCTCTGGGCACTTAGGATGGGTGGGGGATTCTGATGCCTGCTACTGTACGAGGCTACGGTTCTGGCTCAGTCCTTTAAGCCCACCCCTAGAATGAAGTCACCTGGACCTCACTCTCCTCCTTCTCCAGAGGCCCTGGGTGGCCTGAGTGATTCCACCAAGACCTAAGGTGGCCTTGATGGCCGGGCTACTGGAGCTCCAGGCAGGGGTTGGGCTCAGGCTGGGCTGTCTGCTGAACAGACATGCTCCTGAGCATGAACATCCTAGTGTTCCTCTGAGCCAGTGCTGCACTAGGCTGCAGGGCCAGGGAGTGGGAGGGGACTGACAGGTGGCCCCACCAGCATGTGATCAGGGCTACAGGAAGACCACGGAGGTCCAAGGCAGCCGGGGGTGGGGGGGGGCAAAGGAAGGCCCCGCTGCCCACATCTGCTCCCCAATCCTATTAACTGACTCCTCAGTACCTCCCAGAGCTGGCAGCAAGAGCCCTGGGGACCACAACCAAGACAGCAAGTGCACAACACACACACACACATGCACACACACACACACACACACACACACGCATGAAATCAACCACCAGTGCCACTCGTCCTAATGTCACCATTCTGAGTCTCCTGCAGAAAAGGAAGCCCCACATTGGGAGCTGAGAAGCTGGGCAGGACTTCAGCAGTCTAACAGAGCTGGGAAGATGACAGTCAGAGCCCAGGGCCTGCCAAGGAAGAGAGGCCTTGGTTAAACACACTGGCTTACACATTAGCCCTTCCAGAAGAGCTAAATGCTAGGAGAGTGGATAAGGCAGAACAGATCAGCCCTCACAAAGGCTGAATCAACTCAATGCCAGACTAGATTAGATGATCTGCTCTGCTCTTATTCTAACTGCCTCCTACAGGCAGTAAAACGTTTACCTCTAAAGAAAAGAAAAAATTAACCAGAGCCTCAATTTCTCCACAATTTCTGAACACATCAATAAAACATGACTAGGAAGACCAGCAGACAAGACCAAATGACCCCAGAAAATTACAAGGAAAAAAAGACAATACTAACAAATTCCTTGGGGAACCAAATATTACAGTTATCACACACAGATTTTAAAATTACTGTGATTAGTCAAAAAAAATGATAGTAAGATGAATCATTTCACCAGAACTGAAATCTATGGAATAAGAATCAAATGAAAACCTAGAACTAAAAAATTGAATTCTGAACTCAATATATGGGTTTAATAGCAGATTAGACATAGCTGAAGAGAGGATTAGCAAACTGGAGGATAGGCCAGTAATAAATATACAGACTGAAACATGGACAAAAAGGGAGTAAAAGACTTATAGAAGACAAAGACACATAGGTTCAACCTTTGTGTAGTGGGGTTCTGAAAGAAGAGGGCATGAAGAATGGAATCCAAATATTTAAAACATAATGCCCCCAAATTTTCTAAAACTGAAGCAAGACATCAATAGGTTCAAGAAGTGCTATAAATCCCACAGCAGCAGATTAAATACAAATAAAACCAGCACCTGGGCACATTACAGTAAAAAAAACTCCTAAAAACTGAACACAGAAAATCTTAAAATCAGCAAAGGGATGGGGGGACACATTATCTTGTTCAAAGAAGCAACAACTAGTCTGACAGCTGACCTCAACAGAAACCGTGGAAAAAGACTATGCAATAGCATCTTGAAAGTGCTGAAGAAAAAAACTATCAACCTAGAATTCTATATCCAGCAAAAATAATCTTCAAATAAGAATAAAGACTTTTTCAGAGATGTCATCAGCAGTAAACAAGTACTACATGAAATACAAAGGGGAAAACTTCAGGTAAAGGGAAATGGTCTCACATGGAAATGCAGGAAAGAATTGAAAGCAATGGAAAGGACAAATGCATTAGTTACTCTCTAATAATATTGACCAGACAAAAATACAAAAGAAAAATACAAAAGAACAATTTAATAATCATGTCATAAGGGATATAAAATACATGGAGGGTTAAACTACATAACAATATCACAAAAAGCAGAGAAGAGCGGGTAAATGGAGTTCAAATGTCCTAAGATGCTCCTGTTGCTCAGAAAGTGGCAGAAATGCTAGCTTACATCACACTTCAATAACTAAAGGATACATGTTGTAATCTCCAACGTACCCACCAAAAAGTGTATGAAAGGATGCATAACACACTTTCTAATTCTAAATTCAAAACTTCCCAAAGCCCAAAGATCCAAGAATAGCTCATTTAATTACAGGGCAGCCACATCTGAGAACACACCTTGGTTGTTAAAATTACCATTACATGGATGCACAAGTATGTGATGAAATGACAACCCAAAATTACAAACGAAATGAAATGAAATGACAGGTGGAATAAGCACACCCCCACAGAGCTCACTACCCCTGCTCTCTGTCACATGCCCTCCTAAACTGTCCAGCTTCAGAGTCCACGCCTTCCCAGGATGTGTCCACTATGGAAGCACAACCATCCTTGTTGCTCCAATCAAGTCTGGGAAGAAAGCACTTGTATCCCCTCCCAAGATCAGAAGAGAACCCCAAGTACGATGCAGACCTCAGTGCTCAGCAGGTTCCTCCTTCCTGGAAGTAGGCTGGTACCCAAATGGTAGCAAAGCCATCTCCCCTTCTCAAGACTGAGACCAAGAAAACCTCAGGTCTGGTGCCCCACAAGCAGCTTCCCCACCTCCACCTATGATGTTTCACGCTCAAAAGGTGGCAACAGCCCCAAGGCCCAGGACCAAAACTGAGTCTAAAATATTCCATGAGCACAGGATCAGGAGAGCCTGGGTTTGGGGAGTCTTTCTCTCTCCTCGCTCACATCCCAGGGATTGAGGAAATGTCCCCTTCCTCCGAACCATCATCTCTCTCTCCCTTCAAGCAAACATTTACAGATGGCCATGATCTACTGAACAGCCACACACTGGGCCCATGAAGGTGACCTTGAGACAGGACCTCTACCCTCAGGGCTCAGCCCTATGAGCAGCGCATGTCACCATGCTCCCATTTTATGGAGAGGGAAACTGAGACTCAGACAGGCTCAACAACTCAGCAAGGGGCAGGCCAGACCCTAAACCTTGGCATCTGGCGCTGGCTGCCTCCACGGCTGTGCCCTTAACCATAGGCCACACGAGGGGCCTGTGTGTGCAGAGCTCTGGGGCTCATCACGGAGGGAGAAGAGGGGGCCACCTGGCAAGGCTCCAGAAGGAGCCCTTGTGATTGCATGGGACAGGTGGGCACCCGCTGGGCAGACTCACAGGGCTGGGGCCAGCCTCTTTATGACACTGTCCTGCTGGGGGCCACTCCACATGCTGTGACCCCACTAGGCAGGTAAGCCACAACAAGCCTGGCTCTACACCTAACTAATCTATCCTCATCCTGGCTTCTCGTTGCTGGTTTTGCTGAAGCCTAGAGTAGCCCAGGGAGAAAGGGAATAAAGTGTCTCCATTTTGTTCAAGTCAGCAGGAGCTGGGGGCACCTCTCACAACTGAAGAATGATAATAGGTGAATGAATGAATAAGCAAGTGAATAAACAACTGACGAGTAAGGACCAGTGAGTGAGTAAATGGATGACGAATGAGTAGATGAATGAGTTTGAGTGCAAGAGTAAATGAGGGAGTGAATGTGTGAGTGAGAGAGCATATGTGTAAGTGAATGACTGGTGAATGAATGAGTAGATGAATGAGTGAACGAATGACTTTGAGTGCATGAGTAAATGAGGGAGTGAATGAGTGAGTGAGAGAGCATATGTGTAAGTGAATGACTGGTGAATGAATGAGTCAATGAATGAACGAATGAATGAGTTTGAGTGCATGAGTAAATGAGGGAGTGAATGAGTGAGTGAGAGAGCATATGTGTAAGTGAATGACTGGTGAATGAATGAGATGAATGAGTGAACGAATGAGTTAAAGAGTGAGACCATGAGGGAAAACATCCTCTGGGGGTGTGTCACCCTAGAAGCCATCGAGGTCCCTGGGGCTCCCACCACAGTCCCGGACATACCCTTACGACCCAAAGGAGGACAGGCTCTTGCCCTGTCCCCACACAGCCGGGGAAGATAAACATCTAGAAAACAAATGACCCGCCCCAGCTCCCCCCCTCAGCAGCCCAGAAGAGCAGGGAGCCCTTGTGTGTTCTCCGGGATGCAGAGCAGAGCCTGCAGCTCCCAGGGAAGGGGTCTGGTGTGGTCTCAGTGGGCTCAGAAAGTGGACGATCTGAGTCCAGAGCACACGTCTGCAGACAGGGCGGACTTAAGCGCCCCAGCACCCACGTGCACAGAGGCGAGGTCCTGCAGCACTAGAGGCAGCTGCCCTGCAGACAGTGGGGTCTTGCTCACTCCCCCACCAAGCCCCCGCTGGCCACCCCACGCCCAACACTGCAGCCTGGCAGCCAGCGGTCTGCTCGGGGCTTGTGCTGTGGCCAGCGCCCCACTCACCCAGCAAAGGCCCACCTGGGACAGCAGCACCCCAGTCTCCCCCCCCCGCCCACGTTGCCCGCCCCACCCCTCCATCAGCACACACAGCCCCACCTCCCCCTACACCCCTGTCCTCCCCAAGCCTTCTCTCGGGAGCACTGCCCCCTATGTCCCTAGGGTAGGGGTGCTTGCTGGAAAGGCAGGGACGCCACTCACACGTGGAGACAGTGCGAAGCGGTCAGTGGGTCAGCCACACCAGCTAAAACTAGAATAGACTTATTCCTTATACTTATAAAAAGGTGTCCCACCCACTGCCCTCATGGTGGGGCCCCAAAGATGGAAACCCCCAAGGCCACACCAGAGCCCAGAAACGCAACTTTTACCTCTTCTGGGCCACAGTGAGGTCACAGGCTCCATGCCCACAGGTGTGGGGTCCCTCCCTTGCTGTAGGGGTACCCCACTAATCTTTGAGTCAGAGTGGGACACAGGCACCTCGTGACCCAGACAAACCCAGCCCTGGGGCTTCCCTGGCCGTGGACATGGAGAATCCTCCCTGGGATCCTGGCAGAGGGCAGGCTTTGACCACCACTGGGCAGTGGCCACCCTCAGTGCTCACTGCCCCTCTCCCCAGGGGCCCAGAGAGGCAGGTAGAGTGGCTGGCTGGAGGCCACACGGGCGAGGCTACCCGCAGGCCCGACTCCTACCACAACACAGGTTTGCTCCTTCCGCCTGAGCACAGCGCTGGGAGCAGTCCTGTTCACTGCCGGCTGCTCCTCCCCAGCAATACCCCCAACCCTCCAGAACCCCCTAAGAGCAAACCAAGACAAGGAGCAACCCAGGTGTTCCTAATTGTGGTTCCTGAGGCCTCCGCCATGGTCTCTGCCTCACGGGAGGGAGGACTGGGTGCCACCCTCAGGCCACATGACCAGCCCTGTCTCAAAGGCAGGGGAGGGCAAAGGTGCTCCATGGGCCACCCTGAGCGAGTGCAGGCAGCTCCGGCCCCACGGCTGTCCTGTCCACAGACCCGGTGGGTGCGTGGGCAGGCAGTGGGCACGGGGGCCAGCATGTCCTGGCCTTGAGCCAGGCCCACTCTCCACCTTGAGGTGCACAGGACCGAGGCACAGAGCCCTGCCCTGCAGCTGTGCAGCCCGGCAGCCGTGCAGCCCAGCCCCCACTGAGGACACCATGGAGCCCTTGCTGGGGAAGGCTGCCAGGTGCCCACGCCCACCTGGGATGGAGCTGGCCACAGCCAGTTTCCCCAGGTCACAGGTCTCTGTCCTCCTGCTCCGCTATCTAGAAGCTTTTGTTCAGGAAATTATTCGAAAGAGAAAAAGCTATTCCTAAGGGTCTTCAAGGCCGTGGTTCACAGAGGATCAGCAGCCTCCTTGGTCTGATCATGGAGGAAAATCTCAAGGATGAGGCTGCCCCGACAGGGCACCAAGCACCACAAGTGCCATCAGAGGGACAGCGGCTCAGCTGCATGTGTGTGAACATGCACAAGGATGACACACACACAGACACATGCACACGGTCCGCACGTGCACATAAACTGGCCAAATGGCACGACACGCAGACTGAGGGCCCCATCTCAGCCTGGTGACAAGAGCATGGGTGGTTCTCCTTTGTCTACAAAGACATATTTCCTCTGCTGTTTTCGAAATGTCTCTCAGAAGAATAAACAGTGAGAGGACGGCAGGTAACGTTAATGCAAAAACTCCACTTTCGGTGGAAACATCCCGCTCCAGCAGGTCACTGTGCCATGGGACACACAAAGTCCCCAAAGCCTGCACTTACCTGGGAACATCACTTCTGGGTCCCTCTCCACGGTGATACACGAATTCTGTCTGGGAATCGTCAGTGCAGCGTTACTGGCAACAACAAGAAACCCTGACACCTGAGGCAGGGCCTGGGGGGAATGAAGGTCCTTGGGGCAGGCACGAAGCCCTGGACAGAGGAGGCCAGCAGCAGACGCGGGGTGCTGTGTGCAAAGGAGGGGGCACGACGCTGTCCACGTACAATCCACGGGCACAAGAACAGAACCACCAGCAAGAAGGGTGGCTGTCTTCTCCCTGGACGCTTGTGAGTTTCCTTCTCCTTTCCTCTATTTCCCAAATTCTCCCCAATCGACTGAACTTCATGAAACTAAAAACAGCACACGGCGGGGGCATGGGTACTGGCAGCGAGCGAGCCTCGCCGTGGCGGGCGCCACAATCCAGCCGTGCCCTGGGCTGCAGCAGAGCGTTGACAACGCGGCTATTTTCATTTCCAGAGCGAGGTTACCATGGAGTTTAATTTCCTCAAGTGCTCTCTTTGGCATCTGTTCTATAAATGGCTTTGGGGTTTGCACCAAATACACTCACTGGAGACGGAATTACTGATTCTGTAAAGCTCACAAATCCTACACGCTTCTTCCTGAGCTTCCAGCAGCCTGTCGGGTTCCTCCTCAAGGGGCCGACCCAATCACCCAAGCATGCACCAAATACCTACTGTGTGCTGATACAGGGGTCATGAACGAGAGGAGACAGGTACCCCTCCTCAGGAGCGGGGGTGTCTCCTGCCTGTGGGGGAGTGGTGGGTGAGGGCCCCTCAGAGCTCTGGGGCAGGTCAAACCCACAGTTCTATGACTTGGGGGTGCTCTCTGAGTCTGAGTGTTTTAGAATACTCAGAGGACATTCAGGAGACTCTGCTAACTGGGGATGGGATATGACATTTGTCAAGCATCCTCTCCTTTGTGGTCTGTGTGCAATTTCCCACGATAACAAGTTCATAATAATGTCTGGGTGTTCTGGCCCTCAGCTCCCACGTGGCTGGTCTTGCCTCTGACTTGGATGGCCAGGGCATCATCCAACGGGGTGGCCTCTCTGCCCTGCAGGGGAACCTGGCAAGGGGTGGGAAACACAAGCAGCCCCACGGCACCCCTGCAAGCTGGGAGCCATCATCCTCATCCAGCAGATGAAGGGACGGAGGGTCAGGGAGTGCTGCACATTTCCAGGGGGTGGCAGAGCCAGAACACAACAGGCTGCCTCCTTCCTTGACACCCAGCTCTCGGTGACCCCGGGTTGCTATACACCAGCGCTGACACAGCACCTCCCCAAGGAAAACTGAGGGACAGGGAAGCAAGACAAGCCTCGGAAGCAAGTGCCTCTCAGGGCCTGGACTCTGGACATTGCCAAGAAGGCACAGCCTCCTCCTGCCCATGCCCCAAACTCAGGGACCCTGACTCAGTAGGACAATCACCTCCAGAGGTGTCTGTTCTGAACGGCTGCTATTACCAGGGGCTCAAACCCACCCCCGGATTTCCTCTTGTCGCCCAGAGTCCCCAGCATATCTGAAGCCTGAGACCCACTGTGGCGCCAGCACCACAGAGCCAGTGCCCACAGCAGAAAGGCATGCAGAGGGCCCGGCGCTCACGGGCGCCATGCAAGGCCCTGAAGGCCACATCCCCCAGAGAGAAGCTTCTCCAAGGCTGCCCCCAGCTCTGTCTGTGTCACTCAGAGAGTAAAAGTCAACACCAAAGATAAAATTAAATCCCTCAGCAGTGCCAAAAATACCTCCCCACGGGATGAGGCGGAGCGGGCGCCAGCTTCCACAGCAGCAACTGTTGCTATGGATACCAGGCTCCAGACAGCCGGCCGCAGGAGGGCCAGCAGGACAGAGAAGGGGCCAGCCTCGGGGTTGGGGGACAGAGTGGGGACCAGCCTTGGGGTGGAGGGACAGAGAGGGGTGCCTGCTATGGGGAGGGCCAGAGGGATAGAGAGGGGGCAGTCATGGGTGTGGGAGAGACAGAGGGGACCAACCATGGAGTAGGGGGTACAGAGAGGAGCCAGCCAGCAGGGCAGGCCCCCAACGTGACCGGGCCTGAGGCAGAGCCAAGCCCAAATGCCAGCCTTGATCCATCGGGGCCAACCGCCCCTCCAGACTTGGGGGGCTCAGCCAGCTCCCACCTGCATACATGCCACGCACCCACCACCCAGGGGGACGCTGGCCCCTTGCGCGGTGTTGTCTGCTCACTGCCACGTCTGTGCTGAGAGATACCCTGACCCTGGCGAGGGGGCAAGGTGCCGCCAGAGTGCACAGTCCCGGCCCAGTGCCTCCTCCTGCCCTCCCCCAATCACTGCTAAAACTGATCTGCAAATAAACCCATGGGGGTGGGTAGTTTGCTCCACAGTAAAATTTTTACCAGAATGGAAGAAGGAAAAGATCTCCCTCAGGTGTTAACCCAGTTCTAGTTTGAGGCCAACAGGTCCAATATATTCTCCCAGAGAGCCTTGACTCTGATTTCCAAATCACTGATTTGAGAGCCACTGATTCCCAAACCACCCATCCTCAACCTAAAACCGTGCCCCTGCAGTCTGCGTTCACTTCTCAGCCTGCAGCCTGTGCTCTCCAGCCTCAGGCCTCCCCGCCCCCACCCAGCACCAGGCAGGAGCAGGTTGGCCTGAGCCCACCAGGCACACAGCCCCACAGCCTGCCCGGCTCAGAGTACCCTGCACCCACCCCCTACACCCACACTCCTCCCCCATGCCCGTGGGCATCCCTCACTCTCTGAGCCTCCCTGAGCCCCCGACAGTGCTGGTAATTTGCTGTGACATTCACATTAGGGACAGAAAGCAGGGCTGGCCAGACAGGATGGCCAACACCAGCCCAAGTCACAGAGCCTCAGAACACCACCCCTCAGTCCTCCTCCTTTCTGACGCACGTGTGGCCCCGTTAGGGCTCAGAGCCAGCACCTGCTGCCCAGTGAGAGCCAGCAACTTGCTCCTGCAATGCCCCCCAAACCAGGCACTCTGGGCTCCCCACCACTGTTGGCTGGGGGGAAGTGGGGCTTCCCAGTACATTTAGAACCCCGAGTCCTCCTAGGGCCCACAGGCCCCAGGGATAGCCTGGCCACTCTGTCCTCCCTGCTCAGGCCTCCCTGCACCTGGTAGCTCTAACCCTAACCCTAACCCTCCTGGGTCCCTTGATGAGCAAGGCCTGATGTGCTTTCTCCATCCCATGCAACTGACAGAGGCCATCGATTCTTTTGCCCGCCCCCGTCTGCCTCCCCCAGAAGAAATGTTGAGCACCCAGGCCACCCTCACCTCTGCTTCTTCCACTCTCAGCACCTCATACACAGCTGTGAGGCCCACGTCCCTCAACTCTGCTTTCACAGATCCTCCCCCAAGAGCCTTCAGTGGCTCTCTAGCACCCACTGACCAGGCAAAGTTAAAACACCTCCTCAGTGTGGCCTCACCATCTCAGCCCCTCCTCTCCAGCACTCACCAGCACACCCACACACACCAGCCAGCTGTACCCCAACACCCTCTCCCAAGGATGCCATCCCGTGATCCCACCAATGGCTCCAGGTCCTGCTCAAGGAGCCTTGTCCAGGGAACCCTCTAGATATTCTTCCCACAGGGCAGCCACTCCTGCCTGGGCTGCACCCTGTCCCCTGGCAGTGGAGATGGCCACCAAGCCTCTCCCAGCTGTAGTAACAAACCACCACACATGGGGCTCATGATAACAGGTTTATTTCCGCACAGTTCCAGAGGTGCCTCATTCCTCATCTCATGGCCTCTTCCTCTCTCTTCCACGGTCACATCCCCTTCTCTGTCTCTGACCCTCCTACTTCCTCCCTATGAGGACCTGCAGATGACACCAGGCCCACCGGGACAGCCCAGGACGACCTCCCCATCTCGCCATTCTTAACTTAATACCACCTGCAAAGTCCCGTTTGCTGTGTAAGGTGGAGCCTCCAGGACACCATCAGACGTGGTCCTCGCAGGAGAAAGGGTGACATCTCACCCCAGTAGGAATCCCCTACTCAAGGCAGCCCAACTCTTCCAAGCCATGAGCCCCAGTGCCCACTGGGCCTATCCCACCCCTTCCAGCTAGAAGAGTCTGGCAAGCACGACCAGAGAGTGCCTCGGTGTCCCCACCCCTCCAGAAGAGCTCCCGGCCAGTCTCAGGGGATTTGGGGAGGACTCAGTGAGGGACCACAGGAGCATTACCCTGGTGCCACAATGACACTGGTAATCACACTGGAGATGAAGACAGCCTCTGCTACAATGCCCGCCCCAGCCCTGCCCACACATAATTTTCCTTTCCCCAAACAGAAAACACAGCAGAAACGTTTTGTTTAAAGGCCATCAGCCGTGCAAATACCCACCCCTCCCCAGGAGCCACGGCCCCCAGCAGTTCCTGCCCCTCCCAAGGAGAAAGCTCCCCTCTCCCAGCAGGGCCAGGCCTACCGCCCATGGGGCAGGTGGCCCCTGAGTGAGGCCACCTCAAAGGGCTCCTCATTCTCACGGAAGTGCCTGTGGGGCAGGCCTGTTCCCTGGCGAGAAAGCCGAAGACGGCACGCACACATACGTGTGCACACAGAGCCCAGCAAAGGCCTGATGGGCGAGTGGTCAGCGTACATGCAGCCCTCACAAGTGGCAGGTGGGGAAGCCTCAGGGCAGGCCACCTGGGACAGGCCACCAGGCAGGCCTAGGGGTGGGGGAGGAGTGTGACGTGCTGCAGCAGCCACACCCACTATGGGCTGCTGGTGCCACTGGGCACAGAGCTGTCTGTGTACGGTTAGGTGCTTGTACCAAATTCCAGTCACCCCTCACTCCCCTGAGCCCACCCCACGGTTTGTCACCAGACTTGTCCCAGGTTGCATGAGACGGGCGAGATCCCATCGTGACCTCTAGCCCAGCCAGTGGCCCTCACCAGCCCAGCCTGGTTTCCAGGTGGAAAGTTGGCAGCTGCCTCCCACTCAGCCCTGCCAGGCCCCGAGGGGCTCTGCTCTGGCCTGCAAGCAGGAACTCAGACACAAAGGGCCGGCCTTAAAAACCATCCATAACTGCTCAGGGAAGCAGCCGGCAGGGCCAGAATGTTCCAATGTCACCATTGCACTCCCCTCAGAAGAACAGAGCATGCCTTTGTCTTTTTATCATTGCCTTCATCAAATATTTACAGAGGCTGACAGGCCATTTCAGACAGGCCAGACACAAGCCAAATAGGCTTTTCCTGGGACCCAGGGAGGCACAGGTCCTGGACACCGGGAAGGGACATAGCCGGCATCTGCAGTCCTCAGAGGGGAAGGGAGGGGATGAGCAGGAAGTCCCATGTGTCCTCAGCCCTCGGACATGTCCCAATTGGGGTTTAGGTCCTGGCTGGCTGGACATGGTACCCAGGCTAGCGACAGGCCAGGCAGAGAGCCCGGCCCTGCTCCTCTAAGCTCTGTGGCTGGAAGGAGGTGGATGTGAGCCTCATGGTCGGGCACGTGTTCTCCACGCTCCACCTCCTGAGAGGCCGAGAGCACTTGGCATGAGCCAGCCACACCAGGACGGGCAAGCAGGGGCCTCGAGCCATGCAGGCCAGGCCAGCAGCCCGTCTGGACCCTGTCTCCACCTCCCCGGTTCCTCTGACCCCATGCAAATGCAGGGCAGCCTCGTTTGGGAACAGTCCCAATCTGGACGGCCGAGGTGTGCACAGTGGGTGAGGGATGAGCAGAGGATGGGACAGCTCAGCCACACAGAGTGGGGACTGACACGAAGGACGAGGTAGGCCTCCAGGGCATCCTGACCAGCCAGGACGCCAGGCACCAAGTCTGAATCCCACCCTCTCAGGCCACCAGAGTGGACAGAGCACATCTGCAGGACAGAAAGCATCAGTGCCACCTGCACTGGGGCCACTGGGGACTCCTAGGTCTTAACTGGGGAAGGGGCTGAACACGTCCCAGCTGTCCCTCAGGATCCATCCAAGCAAAAGCAATGCTTCTCACCATTAGCACTGGATTTTCCTTTACCTTTAGGAAATATCACCTGTCCCTTTCTTTTCCAAAACCTATTTCTCTTTATTTTTAATATCTGCTTATGTTTCATTTCTTTCTAGCTGGTTGTTTTCAATGTTTTTGCCTTTTTCCCTCAACTCACCCTGTTTCACCTTCCTCGTAAGTGCTCCTTGCTGAGTTTATTTGCTTTCGTGCCTCCTTTTCAACCATCTTTTTACAAATGGCAAAGGTGCCCATCTGCATAGAGCCGGTCTGTGGCCACTACACCCTGAGCCCACATGGCTGTCTCACCCCTCAGCCACCCAATCCCAAGGCCCAGGGGGCACCAAGAGTGATGGGCACCCCACACTCCTGAGGGCTGCGCTCCAGCATCCTTTGGGCTTGGCTTCTCCCCAGCTCATCCCCAGACCAAGGTGCCAGTTCACTCTGTTCAAACACACTGAGCAAGGGCACCACAGGGGCTGGCCTAGGAACCGGGCACCAGCAGCCTGGGGCAGGCGTCAAATCTCCCAGGGCCCAAAGCGGACAACAGCCATCGTTGTCCAGTCGGCATCCAAGCTCCCTCCTCAGTGGCGCTCTCCCACCATCTCTGGCCCTCAAGGGAATGCGCAGAAACATGTCTTCCTCTGGGCATACACAGAGAGCCCCAGGCCTCCCTCCTGCACAGACTGCCCAGCCGTTGCCAGCACCAGCGATGGGCGCACCCCATCAGACAAACTGCCCTGGACCTCAACTCTGAATCGAGGGGCCAAAAGGCAAAGCCAGGCAGCGTAGAAGCCCCTGATGAGCCATGTGATCCCCCGATGGCATCAGGGTTAAGGATTCTACCTGACACCCCCACTACACCTTAACTCGTCCACGCACGCAACACTTGTGGGGTGTGCCGTCACCTCTACTCCCAGGTGGGACCAAGGGCCCAGGGCGGCTGAGGCTAAGCCAGGCAGAACACCCCCACACAGCACCAACCTGACACTCGCCTCTGGAGAGGGGACAGAGCACATGAATCTGCCCAGCTGCTGTCCCTCCTCACCCTCCTCTGCAGCATCGTATTTTCCATGCTTCTTCTGAAAAAGCCAAATTCATCCCCCTACTCAAACCCTGTAATTAAAGAGAAGAAATTCCAAGGGAACTGTCTGGGCAGATGTCAGCAGCCTTGCTGCTGGCTGACCCGGCAAGACTGTTTCCTGATGTGAAGGCACAGGACTGCTGCCTGTGGCCTGGGGCCAGACAGGAGGCCCAGGGCGCCCCTCAGCCACCAGGAGCACAAGCACAGCCACCAGGTGGAGGGGGTGCCTGTAGTCAGCAACCCTGGCGGTGCTACAATAGGAGGTCATGAGGTCCACAGCCCAGGACTGTCCTCAACCTTGGGTGAAGCCTGGAACAAGAGGACCTGGGGGAGGCCTCTCGGCTCACACCTGGTGCCATCAGAACAGGCATATGCCCCCTTCCTTCTGGGAAGCCCTTGTGCCTGCAGCACAGCCAGGCTGAGAAGATGTATTCCCACAATGTGTGAGGGGACTCACCCAGATGTCTCAGGTCCCTGTAGAGACCACCAGCCACAGGTCCAGCCCTGAGGAATGCAGGGTGTGTGGGAGCCTGTGCCCAGCTGGGGGGGCACCAGGCTGGGGCTAAGCCAGGCCTCCACCCACTACAAACCCAGCCGGTGAGGGGGTGACGATGGGTCTGGCCCAGGCCCAACTCACACCAGGAGGCCCCGTACCCCAGGCTGCACTGCATGGAAGCTGCCCAGCTCAACTGGGGGCCTCGGGAGGCAGGGGTGGGGGCTGGGCAGGAGTGAGGGCCCAGAGGCAGTCTGGGCGACTCACCATCCCTGCACACGTCGGCACACATGCTGTGATCATGACTTTGCAAAAGCGCCCAAGAATATAAACAAGATATGAAGACCATATATGAAAGTGAAAAGTGCTGCATCAGAGGAAGGAGGCTCTGGACAGTTCCTCCCTTGTCAGGTTCCCATGTCTGTCACATCACCTTCCTTAGAAGACGTCCCCTCCACGGTGGCCGCCCTCCATCTTCATGAAACCTCATGCCTGCGCAGCCCCGCCCCCACTCACTGGAGCTAGCCCGGGGCTGGCAGGTGAGGGGATGACTGACCCCCTGAGGAGGGGTCCCTCCTGGAGCAGGGGCACAGGCAGCAGATGGGTCTCACAGTCAGCATCCCCCTGCCAGCAAGCCCCGCCTGCAGGAGGAGACCACAGGACCCTGCAGCTGCCCAGGGAACTCAGAGCGCTTGGGATGGCCCACAGCTCCCCTCAGGCTGACAGCAAGTCCTGACAGCGTCGACAATTCAACTTAAAACAGAGCCTGGGCGGCTCTCGCTCAGGTGCGTGAGGTACAGGAGGGAAGGAAGGAGACTGGGTGGCCCTGAGCCCCAGAACCACCCCGGCCTGCAGCCCAGCCTGCTCGGACTGCATCACAACCCCTCAGCCCAGGTCACATCTCTGCTCTGCTGCCGGCTGGCTGGGAAGATGGGTCAATGTCCTGCATTTTCTGGGGCCTCAGTCCCCTCCTCAGTAAAGGAAGGGAGTTGCAGTGCTCTCTCCCAGGGAGCAGACAGGTCTCTGGAGCACAGAGTGGTGGCCCGCTGACATCAGCATGGCCCTTTCTGTGTCAGTAACAATACCTGATTGCCTCTGCACCCCCGCGGGGGCAGCCTGGGCCGGGTGTGATCTGCACATGCAGCACTGGCCCGGCACCTTCGCCAGGAAGGCGAGCCCAGCTCGGCTGTGCAGAAACACCAGGCAAATCCAGACAGGGTGTCCGTGCAGGACCATGGGCCCAGGGCCCTCAAAAGACAATGACAAAAGATTCAAGAACAATGATAACAAAATGATGGAGGGACTCTTCTGGATTAAAACTGACATGACAGCCAGACATAGCACATGATCCTTGACTAGATCCTGGATCCCAACAGGGAAAGCCAGGAAGAGCCCACCCGGCAGACACGTCACTGGCCACACGCAAGCAGTCAGACCCTGGAGAGTGGCGTGAGTGGAGGTGATGTGGGGACACGTCCTCGTTCCCATCAGGAGCTGTTCACTCAAGTGTTCAGGCATGAGTTGCAAATAGGTCAGAAAGACGTGGACACAGAGATAAAGGAAATGTGGCAAAATACTAACAACCGGCAACTCTAACTTTTTTGCTGGTTTAAGTTTTTCCAAAGTAAAAAGCTTGGGGGAAGTGAAAACTGGACTGCTGGCAGAGAGGGCCAAGCTTTGATGGGGTGGGCGAGGAGGGCGGGGGAGTGGCGGGTGGAGAGCCAGAGTGGTCACACAGGAAGGACGGCAGGGCCCACGTGCCGGGGTGGCAAGAAGTGTGAGCGGGAAGCAGCCTCCAGACACAGCGGCTACGTGGGCCGTTCTGTCTGGGAGATGGGCCCCAGCAGGGGAAGGCTCCATCACACACGGGCACCATGCGGGAACAAAGTAGCCAGGACAGACATGTGGGCGCCCCCAGCCTGCCACCCTGCTGACCAACAGAAACCCACTGCACCCAGCCCCAGGGAACAGATTACAACCCACTATGCCAAGGTCCGTGCAGGGACTGCCAGATGCCCTTGCAGCTGCGGTAGGCCATGTGACCCCATTTTAACCAGAGACACCAAAGAAGATCACTAGTAAACATTTCCCTTATTTGAGAAATGGTGTTTTTGGCTGCTAGGCCCCCAGCTAACCACCTACTCGTTTCCTGCCTTCAAACATGATTGTGATGCCTGAAGCTGTGGCAGCCCCACTGCAGCCATCAGGTGACAAGCAAGATTGGGGACAAACTGCCAACATGGCTGAGGGGAGCAGAAGAGAGGAGGGAAGGCCCCATGTCCCAGCCAATGATGCTGAGCAGCCTCTAAGGCCCTCGACTGGCCACCTCCAGATTTGAGATTCCGGGTATGACCAAAGGTCAGCATTGCTTACCACAGTCAGCTCACAGCTGAGAACTGTCCCAGCTCATCCACCCAGGAGCAAGCACACACACAGCCAGGAGAGCAGGGGGCCCGAGAGGACAGCAGACACAGGAGGGTCCTTCTAGGGCAGCTTTCAGCCCAAGACAGGTGGGGAGCCTCATGGGCAAGACCAGCTTTCCATATCTAGCTCCAAAGTCCACCAGTGGCATCACCTCTTAACGGGACAGGGAGGCCCCCACAGTATTTGCAATGGTGCCAAGGAACACCGTTTCTTGATCACCAGCAACCCTTCACCAACAGCCAAGCTGGATACCCACAGTTGGCCCAGAGCCAGCCCTGGACCACAGGACATGTGAAAAATGAAAGCAAAGGAGGAAGGGACCCAACGTCTCCTACCCTCCCCTCCCCCAAGAGCTTCACAACATAGTGGACATTTTAAAGGCTCTAAGAAGTTCCACAACAGCAATGCCTGCCTGACCCAGCAGTCCCCAAATCTATCTAGTGACAGCACCCCCCCCCACTACAGCCACTCTCTTAACAAAGCAGACATAAGAGCACAAAGACCAGGAATAAACTCCAGAACCACAGCCTCCTCTCAAAAACCAATGGATTTAAAAGACACTCTAGAAACAAGATTTTAAAAGCTGTGATCCTGTGATTGCAGCTGTATTTTTTTTTTAAATAGGGTCTCACTCTTGTCACCCAGGCCAGAGTGCAGTGGTGCAATCACAGCTCACTATAACCTCAAACTCCCGAGTTCAGGCAATCCTCCTGCCTCAGCCTCCTGAGCAGCTGAGACTACAGGTATGCACCACCACACCCAATTTTTAAAAAATTTTTGTAGAGACAGGGTGTCACTGTGTTGCCCAGGTTGGTGTCGAACTCCTGGCCTCAAGTGATCCTCCCTTCAGCCTCCCAAAGTGCTGGGATTACAGGTGTGAGCCACTGTGCCTGGCACAGATACAAGATACACGTGCATGAACAAGACCTAGAAGGTAATGTGCAAAAATAAAAGTAGTTGTGCTCACTTGGATTATGGGTGATTTTTTTCATTTCTACAAACTTCTTCAATGTAGCTATTGCACTTATTTTTAAATGAATCAACTATTTTTAGAGACATTGTAGGTTTATGAAAGGACTGAGCAAAAAGTACAGAGTTCGCATACACTCCCTCACACCGACACATAAGGTTTCTCCTATTATTAGCATCTTGCATTAGTGTGGCATACTTGTCATAATTTGTGAACCAATATTGATATAATCATTATTAACCAAAATCCATAGTTTACGTTTAGGTTCACTCTTGGTGCTGTACATTCTATGGGTTTTGATAAATGTATAATGGCATGTGTCCACCACTGCAGTATCGTACAGAATAGTTTCACTGCCCTATAAATCTGCCTATTCATCCCTCACTCCCCACATCCCCCAGAAACCACTGATCTTTTTCCAGAATATCACAGAGTGGAATCATATAGTATGCACCCTTTTCAGATTGGCTACTTGCGCTTAAATATGCATTTAAGGTTCCTTCATGTCTTGTCATGGCTTGATAGCTCATTTCTTTTTAGCACTAAATAATACTCCATTGTCTGAATGTGCCACAATTTATGTATTCATTCACCTGCTGAAGGACATCGTGGTTGCTTCCAAGTTTTGGCAATTATGAGTAAAGCTGCTATAAACATCCGTGTGCCAGTTTTTGTGTGGACATAAGTTTTTAACTCCTTTGGGTAAATATTAAGGAGCACAATTGCTGGATCATATGGTGAGTGTGTTTAGTTTTTTAATAAACTGCAAAACTGTCTTTCAAGGTGGCTGCACCACTTTGCATTTCCACCAGCAATGAATGAAAGTTCCTGTTGCTCCACGTTCTCACCAGCATGTGGTGTGGTCAGTGTTCTGGATTCTGGCCATTCTAACAGGTGTGTGGCAGGAGCTCACTGCTGTTTTAATCCGTAATTCCCTGACGACTTATGATGTGGAACATCTTTTCATTTGCGTATTTACCATCTGTGTGTCTTCCTTGATGAGGTGTCTGTTAAGGTCTTTGGCCTATTTTTTTTATCTGGCTGTTTTCTTATTATTGAGTTTTAAGAGTTCTTTGTATATTTTGAATAACCATCCTTTAGCAGATGGGTCTTTTACAAATATTTTTCTCCCAGTCTGTGGCCTGCCTTCTCCTCTTGACAGTGTCCTTCACGGAATAGAAGTTTTCAACTGTAAGTGCAGCTCATTCTTTCTATCATGGATTGTGCCTTTGGTATTGTATCTAAAGTCACTGCTAAACCCAAGGTCACCTAGGTTTTCTCCTAAGTCATCTTCCAGGAGTTTTATAGTTTGGATTTTACATTTAGGTCTACGATTTGAGTTACTTTCTGCGAAGGGTGGAAGGTCTGTGTCTAGAGGCATTTTTTAGCATGTGGATGTCCAGTTGTTCCAGCACCATTTGCTAAAAAGACTAACTTTTCTTCACTGAATTGCCTTTGCTCCTTTGTCAAAGATCAGTTGACTTTGTGAGCGTCTATTTCTGGGCTCTCTACTCTGTTCCAGTTGTCCGTTCTTTATCAATACCACACTGTCTTGATCATTTTTCTTTTATCCTTTTCAAAAAATGTTTAATATATATTTAATAAAAGCCAACTTAAATTAGAAGTAGTGATCAAGTATTCCAGGGAATCCTTATAATTTGATCCTCCAGGAAAAGATTTGGATTTGAAAACTCTTGGAAGCAGGAAAATTTGCAGATACTGTTCAGGTTGCCAAACTCCTCTGTCCTCACCCCAGCCTCTCCACCCCAATGGGATTCCCAAAACACAGCCCCGGATTGTCTATGGCCAAAGGCAGATCCTAACCTATTTCTAAAAATCCCAGCTGCTACTATTCACTCCCTTTTCCTTATCTGCATCTCCATCACCAAGGCAACGGCACACAGGTGCTCACAGCTCCCAGGCAGGGAGACAGGCAGCCTCAGGAAGCAGCCTGTAGGGTAGACTTGCTCTCCGCTGCACATCTCTGCTGTTGACAACTATTTATGTTGCAGGGGGAGCGAGTGGGGTGAGAAGAGGTGGACTTGAAGCCCCTGTGTGTTCAGGTGGAACACACTTCTCTCAATAGTCCTCACGACCTGTAAAGGTTCGCTGGCACCATCCACACTGCAAAATTGGGTAAACTCAGGCTCACAGAGACAGGCGCTTTCCCACAGCCATCCACTGGGAACATGGCCCACCTACTCCGAGGGCCTCTGTGTGCACCAGGGCTGGGACAGCCAGGAGTTGTGAGGGCAGAGCCCTGCCTGGCTGTGAGGCTCCTGAAGCCCCCTTCCCGCCACAGCAGGAACACTCATGCCCTGTCACAGCTGCTTGCCAAGGAGGACCACAACGGAGACCCAGACACACAGCCCAACCCTCTGCTGGGCTGGGTCAAGTTCTCTTCCACCAAAGTGGTGACCTAAAGCTCAATACTGTCACCTTGGGTGTCTTCCAGATGCAGCCTGAAGCCAGGCCCAAGCCACAGGCTCTGAGAGACGCCTATAAGATGTCTGCAAAACACCTCTGGGCACAGAAGGGCTTAAGTCCAAGCTGTCCTGGAAGGTGAGTGACAGGCAAGGGACAAGCCTGGCCAGCCCAGCCCCACCCAGACTGTGCACTGGCTACGGCAAGGAAAGGGGGTAAGGGAAAAGATAACTTCCAAAGGAAGGCACAGTTGTCCTTAAGGCGCAGCCACATTTCCTTATTTTGACTTAGCGTGTATAAATCATGTTATCATGTTTTAAAACAGTTCTGGCATCATGGAGCCAGCCATTCCTGACCCTGGGACACCCCTTTGGGGAGGGCTGTGGGCAGCGGGCCCCTCCCTCTTGGCCTCCACTGGGGCCTAGTCCTGGCCCATCCAAGTGCTCCTGGGCTTCCCCACCTGGGCTCACGACACAGGCTCTGCTGGGGAGACCCTGCTTCCCCGGAGGACCACTCTTGGCTGCCTACAAGACACTCAGATTAAGCATGTCCCAAGTGAAGGCCTGCTCTTCCCCCAAATCCACTTTCCTTGTCCACCTTGGAGGAGGGCAGCCACAACTGGCAATGCCAGGCCCAAAACTCTCCCATCATCTCGAGTCCTACCTTCTCTACCCTCAAATCCAATGTGCAGCAAATCCTGTGCTTTCCACTTTCAAACGCATGCAGAATCCAACACTCCTTCCTACCCCAGCCCCTACCCCCAGGTAGGAGCCCTGTCGTCTCTCACCTGGGCAGTGGCAGTTGCCTCTTCGCTGGCTCCCTGCTCCCACCCTCATCCCCAACAATCCTAGAGGCAGCCAGGGGAACCCTGTCCAAACCACAGCTGATTCCCACCCCGCCTCTGCTCAGAGCCCCCCCCCCCCAAGGTGGCTCTTGCCTCTGCCAGAGAGGCAGAGTCCTTGCCACACCTACAGGCCCTCCCTCACCTAGCACTCCTCCACCTATGTGGGTTCCTGCCTCAGGACCTTTGCATGGGCTGTCCCCTGCCTCCTGGTGTCCACACAGCTCATTCCACCACCTCCCATGGGCCTCTTCCTGAGGACTCGGCTCTCTCCCCACCCTGGCGTCCCATTGACCCACCCAATATATTTTCAGGTCTCTAGTCTGCTCTATCTCCCAGGGTCGTCGTTTGTCCTGTTCACTGCAGTACCCCTGGGCCTGGAAGCAAGGCATGTGTTCAACAAATGCTCACTGAGTCACTGAACACACCAGACTGTGCTATCGAGCCCTGGTCACAGGGCCTGCCTGGCCTCTGGAACCTTTCAGAACATCTGCTCCCTTCCATTCTCTAGATGATATCTTCTGGCTAGCAGTCCATCAACAAAGCTTTGTCCGACCTCAGAGTAAGCCCCCAACCATCCCCTGGAAACATCGTGGTGGGTAGGGGGACACAACTCTCACAGCCCACCAGACCCTTTGGGGGACACGGAGCTCATCACAGCCTTGGCAGCTACTTGCTTCTTCAAGTCTGACGCTAGCACAGCACTGTCATCAAATCCACGTCCTCACGGCCCAAACACCCAACCTTGTCCTCCATGGGTGTTTCTGGTACGGGATCTAGGCCAGTCTTGCACCTCCTTGGCCTCGTCCAGCCCCGATGTGTCCCCAACCCTCATCTCCCTCGCCATGAGCTGATCTATGTACCATTCCCACCTGAGACTGCCTGGCAACGCTGTGGCCACCTCTAGATCATCTGGGCCTCAGTTTTATCCTCTGGAAAACGAGCCACCCAGAGGAGGGCTCAGGATCAAGCTCGCAGATGTGAGCCATCCCACAGAGCAGCCGGGGCACATGTGGCCATTTGTGCCCATGTTTAGGATGGGGAAAATTAAGAACCCAGATATTCAGCTGCTCCAGCCATATTCTAGGCACTTTGTAGGCCATGTGGACACAGACCACAGAGACAGGACACTTCTGCCATCACACAAAGCTCCAGTTCTGGGCTGCAGGAGGGCACGTCCAGCTACCCTCTCAGTCCTCCTAACATGTCAACGGGGGCGTGAGAAAACATCAGCTTCAGCAAAAGCAGACCAACTGAGCAGTGTGCAAGCCCTCCACATGCCTGAGCTGGTCCTGGGGTCCTTGCTCTGGGGCTCAGAGGGCAGCACAGGCACCTGGCCCCAAATCAGGCTCAACCAGACACCCCCAAAGACACCACTCGGCCACAGGAGTACCTGCCTCTAACAGAGAACGAGCCACGATGCCTGAGCCTCAACATGCCCCAACGGTGATGACGTGCAGCTCAGGCTGCTCATGACATATTACTGCCAGCACAAACCTCACCACCATGGGAGGCACGAGAGGGGCCTCTAAGAGCTTAGGTGCCCACATTTCTGCCCCTGGCAGGAGGGAGGGAAAGCCTGCCTGCACAGGCCTGTCAGGCAGCTCACTCCCACTTCTCTTGCCAACCAAACCAAAACCGTGGTCAGCGTGGCGTATAAAACACCTCGCCTGCGAAAACAAACTCAGCATTGGCATCCAAGTGAATTCAAATTATAGCTCTCCCAACAAAGTAAGCATTAGGGGATTGAAAAAAGAGGGGTGACCGCCAGCCAATCAGGCTGGGCCTTCTCTGAGCATCCTGCCCCAGCAAGCAAGCACCAACCCCTCCCCTGTGCTCAGACGTCGGCTTGCCCCCTCCTGTCCCTCTCTTCTCCCCATGTCGGCAGGGTCACAGCTGAAAGCAGGTGTGGCTGGTGCCTGGGACTCAAGCTCTCAAGTCCTCCCAGGGCGTGTGCCTGGCTTACCTGCAAAGGGGATGAAGAGCCCGGCTGCTGGGTAAGGTGGGCAAGCTTAACACTGGCACTGGTGGGGCTGCCAATAGCCATGGGAGACGCTGCAGGGCAGCTGGGCTGTCCCTGAAGGACAGTGAAGGGACCCATCCGCTAGGCACAGGCAGTACTCGGCAAGCCTCCGTGGGTGTCACTCACTGCTGGGCACAGGCAGATGGACAGGACACAGAGACATCCGGATGGGGCTGGTGAGTCAGGAACACACTGCTCCTCGAGCCTGACCCCCTCCAGGCAGTACAGAGCAGCAGGAGGACCTGCTTCATGACCACACGGCCCAGGGACCTGTGTCCCTGTTCCTGGCTGGCAGGGCTTAGGTGGGCTGGGCCTAGCAGCAGCTCCCCTGGTCCTCTTTAGCACTCACATTGCCCTGCCAAGGCCAGCAAGTGCTCTGGGCCGACGGACAAGGACTGAACACCTCCTAGAGGGAGACCGACCCCACGTTGGGGGCCCCAGGCACCAGCCCAGGAAACTCGGGTTCTAGCAGGGTTCCAGCTGCAACAGCAGCTCCCAGTGGCCTTCTGCAGGGACACAGTGGCACAGAAGGCCTGAGACCCCATGTCCCCTAAAAGTAGGGGGATGCTGACATGGAGTGGGTGGTATCAATGTGGGGGTGAAAAACAAAGCTTCCTCCAGGTCCTCAGGAGAGACACAGCAGAAACAGGTAAATCCAGGAAAGGCAAATAGGCCGCCTTTGACAAGGCTTCTGGACGCTGGTCTGGGTCTGGGCTGGCTGTGTTTTCTCAATTTAGCGAACCATGGCCAGCTCAACGGTGGCAGCAAGTAAGAAGAGGAGCCCTGAGCCACATGGGACAGTGTCAGTCCTGCAACCCTAGTAGCCAAGAAGAGTGAGGATGTCATAAAAGCTCAACACCACGAGGGGTGGGGACAAGGCAGTGCTGACCCAAAGGGTGGCCCTGGCACCATGCCAGGCCCCTCCTCATTGCCATGCTTTGGCCACACCGCACTGGGCACATGTGTCTTGACCTCACCACCCCCCAGAGGTGGGCCCTGCAGAAGGTAAGGCCCAGACCTGCCCCCGCAGAGTAGTCCAGCTCACACGGTGGGCAGCAGCCGCTCCCAGAGCCAACAGGGAGCCCAAGTTGCCCCACACTGTCTTACAGGACAGGGGTCCATGGGGGACCGGGACTGGCCAAAGACAGCCATAGAAACATGGAAGTGTGAGAGAGAACGAGAGCAAGGGATTCTGGGTGCATTTTACTTCCTTCCTTGTTACTGTAACATGTTCTGGCGCCAAGAATAAAAGTTCATTCAACAGAAAAATGACAGGGAGGTAATATTTTATAATGCTTCCCCCAAGTTCAAGTTTCAGTTTTGGACATCTGGAGAATTCAGAAGATGAAATATCTCACTGCCCTTCGATGTCAGATAAACATAATACTCTCTCTACGAAGCTCTTTGAACATTAATTTATCAAAGGAAAGCAGATGTCCTCCAAGCCAGGGTTACTAGGTCCACAACTGAGGCGTTTCCCCCACTTGGCGGGGAACCTGGAAAAAGCAAGCAAGTGATGCGTCTCTCAGTCTTCAAGGAGGCCAGCAGGGGCCCCAGAAGCCCCGGCCTGCTAAACATGGGAACAGGAACAGAGTCCAGGCACCTGGGCACACGGGAGGAGGCCGCTGCCCACTGAGGAGCTTCTGGGGAAGAGAGGGGCTGAGAGAAATTCCATGAAGTTCCCTGGCTAAAGGCAACACCCTCATAGTCCCTTCTGTACTGTGTAAACTGCAATTCCCAGGAGCCTCCAATTCCCAACGCCTGGGAATGCTGGTGCCAAGGTACAAGACAACCATCTCCACACTGTAGACTAAGGAAGTCCCCTCCCCAGGACAGAGCCAAGACATCTGGAGACGGAACACCCACCTGTTGCCCTCCCCCAAGAACCCCCTCTGCACAGTGGTGGTTTGTGAGGCCTGAGCCTGAGCTCTACCCAGAGGGACACTCCTCTCAAGGACTTTGCCCTCCCTCCCACAGCCTGTGCCCTCATCTCCCTGCGGCCCTACATCCCACCCCATCTCAGTCCAACGCCCACCAGGCCACCAGCCCCTGCCTCTGGCCCAGGACACAGCAAAAGTAGCCCTACTGCCAGCCCCTCCCACAAGCCTGCACAAAGTCAGCCCACGCCCTGCCCTCCATACTAGGCTGTGACCCTCCGTCCTCGATCCTGCAGTGCCCCTGACATCTCCCTGGTGACCTTGGGGAAATTCCAATGGGTTCCACGTCCCCACAGTCCTCAACAAGGTTTGTGATGAGGAGGCTCTCAGCATAGGCCCGACACACAGTAGGTTCTCAGCAAAGAGAGCTCTTCCAAGCTGGTCAAGAATCCCTCTCATGAAAAACCCTCTAAGACCAGCCCAGGCAGAGGGAGCTGATGCCAAAGATGCACATCAGCCTGGGGCAAATGTTGGCAGTACTTCTTGTTGGGGGAGGTGCAGGGACAGTTTCCCAGACACCTTGGGTCACCAGTAACATCCCAGCACAGAACAGCACCATTTAGACCAGAAGCCACCTCTAGACTGCCCACTCTCATCTAGGATGGAGGAGAAAAAGACCCCTGGACAGTGGCCAGGCTCCACCCTGTGCCTGCAACAGACAGACCCAGAAACAGAACCTCTTGCCTTTCCTTAAAGGGAATGGGAATGAACAAGCTCTGAGAGTCACATGCGCAAGCAATATCTCAGCCAGATCAGCAGGCTCCAGCAGCTGAGGTCTAACTCAAATCCAGCCTGCTGCAGCACCCCTGGCTCCATCCTCCACCCTGCAGAGGCATTTCTCAGTAGCAGCACCCAGGGGTGCTCAGCACTCCATGCAGGTCAGCTGGCAAGAGCAGGAAGGTGGGGAGGAAAGACTCATGCCATTCACCAAAATCAAGAATCATCTTCTCCCCTTTCCGGATCCTCCCTCTTCTCTGCCTTCTCATGCAGCAGGGACGCCCAGCACACTCCAAGACCTTCAGGCCATAGCCACCTGCTCCACCCACCGCCTGTCCTGCACCATCAAGGCCACTCAGAACCTGTGCGGCCACAAGGGAGGGCAACTGTTCAGTCCGTCCTGAAGGACTCCACAGAACAACACTGACCCCTGCCATGAAAAGCATTTCCATGGCAGAACCAAGGGGCAATGGGAGGTGAGGCCTCTGGAGCTCTTTGTTTTGGGAGAAAGGCTGACAACAGGTCAACACCCACTGAATTACCCCAGCTTGCACATACATGCAGGCCACCCTGCAGGGGGCCGGAGGACACAGCAACTGAATCCCATCTCGGAGCCAAAATCGCAGGCGTCCTGCAGTGTGGCGGGTGGCCCTGGAACCCAGCATGCCCCAGCTCGCCCGAGCTCTGCGTCAGGCCTGGAAGGCCGGCTAACTTTACATGCCAGTGGAGTAGGCTTACACCTCCGGCCAGCCGGCACTCTCCCAGGCTGGCCCATGCCCGACAGCTGCCCCTACAAGGAGGGAGGCCTATAAACACCCCCCCATCCCCCACTCCCCTGTGACAGGCTTGGCCTCTGCTTCCAAGGCTGACCCAGCACAGCTAGGGTTGCCATTTATATAATCTTCCAGGGCTGGTGGGGCTGACACAGCCAACGTGAGGGCAGGGTTATGAAAAATACATGCCCAGAGCCTTTGCATCCAAAAAAAAAAAACACAAACCCAGCATTCTGCTTGACTTGGTTTTAAGACCTCTCACACATCCATTTTGTGAACAAATGGAGCTCTCAGAGCACCAGTTACATTGATGGCACCTCCAGACCTTGCCCAGTGGGCCCCAGGTCCCCACCAGGCACCACCCCTGGGTTACGGACCCCTAGGTCAGAAGAAGCCCCTGCAGGCATCCCCGCTGAGGCACCCACACCTCACAGG
Organism: Eulemur rufifrons; assembly: GCF_041146395.1. NCBI lineage: Eukaryota > Metazoa > Chordata > Mammalia > Primates > Lemuridae > Eulemur > Eulemur rufifrons. Next base: position 201,924,225 of record NC_090989.1, on the reverse strand, counting down.
ACTCACGGAGGTACTAATTTAAGGGCAGCTGGGAGCTCCCAAACCACCCTGTGTCACTGAACACCAACCCTAAAGCCCCTATACCACTTCTACAAAGACACAACAGTCAAGACCACCTGGGTCAGTAAAGTGGGTCATGAGGACTGCAGAAGAAGCAGACTGATAGACACGCCCTCCCAGTGCCCACCAGCCACTACGCTCACACTTAGACCACACGCACACCAGAGGCCTGACCTCCTGCAGGAGCTGGCTCACAAGCCCCAACCTGCACATAGACACAGAATGGGCCCCCACGTCGTCCATACACCTGGCATATGTCCTGCCAGCCACCCCCACAGGGGATGACACACATGGCCCCGCACCCCCCAGGGCTGCCTAAAGCATGGGGCAAGAGCAAGGACGTGCCCAAGGACACCCTCGCCAACTCGGCGCGCCCTCACCTGCAGCTCGCACCAGGCCACCTCCACCCAGGTCTCGGTGTCCAGCCCCTTGTAGACTGTCTTGAAGGAGCCGCGGCCCAGCTCAATGTCGAACTTGAGGAAGCGGCCGTCCAGGGAGGTGGCCACGGCCTTGAGGTCATCTTCGTCGTCCTCCTCCTCCTCAGGCTCATCCCGGCGTGTACGCCCCGGCTCGGGCTCGGGTTTAGCTTCGGTCGCCCCCGCGTCCTCCTTCTTCACTGCTGCCGCCTCCTCCTCCTGGGGGCTGCCGTCGAGGACGGGCGCGGTTGAGGCTGCGGCGGCGTCTGGACCGAGTTCCTTTGTGCCCGTGGGCTCTGGGCCCGGGTCCGCCGGGGTGCTGGGGGCGCCAGGCGGCGCGGCGGGGACAGCGGGCGCAGGGGCAGAGGGGCGGCCGCGGGCGCGCTCCGCGATGAGGCGGCGCGTCTTGCAGAGCAGAAGCACCCGGCGCTGCAGGGGCTGCGGGGGCTGTGGGCCAGGCGTCTCGGCCGCCTCCAGGCCCGGCGGCTCCTCCTGGTCTGACTCCACCACACTGCGCCTCAGGAAGCGCTGGGGCCCGGGCCGCGTCGCCCTCGCCCGCGGCTCCGCCATGCCCGCGGGCCCCGCGCCGCGCCCGGCCTCCATCAGCGCGCCGGGGGCGTCCCGGCGGCCGCCATCGCCGTCCATCTCTGCGGGCCAAGGACACACAGGCCCGCGTGAGCGCCCGCTCCACTGCACCTGCCGGGGCCACAGGAGGAGACAGCGCCGCCCCCAGGCCCGCGCCCTGCCCAGCCCCGGCCGCAGAGCCCCCGAGCCCTGCTCTACAGAGCTGTCTTTGGGGCTGCAGACCGGACCTGGAGGCTCAGGTTGGGGAGGAGGGGGACGTGCCCTGTTCAGCCCCGGGCCGCGGAGAGGGCCTGCCTTGGGCTTTCCCCGGGACCCTGGGAGGAAGGACCTGCTGGGGTGCCCCTGAGGTTCCAGGAGGGGCTGCAGAAGGGACCCGGACGCCGGCGGAGGGGGGCTCACGCCCTGCCCAGCCGCGGCCCGGGCTGGGGGCCTGCTGGGCTTCCCAGGGGAATCTGCAGAGGGGACAGGGAGGGCCGAGAGCCGGGGGTAGAGGGGTTGGAGAGAAGGCACCGGCCAGGCGGCGGCTCCACAAAGGACGCGGGCCTGGGGCGCGGGAGAGGCGCGCAGGGAGGGGGCTGCAGCGGCGCGGCGGCGCGCACACAAAGGCAGCAGGTAGCGGGGCTCGGCACTCACAGGGCGAGCGGACGCCGTCCATGCCCGCGGCCCGAAGGCCGGGGCGGACGAGGCGAGCGAGGCCGCGCTTCAGGGCCGGGGTCCGACTTCGGGACCGGGTCCGCGCTGGGGTGGGGTCGCGGCGCTGCTCCGGCTCCTGCGCGCTGCTCCCTCCGGCCGGGCCACTGTGGGGCCGCGCTCCCGCGTGCTCCTGCGAGCTCCGCGCGGCTGCGCTCCCGCACCGGCTCCGACTTGGCGCGGGGTGGGCGGGGCCTCCGTTCTCCCCGCCCCTGGGGCGGTGTGGGGCGGGGCCTGGCACGCCTACCTGGATGCCCGCGAGCGTGGGCGGCCACCTGCGAGCCGGCCCGGGTGGCTACCACCTGCAGCTCCTCACTTGGGGCGGCGCTCCTGGCCTCTGAAGCTTTTTGGAACGTTCCGCAGGGTTGTTGGCTGTGGAGGACCTACTTGTCCCCGGGAGGAAGCAGCAGACTCAATGCTTCACGGTGCCACAGCTCAGCGCTTCTGACCTCTGAACCCTGTGCCAGGACAGAAAGGGCAGGCTGAAAGAGAAGGGCCAGGGGTACTGCCACCCTCGGAGCCAAGGGCTAAGATTGGTTGGGGGTTGGCATGTCCTTTCTGCCCTCACTTCACTATCCCCCAGGGAGGTAACACTGATCATTGTGTCCATTTTACAGTTGAGCAAACTAAGGCCTCAAAGGCGGAAGATATCTATCCTAAACTCCAGAGCTCCCGAGACAGAGGCTGAGCTGGGATGCTTTGGATTAGGGCACGGAGAGGCTTCCAGAAAGCCCTTGAGCCAGAGTTTTCTTCCTCGGCCGCTGTCAAATGCCACCTCTCCAGGGGAGTCTTCCATGGAAGGCAGCTATGTTCACCACTATGCCACCAATGCAGAGAGTCTTCCATGATCTCACCCTCCTCCTTCCTCCTTCCTCCTCTGGACTCCCACAGACAAGCCCTCTCTTGGGCATCTCTGGCCCTACTGCAGGGAGGTGGCCTGTGTCAGTGACAATACTGCTAATTTCTGAGCCCTGGTCAGACGATCCCTTGAACTAACACCCACCCTCTCACCCCATATTCCATGACCCTATCATGCACACTCATTGGACCCACTTCCAGGTGAGGAAACTAAGGCACAAGGGAGATGCCAGAGTGTTCTCATCTCAGTCCCCATTCCCCTGGGTTGGCATCCATCAGATACACTTTCAGAGATGAAGAGATGCCTGTGGGCCATTGGCCGTGGAGCCCCTGGCCCAAAGTAACTCATGTGACATAAAAGCCAGCAGAGGAGGTACCAGATCCTCACAATTTAGAGGGAAGAGTGTGCCCAGCCAAGCCAACTGTTACCCAGAGAAGGAGGACTTCCTGGGGCCCCACTGGGCACTGGCACCAGTTGAAACTGACTTATGAGGGCTGAGGGTGCCCATCTCTTCCCAGCTTTGTTTGGTGACGCCACATTGTAGCCTGAATTCAGCAATGCTGGCAGTGTTTACTCTATGGAAATTAGCAAACACCTCAAGTCAAGACTTTCCCCACACAGAGCCAGAGGTTAAACAGTGTGCTGGGCATGAGGCTATGTATTTGGCACATGCCTGCTAATTTATATTCTCTAACCCTCACATCTACTTTGTGAGATAGGTGTGCAGTCCGAGGCTCAACTGCTCCGACTTGAGCCCAGAGCCTGCGCAAGGAAGAGGCAGAGCAGCAGATGCCAGCTCTCCAGGTCTAAGAGACCCTGAGTGACAGGGATCTAAGCTGCACCTCCCAGGGTGGGGGTCTTACAGGCAGAGGTGGAGGGTGGCTAAGGAGATTTTCTGTCTTCCCTGTGAGGCTAAACATCCCCAAACTTGCCCCTGGCCATCTGAGTGACCTTGGACAAGTCCCAGCCCTTCCTGAGCCTCAGTACCCCACCCTTCAAAATGGGCTGGTCATCTTGGCTTGTCCTCCTTAAAAGGCTACCAATTCCTCCAGACTTGGTCAGTCCAGGAAGGGTACCAAGTACACAGGGCCTGTTCATGACAGGTATGTTCAATCCTACAAGGGAAAACCAGGACGAGATAGAGTTAAGCATGTTCTGAAGAAAATGTGCATCAGTCTGGCCTCTTCCTGCTCCCAACAGGCCGTGCCAGCAGAGTGTGAGCATTGTGCCTGCCTGGTGATGGAGGAGATGACCAGAGTTATAGATGTGTATGGGGAAGTATGGCTACACCCATAAATCAGCAGAAAGCAGCCCAGGCTGTGGGAGTAAGGGACAGCCTGTCCCTGAGTGAGTGCTGTTTGCTCTCTGAGCCCTTAAGGGTGATTTCATTAAGGCCTACTTACATGCCTCCTGTGTCAGAGATCTCACTCTCTCTGCCAATCCATGATTATTAGAGTACACAGCCAAATGGCTAGTGGACAGGTCATAGTTTCCTTCGCAAGAAATCTCAGGCTGGGCTCAGAAGTAGGTCTTGGGATCCTAACAGATGGAGCCTGAAGGATTCTTGGACAGACCTTGGAAGCCAGGACTTTGATGGGACTTGTTGTGTACCCTCAGCCAGGCCACTGGACATCTCTGATCCTCCATCTCCCTGGTGCTAAAACAGGGAGAGTAAACACTGCCATCTGCTTTGCTGGTTGTTCTGAGGCTCCATGACCCAGAGTCATGATGACAGCATCTGTCTTTATTCTTGGAACAGCCATCTCAAAGGCTGAAGGGCCAAATAGACATGATGAGCTCCATTTCACAGATAAGTACATTGAGGCCTAGCTCAGAGACATTTCAACTTTAAACAACTTGCTCAAGGCCACACAGGGGAGACAGTGACCTCCACCTTACAGCTGTCATCTCAGCTTCCCCAGTGCCAGAGAGACCTTCAATGAAACAAATTTCCCCCAAGTCCAGGCTGTGCTCCAACCTGACTCAGCAGTGGGGACCTAGCAGGCAACAGGACAATGCCATCAGTTTGCTCCTCTGTGAGATGGGCATAACAGTCACGTCCAGCAGTCTTGGCACAAGTAAATGTTGTACAAATGCTTATGGATGATGGAGAACAGAGCAGACTGCCTCTGTTCACATCGAGGCCCATCAGAGCTCACTGGTTAGAAGGAAGGGTGCAGTCTGGCCTTGCCCAGTGGGAGCCCAACCCCCAGGTACTTCCTGGCGTGGGTCTGCCTCTGAGCAAGACCAGGCAGCCTGTCTAGTGCTCAGGTCCAGTGCAACCAGGCCACCTACCTGAGTGTCCCCCAGGCCACACACACCATGGGGAGGATGCTCCAGTGGAGGAAAGAGATGAGGGGACAGTGCTGGGAGAGCAGAGCCCAGGAAGGTGGTGGGAGTGGCCTGGGGAGTTGCAGGAAGGCCTGAGCCCCGAGGAAGGGTGGGGGCAAGACAACAGACAGGTGATGCCCCACGGTGGGGGGGGCAGCAGGGAATAGCGAAGCTCGGGCTCCTACTCCTGGGAAGTGATGGCAGAGGATGGCAAGGGCATGGCCAGGCCAGAGCAACTCTGAGCCCTGGCCTCACTCCCCAGCTAGATGGGCGATCCCGTGTGCAGGGCCAGGGGTAGACAGGTCAAGTGATACTTGATGAGCTAACGCTTCTGGAATGACTCAGCTGTAAGGGATGAATGAATGAAAAAATTTTTTCCTTCCAATAATGAGACTTCATTAGAAATGTTCTGAAGTATGACACACAAATCAGAAAACAGCCCCCAAACAGTCTCCTAAGTTAATACTATGTAGGACTTTCTTTGTGATTCCAGGGGGAGGTGAGTTTTGGGGTGATACTCAATTCTGGTAAGGCAGATAATACAGTTAAAAGTAAAACTGTAAGTATGGGGGAAAGAGAGTGCCTGGATGTGGGAGGAAAGCCTAACCTGTCTGGCCTCCCCACACCCCCACCAGCCTCAGTTTCTCTCTCCGTAGGTGGGATCTACTGTGCTGCCTCAGCTGCTGATGAGAATCACCATGGCACCTGCCACGACCCTGTCTGCCCCCCAGCCCAACATGTCTCACACATGCTGCTCTTTAGCATCCTCAAGGCCTGAGAAGCCCCTGACCCCTTTCCCAGAGATGCCACTGGGTGGCATCTGGGGTGGGCCAGGCCTTGAGTGTTTGGAAGCTTCCGGGCAGTCCTAACATGCAGGCAGGACCCAGAAGCCCTTCACAGACTCCAGCTGTTTAATAAGAGCTGCCTGCATGGGGGAGCCCTTCTGAGGAAAGAGCAACAGAGCAGACCTTCAACTCGACACTCTGGGTCAAAGATCTTATTTTGCTGGGTTCACTGAGAGCAGTTTCATGCCATGAGCCGCTCAGGGTTGCTTGTTTCTCTGGGTGAGGAGTGTAAGTTCAGCTCCTGGAGCCCAGACCTTGTCCAGGTTGGGCCTGACCCCCAGCTCCCAGTGGCCCTGCAGGGCAGGCAGGTGCCCATCCCTCCCGGAGAAGACCTCAGGGCCTGCCCACTGAGGGATCAGGCTGGCCAAGCCAGCTCCCGAGGCAGGGAAGGCAGATGACGGGGCCTCGCTGCTCTGGCAGCCCTGGGCAGGCTGCACACCCAGCGGGGGCTGCAGAGTGTCCACTATTCAGAGAAACTCTGTACCACTGTTCTGGGAGATGCCAGGCCAAGGAGGGCCTCGAGGGACCCAGGGTTGGTGGTGGGTTGGGAGGTCCCTGGAGGAAGGGGCTCGATGCCCGCAGAAGGAAATAAGCAACGCCATCCTGCAGCACGTGGGGGAGTGACCATCTTGGGCAACAGGGCCTGCTCCCAGCCTGTCTGTTGGTGCAGTACTGGGTGGTGACAGTCCCTCAGAGACACAGGACAGAGCCTTGAGAAAGACCGAGGGCCTTGCTCGCTTAAGACTAACTTAACACAATTGCTGAGCTTACACCGGCCCTTTTGTGGTGGAAACCAGCAGCATCCTCAGGCACGCGTACTCCCAGTGGCCGGCAGGAATCGGGAATGAGGCTGTGTTGGTAGGGAGTCAGGACTGACTGGAAATACCCAAAGGTGGATATGCTGGGGACTGGAACCAGCCAGGGTGACACTTGCTTTTCGCTTATTTCCAGAACTTGGTGTGTGAAGGGATCAGAGTGTTACAAGCCAGGAAAGTGTCAGGATTTTACTTCTGCAGGGTATGACCTTCCCAGGGAATCTGGCCATTTCTCCTCAACTAAAGGGAGGCCTGGCTGCCACAGGCCCCCCGTGAGCCCCAGCGGAGAGCCGCCTGGGCCTGGAGAGACAGGAGAAGGTGGGGCCGTGCAGGGAAAGCGGGGCTCCAGAGCCTGTGTGCCGTGGAGGGGACCCTGCCTGCACTTCCTTGCTGCTGCCAGGGGGCCTCCTAGTTGGCGGAGCCAGAGCTTGGGGTCTGAAGGCAGGAGGGAGGAGGGTATAATGTTCTAGAACCCAGCCTTCATTTCTCTTCTTTTTTAAATAACTAAAAAGTTAATGTAACACTTTCTTTACTCTCAAATTTAAAAACATGTAACTGTTTTAATAATAGCATTATTGAGATGTAATTCACATTCCATAAAATTCACTCTTTTAAAATGTGCAATTCAGAGGTTTTTAGTATATTCACAGTGTTATGTGACCATCACTACTATCTAATTCCAGAACATGTTCAGTACCTCAGAAAGAAACCCTGTCCCTGTTAATAGACTCTCACCCTTTCCTCCTCCTTCACCCCCTAGCAACCACTAATCCACTTTCTGTCTCTATGGATTTGCCTAATCTGGACATTTCGGATAAACGGACTCATATAATATGTGACCTTCTGTGTCTTATTCCACTGAGCTTAATTGTTTTCAACGTTCACCCATGTTCTATAGCAAGTATCAAACTTCGTTCCTTTTTAGGGCCAAATAATATTCCCTTGTCTGGATATACAGGTTGATTTTTCTAAGAGTGCATGTTCATTATTAAAAATTTACAGAACAGAAAAATAGAAATAAAAATGTTTTAACCTAGGCACAGTGCCCCTACCCAAAGGTGATTCCCGCCACACCCCCTGCAGCAGGCTCACGTCTGCGTGGCTGTCCATGGCAGAGACGCTCAGCTGGTACACACCAAATCCATGAACATAATTGCAATCCTTTTCTTCTAAGCATAGAGTTTTTGTCTCATTTGACTTAACTTGATTGGGCCCACACCAGATACAAGATCCCATTTCCTCTTTTGTTTTGGTCCAAAGCATGAGGCTTTAGTCCCTCAAATGTCCTGGGATCACAGGTGTTTGAGATCCCCACTCAGGCCCCCTGCGGAAGGGGGCTGGCTGCCAGGTATACAGAACCCCATCTCCACCCCCCACCCAGCCTCTGCTATCCAGACTGCTCCCAGACTGTGCCAGACAGCACCTTGCCCCAGGAATTTGAACCAGGGATCTTGAGAAGAGGGGATGGTTGTCCAAGCTCAGTGAGTAGTGGAACCCCACTTTAGTCTTGCTGCTGAAATAATGATGGTAATAATGGCCACTGTTACTGAGCTAATGCTTTGTAGACATGCTCTTATTTCACCCTCAGGACCCCCTGGAGATGGCACCATTAGCAGGTGGGACCCTCACGTCTGAGCTCCACACCCAGCAGGTCATGCAGCCTGGAGGTAAGCACAGGAGGGTGTGTCTATGACTCCACCCTGCACCTTCCAGCCAACCTGTCCCCAGGCCTCTATGGTGAGTCCTTGGGTCCTGCAAGTCTCCTCTCTTGGGGCTCCATCCTTATGGACAGGCAGTTGCGTCAACCCTCTCTCAATTCTAGCTTAACCCCAGGCCCAACCCCGTCTACCCACTGCCCTCCAGGACAGCCACTGCCTGGCGAGGCCCTGAGTTTGCCTTAAGTTTTCTTCTTGGCCCTGAAGGTTCAGGCCAGCCGCAGCTCACCCTACAGCTGCTGCCTGATCCTACTGCCCTTAAATGAAGTCAACAGTGCAGACTACAACAGGCTTTCTGGAAGGCAGTTTGTGATTGGAGCAAGAGTCTAAAAACTGTACCCTTAAAGTCAGTAATTCCCTTTTGGAGAATTTACACTAACGAAAGCACCAGCAATGCAGATAGTGATCCATAAAGATGTTCACTGAAGGATTATTTATAATAGGCATTATAAATAACATAATTGTTCAGCAATTAAAAAATGATTGAGTAAACAATGTTATTCCTACATAATCAAATATGATCGAGCCATTTAAATGCTATTCGTAGAGTTTTATAATGACACAAAGAAATGATTAGAGATAATGGGAAGTGATAATGCACAGGAAGAAAAACTGGAAGGAAATACACGGAAGTGCTACCAATGAATGCTCCTGCTCTTGCTCCCGCACTTCACACAAGAGGCAGTTCCACCTAACGGGCAGCCTATGTCTTTAGACAGGGGGTTCTAATAGCCCCTCCACGCATGAGCCTGTGAGATGGACGAGAAGCCGTTGGAAGACAGCAACGTGCGCACCTTGAAGCTTCAGTCTGGAGGTTTCTGGTTCTGATTCAAGACCTGGCACTTCCTACTGGCTTGTTAATTTCTCTGAAGGTCAGTTTCCTCATTAGTCAAGGGGACAGTGGAGGTGCCCACATCCTAGGAGTGTGAGAGAATCCCCAGGAAGTTCTTAGCAGCCCAGGAAGGACTCAAAGCATGGCGGCCCTTGCTGGCTGCATGGACATCATGTGTGGCCAGGGCAGCTTGGGGCCAGGCTTGCGCACTGCTCTCACCTTGACTCTGGGCAAACTCCTGCCTTGGCCAGGACAAGGCCCAGTTCCCTCGTCTTCATCTGGCCAGCAGGGCCTACCTACAGAGAGAGGAGTGGCCACCGGATGTAGGCGAGCACTCCGATCTGCCTGGGGGGCAAGTCCTAGTCTCCTGTTTCCACAGGGGAGCACCGACGGTGCAGGGTGCTCAGCGGCAGACACGTTCAGGACCACAGAGTTGGCAAAGAAGGTACCTTGTGTGGATACAGCAGAAAGAAGGAGCCAAGCAGTGATCAGTTTTGGTACTTGCCCCACGGGCTTGGCAGGAGTCCCCTGACCAGAGCCTACATTTACCGTCCAGGACAGGTTCTGTCGTGGCCAAGGACAAGTTGTCCCCCCAGCTGGGGGAGTCTGACTCAGGCCTGGGGCTGGCAGGGGTCTCTCCTGCCCAGTTTCCAGTTTGCACCCAGTGGGGACCCAAGCAGCCTGGCAATTGGAGCCGACAGAGTCCCGATGAGAATCCCCAAAAGGGCCGCATCATTCTCCCTGTGAATGCAGGAGAGGGTTTTTTCCACTATTGATGAACTCGCCTGCCTTATTTCTGGTTTTTTCCAGGAGGCTCCAAATTACTTGTGCCTGTCCCTGGAAGTGCCTGGCTCATTCAGATTAAAGATGTGCCAGGTGGACATGAGCCCTTTATACACCTGTTATGCCTACTGTGTGCCTGGCCCAGTGCTCGCACCAGAAAATGACTCTATCTCGTGACAGACTGCACGGGAGGTATCACCCATCTGGGGTAGCAGGGAAGCTGCCCAGTGGGGTGGACACGAGCCCAGGATTAGGAGACGAAGGAAGAACAAGGTGAAAACATGTCATTTTCTAAGGAATTCAAGTGAGGAGGGCCTTTTAAGTATGGCACACGATCCAGGAGCTAGATCTGTAATGTGCACAGTCAGTTCTTGTAATTTGAGGTAGTCATGCTCTATAGGGTCACCATAAGCACTGAATTAGGGAACACTGAACCGCTGTTTCCAGGGGAAACATGGGGAGTTTTCGAATCACCCCTGAGTACAGATAGGCGAATTTCCTCTTCCTCTTTCTGGTTGTACTGTTGATTTTGTAACGTGGAACCTCAGCTAACAGCACCGTAACTCACCCTGAATGAAGCTTCTCTAACACGTATTTTCTTCCCAAGGTACATCACAGCCTCTTTAAGCACACTGGGCGGCACTGCAGCACTGTGCCTGGGAGCGCTTTTAAACAGCAACATCACCAGAAAAAACCCAGAAACACAAAAACCTGGCACTTAGTAGAATGCAAAAGACCAACAACCCGACAGAAAAATGGACAAATAAGTAGAGAATGAACAGAAAAAGATACAAGTAGCTCTGTAACCGGCTCGATGAACACATTTCAACGACCCCTATTTGTCTTTTTATAATCCTCTCCCTTAGCTGCTTGACCTTTTGCGTTTTTTACCAGAAATGGTGGATTTTCTGCAAGACAAAGGAGCAGAGATTCTAGAGACCCCTGGGCAGACATCCTGACGCCAAGATTCACCATCCCCTACGCCTGCCCCCATGAGTGTAGCCCCTTGTGAGATACACCCCACCTGCCCCAAGGTACTCAGCCCCTCCTTTAAGAGTCTGTGATCGTATTTGAGGCCAGTTCTCCCGAGTTCTCCTATTCTCCTGACAAGACAACTGCTGTATTAAAAAATTCCTTTCTCCCTTGGCAATCCTTATTGTCTCAATAATTGGATCTTTGTGCAAGGAACAACTGGACCTAGGCTGAAACCCCCTTGTGGTTTTGACAACAGCTCCTAAATATGAAAAAAGTGCAACTTTGCTCCTAAAAAGAAAACCACCAATTAAAACCACAAGAGCCCTCATGATGCCATGTTTCACCTACCAGGTGGGCAAAAATGAGAACGTTTGAAGGTGGGCTGAGAGGCTTGGCCGTGGGGACAGACACCCGCATGCTTTGCTGGGGGCAGCAATTAGTTGTTCCTGCCAACATCAGGAGTGCACACGGCCTGCAGGCCACGGTGCTTCCCCCAGGAGTTTGCTCTGAAACTTGAACCCGAGCATTTCCATGTATAGGGCCAAGGGTGGAGTATTTCATTATAAACGACTTTTTTCTTTCCTTCATGTTGCTGTAGGGCTCATCTTGTTCTTTTAGTTATGGTGCAGGGGTTGCATTATCTCCACGTCTCAACTCTGGTGGTCTGGAGAGTGAGGCCCCAGGATTCAACTTGTGGATGGTAGGTAGGATGGTGACCGTGGATGGAGCCAACACACTGGCCTCAGGCAGCCCCTGCAAGGGTCTCCAACAGAGTCCTTGGTCTGGGCACAGGGCAGTGGCCCAGAAGGGCCCACAGCATGGGTGCCAGACGCTGGACCAGTTCCAGGTCCAAGCTCCCTCCCTGTGAGCTCATTCTAGGGAGGTCTGGGTGGGGCTTGCAGTGTGAAAACTCCTGATTTCCTCCTACCCATCCCTGGTAGATGAGGGACTCCATGGGAGCTGTGGCCTACAGCATGTCCACACAACTGACACACACAGGTAACTTTTCTGACGCCTAGCCTGATGGTCTGCTCTGGACCCGCCAACACCCCACAGGTGCTGACCATCACCTCCTGTGCCAGCTCGATCCAGCCCAATGCACACGTGCTGATTAAGGCCCCACATTGGCCCTAAGAAGTAGAAACCGTGACTCTGCACAGTATGGATGAGGAAGCCGGGCTCTGTGATGCTATGTCACCTGGCTGGGGTCACACTCTGTGCCTGGGCAGTGCATGCAAACTGAGGCAGTGGGCCCTGAGCTAGGGCTTGCTGGTGAGGAGTCCAGGCCTGTTCAAGGGTACCTGGCAGGGCGGGGTGAGGCTCCTGACATATCACCTCCCCAGCATTACCCACTGTCAGCCAGACTGGGATTGGCCACAGGATCATTTTTGTTTTTGTCAATTTTTTTTTATAAATGGAGTCTTGCTATGTTGCCCAGGCTGGAGTGCAATGGCTATTCGCAGGTGCAGTCCTAGTGCATTGTAGTCTGGAACTGTTATTCTCATGACCTTGATCTTGGGGAGGCTAGCTTGGCTCATCTTGAAGGTCTGCACTAACACCCAGAGGTCCCCAGGCATGCCTCTTACCCTCGTGGCCTCAGTTTGCTGGTCTGTTGAATAGCTCATCATACAGGGCCATGGACGGGGCTCTGGGAGGGTCCCCAGACAACCTGGCACACAAGCAGTGCCCATTACATGCTAGGCCTGTCCTCCCAGGCTCCACCCTCAGCACATACCTGAGAGGGAGTTGTGGCCTCTTGGGGCCATTGGAACGGGAGTGTCAGGTTTTTTTTACAAGGTTTATGTGAACTGCTTATGGAAGTCACTGATCAATAAACCACAGCAGTGACCCTTTTGATAAACAAATAACATATTGATCTTAGAAAAGAATTGCTGCTTTGCAAAATAATTGGTTGCTGATGACCAGACTGTCCTGTGTTTTAAATAAGACCTGGATACAGTGGTATCCACAGGGCACCAGCAGGTTACTCCCCAGCCTCCCTGAGCCCAGGACATTTTCCATTTCCCAGTGGTCAGCAGCAGGCCAGGCTGGGGCAGAGCCCTGGAGCCCAGAGGGATCAGGAACATGGGGTGACTTATGCTTCCTGAGGCCTGAAGTGGGCTTTGGTCTGGTGTCTCTGACAATGTGGAGGTTGGGGGTGGGGAGGGGGCCTTGGCCAGGCTGGAAGTGAGGAGAGTAAAGCCAGTGGCCTCTTGGCTGCAGAGGTAAGAGGTACCAATCCGCCTCCAAGGGGCTTTCCTCAAATACCTGAGCTGGACATTCTACCCATTTAACAGGTGGAAAAACCTAGGCCCAGAGAAGAAAAGGGAGCTGCCCAAGACACACGATGAGCAGGTTGTCATAGAACCAGGTCTCTAGGCCCCGGGTTCCAGGTTCAAGAAAAGCCATGTTCCAACCCAGAGGGAGTTAGTTACCTGTGAGCATTGACCAGATTTGTGGTGAGTTCCTAAACACAAAAGCAATGGGGGCAGGGTGGGGATGGGATATTAAAAGGGAAAGGTAAAATTGACCTATTAAAAAATATTAAGAAACAGGGCCGGGTGCAGTGGCTCACATTTGTAATCTTAGCACTCTGGGAGGCCGAGGTGGGCAGATCGTTTGAGCTCAGGAGTTCGAGACTAGCCTGAGCAAGAGTGAGACCCCATCTCTACTAAAAAAAATAGAAAGAAATTAGCTGAACAACTAAAACTATATTTAGAAAAAAAGTAGCCAGGCATGGTGAAGCATGCCTGTAGTCTCAGCTACTCAGGAGGCTGAGGCAGGAGGATCGTTTGAGCCCAGGAGTTTGAGGTTGCTGTGAGTTAGGCTGATGCCACGACACTCTAGCCCGAGCAACAGAGCGAGACTCTGTCTCAAAAAAAAAAAAAAAAAAAAAAAAAAAATTAAGAAACAAGATTAAAGGGCAGGCATCTACTTGAGAAAAAGATATGGAACATAAGGGGTATTAGTAAATGTTCACTGATACACTCAGCACTGGGTCCCTGGCATTACAAGAGAGTTTGTTGTGTTATGGAAGCTCAATGAACAATTGTGAAAAGAGCAAAAAAAGAAATGGTCTCTGGCCGGGCGCGGTGGCTCACGCCTGTAATCCTAGCACTCTGGGAGGCCGAGGTGGGCGGATCGTTTGAGCTCAGGAGTTCGAGACCAGCCTGAGCAAGAGCGAGACCCCACCTCTACTAAAAATAGAAAGAAATTATATGGACAGCTAAAATATATATATAGAAAAAATTAGCCGGGTATGGTGGCGCGTGCCTGTAGTCCCAGCTACTCGGGAGGCTGAGACAGGAGGATCGCTTGAGCTCAGGAGTTTGAGGTTGCTGTGAGCTAGGCTGACGCCACGGCACTCACTCTAGCCTGGGCAACAGAGTGAGACTCTGTCTCAAAAAAAAAAAAAAAAAAAAAAAAAAAAAAAAAAGAAATGGTCTCTGAGGAAAGTACTGCAAGAAAAATATGGAATACTATCAGTGGTTATTTCTGTTTGGGTGAATTTTTTTTCTTTGTGTTTGTCTGGTATTTTCAAATGGCCAGCCACAGCTGCACCATGTGACTTCAGCAATGACGAACAAATAAATGTTAAAGGCTTTTTAAAAATAAAGATAACAAAGGTAACACATTGTATTGGGCATCTGCTATAAAACTTTTCCAAGAGAGAGGCTGTGAGAAATCTTTAAATTATTTTGTCATTATTGTAAAATTTCTGATAGACATTATAGTCACGTGGTTCAAAGACAGACCGTGTAAAAAGACGTCAGAGAGAAAATCTCCCTCACACCCTCTGCCTGGTTTCCCGGCCCACACCGAGCATCTCTGGTTTCTGGAGTTTACACACAAGCAAGGGGGCAGGTGCTTAATTCTCTCCCTTTGTCTACACAAGAGGAGCCTGCAGACCCCAGTGCTTGGGACTCATCCCCGCCTGACTGCGCCGGGAGATGGCCCACGCCGTCCGCGCGGCATCCTCCTCCTTTTTGGCAACCGCGTAGTATGCGGCGGTCCGAGCACTGTGGTCCACGCAACCAGCCCGCTCCGCTGCTGCAAACAAGGCCGCAGTGAGCGCGTGTCGTGACTTGCTCGTGTCATGCCCATCTGTAGGATGAATTCCCAGAAGTGGAGTTATTGGGTCGAAAAGTTTATGTGTTTGAAATTTTGGTAGCTTTTGCCAAATTGCCCTAGAGAGAGATTGTGCCAATTCACACTCTCGTGTCCGTCCCCGACAGCCTCAGCTCCAGCGGGTTAATTGACTTTGGGGTCAGGAGAAGAGCAGTAATTTCCATGTCTCTTGTTACAAGGGAGTTCTCAGCCTCTTCCCACAGGTCAGGGGCCGTTTCTAAGTCTCTTTTCTGGCGGGTCGCCGCCCAGCCAGCATGAGTGCTGGTGTGGGGACGCCAGAGTGACTGCGCTGTGCCCATGGCCGGGCTCAAACCCGGGTTTGGCCAGCTTCACAGCTGTAAGTGGGAGGCTCCAGGGTGCGAATTGCTCATTGGGCCATGACACAGCTGGGCCCATTGCCCCTCCCCGGCTGCCCATCACCGGGGTTTCTGGGAGAGGCTGGATAAAGGGACAGGGCCCAGCGCCCGGCCGGGGACCCTAGAACCATTTCCTCCCTGCTCCTGACACCCAGACAGCACCAGCCCGTCCGCCCAATACCTCTCAGTACCTCATTGCTGGTTCTGGCCTCCTCGGTCAGATTGCAGCTCAAAAGTCACGTCTGCAGAGAGGAGAGGTCCCTGCAGGGCTCCCCTGCGACCTTTGCCTGTGCTCCAAGCCCTCAAAATCACCCTTTGGTCCACCTGTTGCTGTCTCCCCTGCTCACATGGAATCTAAGTGCAGGGACCACGACTTCCGGACCCCAAGCACCTGCCTAGTCCTCAGCAGGGCCTGAGAGGTTGGAAATGAGTCATGCTGGGCCCACACTGAGCGGGGTCTTAGCTGACCTCTGCAGGAGGCCCCTGAGCCTAAGAACGGGTGGGGCTGTGGCCTTTGGGAGCATGACCGGTGGGGCCTGATGGCTTGGATTCAAGTCCCACCTGGGCCACTCCAGGCCACACCTGCCTGAGGAAGAGATCCACTAGGCTGGGGGCATTGCCATGAGCTCACCTCTTGGGCCTCAGTTTTCCATATGTAAATGGTGTCATGGCACTGCCGGCCCAAAGAGGTCACTGAGGGGACAGGGTGGACATCTGCAGGGCTTGGAGCTAGTGACCCAGGCTGGGTCACAGGATGATCCGCTGCTGTAGCTCTATGCAGCCAAGACCCCAAACCCCCAAGTCCGCCCTTCCTGTACCCTGGACATCGAGGGATGCTGAGACCTGGTTGGCATCTCCCCCCACTTGGGGTTCCCTGTTAGCCCTGTGCCATGGGGGAGGGCTGCTGGAATGACCTGGCACCTAGTCCCTGCCTGGGTCCCCACCAGTCACAGCCCCACCCTTCCAGTTACCAGGCACCTCCGAAGAGACCCATCTCCAGGCAGGGATCGGCAGCCACTCAAAGGTTCTGCAGCAGGGCCACTTGTAAAACACTGTTTACTTGTTATTCAGTTGAATACGTTAATTTATCCTGAGATACTGTTTGTAACTTTGGAGCTGCTTAAAAATGTACACGTGGTGTACGTGACACAAAATGTCAGCATGGTCAGGTCCCACCTCCAAAAGATGCAGGAGCCCCTCCCAAGTCCCTGCAAGTGTCTGCCCAGGGAGCCTTACTGCAGATGTGAGCACTCTCCCCGTGTCAGTGTCTGTGCCGTCGGCGTCGCTGCCCTGGGACAGTGACTAGCCCTGCCCCAGCCTCAGAGGCACCTCTCTGGACACACTCCTGTACACCAGATCTTCTGTCACATTCCAGCCCAGAGAAAGAATCACGGGGTGAAGTGAATGAGAACATGAATGAGACAGAATGCTGAAAATATCTGGAAACTGGGCAGAAATGCTCAACAATGCCCCCGGGCTTGCCAACAGGCCAGTGTTGCAGGGAAATGACCAACCCTCTGTCATCAAATTCTCAAGCTGACCAGCACTTTTTTTTATTGAGATATAATTCACATACCATAAAATTCATCCTTTTAAAGTGTGTAATTCAGTGGATCTCAGCACATTCACAAGGTTCGCAGCCATCACCATTAAGTCCAGAACCTTTTTGTCACCCCAAAAGAAGACTCTGTACTCATCAGCAGTCACCCCCATCCCCCGCTCCGGCCCCTGGCAGCCACTATTTTCCGTCTCTATGGACTCGACAATTCTGCACATCTCATATAAACCGTATCATACAGTGTGTGGTCTTTTGTGCCCGGCTTCTTTCATCCAACACGTTTTCAAGGTTCATCCAGGTTTAGGCCTGTGTCAGTACTTCCTTGCTTTTGTAGCTGAGTAATATTCCGCCACATGGATCAACCACCTGTTGTGCATCCATTCACCAGCTGATGGGTATTTGAGTTGTTTCCACTTTTTGGCAGTTATGGACAATGCTGCTATAAATGTTCGTGGGCCGTGTTTTTTAGGTACCCACGTCAAATTACTAGGTCAGAAGGTAATTCTCTGTTTGCCCTTTTGAGAAACCACCAAACTGTTTTCCAAAGCAGCTGCACCATTTTACACTCTACACAATGTTCTGATTTCCCCACATTCTCGCAAACACTTGCCATTTGCCTTTTTGTTTCAATTCTAGCCATCCTAGTGGGGTCAGTGGTCTTGTCCATTTGTATATCTTCTGTGGAGAAATGTCTATTTAGACTCTTTGCCCAGCTGTGAACTGAGTTGTCTTTTTGTTGGTGAGTTTTAACTGTTCTTTATATATCCTGGGTATTAGTTACTTATCTGATTTGTAAATATTTTCTCCCATTGTGGGTTTTCTTTTCAAACTTTTTAACTTGTATGGAGTCCCATTTATCTACTTTTTCCTTTGGTGCTTGTGCCCAGCGGTCTTTTGACTAAGTTCCCAGACTGTTCCTGCGCAGTCGGCGGCCCCGCCCCGCGCCGTCCCCTCCGACGCCAGGCCGGCTCCAGAGCCCGGCGCGCTGCGGCCCCTGCTGGCGGCCGCGGGCTTCGCCCGCCCTGCCGTCCCGGTCCTCGGAGGGCGCCTGCCACTCTCCTTTCCTACCGGTCCAGACTGTGCGCTTACCGAGTCTGCCTGGCTTAATTAGGGGTTCTGGGACATCTGTATTCACGGCTACCGTCGTGGTCCTGGGAAGGAAAGGAAAACCTTTCTCCCTCCTAGTTCCAACACTGCTGACCACAGGCCATTCCTCATTCATCCTGACCCTGACTCCAGTGGAAGGTAAGGATTCTCACCCTCAATCTACAGAGGAGGAAACCAAGGCCCACGGAAGCAAAGTAAGTGCTGAAGGTTCAGAGTTACTAAATGGGGCCACGGGGACTGACGGACTCAATTCACTTATTCATTCATCAAACATTTGTGAGGATGTAGCCCATATAGACCCTCAGCTAAGCCCAGGCACATGGCAGGAAAGAGAAACAGAGAGTCTGTCCTGGTGAGCTCACGGTCTTATGGGACAGACTTAACATATAGGAGCCATAAGGGAGCCCAGTCAGGACCCCCACGAGCCGGGCCCTGGAGTCTGGGGTCAGGGGTCTGTGGGGACTCCTGGGAGAAATGATGTCACCCCCCTTGAGCTGCCAGCCCATGCTGAACTCCCACTGAAGGACAAGGGTGAGAGGAAGTTGGAAGCATCATGGTCTGGCTCCTGCGGGGAGGGGGACCCACTGCCCCCAGAGCCCCCTGGGTCTCCAGGGGCCTGTGTGGCAGTCCTGTCACCAGACAGAAGAGTTAGGGAAAGAGGCAAAGTGCAGGACGGTGAGAGGGGCCCCCACCCTCGTCCCGGTGTGTGGATGGACAGCCTCTGTTTGTGTTTGCTTCGTACATCTGCAAAAAGAGATTCTGGAAGGAAACAGAAGACATAAACACATAACAGTGGTTACCTGGGTGGGGTGGGAGGACAGAGCAGGGAGGGACAGGCATGGCTGGGAGGACTTTTTAAAATATGAATAGCCACTTGAATATCACTATTCCAACATTAAATTAAAAAATAAAAGGAATGATGAAAATGTTCTAAAATGGATCGTGGTGAGAGATGCACGGCTCTGTGAACACACTAAAAAGCGTTGAACTGTACAATTTACAAGAGTGAATTGTGTGGTATGTGAATTACATCTCAATAAAGCCGTTGAACAACAAAGGAGAAAACTTCGTGTGGTACTGAGCCAATGAAACAGCTAGAACAGGGCAGAACAGTGTGAGTGGTGGATTTCTCTGGAGCAGATGGGGGCCAGAGAGACCTCCAGATGGACGTCCCGGCCTGACAGACGCAGACCAGGGGTTCTCAGACTTCAGTGGGCATCGGAACCCCTGGCAGCCTTGCTGAAAGGCAGACTCCTGGCCTGGCTTGCAGACCTTTGGAATCAGCGGGTCTGAGGCAGGAGCCCGAGAGCCTGCATTTCTAACATGTTCCTGGGGATGCTGCTGCTGCCAGTCCAGTCCTGGGACCCTCTTTGAGAACTGCTGCCCTAGATGGCCTCTGGTAGCACTGGGTACCTTGGGGACAGGAATGGGAGGGAGAAGTTTCACCATACACCATTTTGAATTTCATACTGTGTAATTAGGCTATAACAAAAATGTATATAAATAAGATTTAAACTTCAAAAAATTATTAGAACTTATTGAAATTGTGTCTGTGTAGCAGAGATGGCCAAGTGTCCTCCGCTCTTCATTCTCTTTTTCTCTCTCAGGCATAGAAACCTTGAACTTTAGTTGAGAATGTGGCTGCCTGGAACAGAAACTACATCTCCCAGCTTCCCTTGTAGGTAGGTATGGCCACATGGTGAAGTTCTGGCCATGAAATGTGAGTGGAAGTGTCCAGAAAGTTCTCAGAAGTATCTTGGACCTGTGGTCCCCCACTCCTGGGCTGTGGACGGGTCCCAGTCTGTGGCCTGTTAGGAACGAGCCTGCACAGCAGCAGGTGAGCCAGCAAAGCCTCATCTGTATTTACAGCCGCTCCCCATCATGCGCATCACTGCATAAGCTCCGCCCCCTGTGAGACCAGCCGCGGCATTAGATTCTCATAGGAGCGTGAACCCTACTGTAAACTGCACATGTGAGGGATCTAGGTTGTGCGCTCCTTGTGAGAACGAATGCCTAATGATCTGAGGTGGAGCTGAGGCAGTGATACTAGCACTGGGGAGTGGCTACAAATATAGATTATCATTTGCAGAGAGGTTTGACTGCACAATAAATGCAATGGGCTTGAATCATCCTGAAACCACCTCCCATCCCCCAATCTGTGGAAAAATTGTCTTCCATGAAACTGGTCCCTGGTGCCAGAAAGGTTGGGGACCACTGTCTTAGAGTGTGGGAGAGTGCCCTTTTTTCTCCCTTACTCCTTCCTGCTGTCTGGGATGCAACCTTGATGACTGGAACTCAAGCATCTATCTTAGGCCATGAGGTAGAGGCTACACATTGGGAATGGCAACGCAGGAAATTACGAGGAACCAGGATTCCTGAGAATGTGGAGCTGCCACCCAAGACCTGGACTGCATGCCTCGGGTCATCATGTATGTGATAAAGAAACATCTGTTTTGTTTAAACAACTGGTACTTTGGATTTTGTGTCACTCGTAGTCACACAGCCCTGAGTGACAAAGCATATAAAGTCTCTGGCACAGGGCCTGGCTCATCACAGGTGCTCCAGCTGAGCATCTGACCCGGTCACACCATGCTGCAAACCCCAGGACTCCTGTGAGCCTGGGAGAGGGTGACACCGAGAAGAGCACAAAAGCCCACCCAGCCCCAGCCCAGCCCCAGCCCAGCCCCAGCTATTGGTCATTGGTTTTCAGCCATTGGTTTTCCAACACTAAATGTCCCATTGGCAGAGGGTTTTGCTGTAACAAGATGACATGTGTCCAGCCACATGCTTTTCTGACCGTATACCCTGCCAATTGAATTAGATTTTCCTCTGGTTGACGTTAGTGTGAGTCTTCATTTCCTGACCATCTGCTGTTTGGGTGGCAGGAAAGCCCTCTGGGTGCCAAGGAACGGCAGCACAGAATGGAAAAGGCTCCGCAGACGCCCATGAGCAGAGCCCCCCACACTGGGCTGCACCCTCCGGTGCAGGCACACGGGCGGGTGCTCAGGGGCTTCATCTAGAGTCCTTCTCACGAGGAGCGCTTGTAAATATGGGTTTATGATCAGCTATGAGTGAAGGGGCGTGTGCATGAGAGAGAAAGGGGGTGTGGAGGGAGGCAGGGGGCCCCCACCGCAGCCAGCACAGTACAGGCAGAGTCTCAGGCCACGACGTGCTTGTTTGCTCATTTGTCTTCTAAATCAAAAGGACCACGTGCAGGCTTTGGCAGCTTCCATTCCCAGCCTTCCCTCTTCACTCCCTGAGCCTCACTTCCCCGTGCAGCACCAGGAAGTGATTTCCGCGTTGCTACCTGCTGGCGTTCACTGAAATGTCGTGTCTTACATGTGTACCCCATGTTCACAGCAGCATTATTCACAGTAGCCGGTAGATGGAAGCAACACAAGTGTCCAGCACAAAGTGTTTATCCAAACACAGAACGGCATGTTATTCAGCCTTATAAAGGAAGGAAATTCTAACACACAATACCCCATGGAGGAACCTTGAGCACATTATGCTAAGTGACATAAGCCAGTCCCAAAAGGACACATACTGTATGATTCCACTTAAATGTGATACCTGGAGTAGTCACAGTCACAGAAACAGAAAGTTGAATGGTGGCTGCTGGGGACAGAGGGAGGAACGGGGAGTCAGTATTTAATGGAGACAGAGTTTCAGTTTGAGAAGATGAGAAAGCTCTAGAGATCTGTTGCACAACAGTGTGAATATACTTAAACTACGGAAATATATATCTAAAGATGAGTAAGATAAAAAGAAGTCATGTCTCACTGATCATAGACCTAATGCTTCTAGAAGACGACCCAAAGAGTGTCTTGTGACTGTGTCCAGGCAGGGGTGGGAGTCGCACAGTGCATTAAACACTGAGAAGATGTAAGAAGACTCTACAGGTGCTCGAGGGCCGAGGGAGGGCACCAGGAAGGCCCGCTTGGAAGGGGTTAGGCCTCGATAGGGCAGCTGTGCTTGCAGCCCGCTAGATGTCAGGGAAATCTGCTTGTTCACGCAGCCGCGGGTGGTGCAGTGCAGGCGCTGGGTGACTGGTGGTCCCGGTGGCCGGGCACATAGGGAGCACAGGGACGCAGGATGTATAGGGAGCCTGGAGCACGTGGAATTCCAGTCAAGCGGGCAGGGAAAGGTAGTCACCAGCCAGGGTTGCAAGGGAACAAGCATTTGGGGTACACGGCCGTGCACCAGATGTCCTCACTCCACATGACTGACCCACCATGCAGCTGCGGGAATCAGAGAGCCCCTTCCTCATGTGGCACCTTCTGCCCCACAGTGCCCTCCGCTGAGAAAGGCTGACAGTGCACTCTCTGGGAAGGACGAATGCAATCCCAGGGCATGTATGGAAGGGTGATTTGGAGCTCAGAGGGAATGAACTGGCACAGTGACCTTAGGGGATAAAAGAGGTCCCTTGGACAGGGCACCAAAAGAAATAACCATAAAATTTGGTGAATTTGAGTTCATACAATTTAAAACTTCTGCTTCTCAAAAGACACCATTAAGAAAATAATAGGACACAGAACCGGAAAAAATACTTACAACAACTATGGCTGCAAAGGACAAGTATCCATATATAAAAAGAACTCCTAAAAAATTCAGTGCTAAAAAGATGAGTAACCTGAATTTTAAAATGAGCCAAAGATTTGAACAGATGCTTCACAAAAGAATTTATATGAACAGCTAACGAACACGAAATTGTGCCTAATACCTTTAGTCATCAGGGAAATGCTAATTAAAACCTCAATGAAATATTACTTCAAACCCGTTACAACGGCTACCTTTAAAAAGATGGAAAATACCAAGTGTTCGGGAAGACACGGAGCGGCCTGAACTCTTGTACGTTGCTGTTGTAAATTGGTACAGCCACTTTGGAAATGGTCTGGCAGTTTCCTATAAAACTAAATATATGCTTACTGTATAATCCAGAAATTCCTCCCTATTTCCCCAGGAGAAATGAAAACATGTGCTTACACAGGAACTTACATATAAGTGCTTTAAAGAACAGATTTACTCATAACAGCCAAAACCAGGAACAACCCGAACGGCCATCACCATGCGAATGGATAAACTCACTGGGGTGCACCCGGCAGCAGAAATACCACCTGGCAGTGGAAAGGACTTTGGAACTGCTGATCCAGGTAACAATATGGAATAAGCTCAAAAACATTTTGTAAGTGGAAGAAGCCAGACACATAAATGATTGTTTCATTGTGATTATAGAATGGGCAAAATAAATCTATGATGGAAAAAAATAGCAGAGTAGTAGCCTCTGTAGTAGGGGGAAAAGGTTGGCTGGAAAGGGGTGTGGGGGACTTTCTGGGGACACAATGCTGCAAGTCTGATATTGGTGAGGGTCCGTATATGCAATTGTCAAAACGCATCCATCCACACCTCCCAGACTGGTGCCTTCTGTGTGAGTTATAATTCAATGTTAACATCTACAGCGTGCCACACTCACTTCCATCCCCCTACCTTGCACTGGATGCTACTCCCCAGTGGGCCCTATTCTTTCTGGGAGACTTTGAAGGTTTTGTCTGGAGAGGAGAAGCAGCCGCATCAGATGCACAAGGAAGTGGATCAAGCTAAGGAATGGTATTTCACACAGCTGACTGAGCAGAAATCCAGGGGAGTGGTCTTTCTGCATTAGTGCCCCCCCCCAACAACCACTCCTGCCTTCTTTCTTGCTAAGAAAACTCCAGCTGTGTTGAGATGGTGTATGAAAATATCATTTGGAGGCTCTAGCAAAGACCCCAAAGTAACAGGGCTTAAACAACAGAGAAGTCATTTCTTGCTCACATAAAGAACTAAGCTAGAATGGTGGCTGGCCTCCAGGAAGTCATCACAGCCAAGGTTCCTTCCACCTTGTTGCTCTGCCTCCTTAACACACAGCTTCCATCTTGTGATCCAAGTTGGCGGCCTCCATTCCTGCCATTGTTTCTACTGGCCAAACAATAGGAATACAAAAAAGGGAGTGAAGGTACACCCTTTCTCTTCAAGAGCTTGACCCAAAAGTTATACACATCATTTCTGGTCACATCTTATTGGACAGAACTTATTCACATGGGCATGCCTACCTGTAAAGGAGAGAGAGAATGTAGTCTCTATTTGGGGCAACCATAGACACAGATAACATTTGGGGATTTAGCTACTAAAACAAAGAAGGAAAGAATGGATAGTGAGTGACAGTCTCTGCCTCATGGGACAGTGTATTCAGCCCAGGTGACAGGTCAAGACTGGACCAATTTGGTTGCATATTTCCCAGCCTTTCTTGCAGCCAGGGGTGGCCCTGAGACCTAGAGAGCAGTCTGCTGGGAAAATTCAGGACTTTTGCTTTCAGGAGAAGAGGGGGCAAGATGGCTCTTGGGCTCCTCCCTGTTTCTCCCTGGCCTGCACACAGATGTGATATCTGGAACTCGAGTAGCCATGTTGCGACCATGAGGGAGCAACCCTGAAAAGAATGCCAACAGCACCCCAGAGATATGGCCCACACAACATCAAGACTCTGAGCAAGGCAGCAGCTGCCCAGGTCGGATCTAGTGATGGGAAGAGGAAAACTCCATTACATCAAGCCCCATCCAGTCCTAATGGGTAGACACATTTAGCCTATAAACCGAGTCTTGCAACCAGCCACAATGATGAGTTCTCTGGCCGCCATCTCTCAAGCTAAGGCTGGATGCTAGAGGGAAGGACACATATTTGGGGGCACAAGTTGTGATGCTGCCTTAAAAAAATTCTCTCTTGCTGTCTTAATGGGTTTTCCTCATGCCCTGACCTGGAGGTGAAGGGTGAGCATGTCACCCCTTCCATATCTCCATGACCAGAGGCTGCATGTGGCTCCTGGAAGCATCTTAGGAAGAATCAGGGGCCTCCCTCATCCCCAGCTATGCTCGTGCGTGAGCCCAGGGTGGCAAGAGGGAAGAAAAATGATCACTGAGTCCACTCTAACTGGCATGTATTTTTAAAGCAAATTTATGGAAACCATAAAAAAAAAGGCAGAGAAAGAAATGCTGCTATTTTCTAATATGACTAGAATTTTTAACAGAAAAGGGCTTCTGAAATCCCCAGTCCTAAGGTCTTTTGGACACCCAGGGCCAAGGGTGGACGCTGTGGGCCTACCCTCATGACAGTAGTTACTCCCTGTCCTTCACCACACCCTGGGGACAGCAGTGGGCCCGAGGGCATGAGGGCAGCTGTCAGAACCCCCTGGAACCTCAGCCCAAGGCCTCTGTGAGGCTGGGAACTTACCCCCGGGGCGTTTCCCACCTCCACCTTCCAGTGCAGGGGTGGGCGATGTTTGCAGTTGCTGGCCTGTAGTGACGGCATGCCCTGTTCGAAAGCAGGAACTGTCGCTCCAGTCAGGGAGCTGGATACTCATGTCTAATGGCCACCGGGGGAGAGGAAAAGGGCAGATGCTGGTCAAGGAACCTGTTGCAGGACCACCAGCAGGAAGCCCTCATGCCAGAGGGGCCCAAGCCAATCACGGGAGAGGAGGGCGAACTGGCCCTGGGCGGTGTGCTTGCTGGAGGGCGCTCATGGCCACCATAGCCCAGCGAAATCAGCAAGGAGGTGGGCAGCAGCCTGGCGGGGGCAACCAGAGCAGGCAAGCGTGTCTGGGGGAGCCAGGGGAGACTCTCATCCTCCCCGACTCGCCCCTTTTCCTCCCTCCCTCCCTCTCTCTGCCCCACTTTCAGTGTCTCCACACTCTCTCTTGTTTTTGTCCTTCTCTGTGAAGCTTTCTAAGAACTCTATTCCTTTCCGTCTTTTCCTTTTTCTCAGCATCCCCGGTAGCGCACGCAGGCAGTGGGGTGAGGCAGTTTATGGGTCCTCCCTGGGCCGTGAGGGGTTAGGAGTGTGGGTTCTCTGTTGGAAAGACCCCTCGGCCTCAGGTTCCTGGCTGTGAAATGAAAATAGAAAATAGACAAACAGACTCGGGTGAGCCTTCACCCACTGCCCTGCGACCAGGGCAGCTCTTCTTCTGTTGATCACTTTGGCAGCGATGCCAACAGCGTTGGTGGCGACGAGATGCGGCACCTGCAGCAGGCCAGACCTCACTGTGGTCTGTCTGTCTTGATCCTCAGAACCTTCCCTGGTTTCCCACAGGTCCTGAACAAAGGCCAAGCGCCTTGAGGAACATTTCAGGAACCACCCCAGCCTGGCTGGGCTCGCTCCCGTTCCTTGTCACCCTCCTTTCCCTACACTCGGCTCTGGCCATCCCAAGTGCTAAGGCCCCTGGCTTCCATGGCCCTCACCAGCTGGAAGCCTCCTTTCCTCATCCCTCAACTACCTCGTCAGCTCCGCCCTGGGAGGGACCAGCTGGAGCCCCAGGCCCTGGGCATAGCCACTGACCACCCCAGGCTAACCCTGTGCCTCTCTGCTGTTTGAACTCTGATGGTGGCCCTGTCACAGTCCCCAGGGCCTGAGCCCCATCCTGTCCCTTGTCCCCATGAGGCTGGTCTGTGTGCAGCATGGAGCTAGGAGACCACCGAGACAGGTGCCACTACCTCACAACCATGACAACGGTCGCTATTTGGGATGACTAAGGTGGGGCTGCTGGGCTCTCAAGTCCTCCCATTCCATTTACCAGCTGTACGACCCTCCTGGGCCTCAGCTTTCTTGTCTATAAAGTGAGATAACAGTAGCACCTAACTGCTTAGGTTTGTTGTGAGGGTCACACGCAGGCTGGTCATCCCCACTCCAGGAGGACCATTCACCTCGGCCGCGGGTTGGTGCTGCTTAGCACCCAGGGGCTTGGCAGAGGCAGCTCCCTAAACAGCTCTCTGTCCCATGACATTCAGAGTAGTGAGACCACAGGCCCTAGGCCTTGCAGCCAGAGGGTGGAGGCCAGCCTTTAAGCAGGTCCCTAGGGCTCCCAGCGACCATGCTGCAGACTAACTTTTGATCCCAGGAGCCTCCCCAGCCCTCATTCCCCCTGCCCTCCAACGGGGGTGCAAGGGCCTTCCCTCAGGGGTGTGAATGTGGACAGTGGGCCCAGCAGGTGGTGCGCTGGGAGCGGAAGCCACCATTGAGACACCAATAGCATCACACGGTGCCGTGGGCATCACAGGGGCACAGTGGGCAACGTGGTGGCCATCAGCAGCAGGGGCTGAACAAACCCCCCAAAGCCTTAGGCCAGGTGAGCACTTGGGTGCCAGGAGCCCAGGCCCACCCTGCCTGTCCCTCCAGGGCTACATGGGGCGACCTGGGCTCTCAGCAAATCACAGCAGGGTCCAGGGTTTGCCTCTGGGTGGAAGGGCCGGTGTGGGCAAGCATATAGCAGCCAGGGTCCCGCAGACAATAGGGGTGTGGTGGGGGTGCAAGCCACCTGTAAACCATGACACCATGAGGTGAGTTTGGGCCCATCAGCCCTGCCCCTCACCCCCAAGCAGTGGGATCTCTAGCTGGTAGGGCCTTCCAGCTACTCCATCCTGCTTGCCCGCCCCGCCCCCAGGGGCATGTCCTGGGAGACCCCGCCCCAGGAACTCCTGCAGCGATTGGGCCGTGAGCCCACCCCTCAGCCAATCACAGAGAAGGACAGACAGCAGGGCGTGGCTCTGGCGCACATCTTGGTCACGTGCTCTCAGCAGCATCCACTCTGGCGGAGCTCTCAGGGGAATGTTGGGAGTCTGATACCAGGAGAATGGGCTGGGAAGAGGTTGTTCACGAGCCCTTGATTAGAAATCAATAAAAACAGGAAGCATCACTTTTTTTTTTTTTTTTTTTAGACGGAGTCTGGCTCTGTCGCCGGGGCAAGCATCACTTTTGAGCCGTTTCTTTTTCCTTTTTTGTCTGTTTATAAAATAGTGCCGGAAGAACACACAGAGCACTGTACCAGACAGAGACAAGTCCTCGAAAAGGGGCATTTTTGTTATCTAACAAATAGACAGATGGAAAGACCAGCAGGATTACTCATGTGCCCCCTGGGGAAAGCTGGGAAAATACATAAAGGCGCAGAGGCGGCAAACCTCATCCTACCACTCAGAGGAGACCACTGTTAACATTTCAGTGTTTTTCTATGTAAATGTGTTTACATCATTGCAATTATTTAATTCTACACTCTTTTCCACATAACACTGTAGCAGCAGTTTTGACAAGCTCCACTGTGCTGCTTGCACATATTCTATCATATGGAGGTGCCATAATTTATCCTTTTTCTGGTATACATTTCAGTTGCCTACAATTTTTCATTACTTCATATAATGCTATGGTGAATTATGCATGAAGCTTTTATGTTATTAAAGAATATCTTCTTAGAACAGATTCCCAGAAGTGAAATTATTTGAATCAGGAAATGTAAATATTATAAAGGCCCTTGATACATATTGCAAATTTGTTATCTGGAAAAACTGAGCCTATTCATATATTCCTACCAGCTGTGTATTCAGGTGCTTATCTTGTATCAATTGTATAAGTTTGGATAGTGTCAGGTTTAAAAGGGTTTTGTTTCTTCCATAGAAAGTGAAAAATTGTGAATTATAGTTTGATATGTGAGGAAGTGACCTGCTACCAGGTGAAAATACCTCGGGGTCCCTGGGACTTGAGTGACAAGCAGGAGAGACCCCCTACCCACATCAGATGTGCACGAGTGAGAAATCAACCTTACTGTGTTAGTCATCAAGATGTTTGGGATTTATTGGATACTGCAGCAGAGCTTGGCTTCTTTTGAACAAAATACTCACTATTTTACTTATCATTTGCTGTGTAACAAATTGCCCTAAAACTCAGTGGCTTAAAAAACCAATAATTATTTACTATCTCTAACAATTTCTATGGGTCAAGAATTCAGGAGAGACTCTGCAGGATGGTTCTGACTCTGTGTCTCTCATAAGGCTGTGGTCAGGTGTCAGCAAGAGCTGTGGTCTCATCAAAATCTGAAGGCTTGACTGGGGCTGAGGCTCCACTTCCCAAGTGATTCACTCACTCACAGCAAGTTGGTGCTGGCCGTTGGCTGGGGGCCTCCTTTCCTCCCTACAAAGGGTTCTCCTCAGGGCTGCTTGAATGTCCTCACAACATGGTGGCTGGCTTTCCCCAAAATGAGTGATCCAGGAGGGAAAGGCAGAAGCCACCACGTGCTTTATCATCCAGCCTCAGAAATTATACACCATCACCTCTGCTATAATTTATTAGCCACACAGACCAGCCCTGATTTACTGTGAAGGAGCCTACACAGGGTGTGCATATATATGGAAGCAAGGACCACTGGGGGCCATCTTGAGGCTGGCTACCTACCCAATAAATCTAGTTTTAGAAATCGGTTCTTAAAACAATCAAGGATGTGTCCAAAGGTTTAACTACCGAGAGAAGATGGCCATTATAACATCATTTTTAGAAGAAAAAAGAACACATAAACATCCATCCGGTTGAATAAATCATGATATGACCATAAGACAGAATTGTGTGCAGTCACCTGTTACAGAAGATTATTATGACATGGAAAGATGTAGTCATACACATAACTAAGTGACAAAAGAACATGTAGAATGATTCTGATTGGTAAAGAGCATGTCTTTATCTAAAACCATAGGAAAGGTGTGAATGGATATATATCTGGGATAGTTTCGCTATAGAACTGAGAGTGTCCACACCCCTCCCCTCCCACTTGGATGGACACTTTCTCATCACACTGATCTTGCTTTGGTCAATGGAAAGTGAGCAGCAGTATCTATGGCCCATTCCAAGCCAACACCTTCAGAAGACTTGCATACTGTGCTTGCCTCCCTGGGAGCTTCTGACTCCTGGAGAAGGAAGGAATATGCCCCAAGGACCAGATGGTCCCAGGAAAATGAGAGACACACACAGAGTGAACTTGCAGCTTGATCAGCCAAATGCTGACCAACCTACAGGTGCAAGAGCAAGACATAAATACTTACCCTGGGGTGTTTCTGAGGTTCATGGTGGTGGTTACTGATGATACAATATCAGAATATGAACAATTGTTATTTCTGGGCAATATAATTATTTTCTTCTTTTTTTTTCTTACCTTCATTTTCTGAATTTTCTACAGCAAACATACATTTATAATAAAAAAAATTATTTAAGCATACGTATAAGTAAAACAAGCTTTTGGGAAGTTTAAAAAGAAAACCTTGTTCATGAACATACTCTCTGTTCTCATCCTCATGCAGATGTGTGATAATCTAGTGATAATCACAGGATGCATACTTGGATACCCTACCTTTTCTCTAAAGTTACATTGTAAACACTCTTCTACTATGCTGGGACATGTCCTCTGTGACTAACATTTACAGTGACTAACAGAACATTCCACCAAGTGAATATAACATTGTGTGCTTGTGTTTTTCCCACTGTTGGAAATGTTATTTATAAATTGTTACGGTTAATGATCATGGGACGATAGGTGTATGCAGGTATGTACTTCTTCCCCCTCCCTGCTCTTTGAGTTGCTTCCCAAACAACTATATGAGAGGAAAGGAATATTTAATCTCTCTTGACATGTATTTTAAAATTTGTCTTCCAGAGGAATCAACCACTGCACCTCTCCACAAGCTGTATTTACAGGTGCCAGCCTGGGGTAGATACTGCGGATTGCTCACCCCATGTCCCACAGGAAATTAGCCCTGATTTTATTCTAAGGGGCAACGTACCCATCTACCTTGTGGCTAGGGGTAGCAATGAAATGTAAGCAGAATTTATCGAGTGGGTCATGTGTCCCCTTAAGAGGGGCAGACAACTGGAAATGAGCCTTCTTTTGCCCTCTATGCCTGCTTTTTGCTGTGATGGTTGGATCTCCAGCACCCACTTTAGGTCATGAGGCTACTTTGAGGGTAGAATTTATATACTATGCAAAGCAAAGAAGAAAGATTCCCAATAACATTACAGAGATGCCATGCCAGCCGTAGATTGCCTATCTCCAAGCTTCTTTCATGTGAGAGAAAAATAAATGCCATATTAGTTAAACCTTTGAATTTTTGATCTCTACTAGCAACTGGACTACTTCTTAACCTCTTCAAAACATTACCAACATTGGTTTTAGCACGTTAAAGTTATAAAAATTATTTATAGGTGGCAAATGAGACTGAATTATTTTTCAATCTACATATTTTGAGGTACACTATAGGCAGAAGAAATAACATAAGCTAAGCTGTACAAGCTGGGAAAGATAGGCATTTTCAGGGGACACGTAAGTCACTTCTGAAAGGTAGTCTTATTAATAACCTATCTAACAGAGAAAAATTAATTATTACACAGAAAGTAAAAGAAATAAATTCACAACATAACTACCCTATGTTTAATTAAAATACATGTGGTCTAACTTATTATTTTTGGTTTCTTTCTCAGCCTTAAAGAAAATCCCAAGTGGACAGTAGGAGTGTGAAATTTCTCTGCTTTTTTAAGAAGAGACAATATCAGATATTCCCACTATCAAGAAGAGAGAAAAAACTAATTTCTGCTATCAATCTGCTATATGAAAAACAGGAAAAACCAACACTGCAACTTGATAGCCACTTTTGATATCAGTCCCCTAAAACAGACAGAGAGAAAAGAAAAGCTATTTCTACCCTTTAAAAGCTCCAAACAACTTTCCTCGACACCTGACATTTCTTTCCTCCCTCCGTGTGTCGTGGCCACTCTCTCTTTCTCTCTCTTTCACTCTATCTCTATCTCTCTCTCTCTTCCTAGGAAAATAAGTAAACTTTTACTTTTATATATCCTAATCACTGTCTGAAAATTCTTTCTCCCCCCCCGTGTTTAGACTTCACACCCTAACATTTGGTGGCCCGTATGAGGGGAAACTGAGTCGCTACGTTGCTTCTCTGCCTGCAAACAAGGAGCTCACCGCTCAGCTCACTTTTCAACTTCTGTCTTGAGACTGCTCCCTGCTCTGCTGCACAGAGCCCAGGACTTCATTCTCGGTGTCCTCATTTGGAATTTGGTAAGTCTGCAGGGCTTTGGAAATGGTCACACGCTCGAAAAGAGTTGGCGGTTCTGTGGGTAAAACTCCGGTACTGGTCTGCCACTCTCGGAAAGGTGCCTGGGGAGGATGCTTCCTAGCCACCTCCTCCCAGACTTCACCGAGACCCAGGGACACCTGGCTTTGGGGAAGCGCCTCTCTAGGTTTCCGTCTGGACCAGGACTCGGGGATGCCCACCTTCTGGCCAGCACCCTAAATTGCATTTCAGGTCTGACTCACAACTCGGGGATGGCCGATGTCTGATCAGCACCTCAGGCCATCTGCTGGCAGATGCCCCACTCAGCCTGTCGGTGTTAGTGTCTCCATATATGGCCATCCCTAGAGTCCTTCCCCTTTTCTTTCTCCTAGCTGCCATCAGGAGCAACATTATGTTACATGACAAAGAAATGTGGCCCGGGAATGGATCTCTTCATCACAATGCTATTCTGCCACTCAACCTTCTGTTGCCACTGGCACAGCAAGGGGGTCTAAAGTTCCCTGTGTTCCGCCTTTCTTTAAAGTTGCTAGAAATCCTAATCTTCACTCTGCTTAGCACATGTGACATCTCACTCCAGCATCTCTCTCACTGTCTTTGCTTTCCAGATAAGATTTCTCTTTCAGCTCCCCTGTTCCCCTCCTCCTCCCTCTCCGTCTCCACCACTCTTGCCTAGCCACGCTTGCCAAGGCCGGCCAGGCCCCCTCCAGCCTGTACACACCTCCCTCTTTGGGAGGCTGTGGGGTCAGAGGTGTTGTAAATTACTCAGAGCCACCATGAAAATCCAGTCCTTTTCCTTTCACGACTGTCCTCTTTACTACTGAGATCCTGACACCGGGGAGGGATGATGCATCTTAGTAATGCTGTTCATCTCTTAGTTTGCCCCGATATTTGGCATAAACTCCAAAAGCTTTAAAAGAGGCCTCAGACTCCACAAGTGGAACTTTAAAAGCTGGCCTTCAAGGTCTTTGATAACCGAGATGAGGAAAGGAGAGAGGAAAAAAAGAAAAGAGACTGGCAAAGGGCCTTAGAGAGGGAGGAAGCTTTCAAATGGTGGCTACTGCAATAGGAGGGGTTTTTCAGGGACGGAGATACCCTGGAGCCCAGGCAAGAAGATGCCAGACCACATCCTGTTCTGGAAACTACACCTCGCTTCCTCTACAACCAGCTGGGGCCTTGGAGAGAAAAGCCCCAGGGAGTGGAGCTTGGCAGGGAATTGGCAGAGCCCCCCTGAACTGGCATCCTCCACACCCACGGATCCTCTAGGACTACTGCAGTCTGAGGGACACATCCCAGCTTGGGAACAAAATCAACTTCGTCACGCCAGGATGGCTAAGCCTCTCGCAACACTCTCTCTGTCACAGGTAGGAACACCAGAGCCACTTCATCTGCTCTCCCCAAATTTTCAGAACCTGTTTCCCTCCCTGATCTCCATCGCCAGAGTGGAAGGTAAAATACAAACCCCTGTGTACTCTACAATTTCTCTGCCTGCTAGGAGGCGAAGTCCTTGCCCGTCCCTTTCTGTGCTTCCCGACTGTCTTACCCCAGACTGGGAAAAGATACTACCGTTGAGTCAGACACCTAACTCCTTCAACACCACAGACTTCCTTTCTCGGGCTCTTAAAAACCAGACTTAACTAGGACGGGATCTCCTTTCAAAATAGAGAGTTAGAAAAAAAATCAAAGCAAAAAGGAACTAGTATGCAGGAGAGAGAGAGGTGGGAAGAGAGTCGTGAAAATATATTTTTATTAAGGCGTGAAAATATATTTTAATAAGAAAAGTAAAAAAAGAAAGAAAATGATTTTATATAAAAAAGATCCTGTGTAATAAATGTTTGTCCTGAAGGAACTGGTGCTTTAAGAAGGGAAAATTGGGCACAAAAACAAAAAGTCCAAACATGTCGTATATGGTTCATACAAGTCAAAATAAGGCACGTGGAGGAAAATTTATAAAAAAATTTTATATATGATCAAGTTGGCTATAATTGAAAGGGAAACTTCTGGTAAAAACAACAAAATTTTCTATTCTCCATGAGAATATTTTAACTGATGGACTTTTAAAATACATTAAAAGTTCAGAACTCAAAGGCTCAATGTGCTACTATAAAATTAAGATACAGAGTTTGTTAAACTTTCTGTCTATCTTTTGCCCACTAAAACTATGGCTACTGAGTTACGGGTGTTGAGATAAAGCTCACTGAACTATGTCATCCTAAAGTCAAGGCCAAGCAGAAACAGTCAGTCACTCATGTAAAACTGAAGAAAAAGCGGTAAAAAGAGCCCTAGAGGTTTGGTGATTCCCGTCCTGCCTCGACTCTCACTTTTAAAACCATCCATTTCCAACCCATTCCCCCTTTTGTGACCCAAATAAACTCTCAGCTCAGTAGGGACATCTCGACCTCCACGCCCCACAGAAAACAACTCCAGAAGATGAGACCTCCACCCATATTCCCCAGATTTTGAGTTCATTAAATAGAAATTTTTACCAAAGAGAGGGGGAAATGAAAGGTGGTCTCACTAGTAACCCATCTAACAGAGAAAAATAAACTATCAAATGGAAAGTAGGAGAAATGGACTCATCACACAGCCACCCTTTGTTTAAATAAAACACGTGTGGCCTAGCTTGTTATCTCTGAGTTCTTCTTCAGCCTTGGAAAAGTTCCTGAGCGCACAGTAGGAGCGTAAACTTCCTCAAGAAGAGACAGAACCAGCTGCCTCCTGCTATCAAGAAGAAAGAAGAAACAATTTCTACTGTCCATCTGCCACGTGAGAAACAGAAAAAGCCAACACAGCAGCTTCACAGCCGCTTTGGTTATCAGTGCCCTGAACAGAGATAGAGAAAAGCCATTTCTACCCTTGAAAAGCGCCAGCTCTCCTCCCTCTGTGTCACGGCCATTCTCTCTCTCTCTAAGGAAAATAAATAAACTTTTACTTTCATATACCCTAATCACTGTCTGAAAATTCTCTCTCCCGCGTGTAGACTTCCCACCCGAACAACTTCCCGGAGTGTGAGGCTGTCTGATCTCACCCTACTGAGAGAAGGAAAGTGAAGCTGTGGTGTGGAGACCCTTGGATGTCAGGTGAGGCGTGAATCCCTGTCATTCACATCCTGAGGGACCACTGAGGCAGGGCATCCCGATGGAGACTGAGCCTGTGTTCGCATTCTCTCTCCCTCCCCTCTCTCCCTCTCTCTCTCCCTCTCATCCCTCCATCCCTCCCTCTGTCTCTCTGTCTGTTTTCCTCCCTCCCATCACCCCACCCCCTTCCCCCTTTTTCTCTCTCGCCCCTCCCCCTCCCTCCCCTGCCCTCCCCCTCTCCCTGACAGTGCCAGCAGGACAGTTACCAGGCAGTCCCCCGCCAGGGCAGCCTGAGCAACTCACTAGTGACTGTGGACAGGTTGCACAGCTTGGAGGAGTAGTCGGAAAGTGACGCCCTCCAGAGCAGGCGAGCCCAGCCCTGCTGGCGCTCTGTGAAAGGCTGTTTCTGTCCTTCCTGCGTTCAGAACGAGACACGCCAGGCCCGTCTGATAAATGCCCCTTTGTGCTGTAAGGGTTCTCATCAGCTCGTGAGGTGCCCTCAGCCAGACCCAGCTACACGCTGCCCCGGCTGCTGCCCAGCAACAGGCCTGCGGGGGCCTGGCCCCCTGCCAGCCGAGATGCCATCAGAGCCAGAGACGGGAAACGTGGCATTTGGGAAGCTGCCCCGGAGGCTGTGGCTTCCGCACAGCACAGGCCACATCCACAGGCCGGACAGGCAGCCACTCCACGGAGAGGCCGGTAGGTCACAGAGGCCTGGGTCGTGGCCGGCCCTGTCTCAAAGGTGGGGCTGGGAACTGGGTGGTCTGACAGCTGTACCTCTTGGGATCCACCGGCAGCCTGAGCTGCTCCGCCCCATGGCTGGCTATGAGGGCGCACCTGACTCCTCGAGCACTGATGGGGACCGGGACAGTCCCAGGGACCCTGTCCTGGGCAGGCCACTTCACAGCCCAGACCTCTGCGTCCACTTCCTGAGACTAGAATATCTCCACTTCCAAATCCTTCCTGTCAGCTTGGTTAAAAGGAAGGAAAGAAACCAGAGGTTAGCCGACAACGCGGGACCCAAGGGAAGCTGGGGAGGAGAGGCAGTGTGGACGCCGACGTTTTCAGACTGTCAAGCACAGACTCGTCTTGAGGGCGGACAGGCAGTGGCCGGGGCGAAGGCAGAAGGCAAAGGGCCTGGTTAAAGTTAAACCCGTCTGCTCCCTGTCCTGGTCGTCCGCAGTTGCGCTCTTAGCAAGTAATGCCCCCTGGGACCGCTGCTTTTCAAGGTCATTGTCCCCCAGACCAAGACAAAGGAGACACTCGCTTACCTGCTGGACTCAATGTGCCCACCAACCTCCAGACTTGACCTCGTGAGGACGTCACCAGCCTGGTCACGGTGACCCCAACCCACATAAAAGCCCCTTGCGGCTTGGGACAGGATCCCTCTGTAGACCTCTTCACAGATTTATGCAAGTAAGAGAACTGAAAATGGTGCTTTTGCTGTGGATTTGTTTCTAACATGCCGCCATGACTCTTGACTTTTCCACAGCAGAGGGACACCTGCCTCAGGCTGAGGGACAGTGGGACAGAGGGTTTGTGTGAGGCGCTGGGCACGGGGCCTGCCTGTGGCAGCTGCTCAGTAGTGGGCCCTCCCCCGCCCGCACTCTGGCCGATCCACACCTGGCCCGAATGCTCACCTCAGCTGCCAAGGATGGCCGTGCCCAGTGGCTCAGAGTGGGGTCCCCGGACCAGCAGCCCCAGCACCCCTGGGACTGGGGACCAGCGAGCTGTGCCCACCAGGGGTTCTGACGTGTGTCTCAGTGTGAAAACTGCTGGCCTGCCCAGAGCCAGGACAACAGAAAGCCTTCCCGCCGTGGCCAATGGTGTTGTGTGGGGCTCATGGTTAAAGGCACAGGCTGACCGCTGTCCCCTCCCTGCCACAGCACAGGGACAGAGGGGGAAGGAGGATTCCACGGCCTGGACTAAAGCCCCTGTTGCCTGTGGATGTTTGCAGAGGGGTCAGCCTCGGGTCTGAGGTGGCTGCAATTCTCTAGGGACGACAGGAAAAGGCTTCGCCTCGGCCATGAGGTAGTTTCTGACACCCATCTGTGGTAGGTAGAGGGTGCACAGGGTGGACTCAGGTGACCTGGGCCCCAATCTCAGCTCCCAGAGCCTCAGTTTCCCCACCTGTAGAAAAGGCACAACCCCATAGTGAGATCATGCACACCAAGCCTGGCCCCTGGCGTTGTTAGCAATGACTGCTATTTCCATAGTGGCCTCTCGGTGGTGCTGTCTCCACTTCCTCATACTCTGGGACAACAGCCCTACCTAGCTCTGGATGCTCTGGCCAGGTGGGAAAGTATCCCCGAGGCTGTCAGGTACTAAGGGACACAGCTCCCTTCTGCCTCCTGAGTCCTTGGGGGTGGGAGAGAGGTCTCCAGGAGAGAGGGCTGATGGTGGGCAGGAGAGGCCTGGGGACCCCAGGGACCTAGTGGGGGGGCATGTATGTGCAGAGAGGACGCCCCTCAGACACATCTGGGGGCTTCTCAGGGGAGGCACCCCAGACTTGAAGCAGAAGGAGGGCTCTGGCCCTGGGCACCGGGGAAAGGGCGGACAGGGCCTGCTGGCTGGGTGTGTCGGGTGTGCTGCTGCCACCCGACACCACACATGTTGGTCCCTCAGTGACTGTGCTCTGAGCCCCGGGCCAGGCACTAAGCTTCGAGGCCCAGTTCACTGTGGGAGAGATGTCGCCTCCTTGCAGCCCCAGGGTGGGGCCCCAGCCCAGCCCAAACCCTGGACTGGCCAAGGCCAGCGGATTCAGCAGATGAGGCCAAGCTCAGCCTGGACTTTTGGGAGAGGGACGGGGAGGTACCTAGACTAGACCTAAATTGCCTGTGGATGTCCCTTGGCCAAACCACAGACCGCTTGACCCGCCAGATGCCCATCTTGCTCCCACACTCTCCGGCCCAGTGGCTTCGTGGCCTGAGTCAGCGGTCGATGTCAGGACCAAGAATAAGAGGCCCAGGCAGCCCCTGTCATTAGTGGTTTGCTGGGCAAGGGCTGGGCTGAGCAGGCTGAGCCTAGGGACGCCAGGGCGCCATGCCTGGAGGGCAGACAAAGGGGACATGGTCAGGCCGTGCCCTGGGCAGCCACCTGGGTGGGGGGCATAAGGTCCACAGCACCTGCGGGCTTTGAGGTTTCATTCCTTCTGGATTGACTGCCACTGAGATGCCAGCCTGTTGTTGTCTGGGGGAAGGGCAGACAACACCCAGGCAAACACAGACAACGGGGCTTCAGGCACTGCCCCGGGTGCACTCGGATGGCAGGAAGGAGCCGGCCATGTGGAGAACTGGAGCAGGAGATTCAGGTGAAGGAAATGGAGCAGACAAAGACCCCAGGTAGAAAGGAGTCAATGGAACGAAAGACGGACAGGGCTGGAGTGAAGGGCGCATGGAAGTGGGGAACGGGGTGGGGCTCTCAGTTACACAGGGTCCAGGAGTGCGGATGCTCACGGGAAGCCTTCAGAGGGATTTAAGCCAGCCAGTGACATACTCTAATTCACTTTTCCAAAATAGGTTTGAGATCAGCTATATCAGAAAAACAAAAACAAAGCAAAACAAAATTACAGCAGCCTCCAGACAAGATAGATTTTTTTTCTTACATTGAAGAAGTCTGGAGGTGGGCAGCCCAGGGAGGGGCTCTGCTCCCAGTCTTAGGGATCCAGTCTTCCTCTGCTGTTCGAGGCTCCCATGGCCAAGATCTCCTCATGGTGCAACATGGCTGTTAGAGCTCCAGCCATTACATCCATCTTCCAGCCAGCAGGTTAGAGGAAGTAATGAAGAATGGCACACCCCTTCTGTTTAAGGTCCTTTCCCTAATGCTGCACACACCCCTTTTCATTGCCAGGATGTGGCCACCAGGGTACTCCTGGCCGCAGGGAAGACTGGGAAATGCAGCTCTGGTTCTGGGAAGCCATTGGCGGAGCTGGGAGTCAGCAGTCTGTGACTGAGGGAGAAAAGGAGAGCTACTTTCCCTGCCACTTTGCTCTGGCGGCTGGGGACAAGGGCTTTGTTGGACATAGATGCCCATAATGCAAAGTGGCATCTGCCCCAGCCTGGCCCTCAGGAGCCCCAGTGGGAGAGATGGATGCACAAAGGGGCGGGGACAGACCAGGGGGTCAGGGTTCACCACGGGAAGCTGGGGCTGGCTTTCTGCTCCTCCTGTCTGTCGCAGTGAGCCTGGCTCCTTCCACACCAGCCGCAGGCTCTCGCCTGCTCTGTGGCGGCCGCATAATATTCCAGGATGCGGATGGATGCAATTCACTTAGCCACTCCCCCGTGGTGGACATACACTGGTGGTCAGTGGCCTTCTAAAGCCAGCTCTGTCGCACTGTGCAGCCTGGGTATGCCACTCCCCCGGGGGACAGCGTGAGACGATCACGTGCCTGCAGTGCTCACCTGACATCACCTGCCCGTTATCATCCTTGACCCCCTGTGCCTTCCACTCCCACTCGCCTCTCAGAGCCTCTGCTGTCCTGTCTTCACCACGGGGATGGTGGCATGGCACCTCCTCACAGGCCTGGCTCTCCGTCCTCCATCCTTCTAGAAACAGGGTGGCAACACCGCCCGCCGGTCTCCCCCATCTCCTGGCTCTGTGACTGACTGCATGGAGCTGCGGCCCCTAGAGATACCTCACAGGAACGCAGCCCCCTGGCCCATCCTGAGGCCAGGTGATGGGCTCCTGCAGGTGGGCGGGTGTGGATGGGCCACACCCGACGGTGGCAGTCCCACTGGCTTCCAGTGAGTCCCCACTGCGTCAGACTGACTGCCAGCGCCCCCCTCCTCACGCTCGCCCTGGTGCCAGCATGTGCGGGCCGGCTGGCTGGGCGGGCAGAGGCAGGGGGCTGTGGCGTGCAGAGCCACCTGCCTTTTGCAGCTGGGTCGTCTTGGCCATGCCACATGCCTTCTCAACCTTGTTTTCTCCCTCTGGGAAGTGGGAATGGCATGCCTGCCTCCAAGCCCCTCAGAGATGGAGGAGGCCAGGCACCAGCTGCTTTTGAAGCCTTCCTGTTCAGGAAAATATGGTCTGCTGGACGCGCTAACATTTAGCACCTTAGTGCTTTCAGCGCATGTTCTCCCAGATCCGAGTGACACATCTGTGCTCCCCACGGTAGTGCGGGTGCTCAGACCACGCTCAGTGCCAGCTCCTGGGACAGCGTGGGTGAGGCAGAGGGGCCTAGGCCTCCAGTTTGCACCCTTGCGGCCTGCTCCAGGTGACAAGGCCCTTGCCAGTCCTCCGCCCCACTAGACCCCATTCTTGGTCAGTGAGATGGAGCCACCCGCTGGAGGTGGCACTGTGAGGAGCGGGCTGGGATGAGACCTCTGTGGTCCTTACACGCCATCTTGCAGCATCCCAAGATGTGTCCCAAGCTACACAGCTCATCAGAAGGGGCAAATCTGAACTTGACACAACACTGGCCCCAGAAGAATCAACTAGAGTCCTGTGATGGGGGAGAGGGACTCACTGAACCTCCCCGGGTGCCGGGGAAGCAGCCTGAGACGCCAGCTGACCCGCCTGGCGCCCGCGTGCAAACAGACAGTGTGTGTGTGTGCTCGTGCACACTCGCGGTGTCTCTCTGCTGGAGCACAGCCCCCAGGGCTCAGTTGTCACCCCTGCCAGCCCATGCCTCCCTGCCACCCGCCTTCTCTGTGTGTCTCCTGAGCACATTTCCCTCAGCTCAGGGTCAGCGTCTCTGAACTGGCCTTGGACGGCTCATGCGCTCAGCGTCTCCAGGAGAACTTGAAAGCAGTGGATGGTGGGGGACATGGCGGGCATTGTCCCTTTAAGACTTGTCCTGGGTCAGACCCAGCAGGGAACAGTCTGGTCAACAGCCCTGAGCACAGCAGGGAAAACACAGGTTCCACAGGCAAATGAGGATGACACGGCAGACCCGGGAATTCCCTCACTGCAGTCTCTGCCGAAGCCTTGACACCCGACTGACGTCCTCCCAGCTGCCCCGGGAACAGCACAACTCCACCCCCGTTTACAGCTGAGGACGCTGAGGCTGGGAGAGGAGAGTCCCAATGTTACGCCACAACCTTCCTGGCTTCCTCTTGGAACGTGGGAGTAAGGAGCCTCACGGCACGGACCTGCCATGTGGCCCAAAGAGAGAACATGCTGGGGATGGGGCCTGTCCCATGCGCTAAACCTCACCCTCTCGACCTCGGTGCCTGCCTCCTCCCCTCCCTTGGCCTCCCAGGGTCCCTGGGCCTCCCCTGCAGCTCTCAGGGCCCTTTCAGGTTGTAAAGTGCTTTCTCTGTGGTATCTCCTCCCGCCCCCCTCCAGGAGTGGGCCCTCGTAGGCCAGCGCTGCCCGGGGCTGGGAGTTTGTCCCCTACAGTGAGGGGCTCGGGCTGTGTGTGTAGATGATGCCAACGGTTAACTCTGGATTTCTGGGTGCTTGTGACTAACAGGTGAGCCGACAGTGGCCTGGGTTATGGAGAACAGTAACCACCACCGTAACAGGCCACTGTGCCCAGACCCTGCCCCCCCTCAGGCAGGGCTGAGGCAGTGACAACCTGAGCCTCAGTTTCTCAGCTGTGAACTGGGCCAACAGCTCCTCCCTCACAAGAGGATCCCATTGGGAAGAGCCGCTCACACCTCCTGTCCTGGTGGCCATCCGGCCCAACGGAGGCCTGGTGTTCTGAGCTGGGGACTGTGAGACCCAGGGCCTGTGATCAGGAGCTTCTCTGGCCTCCCAGGCTGTTCCCTACATGCCCTTGACCCACAGGTCCCCCAGATGGGCAAAGCACGGAAGAATCAGAGTACAGGGAAACAGAGGCTGAGCAACCAACCCCCATCACTCAGGAGGTGCGTGCTGGCCTGGCATCCGGGCAGGGCTCTGGGCCCCCTGCTGCCCCCAGCGTGGTCCTGGACACTGATGTGACTGGAAAGTCCCTTTTTCTGAAAAATCCCTCAGGGTGACTTGCACTTTCTATGCCTTGGGTTTCACTTACAAAACTCATCGGCTCCCCCAGCAGGGGCGAGGCACAGGACGGGAGAGGAGAGCGTGGGGCCCTCACGGGTGAGGCAGGCACTGAGTTCACATGCCCACTGGGTGGCCGCCCGTCCAGCCTGCTGGCTGGGCAGACCCCACCAGAGGGAATGTCCAGTGAGGCAGGGGACAGGGAAGACAGCCTCAGGGGTTCTGAGCACGGCATCCTGGGCTGACCTCTCCTGGATGGGCCTCTCCCCAGCTGTGCCTCAGTTTCCCCCCCCCATTAGGTGAGGGGGAAATGGGCACTTCCCGGGGCATTTCCCTGGGAAGACAAGAAGTGACACGCCCAGCCTCTGTGCCTCTGGTCACAGACTCCCACTGCCTTGTTCCAGGCCCTGGCACCTGGAACAGGGCCTGGCATACAGTAGGTGCTCCATGATTGCAGAATAAAGGAATAGGCTAGGCTGGGGCTCAGGCTGCCCTGAAGAGCTGCATGGTGAGCTTGGACACCACTGCCTAGCCTCTCTGCTTTTGTTTCTTTATGGGGAGGGAAAAAAAGATCATGTTGACGTGGCCTTGACCAAACTCCAGCCTCAGGCTAACAGCACGCAAAAGCAGATGCACAGAGAGGGTAAGCCACCTGCCTGAGCCACACAGTCACTGAGTAGCAGTTCTGGGATGTAGGGTCCCAGCAGGCTGGCCTCTCCAGGAAGGTTGGGAGGATCAAAGGGGTCTGCGGGTCTGCTCACTACTTCAGCGGCTTTAGTAGAGGCATCTGCAGATACTGAGATAATGCGGAAGTCTGGGGTGCCACCTGTAAAGGCCCACTCGCTAGGTGACCTATGTTCGCTTGACCTATGTCTGTAATCGAGAAAAAGTACCCTACAGAGATAAATGAAAGCAATTAACTTGTAACTGATTGTTTAAACTTTCCAGCTGCCTGTCATAAAATTTGTTGTGCTTGCTTAACACCTGAAAGAATGCTCCTTAATTGGTGCTGTTTCTGTAAACCTGCTCCCATAAAGATTGTAACTGAAACCGGAGTCCGAGGCTGGTCCCGGACCCCACAGCTGTGGAAAAGATGATATAATGTTGTTACTACCACCGTGCCTAAAGTCACGTAGCTCTAACTTAAGATAGTATAAAACCTCCCTGCTTTTTCGGCTCAGCACCATTCTCTGTACCTGTACCCCAACAGGGCAGGGGGTAGTCACTGGCCAGCTAATAAAGACTCATAATTTGGCTCAATTGGGTCTCTAGGTGGTCATTTCTCGCACTCCACTCGGTAACACCACCCAGTAGAGGTGGGCAGGAGAAAAGCAGTGGGGTCTGGAGTGAGGTCAGGGTCAGAAGGCAAGGACACAGTGGCCCAGCCTACACCACAAG
Source organism: Eulemur rufifrons (assembly GCF_041146395.1). Lineage (NCBI taxonomy): Eukaryota > Metazoa > Chordata > Mammalia > Primates > Lemuridae > Eulemur > Eulemur rufifrons. Next base: position 201,880,849 of record NC_090989.1, on the reverse strand, counting down.
CTCCTGCAGCAAGATGATGCCCCCCGGGGAGTTAATGTCCTCCGCATCCTACCTGGCTTCCCACGCCTGGGACAGGCCCACCAGGCCGTCCTGGGAAAATGCGGCTGATTGAGCCACGGCCTGGAAGAGCCAACGCGCTCTGCAGGGCCCCAAAGCCTGGCTTGAACACCGGGTGCTGCCTCAGGGCAAGGCGGGCAGGCCAGGCTGGAGTGGCTGACGCCCTGTGCGCCTCGCTCCTGCCCCTCCGCGAGGCTGTGCCGGACCCTCACAACCCCCACCTCCCAGGCGGGAAAGCGCAAGCTGAGACAGGGGAGAACGTGGCCCGCAGGCAGGGGAGCCTGGCCCTCCCAGCTGGCGCTCGGCTGCTGTGTGCGTGGAGGGCTCTGTGCTGGAGACACCTGCGGTCCCCGGGGCGAGCCCTGCCTGGGAAAAACCCCAAACACCGGCAGCAGCGGCAACGCCCACTCGTCGTCTTGGCGCTTGCCAAGTGGCCAGGGAAGGGCTGGATCTTGGCCTCACTTTAGGGACTAAGAGTCTAGGCTACGACGCTGGCTAGGCGGGGGTGGGGTGAGGGGGGCTGCCTCGCCCACGACCCCGTGGCCAGGCACCTGGGGGCCCAGAACGCAGCGCAGGGTCCTCTGGGGCCACCGCGGGACCCGGCGCCGAGCCCCTTCTCCCGCGAGGAGCCCTGCAAGGGCGTTTCAGGCCGGAGGGGGCACTGTCCCGACCCCGCGCGCCCCTTCAGGGCCGGTGTCCGCCCCGGGTGGAGGCGGAGTCTGCCGGCGGCCGCTCGCAGCCGGGGGCGGGACGAGCCGGGTCGGGTGCGCAGCCGGGGCCTGGCAGCAGAGGCCCGGGCGCAAGGAGGCGGCCTGGGCGGGCGCACCATGGATTCGCGGCCCGAAGAGTACCAGCTCAACGGCGACCTGCGCCCCGGCTCGCCCGGTTTCCCGGACGCCTTGGTAAGGCTCCCCCCACCGCTGTGTGACCTTGGCCGGCACCGCCCTCTCTGGGCCCAGCGCCGGCGGCTCCCCGGGCACCTGTGGGCACGGGGCCGGTGCGCACCGCGTCCGCACTGCGGGGTGGCGGGGGACGCCCCGCCCCGGACCTGGTCCCTGGCGCCGCGTCAGGGGCCGGAGCGGTGGCTTCGGGTGCTCCAGCCACCAGGCAGGTGAGCGGGGCGCCCCGGCGTGGGGCGGGCAGCCGTGCTCTCGTCCCCTGCCCGGCCAAGCAGTGCTCACTCTTGGCGTCTACTGCTTCTCAGGCAGAGGTCGGCCGGCGCCCCCCTAACCCGGCCTTCCCCCACCTCCCGCATCACCCTCTAACTTCAGCCTGGCCATGCCACCTCCGCACGTGAGCCCCAGGGTGTGTGGAGAGGACTCACAGCCTCCGGGCTCCAGGCCAGCAGCGGGGTGATGCCTGCCTTGACGGGGGAACTTGGGACCTGCTATGGCCCCTACTCCACTCACCTGCCTTGAGAAGCCGACATCACACACAGCCTTCCCCTGTCCCCACACAGGCTCTGGGGGCCTGTGCAGAGCTTGCCTTGCTGGGCCTGGAGGGCTGTGGGGGTGGGGGGGGGAGGCAGGCTCTGGCAGTGGTCTCTGACCCCCTGCAATAGACCTGGTTCACCCCCGTCCTGCCCCCCAAACCCCAATTTACAGCCCCTGCTACTGCAGCAGGGCCTGAGCTGGCCAGGATCCTGTGCCCCACACTTCTTCACCCAGCACTTAGTGCCTTGGGTTTGCTGCAAGGTCCTGGCACGGCCCTTTGATGACTTGTTGACTTTGGATAGTCTTTCATTTTCCGACCACCCCCCCTCCCTGGGGATGGGGGCAGAGACCAGCAGCCTGCTGGGTTTTCCAGGCTTCTCGATGGTGTAACCAGATGGGGGCAAAGACACACTGCCCAGGTGTCGATAAACAGTCCTAGCTGTGGGGACAGGCCCTGTTCAGGGAGGAGGAGCTCCAGGATCTGTGGGGTGGTGGGGGACAGCCCTAGGGTTGGGAAGCTGGTTTGAAAGGGAGGGTTTCTGCTTGTCCCCTACCCTTTACCTTGTCCTCTGTCCCTGTGTGCTTTGCCCTGCACTCAATGCAGTCTCTGTTCACCTCTGCAAGGCAGCAAGATGGGCTGTGGCTCCTGGGAGGCTCTGGGCACATCGCATGCCCAGGGGAGTTTGGGTTGGGCTTGTTCAGGGACCCCTGTCTTGAATCTGGGGATCAGAGAGTGGGGAGACACAGCTCTACTCCTCTGAGCTATGGTCGGAGCAGACCAGCCCAGACAGGGTGAGAGAAGCTAAGGCAAAAGTGTGGAATTCCCGAGGGGCTGGCAGGCCGCCATGGTGGGTGGACCTAGGGGTCAGGGAGGCTTCCTATGGAGGTGGTGACATTGGCACTAGGCCCTGGAGGATGGGAAGGGGTGACGGTACTGGCCTTCTGAGAGTGCAGATGGGCATCCAGGCAGAGGCAACAGCAGGCGCAAAGGCCCAGGACTGGGTAGGGGGTGGGGGATGGGAGGCCAGGCTGGACGGGGCGGGGATCTGTGGAAGGGCTGTGAGCTGCTGTGAGGATGAGTGCATGTCTCCTGGGGCGTCTCTGGTCACAGGCAGGAGGCTTCCTCCAGGGGTGGCCGGCCTTGAGGGCCACTCTGCTCACCTAGGCTGGGGGCCCCAGGCCCGCCCAGCACCCCATTCCCCTTCCCACCCTCAGGACCCTGCTTTGCTGTTTCTTGGGCACGTGATGTCAGCACTCTGTGTCTCAGTTTCTCATCTGTGACATGGGGGTGATAGCAGTGCCTCCCCCGGGGAGTCATGGCGAGGGCTAAATGGCTGATGTACGTGACGTGCTCGGAGCTGAGCCTGACACTCAGCACTGACTTCCTAATTTCCACCTGCCGAGGAGACCCTTTCCCAGTGGTCACACTCCACAGTGGTTCGGAAGGGGAAGCACTGCGCCCGGGGTGGGGCCCCAGGGAGAGCCTGTTTCCTCTTCTGTAAAATGGGGCACAGCTGCTCACCTCCCAGGGTGGCCGAGGCTCAGGGAGGAGTCGCACATGTAAGTCCTGGGCAGAGGTGCCCAGCTGGGCTGTGCTGGGGCAGCTCCGCCCATGCCCACTCACGTGCCTGGCACCCCCGTGGGCCTTCACATGAGGGCCCCCGTCAGAGCCCAGGGATTGAGGCAGTGCTCTGTTGGCTGGCGGCAGAAGGAATAGTAAATGACAATTTTAATGTGAAAATGGCCCGCAACCGTGTCATGCCCTGGGGTGTCTTGAGGCAGTGAGGTGACCGGGTTTCAGGGAGGTGGCCAGGATGCGGCTGGAACACGGCCCTCTGGTGCCAGCCGTGCCCTCCTGCCCTTCACAGCCCCAAGGGTGCAGGTTCCTGGGTCCTCACCTGGGCCGAGAGGCCTAGTCCTTGGCGGCATGCACCGTGCCCTGTACAGACGGCCGGGCATGGCCTCAGCTGCTCGGCGGAAGTTTCTTCTTTTTCTCATTTCTGCTTTCCTGGCAGTTCCCGAGGCTGAAAGGGTCTGGGACAAGTTCTAAAAGCTGACCCTAACGTGGCCTCAGGGACACTCCTGGCCAGTGCTGAGTCTGAGGGAAGTGGGTCCGCCTGGCCTAGCCCTAGCCCCAGCCCGGCTGCCATGGGGACCTCGCCTCCCGATACTTCCTGCTGTCTTGCTGGGGTTTCCTGCCAGACCCTCTCGGAGAGCTGCTTCCTGGGCTGGCCGGGCGGGGGACACTGTAGGCTGGGCTCTGATGGCTGGGCTCCAAAGCCAGCCCAGGCCTGTCGGTGTGACATCTGGGGGGTGGGCCCAGCAGTTCATGTCCCCACGCTGGTGGGTCCGATGGAGGATGCTGAGACCCCAGGCAGGTCCCAGCACATGGTGGGAGGGAAGGGGGTCCTCATTTCTCACGTCCCCCCGCCGTCTGCTGGTGCCTGCAGCCTGAGGGGAAGGGCCCCTTAGCAGGCAGGCCGCAGGTGGCCAGGGCTAGACTCAGACCCCCAGGGCAGACAACTCGGCCCTGATGGCCGTCCTGGGTCCTGCGCAGCTCAGGACGACCTGTGCCCCGGCTGTCCTGTCTTTTCCTTGTTACTGTTATTTTGTGTGTGTGAAGCTTATTGTGAGCTGGTGGAGTTCGTTGGGGAGGTGGAGTCTTGCAAAGTGGTGAGAGCCAGGTGTCAAGGAGGAGGAACATCCCAGTCCTGCCACCCACTGTCCTGTGCTCCGACCAGCCAGGGAGCCTCTGAGCCTGCCCCATTCAGCCCCCTCCACATCCCTGCCTGCCCATTTTACATATGAGGAAACTGAGGCGGGGTGGTCATCCTGCTGGTCAGTGGTACCGCAGGATCGGGCGAGGTAGAGGAGGTGCCGCGACCTCTCTGAGTCCCACTCCTCGCGGGCCCTTGGAAGGGGACTGATGCGCTTCACTGTATTTGTGGGGCCCAGCTGTTGGCCACAGCCTGCCCCTGTCTCTTCCCATCTGAGCCCTGGGGGGGGCCAGAGCCCCCCGTTACCCTATGGCCAGAGCCAGGCCCGTGGGTGCAGCAGGCCTGGTTCAAATTCTGCGTCTGTGCCAGCCCCCTCCTGCCCGAGCTGGGGACACTCAGTGGAGTGGCCCTAGGACCCTGTGGCCTGGCCCCCACCTGTGCAGCCTGTGAAGGTGAGGCTGGCTGTCCACAAAAGGTAGCGCGCAGAGCCGCCCCTCACCACGCCTCCTTCCTATCTGGCTTCACTCCGGCTCTTGGTGCTGCAGAGGTTTTGAGGACGTCCCCTGGGACACATTAACCAGGTGTTTGTTCCCTGTCCTGCCCAGGCCATGGGCACAGGTCTTGGCAGAGGGTACCCAAATGTAGCTCCTGGCAGCCGGTCAGGCCCACGGGTCTTCCCAACCTCTGGGGGATGGGCCCCCGGCCACCCTCAGGCTGGTCCCCAGACAGTGGAAACTGCCCATGGCCGGGGGTTGGTTCCGCCCTCTCTGGGACCGGGCTGTGCGCTTGTCAGCTCCAAGGCTCCCAGGCCCAGAGCAGCAAGGTTGGGGACAGGGAAGCAGATCAGCCCTGCAGCCCCTCCCCACCTGCGTGAAGCCCCCCATCAGCCCACACAGCCTCAGTAGTCTCACTGCCTGGGGTGGACGCCAACTGTGTTGCCTCCTGGGGCCCCCTAAGTTTGGGGCACATAGTCCTGGGTTCAAATTCTGATCTGCCCCTCCCGCAGGGTGGCCCTGGACAAACCTGCTCTGAGCCTCAGTCTCCTGGTCTGTAAAATGGGAGAGGCGCATGGCAAGGTTTCCCAGACTTTGGCCCCAGATGTACAGCTGGGGAGACCGAGGCCGGCAGAGAGGGCGCATGTTGTCACGGCCACAGGGCTGGACTTGACCCTGGTGCGGAGGTCTTCCCAGCCCCTAGGCCTCCTTATCATCCCACAAGTTGAACAGGAAGCAGTTGGCTGGGTGGGCTGGAAGCGCCCTTCGCCAGGAGGGGCGCATAGGTGGGGCCTGTGCTGGCCACCTGGGGCTCTGAGCCCATCCTGGGGTGTCTGCTGCGCAGCCCCGTGGCACACATGGGAGACTGAGGCTCAGAGCAGGGACAGCTGTCCTGAGGTCACACAGCTGGAGCCTGGGGCAGGGAGCCCTCAAGAGCTCAGATGCCATAGGGTGGTCCCAGACCCTGCGGGGACAGTGGTGTCAGCTGCCAGGACTTCAGAGCCCAGGGACCTGGGTTCAAGTCTCAGCCCAGCCCTCACTTGCTATGTGGTTTTGGATAAGGAGCTTCCCTCACTGAGCCTCAGTTTACCCACCTTAAGTGCTAAGGACAGCGGTGTGAGGACAGCAGGGACACAGGCTCCCCGTGGCTGGCGTTGCTGAGAGCTGAGGTTGAGAGAGCTAAGGCTTCGCGGCTGACGGTCCTCATCCCTGTCTCGGAATGTTCCTCACGACTGCATGGCTGTGAAATACTTAAACGGTTCCAAAGGGCTCAGAATAAAAGGGGCGTCCTCCTCCCCAGAGGTCAGCACGGTGAGCCTGGGTATACGAGTGTGTTTATGTATGTGTGCATGTAGTTTGTACATGTATGTGCATGTGTACATGTGTGTGTTGTGTTGCATGCAGATGTGTATATCTTATACGTGTGATGTCGATGTATGTGTACACATCTGTGTGTGCATATGTATTGTGTACACGTGTGTTTATACAGCATATGTGTTGTGTTACGTTCATGTGTGTATCACACATGTATATTATGTACATGTGTTTGCATGTGTGTATATTGCGTGTCTGTGCGTTTATGTGTATGCACATATATATATGTGTGCATTTATGTGTGTATGTATGTGCATGTACGTGAGTGTGTATATGTATGAATGTGTGTTTATGTGTGCGGGTTGTATGTTTATGTGCACACGTGCCTATGTACACACAGATGTCTGTGTACATGCCCTCCCAGAAGGTGGAAACTCCTCACGGGGTCTGTACTTGCCGTTTTCTCTTAACTGCAGGTCCTGGGATGGGGACCCAGGGGAGCATTAGGGTGGCCTCAGGGGAAGGCGTTTTGGTACTTTAGGGTTATGAAACGTGGGAGCACATGCGCAGTGGGGCAGCCTCCAGGATGCTCTGCACCCAACAGCACGCACGTGATGGAGCGTGGCCAGCCAGGCAGCTTTGCAAGAGCAGAGCTGGGGACGAACCTCAGTGCCGGGCACAGGCCCTTTAAGCATGGGGCCTTTGTGCCAGCCTCTGGGCAGCCTGGAGGGAGCAGCCACGCCTCGGGTGAGCTGGGGTCTGGGGAAGCTCAGGAGCGCAGCGTGAGGCCCAGTGCGGGAGAGGCTAAAGCAGAGACCCCAGAGGGGCTTCAGGGTACGTGCGGAATGACCAGAGAGCACCACCAAGGCCCTGGGGCCCGGGCTGGCTGCGGCCCGGGGTGGAGGTGGCTTCCCCTGTGCACGATGGTGTCTAGGATTTGACCCAAGTGAACTTGCTAACTTAGAGAGCGGCTGACGCTGAATGCAGGTTGTTGGAAGGTTCGGGCCCAGGTGCGGGCAGCAGAGCCCACCTGTGTCCCCCGCTGCCCACCGTCCCTTCCTCGTGGGCACATAATTTGAGATGAAATTTAACTTAAAAATACACACCATAAAAGCAAGGCTCCCTTCCTCCGTTAGGTCCGTATCAGCTGCCTCGTGTATTTTTCACTGTGGGTATTTCTCGGCTGCAGAAAGTTGAGGCCCGGGTGCCCGTGTCTGCCCCTCCTTGCCTGGCCCTGCAGCACCCTGCTCTCCCACCCTGCATATTTCATGAGCCTGGAAACAGGATCTTCCAGAGCAGGTCCCAAGAGGCCGGCCACCAGCAGTGGGTTCTCACAGCTGCCTCCAGCACGATGACCTGTCCTAGGAGGCTGTGGTCCAGGGCCTGGTGGCTTGGGGCACCTGTGGGCAAAGGGCCAGGGCTAAGGAGGTGGTGGGTCTGTTTGGGTAGCTGAGGAGGGGCCCAACAAGGGCGGCTTGATGGGGATGGACTCTGGCTTTGAAAGAAAGTGGAAGCTGGGTGCTTGGAGTCGCCTTGGAATGAAACAGGCCAGCCCGGAGAGGTGACCTCCTCAAGGCAGGAGAGAGGGCTCTGTCCTGCCACGGGAAGTCCCGGGAGCCTTCCTGGAGGCAGTGGCCTCTGGGTGGGGCCTTAGAGCCTGAGACAACAGGGAAGGGCACTGGGGGCTGTGAGGGACCTGAAGGGGGCCTCTCCCGGACCAGCCCCCTACCCCAGAGCAGAGGGAAGTGATCAGATGATGCGTGGGGCCGGGAAAAGAGATCAAAACTTGTATCCCTGTGTTACTACTCTGAAAATTAAGGAAGAAGCTAAGCTCAACTGAGCTGAGACATTTATTGAACGCCTGCTGCATGCAGCAGGGTGGTGGGCTCTGAGTGCCCCACCTCAGCCAGTGCCTTGCTGCTTACAGTGGCCTGGTGAGGTGGCCAGACCTTTCTCAGGGCCCATGCTGAGGCTCGGGGGACGGAGTGGCCTGTGGGGTCCCAAGGCTAGGGGGTTGGGACGCGCCTGGGCCAGCGTGCATGGATCCGTCCGCCTACATGTCACTTCCCTGCCTGGCACCGACCTGGAGCCCAGATCCCCAGGGGAGGGGAGGCCTGGGGCACAGGCGGGCCTGGGTGGGCAGGGCGGAGCCGCCTCACCCACGGCAGGAGGGCAGGGATTGTGTAGCGGGCATTCCCAGTCAAAAACCAGAGTGTGTGCTGAGGCTGCTGTTTTATGTTTCCTTTCTCTCCAGGCCTGTATTCCTAGGGAAGGTTTTGTAGAGGCCAAGCGCATTCTCAAGGGCTGTCATTAGAGTAACAAGCACTTACCAAGGCGGGGGCAAGAGAAGCCCTCGCCTGAAGGGCGACCCCCACCGCACTGCCCCGCTGACCGTCCCCCTCCCTGCAGCCATCCCGCTGGGGCCGGAGGCACCAGCCCATCAACCTGAACCATTATGCCAACAAGAAGAGCGCGGCCGAGAGCATGCTGGACATCGCCCTGCTGATGGCCAATGCGTCCCAGCTGAAGGCTGTGGTGGAGCAGGGCCCCAGCTTCGCCTTCTACGTGCCCCTGGTGGTCCTCATCTCCATCTCCCTGGCGCTGCAGATTGGCGTGGGCGTGCTGCTCATCTTCCTCGGTAGGCGCCTGGGTGGGGGAGGCTGGGCCACTGGCGTCTGCTCGTCCGACCTGGCATGGGTGCTCCCTACCCTGCACACTCAGCTCTCAAGGCGCTGCTGGGTCCCCTGCCCTCACGGGCGTGCAGTCCAGGAATGGCCCTCTCCCCACCCTGCGCTTGGGAAGAGCCACAGTAGGCTGGGGCGTCAGGACCTGTGCCTGTGGGGGTGGCAGCGACTGCTTTTCTGGGCCTTCAACGATCCATGTCGCCAGATGGCCCAGCCGTGCCAGTCCTCACAGCCTAGGAGGGGCTGGCCTTCTACTCTCAGTGTCCCCAGCGTTGGCTTATGGCTGTCTCGAGTGACGATTGTCTAGTGATGAAAGGAGCAGCCAAGTTATACAGAGGTGTGCCAAGGAGACCCTAGGCTCGGGAGGTGTGGGAGGGGACCCTGAGCCCAGTAGGTACAGAAGGGGACCCTGGCCCTAGGAGGTATGACCACAAGGTGTGGGAGAGCCCCCAGGCCCCCAGGAGGTGTGGGAGGGGACCCTGGGCCCAGTAGGTACAGAAGGGGACCCTGGCCCTAGGAGGTATGACCACAAGGTGTGGGAGGGACCCTGGGCCCCCAGGAGGTTTTCGAAGGGACTCTTCACCCCAATCCTCCTCTCTCTGGGCAGAGTGACCAGTAATCGGCCCTGCTGTTTTTGCATGAACAGCCGGAGTGCCAGCTGTAGCCTCCAACATTCCAGTCTTCCCCCAAACTAAGGATCTAAATATTGTCACCTCTACCTCAGACCAGTTGCCTCCAGTGGACGGGCAGACAGACAGAGGGTCCAGCCTGGTGGGAAGGTGGGGCTGGGCTCCCTGGGTGTTCCCTGGGGTCTCCAGGGGAGGCTGCCCCTCAGTTGCCAGGGCCCCCAGCGGGCCCCTGCTGCCTGTCCACGTGGGGGTCCTCGTCAGGAGCAGCAAGTGTCTGGGTTGTTCCTGCTATACCTCCTCCTCCGGGCTAGTGACTGAACCTCCTGGGGGCTCAGTTTTCCCACCTGTAAAATGGGCATAGAAATAGAGCCGTGGTAGTTGCGTGGATCAATTGGGAAGATTAAGGCACACGAGGGGCCCAGCGCATTTGCCTTAGAAACCAAACCTGGCCTTGGATTGACATCCAGAAGTGGTGTCCGTGACCTCAGGTGCTTGGCCTATCTTCGCTTCAGCTGCTTATGAAGAAAGCACGGGGACTACAGAAGGTGGGGTCGCAGATGGCGGGGCTGCCCCAGCCCGGGGCCCTGTTGTCAGCAGGTGTATTTTTCTCTGGGAGACAGAAGTCATCGTAAACATGGCTGAGGGCCCTGTAATGTCCACTCAGCACAGCTGGACGCACAACCCTTGGGGCGGGTCTCCTTCCACCGTCCCCAGACTAGGCGCTTGTCAGGCTGCCCTTGGCACTGTCCCCTCCTCTGACCCACAGTCAAGTACGACCTTAACAACCCGGAGAAGCACGCCAAGCTGGATTTCCTCAACAACCTGGCCACGGGCCTTGTGTTCATCATCGTGGCGGTCAACATCTTCATCACGGCCTTTGGGGTCCAGAAGCCCATCATGGACACGGCGCCCCAGCAGTAGGGCGCCCAGGTGAGCTGGGAGAGGGGGTGCGAGGTCCACTGCTGTTCACTGCTGCGGCCCCAGGGCTGCCTGCTGTCGAGGCTCTCAGGGTGGGGGAAGTCCCCAGCTGGCAGCCCTAGGAGCGTCCCAGGCCAGGGGCACCCTCGTGCACACCCACACGGTCTACACATGGCCACTGCCTTGAGGCCAGCCCTGCTCCTGCACTGACCGCCCGATCACAGTGTTTAGACAAATGTGTTTTAGAGCCACCAAACATCCGAGAACTGACTTGAAAATAAGATTTCTGGTTTCTCGTAATAAATCAGGATTCGGGATCCTGTCACTTGGAGCCCCTGTGACACCTCAAGTCTGCCTTTTACTGGGCCTTGCAGGGCCCGCATCACCTGCCTGCTCTGGGACAGACCCTGGTTGTGGGACCCAGGCTGAGGCCATCCCCCTTCTCAAATACAGGATGAGGCCCCCCCCCGGTGGAGGAAGCACTTCCCATACCACACTCAGCCCCTCCCTAGGTCCTTGCTCAGAGAGGGTGAGCATCTGCCTGAAGACACACAGCCCGGGAGCAGGACCCACAGGGAGACCTGGGGTGGCCGCGGGCCAGGGCTGTACACACCACAGTCCACACGGCCTCGGGCCTAGTGGTCACTCCTCAGGTTTGTCCCAGAGGTGAGCTGCCACGGAAGCGGTGGGCATTCCTGACAGATGGCTGTCTCTCCACCAGTGATGCCCCACGGCAGAGTGGACAGGAGCAGTCTGTGCTTGGGTCAGAGCACCTGTGTGTCAGGAAGACACAAGAGAAATTTTTCCAAAGGGGCAATAGTAAATGATGAGGTGGGACATTGGAGCCAGGCCTTGGGCCAGGCGGCCAAGTGGGGAGTGTCTGGTGTGCACCCAGCCATCCCTCCTGTGGTCTCCCAGGGTCCCATGGCCATTCCCAGTTTGGGACATGCTGGTTCCTGGTGCCCTGGCTGGGGAACTTGAAGCCGCCCCCTCGTCGGGACCAGCATCCAGGAAGCCCCCCTGCCTGGTTTGTTAAGTTGTCCCCCTACAGAACGCTTGGACGCCAGGCTGCTCTCTTGCTCGGAGTGTGATGGCCAGGCCATTTATTAATCACCTGCCATGGGCCCTGACCGCAGTCCTTGAGCCTCCCCAAGCATTAGTCCTCTGCCTGCTGGGAAGAGGGTGCTAGGGCCTGTGGGCCACACAGAGACCCAGCGAGGCCCTCGGGGCTGCCCTTACTGGGTCCAAGTCCAAGGCCGCTGCATATCCTGTTGCTGGAGGAGCCAGAGAAGTCAGGGGAGGCTGCCTGACCCTGGGCCAGGCCTTTAAATCCTGATCCGGGCAGTGCCCCAGGAATGCTGTCTTCATCCCATTTCCAGAGGAGAAACGGGCTTGGAGAGCTTTGCTGTCTCTTCCATGTCAGAATCAGTCCCTTCTTCCTGAGTCCAAGTGTCAAGATGGCCCAGTGCTCACAGGCTGGCCACCAGGACAGGCTCAGAGCCTCTTCTCTCTCTCCTTTCCAGGACGCTAGATTGTGCCTTCCCCGCAGCCCGGCCGCCTAGACCCTAGGAGCCACCCAGGAGTTCTCCCTGCGAGTGGCACTCCCTGACACCGCCAGAGCCCAGGCCACCCGCTGCTCTGACCACAGCTGGCCGCCATGTGGGAGGCCACTCCGTCTCTCAGATGCTCTCACCAGAAGGTGGCTCCCTCCTGGCACGCGAGGCTGGCCACGGGGCCCGCAAGGTCAGAACTGGACAGCCGCAGAGACCTGTGCCCAGAGAACGGTCTTGACCTGCCCAAGGGTACACAGCAGGTCCACAGACGGGCTGGACCAGGGCCGGCCTCTGTCTCAGGACATCCCAGAAGGACCAGGAGAGACTCCTCCCTCTGCTGGCGCACCAGTGTCCCTGCCTCCCATGGGCCTTCCCTGGCCGCCCTGGTGGCCCTGCCTCTGCCTGCTTCCCAACTCAGGGACACTGGACAGCCAGCACTGCCCTTTGGCCCTAGTGGTGGCTGCTGGCTCTGGCCTCAGTGCCAGGCCTGGGCGGCCATCAAGAGGGAGCCAGGCAGCAGGCCCTGCACACGCCTTCTACCAGCAGTGGCTGGGCAGAGCCCCAGCTCCCTCCATGAGGGCCTGAGCACCCCCTTTTCTAATCAAGAATGACCAATAAAGCTCATGCTCCTCCTTGTCGGGCTCCCTGCACCGTCCTGTCCCCTCCCAGGCCGGACCCTGTTGCAGCCTCCCCTCCCCCGAAGACCCCTCCCTGCATGGGCGTGAGGAGCACACGGTTCCAGCCAAGGGGGCCTTCTCCTGCATCTTGGGCTTGGGGAGCTTTCTGGCTCCTGACATCTCTCAGGGTGAGGTTTGGAGGTACAGAGCCTGGGGTCTGAGGTCACAGGTGTCTGCAGCTCCTGGCAGGGGCCATGTGTACAGCAGTATTTTGTCCGCCCTGTATCAATTTCCAGCACTCTCACCGTTTCCTGACACTTGGCGTTGTCCTATTGAGGTCCTGGGCCCCGATCTCACCTCTGTCCCGAGTCTGTTTGCTGCTTCCCCTGCAGTGGTGTCTGGTGATGCCTGCGGTCAGTGGGGACATTCTCCGTGGGAGGAGAGGGGCTGGTACCAGGTCCTGGACTCTTGGGGCCGGCCCACCAGTAGAAACCCGGCTCCCAGGCTGCCAGTGTCTGAGCCCTCCCTCTTCTCCCTGGTCCTTGGTCCTTCCCCAGACCCCTGCCGCCCGCCCTGTTGTCCCCACTGCACCTCCCAGCTCCAGCCTCTCATCTCCCTGGACCCCGGGCACTTGGTGGCCTGAGGTGGAGGCGGGTTCAGCCTGCCCCATCTTCCTTCCTGCATCGCCTCTCCGCGTCCCCGGCCCCTTTGGGTGAGATACCGGGTGTCTCCCGCTGGCGTCTGCTCTCGCCCCCTCCTCCTCCAAGCAGCCTTGCAGAGCCCCCAAAGCCCCACTTCCCCCTCACTTTGCTTCTCGGCCCCGCTGCCAGCTGAGCCCCCTGAGCCTGGGGTGGTTCTAGCTCCCGGTTCCTTAGCACAGGGACGCCCCGCAGCCTCGTGTGGGGGCCGACAGGTCAGCTCTGCAACCTCCTTCTGAAAGTGGTCGAGAGCAGCGTGGGGGAAATGCTCCACTCCTGGGCCTTGTTGAAAGTGCTCCAGGGGAAGCCAGCAGGGAAAGAGTGGAGACCGTGTGGATAACCACAGAAGCACTGTTCTCTCCACTCTGTGTTTTCCCGGAAAGGGAGTTCTGAAAAGTAGTTGGTATGTGGAATGAGTTCCAAGATGTTGTAAGTTGAAAAAGGAAGATGGGAAGACATACGTGTGGGTGCAAAACGTGCTTTCAAAGGAGGTGATGTGGCATTGGCCGCAGGGCTGTGAGGGGCGGCCATCTGGGGCTGGCTCAAATGTGTACTGCCCGGCACTGGGTCCTTCGGTGTGGACTGGCCAGTGTGGTCTCACAGCCCAGCAGCCGGATGTTGGCCAACGCTGGCTTAGTTCCCCCTTTGGCCGGGACACGAAGTTTACCCAGGCTGGGCCAGAGGGGTGAACCCAGATGGCTACGGCGAGTCCTGGGCCATCAACCAGGCTGGACTCCAGGGTCCTTGGGGATAGGGCATGGCTGTCCCCCAAGTCTGAAGTCTGGTTGCTGGGTTGATCTTTGACAAAACACCTCAGTACCCGGGGCGACCCCCGTTCCAAGTTGAGTGTGTGTCCTGACCTCCCTCAGCCCCTGTCCCCAGGTGACCTCTCCCTACTCCAGCCCCCATGCCGGCCGCCCCACACCTCCCCACCCACCGTTTCCCAGGCTCCACCTCACCAGCCGCTGCACCGGCTCTGACCCTCACTCCGTGTGTTCCGCATCTCAGCCCTCGGCACGAGCTGTTGCTCACGGACAGCTGGTTCCCAGGCACTCCAAGGGCACGCCCCTCCTCTGATGCTGCCCCTCCCTGGTCACTGCCCTGGCCCCCACTGGTGCCTTGGGCTAGCGTCACCATCCACATTGCCAGAGATATTGATGTGGCCAGGTGTGGGTACTCCCTGGAGCCAACGTCCGAGCCTGGCCCAAGTCCAGGGCTGGCACCCTGAGAACAAGGGTCCTGCCCACTGGGTCTCCTGAGGGCCCAGGGGCTCTGCTGGAGCCGGGGGCAGGGCTGGGCACCCCCTATTCATGTCTGTGCTTCTCCTTCTTATGGATCCCTGGTCTGGCCTGGCTCCCCCACTGGAAAGCCCACTGCCCACAGTGGGCTGTGTCCACAGCACCGTCCAGCATGCAGTAGGTGCTCAGTAAATGTCCAGGGCAGAACCCACTCCCTCATCCACGTGTGTTGGGCCCTATGCACCCATCACAGCAGCCAAGGGGCCGACAGAAAACTGAGGCCCAGGAGCTGGTGGAGGCTGAGCTAGCTTCTGGGAGGATGTGACAGCCCCTTCTGCGTCCCAGGACCCTGACCCGTCCATTCTGGCACGCCCTGCCCTGGGGACCCAGCTCTGCTCTCACAGGGGATGGCACCATGAGGGGACCTAGAGAGTGAACAAGGGGCAAAAAAGATGTTCCCACTGAGCTGGGAAGGCCATGGAGGGACACACAGGGAGCTCAGGAGAGGTGGGCAGGGAGGTCAGCAGGTGACAATGGGATGAAGGGAGGGGCAGTGCAGAAGTCTGGGAAGAATGTTCCAGGCAGAGGACAGCCTGTGCACAAGCCCTGAGACTGGTGTGAGCTGGGCCTGGGGTTGGTGGAGGTGGGGGCATGACGGGTGGGGGGCAGTCACGTAGAGCTGGGAGTGACCAAGGCAGGCTGAGACGGGAGGGCCATTTTCGCGCCTTCGTATGGTAACAGGTAGACAGGTGGTCAGGTAGATGGACGCAGGGTGGATGCGTGCACGGATGGCAGATGAGATGGAGATTGACAGACGACAGGTAGGCGAAGGTAGACAGATGTAGGTCTCCACGGTCATTCCTAGGCAAGGAAGTGGTGCTGTGCCAGCTGGAAGCCCAATCTCGGCACCTCCCTCCCTTGCAGGAACCACTTGCTGGGGCCTCCTCAGCCCTGAGGTGCCCTGTGTGTGTCCTTAGACACCGTGTGTATTCAGTTGTGTCTTCTAAGTCCTGTTGGAGCTGCAGGTCGCTCCCTCGGGAGGCTCTGCTTTGCCTGCCATTACCCTTTGAGGACCTGGCCATTCATTCCACCTGAGCAGAGGAGGGACGAGGGTGGGCCAGGGGGTCAAGGGGCCAGGGAGGGGGCGACTGCCACCACCCAGGTGCAAGGTGCTGGGCTGGGGCTGCGGGTGGGCCGGGCTGGGAGGAGGGCCTGATTCTGGGCGTCTGGAGATGGTGGCCGTTTGCGGCTGGACCCAAGATCATTGCCCCTTCCCACGCGTACTGCACCCAGCCCTCCTCTCCCTCGCACCCGTGTTTAATCGGGTGTCATTCCTATTTCCCTACTGCGTTACTGTTAAAAATCAGAGAGCCAAAGGCTTTCATATTTTCCTTCTCTTTCTCTCAAATACTTGCTTTAGGAAAGCACTGACCCCAGACGCTGTTGAGCCGGTGTGGCTGCAGGAAGCGTCCCCACCAGCCGAGCACGTCCTCGAGCACGTCCTCCTTCTTCCAGCCAGCGTGTGTTCAAGCCGGGCGAGCCCCTCCCCTCGGCACCATCACTCCTCTGCAAGATGGCACTAGGACCCTGCCCCAGACCAGATTAAGATTCAGGGTCCCACTGCGCTTCCCCAGACAGCCCCAGCGGTGGGAGGGTTGCTGTCCTTCATCGCTCTGCTCCCTGAAACGGGTCTCTGCTCACACCGACCTTCCAGGTGAGGAGACCAAGGCTCTGAGCGGTGGCATCACCCCCCGCAGGCCATGGTGACAGCACAGTGTGCCCAGCACTCCATCTCCTTAGCACCCCTCAGGAGCTGGGGACAGTAGGGATCAGGAGAGTCCTGACCCCTGCAGACCCACACCCTGTCTGTGTAAAGGAGAGTGTCCGGGCCCTGCATGGACCGGCAGCTGGTCAGGCCTAGGCTCTGCACAAACGTGGGGCAGCGGTGGCCCCAGCGTCCTTGGAGCGGCTTGGGGACATTGGCAGGACCTCTGTGAGCCATCGGCAAAGGAGCAGCAGGCCCCTGCTCACAAGGTGCTGACCCAGCGGGAACTGGAAACAGCAACACAACATTACAGTGGTGTCAGCATCCCCCTCAAAAACCTGACCCTGCGTTTGCAGAGTCAACACGATCATCTCTCCTAGACTGGAACCCCAAATTGTGCAAGACCCAGCTGTATTTCCGGGCAGCTCCTAGCTCATGAGCTCACGTGCCCCTGTGTCCTTGTTGGCCTGTGACCCACCTTCTCCTGGGTTCAGTAACAGGTCCCGTCCCACTCCACAACACCCCACCACCCACCATCCACACCCCTCCCTCCCCACTGCTTCCCTTCCCCCACCGCTTGCTCCCTGGCACCTTCTCTTTTCCTCACTCATTCTCCCTCACACCCTTCTCATGCCCCCTCCATCTCTCTCATCCCCTCTCAGCCCCAACCTTTGGTGATGGGCGTTCTCGCCACCGCAGCGCCCCCTACCGGCCCCTGCACAGTTCTGGACACGGGAACAGCATCCCAGAGTTGAGGCGGCCTGGAGGAAACCGCTCTCCACACTGTCATGGCGGCGAACACGGTTCCGTCTCGCCCTCCCCAGCTGGCCTCCCTTTCCCGCTAAGCCCCGCCCCCTGAGTCCGCTGTGTCGCCGCCCGGGCTCTAAACCCCTACTCTCACCGAGCCCCGTGCCCTCTAGCTCCCGCTAGGAGGGCGCCAGAAGCCGTGAGCCCCGCCCCCTCCCGCTAGTCCCCGCCCCGGATGTGTCCGCTAAGGCGCCGCCAGGACTCCAAACCCCGCCCGTCGCTTGAGACCCGCCCCCTCGCCGTCCTGGGCTCGGTCGCGGTGCCCAGCCCTGAGCCCCGCCCCTTCCGGCTCTACCCTGCCCCTGCGGGCGATACGGCGCCTCACGGGGCCCTCAGCCCCGCCCCTCTCTGGGCCCCGGCCCGGCTGCCGTAGACTGCGCCGCCGCAAGGGCTTTAAGCCCCGCCTCTCGCTTGAGTCCTGACCCTTCTTCAAGTCCCGCCCCCAGCACTGCCGCTCCCGCTGCGCCCCTTGGGTCCTGGACCCCGCCCTCCGGGCCGCACAGCGCCTGGAGCTGGGCTGGGATTCGAGCGCCCCCTGTTGGCCGTGTCCGTCACCCCGTCTCAGACCACCGCGTTCCACCCAGGCAATAAGGAAACTGAGACTCTGAGAAGGGGCCGTGACTTACCCAAGGGCATGCGGGAAGTCAGGCCGTGGGGAACTCAGGGCCAGGCCTGGGGCAAAAGGCCGGTGGGCGTCCAATAACCCGTGGGATCAGTCAGAGGCTGCAGTGCCTAGACAGTGGCACGGCGCCAATTCAGGGGACAAGTCGGACTCAACTGTGTAACCTGGCTGAGGTATAGAATTTTTAGTTTTGAAAGTTTCAAAAACAGTTTGAAAAAGCAACTTGAATTTCAAAACTTAGTTTAGAGAGCTTTTAAAAAATCTTTCCATCAGAACCTGCACACGACCAGCCCACTGGTTATGGCTGACACCCAACCAAAGACAGTATATGCAGAAAGTTGAAGGGATGTTTCTCCCCTTTACATACATTTCAAGTGTTCCGGGAAAAGACCTCAAATTTGGTGGCCTTACAACCTTAGGTTAGGGAAGAGTGACATTGAAGAAAAATGACAAAAATCCAGTAGCATTTCCCAGGACTCTCATACCCACAGGTGTCCCTTTACAAAGTGAATCCATGAGACGTGTCTCAGCCTCAACCTACCAGGACCCAGGGGACAAAAGCTACAGTTCCCAGGGCCCGCTTGAGGTTGCACCTGGGCAGATGCCCAGACGGGAACAGTGCCACCTGAGTCACAGCAGTGCTTGTCCTCCACCCTCCGTGGCTGCTTAGGAATCTATTCCCAGAAATGCAAATCCCAACACTTGGGCTTCTTGCTAAACACCAACATTCCTCCACGCTCTCTGCTGTAGTCCACATGTGAGAGGTGTATTCCTTGGACTTCTGGAATTCTCTATGGCCATCTTAACCCAAGCATCAGAGCAATTTGAAATTTGGAGGAGGGAAATTGGTGACTGGTAAAGTAGGTGGTTATTCTACCCCTTCCTTGAGAGACTGAACTGTGAATTACAGATTTATCAGTGCATGAAAGGTCATTCTTGGTCCATTAGTGTGTAGCCTATATTAAGTAACAACATCTGGCATGTCATTGGATTACATTAAAGAGGGAGATGAGAGACATTTGATAATTTCTGTTAAGCTCCCATCAACTACTTTGTCCTCTGGCCATCTCTTTTCCACAAAGAAAAAAACCTTTCCTACCTTCACTGCCCTTCCCCAACCCCTTACATCGGACAAGGAGGTAAGAGAATCAAAGGTCGCTGCCCTTCAAACCAACTAGTACTCAGCATATTATTGACTCCCCTGGTAACAACGCTTATACATTCCTCTCCGTGAATAGAGAGACAAAGAAAAAAGAATGACTACCTTTAGCAATTTTCTGGCTTTTCCAAAGATAAAGATTTTTAGATATCTTGAGGGTAAATTCACTTCTTCAGTTCCTTCCTGTCTTCTCCCTTTTTGCTCAGATTATGCTCTGAAGCCTGTGTAACACAATCTACAGCAGCCTGGAAATATTCCCTACCCATCAAGCACAATACTCCATCGAATGCAGATTTAGCATTAACTATTCCTAGCTTCACTACTTGCCACATCTCAGACCTTCGTCTCAGGCCTAGGCCCCAAGGCGGCACTGTGGCCATCCCTCCTTTGATCTCCTGTAGACCTAGAGAAGATGTACAAGCTACCTACCCAAAGAAGCTAAATAATGAAAAGAAAAAAGAAATGTGGTGAAACAGTAACTATCCAAGTCCTAAAAATGTAATTCTACTGGGAAGTTACAGCAAAAACAGAACAAAAAAAAACACCCCACATAAAGGTCAAGGTAGGTAAAGGACACTGGAACCACCTCAACCTTCCCTAAAGGGAATAAGGAAGTTGCTGGAAGAAGGTAATCTCTCCACTATGGTAAATGCATGGGTGGGAGAGGGGGAGGCATTTCCCTCTAGCAAAGATTTCTTGGTCAGCCTGTATCAAAACCTCTCTTCTCCCCATGGAAAGAAGCTGAGAACTTGGGGCCAGGGGTTGGGGGAAGATATGAGCACCATATGGAATGCTCTATTTTTTCCCTCACACTATCTGGTTGGGGATCTAAGTACAGAATGGGAACTGCATTGATTTAGGAGCCAACAAAACCTCTAAGCAACTGGGAAGGTGATGACATGGCTGAATTGGGTCCCTTCACTCTATGGCCTGCTTCAGGCACAAATGGTCCCCAAGTTTTGTGCCACGGCAGCATCTTTCTTCTGATGCTTCCAGTCAATGCACACAGAAGGTTAAAACTATGTGCGGGTAGAGACATTTTAGGATCTAGGTTGAAAGATGATTCTTTAAATCAGGTTCAGTGATTTTTGCTTTTTTCTCTCTCTCAGGCGAGGACCAGCTAGTTCATGGAATTCCCCCTTACAGTATAGTATCCCCAGCAACCTGATACTATTAGAGTTCCACAGCCTTTTATCACACCCTTCCAGAATTCCAAAAACCTAAAAACTGAGGATTTTTTTCCTAAATCCTCTGTCAGCAAGAACTGTTCTGACCTCACCTTCCTGGGTGCCAAAACCTACCAGGATGGACAAGGGGCTGCTTCTAGTCTTCATTTATCTGACTTGAGCTCTCCAAAAAGATTGACAGGTTGCATTCGCAGGAGCACCCAGACCTTGCTGGTGGTGTGGTGCAGTATACGGCGTACGCACTGTTACCTTTCGAAAATCCAAACTCTTTGGAATTCTGGAAGAAATCTGTTTCACAAAAGAAATGGAAGCATTGTATTTTTTTTCTCAGCTGCCACTTCTGCTTAGAATACCCACATTCCGGTGTCTGGTTGTAGAATCAAAAGCACACAAGTCTTATTCCAATGCTTTTACGGGGAACTGTTCGACAAGTGGAGAAAACTCCAAGAACAATTGATAGAGGTTTCTTTCCCCCTAAGAAGATATTAGTGTTTACTCCTTTCCCCCACAGAGTTTAATAAACTAAAATCCAGGAAAGACTAAATTTTTTCTGGGTTTCCAACTGGCCTGGTGTCATCTAACACTTACTAAAACGAAGACCGTCCTCCCTCAAGGAGTACTTTCGGATAACTTGGGGGCTTTCTCGTCATGTTAACAAGTACCTTCCCCCGCCCTTGAATTGTGCACATCTAACGGCTTTTATTGGGGGGCTTTTTGAAAAAACACATTTATTGAGATACAATTTATATATCATAAAATTCACCTGTATTAAGTGTACAATTCTATGGTTTTGAGTAAATTTAGAGTGATCATCACCACAATCTAATTTTAGAACATTTTCATCACCTCATAAAAGCTCCCTTGTGCCCATCTGCAGTCACCACCACCCCCCCCCCACCAGCCTCTGACAACCACTAATCTACTTTCTGTCTCTATGGACTTGCCAATTCTGGAAATTTAATATAAAAGGAATCACACAATGTTTGGTCTCTTGTGTCTGGCTTCTTTTACTTAGCATAACGTTTTTGAGGTTTGGCTGTGTCGTAGCATACAGCAGTACCTCACTGCTTTTTACTGCTGACCAGCATTCCACTGTATGGATGGATCATGTCTAAGGGCAGGTTTTTATCAAGATTGCAGAACCCTCCATAGTCTTTACAGGAGCTGTGGGAATGGAAGCCTGATGTCACCTCATGTCCACCCTTTTCTAACCAGTGCTGCACAGGCACACACAGAACCAGCACCTGATAGCTACATGTCGGATGAAGGAATGCACAACCTAAGATGTAGAACTAAATCCAAAGTCAGATTTCATGTTCATCAACATTACACCACAATTTAGATTTTAAAGGAAAAAGTTTTTATTAAATTAATTATAGATTTTATGACTTTGTAATTTAATGGGTATCTTACATCGTATCTCAGGATTGCTCTTTCTGGAGTTGTACGTCCTACATGTACTCCTGAAAAAGTAAGGCACCGTTTGGCAGAAATGATGTTATGGGTTAATGCAAAATGGCAGTGATACTTTAAGCCCGTTCTTGTCTTGATCTGACCCACCGCAAGCACTTCACGTTCACGTCTCATGTAGTTTGAATTACAGTTCCGCACAGGCAAACTCACAGAGCTTGTGCTAGCTGAGCTGAGCATCAAGAGATGTGCAGACTTTGGGGATGTGTGAGGGTGGATGCTCACGTTGCTCAGCATTCTCCCCTGCCTGGGTCCCCAAATCTCACCCAGGCCTAGCGCCTAAGGCTCTGAGTGGCCAGTGTTCCTCACCAGCAAGGATAATGAAAACTGGACCCCATGGACCTACCTGATGGGAATCAGGGACACAGTTACACGATCCTAATTCATAGGCTTTGATTTTTCTTTCTCAAAGGCAATGACTGATGTTAGGGCAGGGTGGTGCGAGCAGTGGGGTTTGGAAGACATTTGGGGACACTTGTGGGACTCTCAGATCCAAAGCTCCTCGAGGGAGGGCCCTGGCCCAGTTCTTGCCCCCCTGGGGGACATGTTGGGGGGCCTCCTCCCCCATCATCAGTTCAGACACTGTAAATTTCATGGTTAACCCAAAGGCATATCTCACTGTACACTGCTTCCTTTGGGAAGAAGAGTTCAGAGTGAGGACAAAGGGAAAAGAAAGCAGAGAAAGATGGGGTGGAATGGGGAGGGGGAGGGAAAAAGAAAGATGATTAAAAATCTTTAAAGGGCCAATTCCACCCATGCCCATATGAACAAATTAATGCATCAAGCAAAACATAAAATATGACCAAACTGAAACAGCCATTACAAGTAATATCACAGATAACAGTTGACTTGCTATTAGAATTCACCCCGAGGCTGTGTTTACCTGGACTGCTCAAGGGGCTAGCGCTGTCCCTGAGGGTTGGCACAGGACGGTACTGGTGGTTCTTTGAGCCTGCGTACATCCAGTGGTACCTGCCGATTTCCATTTCAGCTCTGCTGTTCACTGCCAATTTCAGGTGGCAAAGAGTCAGTGTCTCTATCTCCAGCAAAGAGTCTATATCAGCATTTTAATGTATTCTTTTACCATATAAAAGAAATGGGGAGTTTAAAAAATATGCTATCAAAATACAACCTTTTAGTACCAGCTTATCAATGCAGAGTGATAAATTCAAAATGTTGGAGTCTCCTCCTCCATTTTTGAATTTAAGTTTACACAAATCACCCAAATTATCTTTTTTTAATTTTCTCTATCTCCTCTCTACTCTGCTCCCCTAAAATACTCATTTGGGGAAGATACTATTTATAGTGAAAATTTGGCTTCTCACGATATTTTTCTTTCTGTTCATTTCCTTTTCAGACCGACAGAGCACTATGATTATTGCCAACTACACAAGCAAAGGTGAACACAGGCTCCCTCTCCATAATGGCACCCAGTTCTGGTCCTGAAAATTGGGCAAATAATCCCATGGCCTGCTGAATCTTGGATGAAATGCCTGTCCTCCCACTGACATCTGCAGTATTCTCTGTCACCTTATCTTAAACTCAGTATGTCAGAGTCTAGAATGTTCTGGATTAAATTCTGTTCCACTTATCTCCCAGCATGTTATTGAGAAAGGGCTCCTGGTCTTGGGGGACTCAAACCACCATTTACTCACATGCAGGGTGACAATTAGCCCCCAGAGGACTCAAGTCTCTATCTGGTAATATGACTACATTTCCCACTTCTTAGGGGATTGGAGAGAAAAATACCTACCAATTTGCCTGGCACAGAGTAGGCTTTGGGTAACTGTTAGCTGAATGAGAATCTTGAAAGCTTAAGAGACTATAAGGTAGCTATGGCCAGTTTATGTCTGAGAATTCCATAAAATCCAGTAAGGGGTCGTATTCTCTGGGATACCACCAATATTTAAAGATTTAAAAAATGATCCTGGCATTGATGTGGGTAATTATTCCATCAAAAAAAATCAGGTTCTAATTCTCCAGTTGGCAGTCAGACCACTGCGGAGAAGGACGCAGCAGGTGACCCGCATGGTGAGGCAGCCGAGCACGTGCTCTGAGCGAGTACACCTCAAACCTCACAGGCCTTTATGAAAAACCAACTGCACTCTCCACTACTTCTGAAAATTCTCAAGATATTTCAGATTGGGAAGCAGAGACATACTTTTCTAGGTGGTGTTTTAGAAAAAAACCTTTTTGACTTCAAGGTAAGGTAAAAATGTCTTGTTTAAAGGGGGAAAAAAAGATGCCAGGATAAGACCAGAACTGCACAATGAAACTATTTTTGCTGCTGTTTTTGTTGTCAGGAGAGATGATGATAGCTTTAATTTATGGAGTGCTTATGATGTGCTAGTCACCGTGCTCAGCACATGGGCCCAGTTATATCCGTCACGACCACCCTATGAAACAGATACTATTATTATTCCATCTTTACAAATGAAGCACCCGAGGGCAATGAGAAGGTAATGACCACTTGCCCATGATTGCTCAGCCAGGGGTAGAGGAGCCTGCGTGTGAACCTGGACAATTTGACTGCAGAGGACACACTTTTGAAACCACATTATCCTCTTGTGGCCTGTGCATTTGCTGCAATTTTCTCCTCCTCTGCCAGCAGCAGTTAGCTCAAAAGGCATTTTTCTGAGGTCCATTTGGAGGTGAGTTGTGTTTCTGTGTCTCCTAAAGAAACGGTTCAGGCCCTGAGCTGCTGCTGTTATTTCAAGGTTCTTAAAGTTCTTAACTCTCAGCCTTCCCTGGATTGAGATTTTTGCTTTACTGACCAGGAGATTCTCTCTCAGACGTAGGTGTGTTACATTCTCTGAAGACAAGGAAACCCAGTGGGGCTGATGGAAAGAACCAGAAGGAAGTCAAGCCGCCTCATGGTGTGATCTGATTTCCTCTTGGCAAAGTGGCTGTGAGCCCTCCACATAGACCCCCTGCTTGGCGGGGGAGCCTAAGCAGCTCTGTCACTTTGGATGTGAAAATTTTCATCCTCCTTTAAAAAAATTTACCTCTATATGCCCAGAACACAGTAGGTTCCCAATAAATGTTTGCTGAATAAATATGTGGTTGAAAGCAAAGGAGCACCCTGGGACCCTGTGGACCCAGAAACGGACCTCCAGGTCCCCCACCCAAGACAGGCCATGCATTCAGGGAATCTCTGCAAAGATTTGGCCATGCTCTGTGCTCACCTCTTTGCATGGATGGGGAAGTCTGCAGACATCCGGGCAAGCACGCACAGGCTGCCAGGCAACAACACCACAAAACCATGGACTACCCAATGCTAATATGTTTTCTAAGAAGAACATGGCAGCCATGCCTGAGACCCTTAATTCTGCATAAAAATATGACTAAATCCAGCAGATGCGGAGATGGGATCTGCAACTAGATGGATGTTTTCCAACCCCTTGGACTAATACTTAACAGTAAATCTTTACATGTGAAGGAAAAGAAAATCACTCCTATTTTATATTTTTGAGCCAAATTTAAATAAAGGCATTAAATATCAAGTTATTCATAAAATTTCAAAGAGCACAGTATACATTTTAATCCCAAGGTTAGGGCCCCAACACCTAGAAGGGAGTCACAGGATTCCTAGAGGATGCCTCAGCTCAAAAGGTATATTAAACATCCTGTTGATTCTGGGTGCCTGGCAAGAAATGGGAAAATGGTTGACGCCCTACAGAGGGCAGACTGCAAAATGTTCCTCCTTAGAGAGTAGAGACAGAGATGGGGTGAACAGTGACAGATCATGGAGACAGACAGGACTGTAAGTAGTCATCACCCAAGGTGGGCAGGAAACAAACAATGGGAAACTACAAAAAGGAAAGCAAAACAATGTCTTCTTTCCTTTCTTATCCCCCATTTACTTAGATAATGTACTTTAGTGACAAGGCTGAACAACTGAACTGAAGACTGATATGTTTTTTGGCATCTAGGAAATTATTACTAGAAGCAACTGAGTGACAAATACTGAATTTCCTAGAAAGAC
This sequence comes from Eulemur rufifrons, assembly GCF_041146395.1. Lineage (NCBI taxonomy): Eukaryota > Metazoa > Chordata > Mammalia > Primates > Lemuridae > Eulemur > Eulemur rufifrons. The sequence goes on along the minus strand of NC_090989.1, from coordinate 201,855,502 downwards.
CCTATTCACTGGGCAGTGTCTTTCAGAGCTATATTTTTCATCCTTCATTTTTAGCTATTATTTAAATATTAAAAGAAAGCCAAAACAATACTATAGAATATTCTAAAGTTTGGTAAATAACAGCCATCTGTTTTTGTAAATAAAGTTTTATTGGAACATAGTCACATCTACCATTTCTTTACATACTATCTACGGCTGCTTTCATGCTACAGTGGCAGATCTGAGCAGTTGCAATGGAGATTGTGTGGCTCACAAAGCTTAAAATATTTACTATCTGACCCTTATGAAAAAGTATGTTGACCCTTGATTTCGAATATAGTATAGTAAGGCTTGAATACATAAAGAAGTTAATGCAATTAATAAAATCAATCTATAAAATAGGAAATTATTTTCTCTTCTTATACTTTCTCTGAAGAGAATTATCACTGGGCTGGCTAAGGATCAAAATTCTCTTCTATAGCATTGTTGTCTGCCATTTAATCTGCCACCAATCAGCAAAATTATGATTAAAATCAAGATTATACTATTCCTAATGGTCCCTAAGATGACTTAGTGCCTTTCTACTCCTATAACATGAGCTGAGAGGATAGAGGAAGAATGACCTTTCAAAGGAGAACATTATTAAATAAATGGACAAATGAATGAACAACAAAGCATATTTGTGAAGCTGGGATTATAACCTCCCTCCCTTAAAAGCCAGTGTGGTCATGTTCTTCCTTTATCCTGTAGCCATCCCTATTCCTGGCCAACTGCTTCATGTGTATGTATATTTGGTCCAAAGGAGAAAAAAGCAAGAGAGTATCTTTGGACCAATCTAATTCATCACCAGTCCCAGTGAGGGGACCTTTATGTCATGGGGACACTGCTATTTTGCATGTTCTCAGATACATCAAGACTGATGGTCATTTTATTAAGATCATTTACTACAAATTGACCCTGTACTTCAACAGAGAAATGTGATCTTAAAAACTATAATCTTAATTCAGGATTTACACTCACTTTCAAGGAAGGCAAATCTAAATTTCCAAAAATGGGCCAGAATTTTTTTTTCTAATGAAATAGCAAGACCAAATCTTGAAAAAAGTCCTAATGGAATTGATAATGTAAAAGTAGGAGAGGTATCAAGGCTCACTGAGATTTTTTTCTAAACTTAAATCTTCCCCTCCCCCCCCAAAAAAAAAGAAATTCAAAGGAAGCCATATCATACCTACCACATATGTCCTGCACCCTCTGGCCAGGCACTTTGCTCTATAGCCTATTCCCCAGACACCATCTCTTCAGATGTCTACCTTGGCAAATTCTTAGAGATTAACAGCATCTAAGACTTTCTCTGCACCATATTCATGTAATCAAGTTAGAAAATGTCAACAAAAATCTCAAAATCCAATAATTTGTAGATCATCAAGAATCATGTAACCTGTTACATGTGTCCCTTTGGTTTTTTAGTACACAAGTCATGTATTCTAGAAGAGTGCTTTTCTTCCTAAACAAAAAAGGAGAGCCAAAGCAGCACACATTTTGCTAAATTTAAAAAAAAAAAGGCAGGTAAGCAATATCTATTTGATCAAAAAGATTTAAATGGATGTGTTAATTTTTTAAACAAAGTCAATAATTTAAATTCAGTTCTTATTTTGACTATATCCTATAATTTATTTTAAATTACACCTTGCTCCCTTGCTTCCTATGTGGTTAGGATGCCTGGAGTTCTGGATAATTGTTTCAGATTTCAATTTCCTACATATAAAAAAATAATTTTCATAACACATATTTAGACTTTTTACACATAATAGAGCATACAAAGTTGTTATGATTCAATTGTTTTTCTACCCAGTGATTAAGTGCGCCCAGCAATTCCAGATGCATTTGTTTCCACAAATGAAATGACATCAAGTAATGCTCCACCGAAATCAATGGAAACCTGCTCTCCATCTTTTTATCATTGGGTCTCATGATCTATTTCCCTTGATTCTGTCTTATTCATTTCCTCTACTTAATCCCATTTCAGTGAATCTGCTTACTCAATCCTCATACTTTGATTTAATTTAATGCTTTTAATTTAAAAGCTGTTATTTGGAATAATTTGGCATTTCTTATATCTGTCTAGGAAAACCTGCTTGCTTTCCTTAAAAATCCTTAAATATCTATTAAATAATTCTGGTGAATTTTGGTCATCCATGATATTGGTATTCTGTGATAAAAGCTTTAAGACTGTTTCAAAAACACAAATGATTTCCTATTTCATGGACATGGATTATTTTTGTCAAAAGTAGGAACAAAGTCATTCTGATTTAGTTTAAAGAAAAAGCTATCTTTGTAGGAGTCAGTGAACCACAGTAGCTGGAATGTGTTGTCCTGTCGAAACTCCCAGGAAAGACCCCAACTAGAAAATGGAGGTCAATTTATAAATCTAAGTTTAGTTTACATTTTTAATAAACATTGTAATAATTATCCACAGCTATTCATTCAAAGCTATTGGGTACTAGCCATTGGGTATTACTACCCCAAATTAAGAGACAGGCATTGCCCCATCACCAATAATTGAAAACAGAGAGGAAAAGAGAAACAAAGGGCAAAAAATATATGTGCATAAAAAACTGTGTAGGCCGGGTGCAGTGGCTCACTCCTGTAATCCTAGCACTCTGGGAGGCTGAGGCTGGAGGATCATTTGAGCTCAGGAGTTCAAGACCAGCCTGAGCAAGAACAAGACCCCGTCTCTACTAAAAATAGAAAGAAATTAGCTGGACAACTAAAAATATATAGAAAAAGTTAGCCGGGCATGGTGGCACATTCCCGTAGTCCCAGCTACTAAGGAAGCTGAGGCAGCAGGATTGCTTGAGCCCAGGAGTTTGACGTTGCTATGAGCTAGGCTGATGCCATGGCACTCTATCCTGGGCAACAGTGAGACTCTGCCTCAAAAAAACAAACAAACAAAAAAACCCAACTCTGTGTAAAGTGACAAATGTATAGGATTAAATTTAGTAAATAAAATCCCTTGCTGAAAGGCTTAAAAGAAAGAAAAACACATCTGCCAGCTCAAGAATTATATAATACATTCTATAAGTAATTAGGTCAAATTTCTAAATGTTAATTTCAGTGAAATAAACATTTATTTTATAAACTTAAAATCCAATCTGAAGGCACAGTGGAGCGACAAGCACGCATAACCATTTGCGGCTCTCGTTTTATATCGTGTACCTTAATGGCCACAGGCGAGCAAACTGGGCAGCTACAAAGAAGACAGTCATGTGAGCTTTGACTTTGTGCAGCTGGCATATGAACTTGTTCATCTAAATGCAGATTAGTAGATAAACCGCCTTCCAGATCAGCATTTATGGTGGGTCACATAACGATCACAACCCCTGTTGTTGCGGATGATCAGGAAAATAAATTCCCTGGCCAGTATTCTTATTGGAGCATGTCCTATACATGTGACGCTAGCTTTTGGTAGCTTGGTATTTTTGAATTACTTACCAAGTAGCTGGTGCTTCTAAATTTAGGTAATTTTAAAAGTTCCACCAGGAATTATCTTTTCTTCTAATTTCATCTCTAAAACTATAGCTAATGAGCTTTTGTATTCAAGTTGTCAGGGATGTAGTGGCAACTGTAGATCTGTTATTAAATAATATTTAATTGATGTAAAATAATAGTTCTTAAGACTAAAAGATGATGAGATATACAATTGTGTAATAAGGGTTTTATATTGGTCATATGTCCCTTGCTTGCTTTTGGAGAAAAAAACAAAAGATATGTTTTTGCGGAGACCAAAATGTCTTGCAGACACCAAAATAGTTTTATCTGCCATAGGCAAGCACTGCATTAATAAAAATAAAAGCATGTACTAAACAAAATCATCTATTTTAGGGAAAAATTGCTATAAACCGTGATAGGCTTCCTTGGGACAATGCTATTATATTACTATACCCCTCAAAACACGCAATCAGCTTAGTGTCTAATCACCATGGCAATGAATCTTTAAACTAGTACCTCACTTCCTCAGCTGGATGAACATTCCCAAGAGCTTCTCTAATTGCTAATTGGTCATTCATGAAGATTTTTTTTTTAAAAGACACATGTAAGAAAAGATGCAGTGAGTATTTGGTGGGCGGTGGTAGGTTTGATACAAGGCTTAAATTAAACTACTAATTTTAAAATTAAATTGCTGTGTACTCGATGCCACTGAATTGTATACTTAAAAATGGTTCAAATGGCAAACTTTATATGTATTTTGTCATACTGAAGGAAAATTGATTTAAGAAATGAAATTTCTCTGTTTAGGACAAAATGTTATTGTGTACAGATGAAATTGTATAGAAAAGCAAGCAGCCTTTACGCCAGCATACTGTTAAGTTGAAGTACCTATAATTGCCGTTTTTGAAGGTTTAAAATGGTTGACTATCAGCAATTTCGTATGGTTCAACCTACATATTTATAAGTAAAACAAAGTTGTGCCTCCATCCTGGGGAATTACTATTGTTTAGTGACTGTCAGTGGATGCAAGGGCCGTGAGAAATAACCCTAGCGTGAGAGCTTTTGATATCAGAGCCACTGCGGTTACAAAATATGTTTTTGTGCATTTATGACAGCGATGAAGGAGATAAATCATGATGCAGTGAGATACCATTAACCTAACAGTGGCTGAGCTGATTCAATGGGGCCTCAAACTCAAGATCAGTCATTATTTAGGGAAAAGATTAATTTTAGTTTCTATTTTCTGCCATTTTCTTACTGCAAAAAAACAATTATTCCTCCAAAAGGCCATTCTGCATATCAAAATCGTGGTATGTTCCCCTTAAGGAACAGGACCCTTTATCAATTTTCCTCCCCCGAGTCTCCAAGTTGTAATTAGCAGGAGACCCCTTCTTCCCATCAGCACTAGGTGACAGAACTGACGTCCCCTCTCTGAAACTGCAACTGGAAATGATTATTAAATGTCGTAGCCAGGGCCTGATACACGGACAGAGCAATCATATTGGAGCAAGAACATTAAGAATGTCCAAATCACTACAGCATTAGCAGAACTAAAGCATAATCAATATGCATGCCCCTCCAGTTCCTCCCTAGCATTAGCAAAAAACAACACATTCCATGTCCCTGGAATATAACATGCAGAACAAAGGACCTAAATTATGATTAATTATATTAATAAAAAAAAAAGACAGTTCCCCCAATCCATCTGCCCAAGGCAACAAACGACGGACATCCCACTATGAAATATCGTGTTCGGTAGGAAGATTTGGAACAGGAATGAAAAGAGGCTGCTCAATTAATTTAACATCAGCCACAGGAAAAAACAACCCTGAAAACAAGACTGTGCCATAAGGATTGTCTCACTGTTTTAAAAGAGAGACAAAACTGAGCTAACCCTTTTTAAGCACCCCCCAGTGAAAAGCTTTAAGCAGGCTATCTTCAGAGTGCTGGGTACCTTTTCTCTCGTGGCTTTGTTCAGTATTTTCCTCCGCTGCAGTTTCCATGGCTGGCTTCATACCATCCACCAAAAATGCCTTTTCCCCTACTCCCCCCAACACACGCTTTTTTCCCCTCCTCTTCCTTTTCTTTTGGACTCCCCTCCGTCTCCTATTCACACCCATCTGATTGAGAGGCTCTGTTCTGCACTACAGTAGATCACAGTCCCTTCCCTTAGGAGATGCAAAAGTCTGGTCAGCGTCAATTTCACCCTGCCTACTGGTCCGTGAAGACAGCTGCCAAGGAGCAGGCAGCCCTACTTCACCGAGGATCCCAGTTCGAAAACAGCCATTCTGTGCCCGATTGCACCTCCAGTCTCAATGCGACTCCAGGGGGAAGGACCTGCTCCCCACTGGCTCTTCCTCCTTGCTGTCTTTCTTAAGATCTTGATCTCTCCAGATCTCTCTCTCTCTTTTCTTCTAGCCAACTGCACCCAATGAATGCTAATTAATTCTCCTAGGAAAGAACAGATTTGTGACATGGGGGGGAGGGGAGAAAGAAAAGAGCCCCCTCCCACCACGTGACCTAGTTGATCGGCCACAGTACATGTCTCCCAGATAGCCGCCTGTGGACGCGTGTCTTCACATAAGCACGACGCTGTCCTTCTCACATAACCCCCTTTTGGCACGTTACAGTTTTATTTCATGTGCCTCCCCCACCCTGGCAAAGCATGTTCAAAGGGTGTGCTCATGGTCTCTGTTTTATTTACTTTCTTCAATATTTGTCTTTCATACAATTTCTAGATATATAGATTGATTTTTAAAAATATAAAGAGGGGAGAAAAATGCATAAGAGAAGAAAACCCAAAGATGGATTTAACAATAGCAATGTAGCAATTTGGTATTAGAACTCACTCCCTTGTCGATAGTTTAATGCATATGATAGTTAAAAGAAACTGCAGCCCAAGCCTAATTTATAGAAAGGCACCCTTCCTTATTTAAAAATAACACATTTACAAGTATATCTAGCTGACATTTTGGGGGTTTCTTGAAAATCAAAATAGAATGGCTTTCTTTTTAAATTGGATGTGATCGTTTCTAGATGAAGTTTTATTCATTAGAACCCCTCACTCCAAGTCAAAGAGGGTGTTTTCAAGAGCAAATATTTACCATAAGGGCTAGGAGACCAATGATGATTTTGATTGCTGGTTTCACAAGCCTTCTTCAAACCCAGATAACATGGGGCTGACGTTCTCACCCATCTCAGCATATAAGCCTTTATCATGATTATGAGTCATATGTTTCCAAGCATCGCTAATTTCTGCACCTTTTTTTTAAACAAATTTAGCTGATCCACTAGCCTTGAATGTCCCTATACAGGCATGACCATTGATAACCACAGGGTGAAGGAGTCCCTGACTAGAAACAGTCTGCCAGTTGTAACACTCATCTTGGAAGCAAACAAAGACGGGTTGGAGACCACCCCCTCCTAAAAACACTCTCCTAAGTTTTGAAGGTTTGTTGCTCAACTCCTTAAAAATTTTTTTATAAGATCCTGAATCAAAATCCTCTAACAAACAATCTGATCTTTTAAATGCCTTGGTTTTAGATAATCCCCCAAACCTTCTTACATTTAATACCTCTGGACATGTTAAACTGGGAAAGTTTAGCCTGTTTCAACATATTCTTTTAATGTTACATCTTACTTTCTCACTTCTCCCTTTCCCCATTGTCCTAGAAGACCACGCCCACAATCCAATGCATATTCCCTTAAATTAAGGCCCCAGCCCATTCTATGGTCTCCTGCTGAGGGGACCGAGAAGCATGGAAGCCTAAAACTATAGACTTGGAAAAAAGATTTGTTGGTGACATGACTACCTCCATGGGAAACCCCTATGACACGTCCTACAGAGACAGTCTCAAACATTTCTTGCAAAGACTACTTAGGTCCATTCAAAGAGAAAGATGGCAAGTGTTGGTGTGTGACAAGCTTCTCCTCAGCAGTTCCAATGAGAATTAAAACAAAAACCAAATGCAATTCAGCACAAAAGAAGACATTGTGATTAGCTATGTTATTGGTTTTTAAAAAGTGTCTAGCAAAGTCATTCAATTATAGAACTGGCAGAGTAGAATAATTTTTTGGCAGTTGTTTAAGAATAGTAGTTTAATAGTGATACAGGTGGGAAGGCAGAATATGAAAGGCATTCTTAATTTAAGGGCAACTCTAATTCTGTATCATAGTGACAGAAATCAAAATTAGACAAAATACTCGCACCTTCCAGTTGATATTATCTATTTTCACCCTGCAAAACTACATGTAAATGAACAATTCATTGCTTTTGCCTTATTCACAACTTCATCATTTTTTTCTCATTAAGATGACAATGTATGACAATTCTAGAAATTACCATCGTACCACTTTATAAACAGCGTCAAGATCTGATGTTCATAATAAACCATCTGAATCAGGAAAAAAATGATTGGGAAAAATTGGAAAAATTGCCGACAGCGAGAGAGAGAAAACAGAGTAGATACTTGTAACCTTTCTGAGGTATGCATTCTTTTTTTGGCCATGAGCTGAAAACATTTCTTTGAGCCCCATGCTCTCAGGCAGTCTGAGTGAAGGTAAGAATACTTCTGAAAGCCAAAACAGGAATAACAAATATTGACACAAAATGGAGATACTAGATTGAACCATATGAAATTGCTGATACTAAGAAGAACAGCAGTTTCACACAGTTCAAGTTACAAATTTGAAAGCCTTCTGTAGAATTCCAGCTGGATCAGTAACCATGCAGGGAATAACCCTTCAAGTGCTAATATCTACAAGCAGCACAGACATGCCCACACGATGGTGCCTGTCTCCAGGGAACCCACAGACTAGAGAACCTTCGAAACCAGGGTGCTCCTACCTGCTATAAGCACTATGGCAAAGCTTTGCAGAATCAAGTTGGCTATTGCAGTACGGTTAGAAACCTTCTGGATAGGGTAGGGTAGGGTAGGAAAGGGGAAGAGTGTTCCAGAAAAAATTGAAGAGTATATGAAAGGAAAAGGAAGGTATTGTGAAAGGGTAGGGAAAATGATTTTTCTGGCAGAGGGTGCCTGTGGTGGGTGTGGAAGGGGCTGCTGGGAAATGGCTGAACCAGTAGGCTGGGAAACAGGCAGGCTGAACCCTTTGCTAATCCTGGAGGCAGTGGGTAGAGAATGGAAGGTGTGAAAGCAGATCCGATCTGTGCTTTACACAGATCCTTCTGTTGGTAGTGTGGAAGACAGGGGCAGGGGGCAGGATGAGCCCAGAGCTAGTCAGGAGTCTCCCAAGACAGTATAAGCAAGAGACAGCGCAGGCCTGAACCACAGCACAGGGAGGCGTGAGGACCCGGATGCCGTCTGATTGGATGTGTAAACATGGGCAGGGGAGGAGGACATGAAGGGGCATCTAGAGTTTCTAGCTCGGATGAGTGAGGAGATGGGCACGCTGTGAAGCAAAGAGGAAGGAGATGTCTGGCAGGGCGAGGAGCAAGCGTGGTTTATGGCGCAATCCAGGAGGCTCCGAAGGAGAGGGGCCAGCCACAGACGAGCACCTGGAAGTCTTCAGTGTGGAGGCAGCCTTGCGAGCACGAGAAGTCCAGTTCTGCTCAAATGCCACCTTCTCAGGAGACTCTCCTGACTCTCTTGTCTAAAATAACACCTGACATTCCCAGGTCCCTTACCGGGGCTTGTCATCACAGCATTAGTCATGACCCAACTCTGCTCTGTCT